>NC_064826.1:72945000-73570000 GCF_024166365.1 Elephas maximus indicus | reverse complement strand
TGAATAGTCCTTTTCTTCACTCTTAAAATGGGGCTCAGAGTGCCTTCCCACTGCATCAGATGGGGAGAAGGAAAGGTGGTAATTAAATAATGACTTTAAAGTCTTTAGAAAATCCAGTACTTTATTAAGTTATGCAAGAAATAATAATGTTTTACTTGCAATTTTGTTGTATATCACAGTCTCATTTGTCCATTCAGCATATCTGGGGGGATAGAGTGGCTCAAGTATAGAAAGTAATAGTGTCATGAACAGCAATCTTTAAAGATACCTGAAAAGTCATAATAAATTGGCTTAAACTCTTCTACAGTCCAAACATACAGTACAAGAAGTTCGTTCTATTCATGTATACATTTTTCATTAATAATGATGATAGACAATATGCAAAAAGGAAAAATCCATCTCAGACCTTTCTAGACCTCTGTTTTCAGGAAGAAACCAGCCTATATCTTCTTCCATACCTTCCCCCTCCATAGTCCTTTTTGTACAGTTTGTTCTCATCTCTTTATCCAGCAAGTTAATACACAGTTATTGATTAGCCATACAACAATCAGTTCTAGTGTTCTACCTTGGCATTTTTCCTCTCCTATAGCTGACTTTGAAATCTTCCACTTCCCTTTTCACCTCTTTTACACCAGCAAGGGTGTGGAAAATAAAACATTAATAATACATCCATTCATTTATTCATTCAGAAAAAATATAGGAAAAACTCCCCATGTATCAGGCACTGTGCTATATACTTTATACATATATTCTTATCTAATCACAGAGGTATCATATGTTCATTATAAAATATATAAACAACATATATGTATAAAGTACAAGTTCAATCTACAACCCTATTCTCATCTCTCAGAAATATAGTCCATTAACAGTTTTGTTTATAAATTTTTCCTCCACAAATACAAATAACTTACCCAATTTTTATTTATTTGTTTATTTTTGCACAGAAATGAGGTCATGCTGCAAATTTTGGGGCAATTTGCTTATTTTGCTCAGTAATATGTTCTGATTATCCTTCATGTCACTAATACATTTTGACCTCATTCTTATAAATGGCTATATGATACTCTATTCCAACTACGTATTTAATTTTTAAATATATATTTATTATATCACGGTGTACTACGTACTCTGTATACACAGGTATAGTGTATTATATGTATTATGTGTGTACATGTCAATTCTAGTGACCCTATAGGACAGCGACCCTAATAGGACCTATACGGTTTCCAAGGGTGTAAATCTTTACAGAAACAGACTGTCACATCTTTCTCTCTTGGCAAGGCTGGTGGATTTGAACTGCTAACCTTTCAGTTAGCAGCCGAGCGCTTAACTACTGAGCTACAACAGCTCCCTTATATGCATACGATACATACATGTTTTTAATATATTTAACTATGATTATAATGAATGCTGAAGTGAATATAATATATCCCTTCTAACAGCTATATATACAGTGGGGGCAGTGGTGGTTCAGTGATAGAATTCTTGTTTTCCATGTGGGAGACTGAGGTTTGACTCCTAGTACCTCATGCGTTAGCCACCACGCATCTGTCAGTGTGGCTCCAGACTAGGAAAAAAGGCCTGACAATCTACTTCTGAAAACCAGCCAATGAAAAACAATGGTCTGATCCACAACCGATCATGGGGATGGTGCAAGAAAGGCAGGGTTCCGTTGTGCACGGGATCGTCATGAATCAGGGTCGACTCAACGATATCTAACAACAATGTATATCTAGTAATGAAATGCTAGGCTATGTCCATTTTTAATTTTGAGAAATGATTCCCCATTGTCTTTTGGATACTACGAAATTTTTATTTTTTAATTTAGGAATTGGCAGCATTCAAAATGTATTCTGAGCCAGCTCTGTGAACACTTTAGATTTGCCTTTATTATTCCCTTCTATAATTATTGCAATCTCTTCTCTGTTTTTACTGTTAGCTTTATGACATAGTATACCCTTAGTCCTACACTCTCCTCTGTTCCATACCTTTCACATACACTCACGGCGCACTTACCAGTTTTACACTTATCCACCTGAAGATGCTAGAAACTTATATTTTTCATATAAAAAAATAAATTTTAACAGGAATTAATCAATGTTTTTGCCTCTCTGGACTTCAGTAGATTCATCTGAAAAAAACCAAGTTCATCATACTATGATTATTAAATCTTGAAATTTATACAATTTTAGACATCAGAGTAGGTATTTTGGAAGAAAGATTTCTTAGGTATTTATTCAATAAATATATTCAATAAATTTATTCAATAAATATATATTAAGCATCTACTATGTGTCAGTTCATATACATATATACATATATACATATATACATATATACATATACACATATACACATATACACATATACACATATACACATATACACATATACACATATACACATATACACATATACACATATACACATATACACATATACACATATACACATATACACATATATACATATATATAAAATTTTACTCGAGTCCACAATCATTGTCCATGGAAGCAGCAGTCAAGAAATCAAATGGCACATTGTATTGGGCAAATCTGCTGCAAAAGACCTCATTAAAGTGTTAAAAAACAAAGATGTCACTTTAACGACTGAAGTGCACCTGATCTAAGCCATGGGTTTTCAATTGCCTCATATGCATGCAGAAGCTGGACAATGATTAAGGAAGACAGAAGAAGAACTGATGCCTTTGAATTATGGTGTTGGCGAAGAATATTGAATATACCATGGACTGCCAAAAGAATGAAATAATCTGTCTTGGAAAAAGTACAGACAGAATGCTCCTTAGAAGCAAGGATGGCGAGACTTCATCTCACATGCTTTAGACATGTTATTAGAAGAGACCAGTCCCTGGAGAAGAACATCATGCTTGGTAAAGTAGAGCGTCACTGAAAAAGAGGAAGACTCTCAACAAGATAGATTGATACAGTGGCTGCAACAATGGGCTCAAGCATAACAATGATTATGAGGATGGTGCAGGACTGGGCAGCATGTCATTTTGTTGTACATAAGATGGCTATGAGTCAGAACCAACTAGATGGCACCTAACCACAATGTGGCAGTTCAACTGTTAACTGAAAGGTTGGAGGCCCAAGTCCACCCAGAGGCACCTCAGAAGAGAGGCCTTGCGATTTACTTCCGAAAAGTCACCCATGGAAAACCCTACGGAGTACAATTTTACTCTGATTCACATGGAGTTAGTGTGTGTCATTAGTTGATTCAATGGCAACTGGTTTTTATGTGCCAGTTATTGTTCTAAGCTATAAAGGACAACAGCTATAAATACAACACACAAATTCCCTGTTCATGCAATTTACAATCTAGTCAGATGAAACAGACAATATAAGAAGAAACAAATAAACATATGAAATAATGCAATAAAGTAAAACGAAGTAGGAGAAGGGGACAGAAAGTAATATTATTTTTTGTGGGGTAGAGGGAGAAGTGCTATTTTATGTGTAGTGGTCAGGGAGCCCTGGTGGCATAGTGGTTAAGAGCTTGGCTGCTAACCAAATGGTCGACACTTCCAATCCACTAGCCACTCCTTGGAAACTCTACAGGAGCAGTTAGTTCTACTCTGTTCTACAGGGTCGCTATGAGTCAGGATCTACCCGACGACAATGAGTTTGGTTTTTTTGGTTTGGAAGGAGAAGTGCTACTTTACATGTGGTAGTCAGGGAAGGCCACTCTAATAAGGTGAGATTATTGCGGAGGCCTGAATGACATAAATAAAAAGTTGAGCCATGTTGATGTCTTGGGGAAGAATATTGCAGACATAAGAAGAGGTGTAATGGCCCTGAGGTGAGGTTCTGTTTGGTATATTTTAAAATTAGAAAGGAGACCATGTAAAGAGAGTTGAGAGCCCTAACATTTTTATTAGGCCAAGTGGTTATGACACAAAGAAATATCTTAATTTCAGAGAAAAATATATTAACCATCTAATCTAGCTGCTTATTGTTTTAGACAACATAATGATGGAAAAACTAAAAACTTTAGAAAAATCGAATGGTGAGTAGACAGATGAAAGATGGGGGAAAATGCCTTTCTAAAAGAAATTACAAGCAAAAGTTGAATTTTTCTTCTTCATTAACTTTGTCAAACAGCTTGTCAGTTAATCTCAAATAATCTTTTTAATTGTTTTATAATACATACTGCTTCCCACAAGAACATCAACCTTGCCCCTCACATCTCTTGATGAAATTTGATGACCTATATATGTCTCATAGACTCGCAAAATTTTCACTTTGAAGACTTGGCAGCAAATCGTATTGGTTTTGGCTATGACTTTTGTTATGTACACAAGGAGAATAGAAGGATATTGGCGTCAATTAGCCTTTCCTTTTCAATTTGTCTGTTTTTTTTTAATGCTTGAGTGGGTCAAGCCAGGACTTGTCATTCACAGGGCCAGGAGAACCATTTTGTCTGGGTCTCACATTCAGGAATTGGTTTAAATTTACACTGTGGATATTATATTTACATAATTTTATGCTTATATAAATGTTACAAATGTATGTTCTTATTAAAATAATTTACTTGTAAATGGAAATATAGCAAGAATAATATTTAGATATCAATCATGCATCTATTATACTCCCTTTTGCGTCATGATTATATCCTCATTTTAGGCAACAGCTATGGTAGTTGGCTTCTTACCTTAGAAAAACAAAGTCACAGTTTATACAAACAAGGTGTTAACTAGTTGCTATCAAGTTGATTCTGACTCACAGTGACCTTGTGTGTGTCACAGGTGAACTGTGATTCTTAGGGTTTTTAGTGGCTGATTTTTTTAAGAAGAAAATGGCCAGGCCTTTTTTCTGAGGTACCTCTCTGTGGACTGGAACCTCCAACCTTTTGGTTAGTAGCTGAGCGTGTTAACCATTTGCACCACCCAGGGACTCCAAGAGAGGGTGTAGAGTCAATCCTCAACTTTTCCATTTCAAAATAAGTTTGTGAAACTCCCAGCAAAGACAGTAAGATGAAAGGAAGCAAGTATCTGCCATATAATAATATATTTTTGAAGAATGAATAATAATATTAAGAGCCAGTATTCCTACCCTAAACTTAACAGAGATTTCAAGATTAGGGGAGAGAGAGAAAGAGGAAGCAGGAGAATAAGAGCTTTTGCATTTATATCTCTCTACAGTGGCCCTGCAAGCTGCACCTACCATGCAGGATTAGATCCAGAGGAAACGGAGACAATAGACCATGCAGCACAATCAGTTGCACATTGTGTTTCTTAAAAATTTGAATGCTCAGAGAAGAAAAGAAAGTGCTCAATATCTTTCTGCAAACCTAAAACCCAAAAAACCAAACCCACTGCAGTCGAGTTGATTATCGACTCTAGCAACCCTCTAAGACAGAGTAGAGCTGCCCCCATAGAGTTTCCAAGGACCGCCCGGTGGATTTGAACTGCTGACCTTTTGGTTAGCAGCCGTAGTTCTTAATCGCTACACCACCAGGGTTTCCTCTGTAAACCTAGGAAGTGATAATTTGGAAAATGCTACAACGTAGTAAAGCAATAGAGAGGAGGTTGCTGAAAGGGTTGTCCATGGTCAAGACTGGGGCCTAAAGGGGCCTAAATCTTCTATGGCCTCAAAGAGGAGGAGGAAAATTTGCTGAACTTTATATGTGTTTCCAAGGAGAGGATAAGGTTAGTAGATTCCAACATATCTCATGGTCCCAACTAAGAAAAAAAGTCTCAGGAAAGCAGCATAGACTGTACTCTGGAGCCCAGGTAAAAATAAGTACCACCCAGCAGATGCCAATTTGAAGGCAGCTGATACCAAAGAACAAGATGGAAAAGTGAACATCTCAGTTTATGCCAATATCAACAGAACCAAGGAACAGATGTCTCTATCTAAAGCAAGGATCCTGAACAAACTCCAAAAACAAAGATATCACAACAACATACCAGAATTGACTAAATTTTCTGCCAAAATGCAGAATGGAGCCTTGAAATAGGAATTAAATTGAACTATGAAAAATTAAAAGTTGCTTCCTACATGACCAAGATTATAAAATGTCTGAGACAAAAAAATTGACTAAGACCATATTTTCTACTATCAGAAAAAAACGAGGGTTCAAAATTGAGATTAAGTTAACCTAAAGAAATAGAAAGTTACTTTTTCTACACCCAACTTTATTGCTTGAGAAATTTATACTCAGATATATAATATTTAAAATAATTTACAATTTATATAACCCAATTTCAGCATTGCTGAGGGTCTCAAAATGTGAGAGATGTGGGTCTCTGACAGCATCTGAGGGACCCAGATATCAAGGTAGTATGATCCCATTCTGGCTTTCTAGGGAAAATTTACTTGCCCAATGGTTAATTGCCTGTATCTAGTCTAATCTGACGTTATCAACACATTATCACTTAGTCATTCTAGTAACTAGAATGGGATCTTCATTAAACAGAAGCTCAACAACAGTGTTTGGGTGAAAGAAGGCAATGATAGTTACATATTTTTTTTTTAGTTCCAGAGCTGGTAATCAATATGCTATGGACTCCATTCTAGAACTGATACAGCCTCCATTCTAGAACTGGATGCATATTAAATAGTTGGATATTGGGCAATCGCCTTTACAGAACTCATTCAATATCAGAGAAAACATGACCATTTGCATATTATGTTTCTTACATTTTTGGAAACCGAGATATACCATCACAATATTTACTGCCACAACTTCATGAGATGTCGGGATGTTGCATTGAATCTCCTAGGTAATCAGTTTCAAACTGAGATTTGGAACCCTGACTATAGGTATAGGTATACTCTATAAAGTTGTCACTTAAGAACTTATCAAACTCCTGAAAGTTACTTATCACTAGAACCATGAAATCCCAAACCAAACCCATTTCCATCTAGTGGATTCCAACTCACAGCGACCTTATAGGACAGAGTTGAACTGCTCCATAGGGTTTCCAAAGAGCAGCCAGTGGATTTGAACTGCTGACCTTTTGATTAGCAGCCAAGCTCTTAGACACTGTGCCACCAGGGCTTAGTCACTGGTTAAAATTTGTAAGTGATATCAAGAGTATAGTGAGAGCGTATCTGTTTTGCTCCAGTATCTGCTTTTGAAATATACTTTTAGGAATATCTTAAGTAACTTTTCAGTCTATACACAAGTTGTCTCGGTAAGTGAACTGATTTCAATGGAATATTGCTGTATTGGTTTATGTTCTTCAAGCTTTCCTGCCTGCACTCTTGAGGGTATCAAAATATAAGAACACAAATGAATGGTCTGAAAGGCCTTTTCCTAGCATTAAATGGCACATGGATCTGAAATTTTAAATTTTCATTATTTGGGTTGACTTTTCTTCATTGTTGATCATTAAAGAAGTAGAACCTCACTCCCTACTGGTCTATAGCCTATGCCGTATATAATTACCCTGATCTTTTACCTTCCATGGAGCAACAAAAACCAAACCAAGCCAAATCTGTTGCTGTTGAGTCGATCATTGCAACCCTACAGGACAGAGTAGAATTGTCCCATAGGGTTTCCAACGCTGTGAATCTTTATGAAGCAGACTGCCATATCTTTTTCCCGTGAAACAGCTGGTGAATTTAAACCACCAACCTTTCAGTTAGCCGATGAACACTTAACCACTACACCACCAGGGCTCCTTTGGAGCAACAAAAATCAAACCCAAACCCATTGCTGTGGAGTCTATTTCAACTCATAGTGACCCTATAAGGCAGGGTAGAACTTCCTCCCAGGGTTTCCAGTTTGTAATGCTTATGGAAGCGCACTGCCATATCCTTCTCCTGCAGAGTAGTGACTGGTGGGTTCGAACTTCCCACTTTTAAGTTAGCAGCTGAGATCTTAACCATCGCACCACCAGGGTTCCTTTCTAGACTCCCCTTACTTCCTGCCCCTAGTAGTTTTAATGTTGGTGTTTCCACAGCTGTGTGCTTGACTCCCTTAAGCTTTGAGCCACTGCCGATACAGATGTTAGATTTCATTGTCATTACAGTGGAAATACTGTTTGAACAGTTTTTTTTTTTTTTTTTTTTTGTGCTTTAGGTGAAAGTTCAAAACTCAAGTTAATTTCTCATTCAAAAATTTGTACACATATTGTTTTGTGACACTGGTTGCAATCCCCACAATGTGACAGCACACTCCCCCTTTCTACCCTGGGTTCCCTGTGTTCAACATCCATTTTCTGTCCCTTTCTGCCTTCTTGTCTTGCTTTTAGACAGGAGTTGCCCATCTGGTCTGGTATATTTGATTGAACTAAGAAGCACGTTCCTCAAGTATGTTATTTTTTGTTTTATAAATCCATTGCCGCTGAGTCATTTAGACTTTTGTTTTAGAGGCCTATCTAATCTTCGAAAAGAGGGCTTCAGGAATGGTTTCAGTTCTGGGTTAGCAGAGTGTTTGGGGGCCACAGTCTCAGGGGTCCCTCCAGTCTCTGTCAGACGAGTAAGTCTGGTCTTTTTTCTGAGAATTTTAATTCTGTTCTACATTTTCATGCCTCTCTGTCTAAGACTGTCCATTGTGATCCCTATCAGAGCAGTCGTTGGTGGTAGCCAGGCCCCATCTAATTCTTTTGGTCTCAGGCTGGTGAAATCTCTGGTTGATGTGGTCCTTTAGTCCTTTGGGCTAATAATTTTCCTTGTGTCTTTGGTTTTCTTCATTCTCCTTTGCTCCGGACAAGATGGGACCAATAGATATATCTTAAATGGTCACTCACAAGCTTTTAAGATCCCAGATGCTACTCACCAAAGTGGGATGTAGAACATTTTCTTTATGAGCTATGCTATGCCGATTGACTTAGGTGTCCCCCGAGACTATAGTTCCCAGCCCCCAGTCCCAGCTACTCGGTTCCTCAAAGTGTTTGGATGTTGTTTGAACTGATTCTTGAACTACTTACTTCAGTTGACGGTATTGCTAACTGAATATGTAGGATCCTATATGGATCAGAGTCTTAAAATATTTGTAGATTGAGTAGGAAACAGAGACATTTGATTACAGAAGTCAATCCATTAAGAAGCTGTACTGATGTACCCAAAATAGATGATGTTTATGGAAATTTTTTTTTTCCAGAAGTTACTTACACCATTATCTTGGCCATTTTGTCAGCATATTAGACAATTCTTTGCTGTTAGCAGCCGTAGCACTTAACCACTATGCCACCAGAGTTTCCAAAAAGAAATTAGAAAGTATTAATATATAAATAATTTTTATTCTCATATTAAAGCTATTATAATGGGGGTGGAGCATCCATTGGAAAACAGTCTTTTGGTCAAAAATTCAAATTGAATTTATACAACACTCTAAGGAAAGAGCTTCTTGACCATGGTAAAGCCATCTCAAAGTAGCTTCCATGAACTTTGTTTCATCTCAGACCTCTACCTTAACAAACAAAGTTCTGTAACAAGTATTTGTAATATCCACACCTTCAGGCACTTTTGTTTCAGGTAATAGTTAACATTTATCTCCATTGCACTGAAGGAATGCATGGAGAAATATCTTGTCCAGAATGTTACTATCAAATCTTAAGGAAATGAGTAGGTTGAGAAGATGGTACTCACTACTAGAGATTCTCTGAAGCAGATTTGGAGCTGATAAATCAGCAAAACCAGTTAGATCACCTTATTTCACTTTTTAGGTGAAACTGACCCATGCCTCAACGATCTCTCTGAAGATTTTGATGAAGTATTTAACAAAAGCTTGATTTAATTGTTGTTCTTTCTGCCTTCCTAGGAGCCTTCACATGTTTTTACTGTAAAAGGAAGTCTCAACAATGGAGCAGGATGAAATTTGGTTTTTACAAGTGTAATTTCAGTTGTGAGATCTGTCTGAATCAAGATCCAGAGGGCCAATTGACCCTTGTGGTATTACTAACTTGAACAATTCAGAAGGTATTTCTGTAAAATGATTTGAAAGAGCAAACCCTAGAAAAGCTTTCTAGATTGAGAAGTTGGCATTGTTTCTAAAAGAAATCACAATGCTACATTGCTGTCACAACTGTTTCTTCAATATTTATCTATGCAGATGTAAAGGGTTTACACAAAATATTGTTCATTCCTATTAATATTATGTTAATATTTAAAATTTATAAGATGCAACATTTAAACAAGCTTAACTCTAACATTGTGAGGATGATGCAGGACTGGGCAACGTTTCATTCTCTTATACATAAGGTCACTATGAGTCGGAACTGACGCAACAGCAACTAACAACAACAAACCCTAAAATGCATAAAGAAGGCACTTTCATACATATGGGTTGTTACAAAGTAAAAATCTTCTTTATCAATGAACAGTGTATGTCATATATACATACATACATGTCAAAAGGCTACAGAAATAATCCTTTGCCCAAAAATAGTGTCCTCAAGCATTCTATAGTCACTATTTTTAAAAGTTTTCGAAGTTTTATTCATATATGACACAAATACATTATTATTATATAATAAGTTTATTTCCTATTGATAATATTACTAATTAGGAACATCATTTTAAAAAAAAAGAATTAGTACATGTCCTTTTTAAAGGCTCACTCAGTAATTAAGTGAAATTGAACCTCTTTTTAATGACTAGTCAGCAAAATTGAAAAGTATACTATTTTGAAAAGAACAATATTTTATAGAAAATGCTTCCATAATTGTCTCATATGAAAAATGAACGAGTGACATTTCATATTATGTTACTCCCTGACATTAAAGGTTTTATGTAAAGCCTTAGCCTTCAGAATCTTTCAGTTATCATGTTTCAACACAGCGTACTGGTTGACATTTAAAGTTTCTACACGCTCATGTGGCATTTTTGGTCTGACGGTCATTACTTTATTGCCTTATAGAAGATTTTGCTCAACAATGAAAGCCACTGACCAAACTAACACCATCAAAAGAATATAAACTCATTAAGTCCAAGTGTATCTAATAAACCAAGCAGTAATCCCTTAAAATATTTCACTCCTCAGAAATCTTTTTGTTCCCAAGGATTTAGCTTTGATGGGAGGTCATTCAGAATCATTTTCAATAGGGCTATTCCAAAGAAACCTACTCTAATTAAAGCTGTCTAAAACAATATGGACCTCGCCAGATGGAACACACAGAAATCAAATTGACTACATCTGTGGAAAAAGACGATGGAAAAGCTCAATATCATCAGTCAGAACAATGCCAGCGGCCGACTGTGGAACAGACCATCAATTGCTCATATGCAAGTTCAAGCTGAAACTGGAGAAAATCAGAGCAAGTCCACCAGAGCCAAAATATGGCCTTGAGTACATCCCACTTGAATTTAGAGATCATCTGAAGAATAGATTTGATGCATTGAACACTAGTGACCAAAGACCAGACGAGTTGTAGAATGACATCAAGGACATCACTCATGAAGAAAGCAAGAGGTCATTGAAAAGACAGGAAAGAAAGAAAAGACCAAGACAGATGTCAGAGGAGACTCTGAAACTTGCTCTCGAAAGTCGAGTAGCTAAAGCAAAAGGAAGAAATGATGAAGTAAAAGAACTGAACAGAAGATTTCAAAGGGCAGCTGAAGAAGACAAAGTATTATAATGACATGTGCAAAAAGCTGGAGATGGAAAACCAAAAGGGAAGAACACACTCAGCATTTCTCAAACTGAAAGAACTGAAGAAAAAATTCAAGCCTCGAGTTGCAATAGTAAAGGATTCCATGGGGAAAATATTAAACGACACAGGAAGCATCAAAAGAAGATGGAAGGAATACACAGAGTCATAACACCAAAAAGAATTAGTCGATGTTCAACCATTTCAAGAGGGGGCATATGATCAGGAACCGACGGTACTGAAGGAAGAAGTCCAATGCATTGGCAAAAAAACAAGACTCCAGGAATTGATGGAACATCAATTGAGATGTTTCAACAAACAGATGCAGCGCTGGAGGTGCTCACTCATCTATGCCAAGAAATATGGAAGACAGCTTTCTGGCCAATTGACTGGAAGAGATTCATATTTATGCCTGTTCCCAAGAAAGGTGATCCAACTGAACATGGGAATTATCAAACAATATCATTAATATCACATGCACATAAAATTTTGCTGAAGATCATTCAAAAGTGGCTGCAGCAGTATATCGACAGGGAAATGCCAGAAATTCAGGCCAGATTCAGAAGAGGATATGGAACCAAGGATATCATTGCTGATGTCAGACAGAGTTTGGCCGAAAGCAGAGAATACCAGACAGATGTTTACCTGTGCTTCATTGACTATGCAAAGGCATTTGAATGTGTGGATCATAACAAATTATGGATAACATTGTGAAGAATGGGAATTCCAGAACACTTAATTGTGCTCATGTAGAACCTATACATAGACCAAGAGGCAGTTGTTTAGACAGAACAAGGTGATACTACGTGGTTTAAAGTCAGGAAATGTGTGCATCAGGGTTGTATCCTTTCAGCATACTTATTCAATCTATATGCTGAGCAAGTAATCCAAGAAGCTGGACTATATGAAGAAGAACAGGGCATCAGGATTGGAGGAAGACTCATTAACAACCTGCATTATGCAGGTGACACAATCTTGCTTGCAGAAAGGAAGAGGACTTGAAGCATTTACTGATGAAGATCAAAGACCACCGTCTTCAGGATGGATTACACTTCAATATAAAAAAAACAAAAACCTTCACAACTGGACCAATAAGCAACAGCATGACAAATGGAGAAAGATTGAAGTCGTCAAGGATTTCATTTTACTTGGATTCACAATCAACACCCATGGAAGCAGCAGTCGAGAAATCAAAAGACTCATTGCACTGGGCAAACCTCCTGCCAAAAACCTCTTTAAAGTGTTGAAAAGCAAAGATGTCACCTTGAAGACTAAGGTGCGTCTGACCCAAGCCATGGTGTTTTCAATTGCTTCATATGCATGCAAAAGCTGGACAATGAACAAAGAAGACCGAAGAATTGATGCCTTTGAATTGTGGTGTTGGCAAAGAATATTAAACATTCCATGGACCGCTAAAAGAATGAATAAATCTGTCTTGGAAAAAGTGCAACGAGAATGCTCCTTGGAAGCAAGGATAGCAAGACCATGTCTCACATACTTTGGATATGCTATCAGGAAGGATCAGTGCCTGGAGGGGGACATCATGCTTGGTAAAGTAGAAAATGGAAGAAAAACAAACCTACTGCCATTAAGTTGATACCAACTCATAGCAAGGATGGAGTAGAACTGCCCCACAGATTTTCCAAGAAGAGTTTCCAAACTGCCAATCTTTTGGTTAGTAGTGGTAGCTCTTAACGACTATAACACAAGGGTTTCCTTGTAAAGTAGAGGGCCAGCGAAAAACAAGACCCCTCAACAAGGTGGACTGACACAGCGGCTACAACAATGGGCTCAAGCGTAGAAATGATTGTGAGGATGGCGCAGGACCGGGTAGTGTTTCATCTGTTGTACATGGTTTGCTATGAGTGGAAAGCAACTCGAAGGTACCTAACAACAGCAGCAACAAGAATCACGTTTAGCTCACTGTTTTTCTGGACTAATCCAGAAAACTCACAATACATTTTTCTCTTTCTCATTCTCAGTCTCTCTCAGCATAAATCACAAGAGAATTTATGGAATAATTAGTAGGCCTAAAACAAAACAAAAAAAAGAAATTCCAAATAAATGCTAAATGCATACACTGTGCAGCACCAAGATATCCACATATCCGCTTAATATTTTTTGTCAAGTGACAGAATTATATTGTTTTGGAGCAGTGAGTCTCAGTCTTGGTAGCTTTGAAAAATGCAGTGATTCTCAGACTTGAAAGCTTAAAAAAAAAATGCTGCAGCCTGGGCAAGCAGTTTCAAACTCTCCAGGTGATTCTACTTTATAGCCAAGGTCTTGTAATCTACTGCACAGAATTCATTCTGGGTCATTAAACTAGAACCTCTGGAGGTAGGACACAGGCATCAGCATTTTCTAAAGCTCCTCAGGTGAATACAGTGCGCAGACCAGATTGAAAGTCACAGAAAAGGACCTCAGGTTCAATTCTCCAGATCATTCATTTACCAGTAAGGACAATTAAGGCCAAAGTGCTTTGTAGTTTTACCCAGAGTTAAACAGCTCATTAATTCCTGTTAAAAGTCAGGCAAAATTGATCATAAGTACTCAAAATATGGAGCCCTGGTGGCACAGTTGGTATGGTGCTCAGCTGCTAACCAAAAGGTCAGTAGTTCAAACCCAAAGGCTCCTCCGTGCGAGAAAGATGTGGCAGTCTGCTTCCGTAAAGATTTACAGCCTTGGAAACCACATGGGGCAGTTTCACTCTGTCCTGTAGGGTCATTATGAGTCAGAATCAACTGGAAGGCAGTGGTTATTCAAAGTAGGGGAGAATCCATTTTAAAAGATAAATTTGGACTACCAAAAATAAATAGAAACATGACATTATTTAGACTTTTCTAGAAGAATTAGCCAACCCACTAAAACCATTGCCATCGAGTCGAGAATTAGCCAATCATACATGTAATCTATTTACAGGTATTAAAAAAAGATTTTTTTCTTTTTTTATCATTTAATATTCACAATAATTTCTGTGAAATAGGATGTTATGTGATTTGGACATTGTGTGAACACCATATTATACACAGGTGCTAGGCAGGATGGTCTCTGGTCAGGAATAGGGTGAAAACTTTGGCTCCACCACCACCGCTCCTGCGTGGTCACCACCTGGTCTCCGCTTGCCCACCGGGGCACACACTCTCTGGCTAGGAGGTGGGCTGTGCTAGCAGCTCCTTTCCCTTCCTTCCTCCCTGCCTGCTTTCTCTGTCTTCCCCTACTGGCTTTAAACTCTTCCAGCCCCGCCCACCACCCAAACCTCTTTGTGGCCCCCATAAAAGGAAGAGCCAAGGCCTAGGCCAAGTGGGGCAGCAGCCTCAGCGGGGCATCCCCCTTGGTGGCTTCAGGGGTGTATTCAAAGTCCCTGCCTGGGATCATCGCGGTGGAACTAGCAACTGCGGATGGGCATGGGGACCCTTGCCCCCTGCAGCCCCAGGGCTGGGGAAGAAGCAGGATGCCGAGAGCTAGTGAGAGACAAACTGAAGCTCCCTACTTAGCAAAGTATATCTGATAGGACCTGTTCTCCAATAGGGATAGACTTCTGGGACCACTGACATATACGCAGTTGGACATTGTCAAAACGGATGTTAAGCAACACATACCTGTATTTGCTGTGTTCTGTCAGATTATTTACGGAGTCTTCTAGGCACCTCCTGCACCTTAGATGATTCTGAAAGCCCATAAAACTAAACCTGAGGAGAGCCTTTGGACTAAATGTTACACCTCCGAAAAACCCTATGCCCCAGTTATTGGTCCACTAATGTGTTAATGGCTAGTGTTTAACAGAAAGAAAACAATAGGAAAAGAGAAGATATATCTTTAGAGGACCGACTGTTCTGTGCTGGGTTTCCTGTGTGGAAAATCAAACGACTAGCAACTAATTGTTTGTGAGCAAAAGTCTTTGGCAGGGATGCCAACAAAAGCATTGGCTAGTGTGTCTGCTCAAAGCAAAACACGTCAAATTATGTATTCAGCAAATCCTTATTATCAGAACCCTGGTCATGTGAATTATTTGCTTTTTACTTAGGCTTCAGGAGGCCTTTCCTGTGAACATAATGTCTGGCCTATTAAACACAGAGCTGCCAAGACAGAGCCACAGGTGGCCATGACTTGGCCAGTGATAAAACACCAGCCACATTGAAGACAATTAAAAATGGACAGGATTTTCCATCTGGTTTTCAATGCATATAGACAGCACAAAAGAGTTCCTTGGGGAAAAGTGAGCTTTACAACTGAATATAATGTCCAATATGTTTTTCTATATTAACAAGCCTTGCTTAAGGTTTGGGAACTTTTTGTTCAATGTAGCTGATTTTTTGTTCAATGTAACTCATTATTTTGGCTGAATAATAAACACCCATTGCTGTCGAGTCGATTCCTACTCTTAGTGACCCTATAGGACACAGTAGAACTGCCCCAGACTGCCAGTAGCAGCTGGTGGATTTGAACTGCTGACATTTTGATTAGCAGCCAAGCACTTAACTACTGTGCCACCAGGTCTCCAAATAATAAATGGCCATATTATTTTACCTTTTTTCCCAAATTTTTCATGTGTTTAAGGACCTGTCACTGATATTTACATTCTAACCTTAGAGAAAAGGAATACAGGAGATGTGTACTGAGAGTTTTACAAGTATCGAGTTAGACTTTACCTTCTGTCTTCCTCTTAGCTGGGATATACAGCCAATGGGTTGCTCACAAGATGTCATTCATTTAACAATACCATTCAATGGCTTGATCTTTTGGAAGTCGATCACCAGGCTGCAGCTACCAGTTTTTAACATTTACCCGCAATTCATTTTGTATATGATCCTGTCTCTCCTTTAAATTCTCCAAATGTATATATAATGAAGAGCACACGAGAAAGCCCTTTCAACTATTTCTGAATATCTGTTCACTATCCTTGTTCTCTGAGGTTATAAACTCCAGCCCCTGAGATGTGGTGGCTGAAAACAGAACTTGTGCCAGGAAACCTGCATCCTATTCCAGGCTCTACCACTTTATAGACTAACCAGGTGGAACAATTTCAGGACTCTATTTTCTTCATTCATAAAATAAAAATAATAATTTTATAAGCTTACTGTCCAGAGTTGTTTGTTAAGATTAAGTGAGCTAATGAATATGAAGACATCCAGAAAATGGATGCTATGGGTATGTTTATGTCATAAAGAATAATTTCCATATTTTAGTTTGAACGAAATTAGACTAATTTATAATCAGATGCAAAGAAATTCATTCTTATGCTCTGGCAGATGGACTTCAGTTTCTGCTTGAATACATTTAGTAATGTGAGCTCTTTACATCTGAAAGCAACTCATTCCAATGTTAAGAAACCATGACAGTAAAAATAATGCATCTCTGCATGGAAAAGGATGGAATACTCCCAAACTCATTCTATGAAGCCAGCATATCCCTGATGTCAAAACCAGGTAAAGACACCACAAAAAAAAGAAAATTACAGACCTATATCCCTCATGAACTTAGATGCAAAAATCATCAACAAATTTCTAGCCAATAGAATTCAACAACATATAAAAAAAAAATAATTCACCACGACCAAGTGAGATTCATACCTGGTGGACAGGGGTGGTTCAACATTAGAAAAACAATCAATGTAATCCATTATATAAATAAAATAAAAGACAAGAACCACATGATCTTATCAATTAATGTAGAAAAGGCATTTAATGAAGCTCAACACCCATTCACGATTAAAAACTTTGAGCAAAATAGGAACAGAAGGGAAATTCCTCAACATAATAAAGGGCATTTGTACAAAGCCAATAGCCAACATCATCGTAAATGGAGAGAGCCTGAAAGCATTCCCCTTGAGAACGGTAATCAGGCAAGGATGCCCTTTAGCACCGCTCTTATTCAACATTGTGTTGGAGGTCCTAGCCAGAGCAATTAGGCTAGATAAAGAAATAAAGAACGGGAATCAGGCAAGGGTGCCCTTTAGAATTGAGAATCCGGACATAAATACATCCACATATGTGCAGATGATATTCGACAGAGGCCCAAAGTCTGTTAAATGGGGGAAAAGACAGTCTTTAACAAGTGGTGCTGGCATAACTGAATATCTAGCTGCAAAAAAATGAGACAAGACCCATACTTCCCACCATGCACAAAAATGGACTCAAAATGGATCAAAGACCTAAATATAAAATCTAAAATGATAAAGATCATGGAAGAAAAAATAGGGACAATGTTAGGAGCCCTAATACTTGGCATAAACAGTATACAAAACATTACTAACAATGCAGAAGAAAAACTAGATAACTAAAAAAAAAAAAAAAAGATAACTAGGAGCTCCTAAAAATCAAACACCTATGCTCATTCAAAGACTTCATCAAAAGAGTAAAAAGATTACCTACAAACTGGGAAAAAGTTTTTAGCTATGACATTTCCAATCAGCATCTGATCTCTAAAATCTACATGATACTGCAAAAACTCAACAACAAAAAGACAAATAATCCAGTTAAAAAATGAGCAAAGGACACAAACAGGCACTTCACTAAAGAAGACATTCAGGCAGCTAACAGGTATATGAGGAAATGTTCACAATCATTAGCCATTAGAGAAATGCAAATCAAAACTACAATGAGATTCCATCTCACCCCAGCAAAGCTGGCATTAATCCAAAAAACACAAAATAATAAATGTTGGAGAGGTTATGGAGAGACTGAAACACTTATACACTGCTGGTGGGAATGTAAAATGGTACAACCACTTTGGAAATCGATTTGGTGCTTCCTTAAAAACCTAGAAAGAGAACTACCATACGATCCAGAATCCCACTCCTTGCAATATATCCTAGAGAAATAAGAGCCTTTAAACAAACACATATATGCACACCCATGTTTATTGCAGCACTGTGTACAATAGCAAGAAGATGGAAGCAACCAAGGTGCCCATCAACAGAAGAATGGATAAATTATGGTATATTCAATGAAATACTACGTATTGATAAAGGACAATGATGAATCCATGAAACGTTTCATAACATGGAGGAATCTGGAAGGCATTATGCTGAATGGAATTAGTCAGTTGCAAAAGGACAATATTATATGAGACCACTATTATAACAACTCAAGAAATCATTTAAACAGAGAAGAAAATATTTTTTGATGGTTACGAGAGTGGAGAGGGATTGAGAGAGAGGGGTATTCACTAATTAAATAGTAGACAAGAACTAACCTAGGTGAAGGGAAAGACAACACACAATACAGCAGAGGTCAGCACAACTGGACTAAACCAAAAGCAAAGAAGTTTCCTGAATAAACCGTACGCTTCGAAGGCCAGCGTAGCAGGAGTAGGGGTTTGGGGACCATGGCTTCAGGGGACATTTAGGTCAATTGGCATAACAAAATCTATTAAGGAAACATTCTGCATCCCACTGTGGAGAGTGGCATCTGGGGTCTTAAATGCTAGCAAGCAGCCATCTAAGATGCATCAATTGGTCTCAACCCACCTGAAGCAAAGGAGAACGAAGAACACCAAAGATGCAAGGTATATATGAGCCCATGAGAGAGAAAGGGCCACATAAACCAGAGACTACATCAGCCAGAAGAACTAGATGGTGTTTGGCTACAACCAATGACTGCCCAGACAGCGAAGACAACAGAGAATCCCTGAAGGAGCAGGAGAGCAGTGGGATGCAGACCTCAAACTCTCGTAAAAAGACCAGACTTAATGGTCTGACTGAGACTAAAAGGACCCCGGAGGTCATGGTCCCCCGACCTTCCATTAGCCCAAGACAGGAACCATTCCCAAAGCCAACCCTTCAGACAGGGATTGGACTGGTCTATGAGATAGAAAATGATACTGGTGAGGAGTGAGCTTCTTGGCTCAAGTAAACACATGAGACTATGTAGGCAGCTGCTGTCTGGAGGGAAGATGAGAAGGGAGAGGGGGTCAGAAGCTGGCTGAATGGACACAGAAATGCTGGGTGGAGAGAAGGAGAGTGTTGTCTCATTGGGGGAGAGCAACTAGGAGTACATAGCAAGGTGTATATAAATTTTTGTATGAAAGACTGACTTGATTTGTAAACTTTCACTTAAGGCACAAAAAAAATTAAAAAAAAAAATAATAATGCATCTCTGATATGGAGCCCTGGTTGCGCAGTGGTTAAGTGCTTAGCTGCTAACCAAAATGTCAGCAGTTCGAATCTACCAGCCACTCCTTTGAAACCCTATGGGGCTGTTCAACTCTGTCCTATGGGGTTGCTGTGCGCCAGAAGCAACTCGATGGCAACAGGTTTGGGTTTTTTGTACATAGCTAATAAGTTGACAATATTCATAAGAATATTGACAAAGCAAAACAAGTTATGTTCTTGTTTCTATTTGTCATTATCTTCAAAACAGAGACA
Source organism: Elephas maximus indicus (assembly GCF_024166365.1). Classification (NCBI taxonomy): domain Eukaryota; kingdom Metazoa; phylum Chordata; class Mammalia; order Proboscidea; family Elephantidae; genus Elephas; species Elephas maximus. The sequence continues at coordinate 73,550,072 of NC_064826.1, read as the reverse complement.
ACTCAATTAGGCCCAAGCCTTCTACTAAAATAAACAACAAAAAAATCAAAATTTAGTAGAAATGAAACCACAACCACAAAAACAATCATTTTCTGTTTCAAAACTTTGGCTCCTATACTCTGAGATACTAGAGTGTTCATTTTGCAGTGATTTTCAGGTTTAGCAAGCCTAGGTTTAATATGGGAATAGTTAAAAAGGAAAAAGTGTTAAGAATATTAAAAGTAGTAAGGAAATAAAGGTGAAAAAAACTTTTTAATGATTACAATTATCAAAAAATGATCACAACTAGTATAATGGCCAACAAGCCTGTGAAAAGGTGCTCAACATATCAATCACCAGAAAACTGTAGATTAAAACTACAATCAGATATCAATATACACACAACAGAATGGTTAATAAGAAACGAACTGACAATACAAAGGGAGGAGGAAAATGTGGAGCAACTGGAACTATTACACATTGCTGGCAGGAGTGTCAATTGGCATAACCACTTAGAAAAATTGTTTGACAAGATGTATTTATACTAAATATGCATATATCCAGCAGATGTGACCCAGCAAGTCTGAGCCTGGGATGTAGTCAACAATACTGAGTTCTTGTATTTGCCAAAAGAAGTATACAAAAATGTAGATAGAAGCTTTATTCATAATTGCCCCAAAGCTGAGTTCAACTCAAATGTCCATTAATAATAAAACAAATAAATTGTAGATTATTCATACTGGATAGTTATGAAAAAGAACAAACTACTGCTACATGCAATAATTTAGATGAATCTCACAAATATTCAGCGAAAGAATACAGACTCAAAAGAGGAAATAGATTACATGATTCCTTTTATATGAAGCTCAACAACAGGAAAAATCGGCTCATGGTGGTAGAGGTAATAAATGGTTACCTTTTAGGGGTTAACATGAGGAAGGGCATGAGGAAGAGTCTTGAAGTGCTGAAAATATTCTACATCTTTATCTGTGTGGTTAGAAGCCCTGGTGGTACTGTGGTTAAGCACTTGTCTGCTAACCCAAAGGTCAGTGGTTGAACCTACCAGCTGTTCCTTGGGAGAAAGATGTGGCAGTCTGCTTCCATAAAGATTACAGCCTAGGAAACCCTATGGGGCAGTTCTACTCTGTCCTATAAGGTCACTAAGAGTACAATCAACTCGACAGCAACAGGTTTGGTTTTTTGTTGGTTTATTTATCGCTGTGGTTGTTACCCAGGTGTCTATATTTATAAAAATTAATGGATCTATATGTTTAAGAATTGTGCTTAGAAAATCTACCAGTAGAAACTTATAGCTTTAAAATACTATATACTAAAATAGAATTTATCTTTTTTTTCTATCTCAGCTACTTTAGAATACACCAAAATAACATTGTGCATGATACAGTCAAATTGGAAAGAGTTGCCAAGAATTTAATTTGAATTAATTATTGTGTTTGCAGAAGAAAGGCTGCTCTATGATTGTATGTCTTGGCAGTAAAGAAGTATATTTAGCCCTTCTGAATGTCCTTCTGTTTACTTAATGTGAGTTTATAAAAATGCATTGAAGTGTTTCTCTTTGATGAAGGCGCTCTTCAAAAATAAATGTGTATCAAGTAGCAGTTACTTTATTCACTTCTGAAACAAAATAGGTGTAACCCGGGTCAACAAATACATTTCATTGAGAAAGATTGCCTTGCTTTTATGGAAGGGTCCCTATGAGTTGGAATTGACTCATCTGCAATGGGTTTATAGCAAATCCTAATTAAAATAACTTGTACTGCATAACTCTCTTTAAAAATAAAGTTTTATAAAGAAAACAGTCACTTAGAAATGCATACTAATATATATGCCTGAGTATCATGACCACAAGAACCTGAATTTTCCAGTCACAGCAAAAAGGACAGTCTTGGAACTTTACTAACTTCCTGAGGCACACACGTTTGGAAGGGGTGGGGGGGTGTTCATCCAACCCACAACCTCCCTTCTCTGAGACCTGTATACCTGCCCACAAACCCAGGTAGGCCCTGGTCACAGCCACAATTATACTCAAAGCTTTCCTTTTTTTTGACACTCTCCTAAAAGTGTCTACCTCCTATAGAAGGGAGTATGAAGAGAAAAGTAATTGTACTCTTCTGTTGTTAATAAGATGAAAGTTAAAGAAAAGAGAGACCAACTACCTAGACCATTTAGTGCTTTAAAATAATTCACAAAAAAAAGGGAGGAGAGAAGTAGGAAAAACACTAATCCCTTCCGTGATTTTTTTTTTTTTTCAGTTGAATGAAAACATAAAATTAACAGATAAAGGAAAGGATCCATTACAGAGTTCAATGTAAATGCTTACATCTTTTATCACGTCCTCATAACATTATAGGCATGGGGGTAGGGTGCGGAGTGGGGGGAGAGGCTGAATGATGCCTGTGACAGAAAAGAATATGTTTCTTAGAAGTGCACAGAAACCGTGCACCATCAGAGAGCAGGTAATATAAGTCACATCTTTTAACAGCGACCAAACTCCACCACAGAGCAAGCGTGAGAATCTGCACTGATACCAAGGTGCCACTGACTTTCAGGACCTCCCTCCACCTGTAAAGCTCTTGCCTGCTGCTACCTTCTTCCTAAACTCCTGCTCTCTACATCTCCACCCTACGCTTGGGTTGGTTTTTGACTTCATACTGAGAAAGTGGAAGATATGCTCTAAAATGCAAAGAAAATTCTTTAACTTTGGGTGGTAGCCCAACTTTTGTTTTCATTCAATAAATATTCAGTAAGTGTCTACTAGATGCAAAGCATTATGATAGGTCCAAGGGAAGAAAGACTATACTACAGAGAAATAAAACACAGTCTATGAAAGGCTGGCTTTAAAGAGATTAAAATTTGTGAAGGGAAGGGGGTGGGTTGGGGAGTGGAGGGGATGTTTGAGAACACCAAACAAGAACACAATGGAGGAAATGAAAGAGGGAAATGATATCCAAAATGTATCATAATTGGAACAATTCAATTTTACTTCTCCATAGGAAATAAGGGTGTTATGAGACAGTGAAAGCTACTTTAAAATCCAGCCCCAGTGCCAGGGTGAAGGTAGAGACCCCAGTGGTCTCTAGGGAGGGGAGTCTAAGGCAGGGCTCAAATCAAAATGTTCTGGGAAATGGTAAGAATAAAGTAAAACAAAGAACTCTGTTTTGAAAGAGGCTATGTAAGTACACCCAGCTATTGCTAGTGCTAATTACCACCTCAGCAGTTCCAGAAATTCCTGGATAGACTGGTCGAGGAGAGTAATCTGGTCGACAAGAAAGGTAAGCAGACTTGTCTTTCAGCTGAATATTCATATAACAAGCAAACTAATTTTAACAGGTTCATCTATTTGGCATGGCTTGGGAGAGGCTTATGGGAACCAGTCATAACCATCATTCCAGGTATCACTTGGTGCCACTACTGATCATGACTAATTTAAAAGTACAGACGAACATAAAGAAAAAGCAAATAGTTATTCTTTATTTAATAATTTTAAAGGCAATAACTCAGACTATTGCTTAGCATTTGATAATCCAATAATGTACTACCTGAAGACTGGTGATTCTTCAAATTTTGTGGGTTACAGAGGTCTGAAGAACCTCACAACAACTACAGAGCTCCTTCCTCCCAAAATATTCATATTCCCCTCCCACATTTATTTTGTTTCAATTTAATGGGGTTTTTATGGGTCCCTGGAGGTCCATGGATCTAACAAATAGTTTGCTCTCAGCTACTAGCCTAGAGATTGTTGGTTCAAACCTACCCAGTGTCACCACAGAAAAAAAGGCTTGGCAATCTGCCTCCATTAAGATTACAGCAAAGAAAATCCTATGGGGCAATTCTGCTCTATAACACACGGGGTTGCCATGAGTCAGAATTGGCTGGATGGCAAAGAGGATTTGTGTGTGTGTGTGTGTGTGTGTTTTCTTTTGTGGATCCCTGGGAAATCCATATATTGTCCTTTTTTATGCCCCGAGAGATCCCCTGCCTCTAACTCCCACTGTTTGAAACTTATAGATTATATTTCTATTTTCTTAGTGCTCATCCTTATATTTGTAAACAAATATCCTTTACTGCAAAGGGAAATATAGAAGTGGTTGGGAGATATTAATCCCAAATTAAAACTTAGTTCTTACAGTAAAACATTATTATTTTAGGGTTTTTTAAATCACTGTTTTTGTTTTTTAAGAGCAATAGAGGGAAAAAAAGGATTAAGGTTTACTTGGAGGAGAAGTTTGACTCTAATTTCTGTAATAAGCCATCTTTATATGTTATGATTTTTTGATATGTCTACTAATTTAACTAAAAATTTTAAACTAAAATATTGGAGTCCTGTTAGTAAAAAATGGTAGGTCTGAAACCATAGTAACAAAATGCTCAATAGTAACATTTTATTTGCCTTAACGTCTGTCAGATTTACAAATGCAGCCAAGAGAAGTAAAAAGAAGAAAGTAAAATCCCTTTCCTTCAAAATATTTTATTATTTTATAACCAGAAGAAATAAGAATTTATAACTAAGAGAAATAAAGTTCATTCTTTCATGATATTAAATTATGAACGATTATTCCAACTCCCAGATATGGAGCCCCGATGGTATACTGGTTAAGACCTCATCTGCTAACCAAAAGGTTGGCAGTTCAAATCTACCAGGCACTAATTGGAACCCTATGGGGCAGTTCTACTCTGTCCTATAGGGTCGCTATGAGTTGGAACCAAGTCGGCAACACCAACAACACCAGATAATCTCTTAAACATAATCTCACAGATTAAATTTTACTGAAAGAAAAGCAGGTTATTGGTTAATGTTTAATGAATGGTTCACCATATTCCTTTTGAAAATTAGTAGTAGTTAAAAGTAGTAAAAGAAGGAACTACAGATATTAAAACTTTAGTTGTTCAATTAGTGCTTGCTAAGTAAATAGTTGAATAACACATTGCAAAAATGGTCACTTTGCTATTTATTAAGAGTCAAAAAGAATCACAAAGAGATTATAGAACACTTTAGTTGAGTAAATCCTAGAAACTGTTTACTAGCTCTTTGTTTTATGGGGGAGGGTGTAGAAAGGTGTCCACTTTATGGAATATAGGATTGTTTACCAATATCTGTACTTGGACTTAGATATTGGTTCAAGATATAATCTTGTGCCTTATTAGTTTGTGTCCTTGGACAGTCATTTAGCCTATATCAGCCTATGTTTGGAAACTCTGGTGATGTAGTTTTTAAGAGCTACAGCTGCTAACCAAAAAGGTCAGCAGTTCAAATTCACCAGACGCTCCTTGGGAACTCTATGGGGCAGTTCTGCTCTGTCCTATAGGGTTGCTATGAGTCGGATTTGACTCAATGGCAACAGGATGTTTATCAGTTAAAAGAGATTTAACAACCTTATAGGACTGTCAACTTCATAGGATATCCAGACTTAAATAGGATATTCTTTAGGAAGATGATTTATGATCTGAGCTTCTTTCCTCAAATATTGGTTATAATTTTGAAGCCCCAGGTCAGATCATGAAGCTACTGAAGAGGCAGACCCAGGACTAGGAACCTAGTTTATTAACTCTCAGTTCTACAGGTTTGCTTAGGGCATGGCACTGCTTGGATCTGTTAGGCTTCCTGTGGGGCCAAGTGTGGCCTAAAGTGGTCACAGCTCTTAGGCTGGTTTGTTCCACCTGTAATCAGCCTTTTCCCTTTCCCCAATACACTGTATAAATAATAATCAGTTCTACTTGTGCAGTGACCAGAGCAAAGTTACAGAGCAGCAGTTTATTAAACCCAGCTCCCCATCACCCAGCTCCACTTATGGTCTGTTCTGGTTGCCAGGTATTTATCTGGCTTAGAGGTAAAACTCTCACAGGTTTCTGTGCAGGCTGCTGTAGCCAACAAGTTACTGGCCAGAGGCAGAGAGGACCACTAATGGCCACAAAAATATTTTTCTGGCTAGTCCCGTGGCAGCTGTGCTGTGCTCTGATAGCGCTTTCTGCATTATGGAAACAAGCCTCTTGATGTGTTTGCATTTCTTGGAAATTTTGGTATGTGCTACTTTGATCATTAAACTACAGTAAAAAGCCAATGTACTTTGAGGGAAAAAGAGCTAGCCAAGTGATTTTCTGCCCAAGTTGAGAAGTATCATAAAATTGGTGAGATTAGAGCAATTGCAGAGACTTTGAAATCCTTGAGTCACCTGCAGTTGAGGTCAGTCCTCTGAACTTACAAGCTCTATGTTTGTTTGGCAGCATTTAATACAGAGGCGAACAAGTCCACCTTTTCACTGGAGGATTCAGCAGACCTTCACAGAGAACAGAAAAGTGAGTCTTCTACAATGTCATTTCATGGGGTGATGATGGCTCATCTCAAAGCACAGACACAGTCACTTACAGAGGCATCAAAATCTGTCCAATTCCAAGTACCCAAGGCCAAAAACATCTTACAGGCATCTCAGAAGCGTGTAGAACAACATCAGAAGGAAATAGTTCATGGTTTGAATAAAACCCGTTTAGTTTTAGGAAAGCCCAAAGCTGCTTGCCCAAGAAGATGCTCAATGGAAGGAAAGAGTGCAGGTACTGAAGGAAAAAAAGAAAAGAAAAAAAAAGGTTTGAAAACTCCAAGACACAAAAGAAATAGGTCATCGTGATAAAGACAGCCAGTTAAAATTTTTGACTGAAACTCCACAGAAAATTATAAACTCACCTGCACTCTTTAGAGAAGAGTACACGGATGAAGACAACTTGGAATTAGACAATAAGAGTGAATCGGAACGTTGGAGTCCAAGATTATCACTCTGAAGTCAATTTGAAGAAAATCATCGATGCTATTAATATAAATGTTTCCTTTAAAAACTTTGCAAGAGATAAACAAGTATGTTAAAAGTTATGAGAAGCAAATCAAATGACCAAAGAGCTTACAGTTCAAATCAAGTCTCCAAAAGAGCAAGTGTCTTTACAGTGAAAATCCAGTTAGAAAGGAGATTGAAACGCTTCAGCTGAAGATATAGATACTGCCTAACTACATGAAGAATGTGAAACGTAACTTTGAAAGAAATCAATGGAGGTGGGAAGTTACAGGTTAGAAATAGAGAAGATATTTTCCCATATGTATGGGATCATTGGCCTTATATGTCAACAACTTGGCTCCGACAAGAAGGAAGCCAAAGACCTGGAGAAACAATCGGAAAGCACCATTTTCTTTCATCAAAGGTGGATTAGCTCCCTTGAGAAATTAGCTCAAGTAAGTTGATTGACAATCATGTCTCCAGAGAGAAAGCCAAACGATCTAAGAAAAGAAATGCTCATAAGAGGCAAAATTAGAGTTGAAGTCCAGATTTTTCCAAGTGTCCCCTTTGTGTTCGCTTTCTTCAGACAGCCCAGGGCAGAGGCCCATGAGAATCTGGCCATCCCCTCATGCACAGGTGCCTGGGAAAGCAGGGGGGTTGAGCTGCGAGGGCTCAGGGATCCAGGGTGATGTGCAGGATTGATTTAAGTTTACCTGAAGCCCTGAACATCTGCTAGCACAGCAGGACATCTGATGTGTTTTCTCTTTTTAAATTAATTCCAACTGGTGTATTTTTAGTGAAAATTCTGTTACTTAATTGGTGTGGCATTTGCTCCTATCAAAATTTTATATGAGTACAATTCCTAAGATACCATTTCCACAATATAGGTAGTTTTAATATAATTCTTAAAATATATGTTTCCATTTCATTGGACCCTTCAGAATTAGATTGGATAAGTATTGCATTTTAATTAAATTAATTGGCCCACTATTATTTACATCATATTTGAAGTTTGACATGACTAGGTGGAGACATTTGAAACATTAAAGACCATTTCTACATGCTATGAGCTGTGATAAAAAAATCTGTTCAAATAACCTCATATTTACCTCAATAAACGTTGATTGGTTTTAAAAACAAACAAAAAAAGCAAAAAAAAAATCAATGAAAGTCATACCTCCAGCTAACTTATTAGCATTTTTATTAATTTATCCCTAACGTCATAGATAAATTTTGGGGAGCTGACATTTCACAAGCAGTTGTTTATTATCTTGCTTGTTTCTTTTCAATTTTTGCTATGCTGTTTATCATAGTCTATACCCAGTGCCATCGAGTCAATTCCGACTCATAGCAACAGAGTAGAACTGCCCCACAGAGTTTCCAAGGAGCGCCTGGCAGATTCGAACTGCCGACCCTTTGATTAGCAGCTGTAGCACTTAACCACTACACCACCAGGGTTTCCATCAGAGTCTATAGTCTATAAAAAAGCCAAAGGTGAAGAAATTGAAGATTTTTACTAACTTCTGCAGTCTGAAATAGATCAAACGTGCAATCAAGATGCATTGATAACTACCAGCAATTGGAATGGGAAAGTTGGAAACAAAGAAAAGGACTGGTAGTTGGAAAATACAGCCTTGGTGATAGAAATGACACCGGGGATTGCATGATAGAATTTTGCAAGACCAACGACTCTTTATTCCAAGTACCTTTTTTCATCAACATAAATGGCAGCTATATACATGGACCTCACCAGATAGAATACACAGGAATCATATCAACTACATCTGTGGAAAGAGATGATAGAAAAGCTCAAAATCATTAGTCAGAACAAGGCCAGGGAGGAACTGCTGAACAGACCATCAATTGCTCATATACAAGCTGAAGTTGAAGAAAATTAGAACAAGTCCATCAGAGCAAAAGTACAACCTTGAGTATATTGCACCCGAATTTAGAAAGCAGATTTGACATATTGAACACTAATGACCAAAGAACAGATGAGTTGTGGAATGACATCAAGGACATCATACATGAAGAAAGCAAGAAGTCATTAAAAAGACAGGAAAGAAAGAAAAGACCAAAATGGATGTCAGGAGAGACTCTGAAAGTTGCTCTTGAACATAGATTAGCTAAAGCGAAAGGAAGAAATGATGAGGTAAAAGAGCTGAACACAAGATTTCAAAGGGCACATCAAGAACACAAAGTGAAGCATTATAATGAAACGTGCAAAGACCTGGATACAGAAAACCAAAAGGGAAGAACGTGCTTGCATTTCTCCAGCTGGAAGAACTGAACAAAAAATTCAAGCCTCAAGTTGTAATAATGAAGGATTCTACATGGAAAATATTAACCATGCAGGGAGCATCAAAAGAAGATGGAAGAAATACACAGAGTCACTATACCAAAAAGGATTGGTCAACGTTCAGCCGTTTCAGGAGGTAGCATATGATCAAGAACCAATGATACTGAAAGAAGTGGTCCAAGCTTCACTGAAGAGATTGTCGAAAAACAAGGCTCCAGGAGTTGACAGAATACCAATTGAGGTGTTTCAACAAACAGATGCAGCATTGGAAGCACTCACTCATCTATGCCAAGAAACTTGGAAGAGAGCTACCTGGCCAACCAACTGGAAGAGATCCATATTTGTACCCATTCCAAAGAAAGGAGATCCAACAGAGTGCAGAAATTATCAAACAATATCATTAATATCACACACAAGTAAAATTTTGCTGAAGATCATTCAAAAGCAATTGCAGCAGTACACTGACAGAGAATTGCCAGAAATTCAAGCCAGATTTAGAAGAGGACATGGAACAAGGATATCATTGCTGCTGTCAGCTGGATCTTGTCTGAAAGCAGGGAATACCAGAAAGATGTTTACCTGTGTTTTATTGAGTGTGCAAAGGCATTCGACTGGTGGATCATAACAAATTATGGATAACATTGTGAAGAATGAGAATTCCAGAACACTTAATTATGCTTATGTAGAACCTGTACATAGACTAAGAGGCAGTTGTTAAGACAGGACAAGGGGATACTACATGGTTTAAAATCAAGAAAGGTGTGTGCCTGGGTTGTATCCTTTCACCATACTTATTCAAGCTGTATGCTGAGCAAATAATCAGAAAATCTGGATTATATGAAGAATTCGACATCAAGATAGGAGGAAGACTCATTAAGAACCTGTGTTATGCAGATGACACAATCTTGCTTACTAAACGTGAAGAGGACTTGAAGCTCTTACTGAGATAAAGTTCAAGGACTACAGCCTTCGGTGTGGATTACATCTCAACATAAAGAAAGCAAAAATCCTCACAACTGTACCAACATCATGATAAATGGAGAAAATATTGAAGGTGTCAAGGATTTCATTTTAGTTGGATCCACAATCAATGCCCATGAAAGTAGCAGTCAAGGAATCAAATGATACATTGAATTGGGCAAGTCTGCTGCAAAAGACCTCTTTAAAGTGTTAAAAAACAAAAATGTCACTTTGAGTACTAAGGTGCGCCTGACCCAAGCCATGGTATTTTCAGTCGCTTCATATGCATGCAAGAGCTGGACAATGAATAAGGAAGATGAAAGAAGAGTTGATGCTTTTGAATTATGATATTGGTGAAGAATATTGAATATACCATGGACTACCAGAAGAACAAATATGTCTTGGAAGAAGTACAGCCAGAAAGCTCCTTAAAAGGGAGGATGGTAAGACTTTGTCTCACATAGTTTTGACGTGTTCTTAGGACAGGTCAGTCCCTGGAGGGCATCATGCTTGGTGAAGTAGAGGCTCAGTGAAAATGAGGAAGACCCTCAACAAGATGGATTTTCACAGTGGCTCCAACAATGGGCTCGAACATAGCAACAATTGTCAGGATGGCGCAGGACTGGGCAGTGTTTCCTTCTGTTGTACATAGGGTAGCTATGAGTCGGAACCAACTCGAAGGCACCTAAGAACAACGACAGCCATATCCCTTGATTTTGTCATTTTAGGTGAGAAATATTAAGCCGATATTTCAATTGCTGTTATTTTTGAGAATTCCATCTGCCTACAATTTATGTAAGTATGTGTTTTCTCCATACTGTTCCCTTATTTTCGTGGATATTTCACTGAATTCAAGGTTTAAGTTCCATAATTTGACACAACATTTCAGTTACTTTCCGGTTTGGGGCTTTTTTTTTTTTTTCTTGCTTTTATAAACATTTAATTTCTGCTACTACATGCACACATAAAATTAAGAAAACCAGAAGTAAACTGTCACTAAATAATTACAAAGTGATCTCCTCTTTCACAGTACCAACCTAAACCATGACCATCAAAAATAATGTCTGCAACACACCCAAAAGCTCACTCCGTTGCTTATAGGGCCACGACATTTAACCACATGAGATTTTGTCTATGAGTATGAATTGTTAGTAAAGCTGCTGTCCTATTCTTTTACTTTTCTTTTTTTTTAATTAATGTGTAATTTACATACAATAGAATTCACCTTTTAAATGTACAGTTCTGCAAGTACTGAAAAATGTATACAGTCCTGTACCCACGGCCACAATCAAGTTATAGAAGAGTTTCATCCCCCCAAATAACCCTGGACTTTTTAATTCAACCACTTTCCAACCCCCAAACTCTGGCATCCACACTTCAGTTCTCTATTCCAATAGTATTATTACTGCAAGAATATCATATGTATGGAATCAAATTGTATGTAGCCTTTGGAGTTTGACTTCTTTCACATTGTCTAATGCATTTATATTTATCCATTTTGTTGTGTACATCAATAGCTCATTTTTTATTACTGAGTAGTAGTCCATCATACAGGTGTACCACAGTTTATCTCTTCATCAGTGGAAGGACATTAGGGTTGTTACAGACTTACACAGTGCCAGGTTACATGGATTACCCCCATTCAAACTTCACAATAATGTAATGGGTAATATTAACGCCGGGATATTGGAGGCGATGAAATGAAATCTTAGAGACCTTAGGTAGCCTGCCCTGGATTTGAACCCAGTAGTCTTGCTCCAGGTCCCGTGCTCATGATCATACATACTACCCCTTTCAAGTCTGTGCTCCCACCAAAGTCTTAGAAATAACAAGCATCTTCTACAAGAGTGTACGACTTAAGATGACTGATCAAAGGACTTGATGGTTCTGGGCAAGAAAAGTCCTTTGCAGTTTACTTTTCCCATGCCCCATGAAACTCAACCTTGACCAAATGATGATTATCTCCTCCTTTTCAAAATCATTCATCTTCATTGCAAATACCTGAGAGATGTCTGAGTTTGTGCCACAGAAGCACAGGATACAATGCAAAAAATATTTTCCAGTTCGTGGTTTCAGTTGTCAAAAGAAACCTATTTGTTATCATGCCTTTTCAGGCTATTCTACAACACTGGCGGTGCAGAGAATCTTCACATAGGAAGCCATAATAGCTACAGAAATATTTTTAGTTTTCACTTGAGGACGAATTCTGAATAATTCTCGGAAGTTATTGATCTCTAAGTGAAATGGAACTTCAAATATTCTTTTTATATTTATATTTTCTTGGAGAATAGAAAGGTAGCATCAATTACACATAAGCTAAAATTTAAAAATTACAACAAACATGTGAGAATAAAGCACGAGATGGTTCACCAATTTATTGAGTTCATTTACACTAAATTTTAAATATCTTTTACTTGATGGCATCCATTTCCTATAAACATTTATTTTGGCAAATAAATGCTGAATAACAGGTTTATGTGATTTCTATATTGCTAGACTTTGAAAATTTCTCTTGTGTCCTCCTGGTCTCCAGAATCTATCATTATCTTGGGTAGTTGATTTATTTGATCTCTATGGCTCTTTTGGAAACCCTGGTGGCACAGTGGTTAAGTGCTACAGCTGCTAACCAAAAGACTGGCAGTTCAAATCCACCAGGTGCTCCTTGGAAACTCAGTGAGGCAGTTCTACTCTGTCCCATAATGTCAATATGAGTCAGAATCAACTCGATGGCAACAGGTTTTTTTTTTTTTTTTTAATGGCTCTTTCATAAATTAAAATTTCCTTTTCATTCCACTTCATTTGGAGCCCTGGTGGCACAGTGGTTAAGAGCCTGGCTGCTGACAAAAGGTCAGCAGTTCAAATCCACCAGCTGCTCCTTAGAAACCCTGTGGGGCAGTTCTACTCTGTCCTGTAGGGTTGCTATGAGTCACAATCAACTCGATGGCAATTTTTTTTTTCATTTACTGGTGTATTGAAAATTTCAAATATCATGCTGCTAGAATATGGACCAAAACACTTGTGAAAATGGCCATTTCTTCCTATCTGCAACCTCATTTTTTCTAAAGTCTCTCCTTTTTGCCCATTCTCTTGATATTTCATTCTCTTTAATTACCTAGCTTATGCTAGTATGTTATCTCTGAGAGGTGATGTCTGCAATAAAATGGAGGCTTCTGTAGATTTAATTTAAAGAATTAACACCATTGTTGGGAATTTCAAAGTCTCTGAAGACGATATTTTGTGATGTATAGATCCTTGTAATGTCATAGCTCAAATTTTGTTCTTGATTCTAAAAATAGAAAACATTTTAAACATGTAGAATACTGAAAAAAAAAAAATTCTGTCCCATTAAAAAAAAGTTATCAACTGACTTATACATTCATCCATGAATAACTTCAACAATATTGGTTAGGCACATACTAACTTGTCTCCCCACTACAGGTGCGGATAAAGGCTTGCTCTTGGGGGGATCTTTAGGGTACACTACACAGGAATCATTACAATGGTGTTAGGAGTTCCATAGTAGGTAAATAGGCATGGAACAGTGGTGACAAACTAATAGAGGCCAAAATATTCCAGTGAGGCAACCATGAGAAAATCAGAGAAATCTTCAGGAAAGAGGCAATACTAAAAATGAGTTTTTAAAGGATAAGAAATATAGCAATTATATAGATCCTTTGGTATGGAGGAAATATCAGGTGTCATGGCTCAGAGGGTAACAAAATATGGCTCCTAAGTGGCACTGTGAGTGGTTTAGAATGGTAGGGGATGTGGTGGAAGAGTCGGGCAGAGACCAGGTCATAAAAGGCCTTAGATTCCATCCCATGAGCTTGACATTATCCTCTGAGCATTGAGAAACCACCAAAAGGTTTTAACCAGGAAGTAATGGGATCAAATTTATATTCTGAAGATTAATTCTGGTGACAGTAAATACGATTCATTTTATTAACTAAAAGCAAAAAAGTGTGTGAGTGTGTGTGTATGCATTCAGCATCTACTACTGGTATGGCATTAAGGCTACGAACATAAGAAAAAAATTAATAAACACAACCCCTTCCCTCATGGAGACAGAGTAATTACAATATGTCCGTATTAGAAGGGAAAACTAGTAAGAGATTGTCAGAAAACTCCAATAAGTAATAATGAAAGCAGTTTTAAGAGGGATGAAATGACAGGCTAGTTATGCAATGGATTTAGGACGTATCATTGACAAGACCTAGGAAAAAAACAATTAAATATGATGTACAGGTGATTAAAGAGAGAGAGAAAAAAAAATGTACGATGATACCCAGGCTGGTTTCTTTCTTGGGAAAAGTAGTGAAATAGTATTAAGAGTGGAGATATAGAAGGGGAAGCAATTTGGGAGAGATGTCAAGGAGTTCATCTCTGCACAAGCTTGGATTAATGAGACAAGCAGATGGAAAGAAAGGCCCAGGATACAGGCCACCTCGGAGACAGGAACTAGTACAGACATATGGGTCTGAGAAGCAGATTCACGATTCTTCATCCTCTTGGTATAAATAAATATCAGCCAGTTCCGTGGATATGATCACACAGGAAGAGTATGTCAAATAATAGGAGAATGATATTTTACGTTCATAAAAGTGATATCCTCACTTCGAAGCCACTCTAAACTATCAGAAGTTAACTTAAATATGTACAGAATAAAAGACTGGTAGAAGAGAAAGCACCAAAATATTAATAGCGATTGTCTTTAGAGAGTGGGACTTTGATAATATTTTCTTCCTTTTAATCTTTTCTCTTTTCCGAATTTTCTATACGAAGCTTGTATTCTTTTTATAAAAATTTAAAAGCTTTATTTTTTAAAAGACATAGGTTTGCTTATTCTGGTTATATAAGCTTTTAAGAAAATCTCCATGAGCTGACTTTCCACATGAGTGAGTAAGCAATTTATTTAAAAGAGCTCAACTGTATTTTATACAGGTCTAGGCCCTTCAGTGGCTCTGCAGGAGAAAGATGTGGCAGGTTGCTTCCATAAAGATTAGAAATCCTGTAGGGTCACTAAAAGTCGGAATCCACTCAATAGCAGTAGGCTTGGTTGTTTTGGTTTAGGCCCTTCACATAAATTATTTCATTTAATTTTTAAAATAATCTCATGGGGTAGTTGTTATTCTCGTGATTCCTTTACATGTAAGGAAACTGAGTGTGGGGAAATTCAGATTGTCTAAGCTTATACATCTTACATGGGTTCAAAGGAGCTGGGGTCAAACTCTTCTTGGGCTGAGCCTAGCTGTGCTGCTCACTTGGTTCTCAGATGACTGGGCAAACAGAAAGGTGCAGAGTTAGAAGTTCCTTTTAAAAATGTAATTTTTAGAGCACCATTCCTTCATTCAGACCTTTAAAGATCAAGTTTGTAGCTCACTAAAAGCATAGTTTTCCTGGTCAATTTTTCTGACATGTGAGTTTAGCCTGACAAATTAATAACCTTTTGAAAGTCATAAGCCAATACGTACTTGCTGATCGACTGATTTATTGAACTAGAGAGGTGTTAATTTAACAGCCTACTTTCAAATCATTCACCCACCACTTTCTTTGCACTATTTCAGCAACTGCAAATGATATTCCTTAGGTATATTACTGGTCATGTGCATGCATTTGGTCACAATTCACACATAAAAGTCCCATTCCAGTGTGCAATAATCTGAGAGAATAGTTAACATAAGCGTGCTCTCACTATACTTTTGACCATTGGCTTTGGCCATCATAAACATATGCTGTGCTATTGCTTCTTGAAGCACAGAAAAAGTTCTTCCACGCCAAATACACAAAACTTATGAAGCACTTGTGTGTCAGGCACTATTCTAAGCACTTCATAGATATCAGCTAGTTTTTTTTATCTCACAACAGCCTTATCAGACAGATATTGTTATTATATCCCCCTCTTACAGATGAGAGCCCTCACGGAACCGTGGTTAAGAGCTACAGCTGCTAACCAAAAGGTCAGCAGTTCGAATCCACAAGCCACTCCTTGAAAACCCTATGGAGGCAGTTCTATTCTCTCCTATAGGGTCATTATGGGTTGGACTCAACGGCAATGGGTTTTGATGAGTAGAGTCTATGAGGTACAGATTTGGAGGAGCCCTATGCCACATGGATCATTTTTTCCCCTCAATATGAATCTAGGAGCTGAAACCTCAAGTAGACATCATGGCCCACCTTCTATTCAGGTCTCCAGCAAAGCTATGACTAAAATTCCTCACTGTTGCATGCAGAGCAGTGCAAGATCAGAGAAAACAAAACATGGCTGTGGCTGAAAAGAGAACAATAACAGGGCTGAAAATACACATTTCGGGAAACAGAGTCTCTGCCAATAATCTAATTTCCAAATCATTAATAGTGACTCTGAATTTTTCATTGCAAGATTGAGCCAGCAAGCGTTAGAGAAAAGACCAAAACTTTTGGATTCAGGCGTGGATCTGCCATTTACTTGTTGAGTGGCCACACGCAGACACATAACCTCCCAGAGTCTCTGTTTTCTCATTTACAGGAAGGAGATAACGACTGTTTTACAATGTTGGTTGAGATAATACATGGAAGAATTATATAAACTACAAAAAAAAAAAAAAGCATGACTCAAATGTACAAGCAATCACAGTTTATCACCCTCAGTCGCTGTGCAAATTTCCAATTAGTTACACCATTCTAAATACGAACTATGGTTTCAGAATATTTTTCCCTATGGTATAAAAAAAAGTATAAATTTTTCCCTATGGTATAAAAAAAAGTATAGGCCATATTTATTTCATTGATATTTATGCATGTTGATAATACTTTTTAATTTTTACATATCTGTGTGTATGTTTGTATGTATATATACATATTCTTAGAAAGTGTTTATTTGTTTGTATTCTGCTTTCCAAAATGTCACATTTGGATTTGGTTTCCCTATTCTATATTATTCTGTATCTTTCCATAGGACTTTTTATAGGACTCTTGATCTTATCAGCATTACCTCATGAGAGCTTTTTCTAGAAGATATGAAAAATGTGGGGATACTGAAAACCAAACAGAACCCATTGCCAAATATAAGCTTTTTGGTGGAAAATTTCTCACAAATGGATTGTTCGTAACAAAAAATGTTTAAATTATTTTTCCCTATTCATTGTTGAGAATCAATTGTGTGTGTGTATGTGTGTGTGGGTGTGGGTGTGTGTTCTGGTGAATGATATGATTTTAAAGCCTTCTCTCCTGAATTATGTAATAGAAACTATACTGAATTATTGAATATTATAAAAGCAAATAACAATAGAAAAAAATACATGTAAAAGTTTCTTGTCAGAAATAGTCATGCAAAATAAAAAGAAAATAAGTTTATATAGATTTAACACTAAAACTGAGTGTGAATTCAGTGGGTAGCTCCTATTGTTTTTGTTTTGTTTAAGGAAGAAGGAAGCTGTTGCAATCTTAAGTTTCAGGCTTCTATTCCTTCTGAAGAAAATAGTTTTTCATGGCAAAGGCTCAGCACACTGAAAAAGATTTATTATATTGTTTCAGAGAATAGTAATTTCCAAGTAAAATCTAGCAATAAGTAACAACAGTGAAAATTACCAGTTGACTTCTTCTTTACGGCTTTATGGGACCCCACACACAAGCTCTGAGGAGGGATTAAAAAGTCTGGAAGGAAACATATAAGCTCAAGATAATAGCTGCCTTGGGAAGGCAGCTGGAAAGAGAATGAGCCCAGAGACAGTGGTTAAACCTCACATGCAATGAAGAAAACATTAATTCAGTTATCTGCAGAAAAGGGCCATTCTAAGGAATGACTATAAGGTTTTTTGATTCATTAGTTAAATAATTTTAACTCTGGTTTGCACGTAGTATTTTTGGAAGCCACCAAGACGTAAAGCTCATATAAAGAAAGATAATGATCATGGATATGAACAACCGTATTTTAAATATCAGCACCAAAGTAAATGCATAATTTTTATTACCTTTTCATTCAACTGTGAAATACAGGCTTCAATTTCTTCATATTTCTATCACAAATGTGACCTACTTTTCATGTATTTTCTAAGGAAATATACTACTAAAAAGGCATGAAACGATTACAAGTATTGAAATACTTCTGAAATATGGATCAGTAAAATATGATATAAAAGATTTTCACAAAACTGGTCATGTCCCTTGATTAAGAGATGCTCATTTTCTTAAAATTTTAATTTTTCTAAAATTTACGATATTGCCTGGTTTCATAAAACAGCATGCCATTCCATTTAATACTGTGACGTTATCCCAAAGGCAAATTTAGAGACATATAGCATTTTCTTTCACCACGGTATCAACTAAAAGGGGGAAAAAAATGTACCCTGTCAAATACACACCATGCTACTAGTGTGACCATGTGAAAACCAAAAGGAAGGAAATGACACAGGCTGTGACAATGATCAAAAAGTGGCATGACATTGGCAGATGCCTCAGTGGGTCCTGGAGTCTACCCCATGATCGCGCAGGCTCTGTAGTGAAAGTGCCCTCTTCAGTGCAATTAATCTATTGTTCCTCGATTTTAATAATAAGTGTGAACCTAGATCCAACACTGATAGTTTTCTATATTTGAAAATAAGACATTGGGAATACAATGGATGTAATGATTTAAAATTCACGTGCATTAAAAAAAAAAAAATCTGTTGCATAGCAACTCCCCTTGGGATTATTATTTACATATTGGAATAATTTTGGAATATATTTTTAAAATTCTTTACTATTACATTTTTACATTTACTTATTTATTCATTAATCAATCTAGAGACATTGAACAGCTCCTTCAATAACCATTAAAATATTCCATATGTTATATTTTGCTAATCATAAGGTTTTCACTGGCCAGTTTTTTAGAAGTAGATCTCCAGGTCCTCCTTCCAAGACTGTCTTAGTCTGAAAGCTCCACTGAAACCTGTCCACCATGGACGATCCTGCTGGTATTTGAAATACCTGAGGCATAACTTCCATCATCATGGCAACACACAAGGCACCACAATATGACAAACTGATGGATGAAGATGATCCACATTTTAGTCCATTGCAAAGAAAGATGATCCAACAGAATGTGGAAATTATTGAACAATAACATTAATATCACATGCGAATAAAATTTTGCTAAAGATAGTTCAAAAATAGTTGCAGCAGTACATCTGTAGGGAACTGCCAGAAATTCAAGCTGGATTTCAGAAGAGGATGTGAAACAGGGGATATCATTGCTAATGTCACATGGATCTTGGCTGAAAGCAGAAAATACCAGAAAGATGTTAACCTGAGTTTCACTGACTACACAAAGGCATTCAACTGTGTGGGTCATAACAACTGAAGAATGGGAAGAATGGGAGTTCCAGAATACTAAATTGTGCTCATGAGGAACCTATACACAGACCAAGAGGCAGTCACTGGAACAGAACAAGGGGATACTGTGTAGTTTAAAATCAGGAAAGGTGTGCGTCAGGTTTGTAACCTTTCACCATATTTATTCAACCTATATGCTGAGCAAACAACCTGAGAAGCTGCACTATATTAAGAAGGACGTGGGATCAGGATTGGAGGAAGATTCATTAACAACCTGCCATATGCAGATGAAACAACCTTTCTTGTTAAATAGGAATAGGTAACAACCTAGTGAAAATTACCACAGTTGACCTCTTTTTTGAGGGCTTTTTGGGACACACATATAAGCTCTGCGTAGGAACTAAAAAGTCTGGAGGGAAAAAAATAAGTTCAAGATAACAGCTACCTCGGGAAGGGAGCTGGAAAGAGAATGAGACCAGAGACAGTGGTTAAACTTCATATGCAATGAAGAAAACATTAATTCATTTATCTGCAGAAAAGGGCCACATTCTAATTATGACTATAAGGTCACACATTTGAAGTATGACTGTAAGGTAAAAAGGACTTTGAAGCACTTACTAATGAAGATCAAAAACTATACCCTTCCATATAGATTACACCTGAACATAAAGAAAAAATCCTCACTACTGGCCCAATAATCAACATCATGATAAATGGAGAAAATATTGAAGTTGTCAAGGATTTAATTTTTACTTGGACCCACAATCAACGCCCATGGAAGCAGAAGTGAAGAAATTAGATGAGGTATTGCACTGGGCAAATCTGTTGCAAAAGGTCTCTCTAAAGGTTTAAAAAGCAAAGACGTCACTTTGAAGATTAAGGTGCACCTGACCCAAGACATGGTGTTTTCAGTCATTTCAGATGCATGCAAAAGCTGGAAAATGAGTAAGGATGATCAAAGAAGAACTGAAGCCTTTGAATTGTGGTGTTGATGAAGAATATTGAGTATACCATGGACTGCCAGAGGAATGAACAAATCGTCTTAGAAGAAGTATAGCCAGAATGAGCCTTAGAAGTGAGGATTGTGAGAGTTCATCTTACCTACTTTGGACATGCTATTAGCACGGGCCAGTCCCTGGAGAAGGATATTATCCTTGGTAAAGTAGAGGGTCAGTGAAAAAGTGGAAGACTCTCAATGAGATGGATTGACTCAGTGGCTGCAACAATGGGCTCAAACGTAACAATGATTGTGAGGATGGCCCAGGACCAGGCAGTGTTTCATTCTGTTGTACATAGTGTCACTACAAGTCAGAATCAACTTGATGGCATCTAACAACAATATGTTACGTTTAGTTTAAAATCAGTCTCTGGATCTAAAAGAAAGCTATTATGAAGTACAAGTGTAAAAAATCTGCAGGATATAAGTGTGTTTACTAAAGAGCCACAGTTAGTTCTACCCAAGACCTATTGACCCTCGAAGGTGGCCTCTAGTTGTTACCTGCTGCCCAGTTGGCTCTGACTCACAGTGAACCCATGCACAAAGAGTGAAATGCTGCTCAGTACTGCTACATCCTCATAATGTGTTGCAGAACAAACCATTGTGATCCACACAGTTTTTCCTGGCTGATTTTTCTGAAGTAGATCACCAGGTCTTTCTTCCTAGCCTGTCTTAGTCAGGAAGCTCCACTGAAACATGTTCAGCATCATAGTAACACACAAGCCTCCAATGACAGATAGGTGGCAGCTATGCATGAGGTGCCTTACCAGGAATTGAACCTGGCTCATCCCCATGGTAGACAAGAATTGTACTACTGAACTTCCACTGCCCCATGCTGTTGTTGTTGAGTTGGCTCATGATGATCTTCTGTATAGCAGAATAAAATTGTCTTAGGCTGGGTTCCCTAGAGAAGCAAAATCAGTAAAGCACATATAGAGATTTATATCAAGGAAATAGCTCACGAGGTTGTACAGCCTGTAATGTCCCAAGTCCTTGTGTCAGAATAGAGGCTTCTCCTGATTCATGTAGCCACAGGGACTGGTGAACCCAAGATCAGCAGGTCAGAGAGAAGGCCTGTTGCCCACAGGCTGTGAAGATCGATGAATCCCAAGGTCAGCAGGTAAAACCAAAGGTAAGCTGCTAGCTCAAGTTCCAAGAGCCAGAGGTCAGATGAAGAGGAGCCAGATGCAGGATCCAGAACACCAAAAGACCCCGAGCCTTGCCAGAATGTCCACCCACACTTGATGCAGGTCACACGCCCAAGGAAACTCCCCTTAAACTGAGTGGCTACTCACAGCAGATCCCATCATTGGGGTAATCTCATATCAAATCTCAACAGGGAAGTGATCATAACATCATACAACTGCCAAAACACTGAGAATCATGGCCCAACCAAGTTGATACCATAATGTTAACCATTACAGTCCACCCCTTGTCAACTTGGCACCTGTACACATCTCCTCATACCATACATAATCTCTGAATAAAGACAATTATAAAGTCATACTTGGGCCTAACTTGATACAACGAACACACATACAACAGAAAATGCAATAGCCCTGTTTACATCTCATATTAAGTGAAGAAAACAAAAATATTTAATGCACACATACAAAGCAAAAATACTCATAACAATTACAGTCCTCATTTCTGCAACTGATCATGTGGCTATAACTGGTATTTAGAAATACCTTCTTCCACCACCCATTCCGTATCCCCTTTGCCCTCAGCAAGCACCTCAGCTGGTTGTGGTTCTTTGCCAGGTGATGTAACCCAAACCTTCATTCCTGAAGGGTCTGGGCCATTAGTAGTCATGTGGGAATTGGGTTTCTGTAGTTTTCCATTGATTTGAATCACAGGGCATGGTAGTACTAAGAGACACCCTAAGAGATCTCCTGCATTCCAGACATACTCTTCTTTACCTCCATTATGTAATATTAACGCCATTTCCTCTTGGTAATTGGGATCAATCACACCAGCCAGTATGATAACTCCCTTCTTTGCCTGTTGAACCAGAGGCATAAGGAGTTCAAGTGGCCAGGGGGCAGTCTTAGCTTCCAGTTCAATGGAATCAGTGATGTGTCTCCAAGTGGGAGAATTCCTTTCTTTGAAACTAGTCCTGCAGAGCATAAGGTTGCAGGAACAGGAAGCAAAAATCTTGCGAGTGGGTCACTAGAGGTAATAGCAAGTAGTGCCACTCCCGTTTCCACCCTTTGATTCCTGGACCCATGAGTTCTGGCTATAGGAGATGCAGCACCATATATTGGACACTGGTTTAGAGCATATAGATTCTCTTGGATAACATTGCCCCAACCCTGCAAGGTATTGCCACCTAGCTGGCACCATATTTGTGTCTTTAGGAGGCCATTTGTTGAGTCTCCTTTTTAGTTGTAGGAGGAGCCAGATGCAATAACTTTTCCTTCACTTTAGGAGGAATATCTCAGCATGCCCCACACCACTACCCCTAGAAATTTCACTGAGGTGGAAGGTGCCTGAATTTCTGTGGGATTAATTTCCCACCCTCTAGCACAAAAATGTTTTACCACTAAGTCCAGAGTCATTGACACTTCTTCATTGCTAGGTTCAGTCAACATAATGTCATCAATGTAATGGACCAGGGTGACGTCTTGTGGAAGGGAAAGGCAATCAAGATCGTAGAGTCTATAACATCCCAAGTACATGAGTCAGGATAGAGACTTCTCCTAATTCACATAGCCAAAGGGGCTGGTGAACTCAAGATCAGTATGTCGGAAAACACGGTTGTTGCTCACAGGCTGTGAAAATCAATGAATTCCAAGATTGGCAGGTAAGACCACAGGTAAGCTTCTAGCTCAAGTTTGAAGAACCAGAGGTCAGGTGAACAGGAACCAGCTACAGGATTCTGAACAGCAAAAGCCCCTGAGCCCTGCCAAAATGTCCACCCACCTTCAATGCAGGCCACACGCCCAAGGAAACTCCCTTCAATAGACTGGCTACTCACAACAGATCCCATCATGGAGGTGATCATGTATCATATCTCAACAGGAAAGTGATCACAACATTACATGACTGCTAAAATGCTGAAAATCCTGGCCCAGCCGAGCTGATGCTCAATCTTAACCATCACAAAAATGTTGCCCAGTTCTGAGCTATCTCCACGATCTTTGCTATTTTTGAGCCTATTTTTGAGGCTTCTGTGTCAATCCATCTCATTAAGGATTTTCCTCAATTTTGCTGACTCTCTACTTTGCCAAACATGATGTACTTTTCTAGCAATTGGTCTTTCCTAATTATGTGTTCAAAGTAAACAAGACAAAATCTCACCACTGTAGCTTCCAAGGAACACTCTGGTTGTATTTCTTCTAAGACTGATTTGTTCATTCTTCTGTTAGTCCATGGTATATTCAATATTCTTTGCCAGCATCACAATTCAAATGCATCAATTCTGTTTTTCTTTTTCATTATCTTTGCACGCATATGAGGTGATTGCAAAGACCCTGGTTTGGGTCAGGTGCACCTTAGTCACCATAGTGACTTTGTTTTTTAAAACTTTAAAGAGGTCTTTTTCAGTATATCACCTAATTGTGATGTAACTATAATTATTCTCTATGGCAGGGCCTCAGAAAAATTATGTGTTAAGCAATAACAGCACTTATGTCAACTGAGATACAGGTAGTCCCTTGGTTATGAATGTCCGATTTAAAGACAACTCGCACTTCAGAACAGACTGCCGTAAAGCCTACTATATTAAAATTTTGAGTTAAATTACAGTGTTTCACGATAACAAACACAGCACTACTTTGTGACACTTGAAAAACTGCAAGGCTTGGAAGTGTTTCTTAAGTGTTTTATATGCATGGAAAGATAAAATATATACTAAGACCAACATTTGACTAACTGATGCTAAGTAAGAGCAGTACGTACCTGTTCCAACTTACCTGCAAATTTGACTTAAAGACAAACAGGAACAGATCTCGTTTGTAACCCAGGGACTGCTTGTCTAGGCTATTTCTGTCATAGAGAGTCATCGCCAATTCCGTGTGGAAATAGGAATGGAACAGAAGTCATTTGACAGAAACTCCACATAGGTCTTCATGAAGAAACTTTTCCCTGTTTTCAATAAGATTTTTATAAGCCTGCCCCAAATGGCAACTACTAAAATTAAAATGTAATTATGCTAAAATTTCTTCCAGGTCAATAAAGGGTAAGTGCATATGAGTTCCTCTTCTCTGGAAAAGACCAGCTCTAAGAAAAAAAGGTATAATCCAGTAGCACTTCAGGATCACTTTTTAATAAAATAAAACGTGCTTATAGTAAAATTTGCAAACTGTTCAGAAAAGTAAAAAGCAAAAATGAAAAGTCCCTGTTGCCTAAAACGACCCTGTAGTTTCACTCCACAGAAGAAAACACTGTTTCTTGTGCATCTTTCTGAAATTTTTGTAACTTGCATTCATTTGTAATTCTCTTCAAAAGGTGTAATTACCTATTCTTGAACTAAAATGGAAAGAAACCAGTAATTAATAATTTTTAATCAATACATCAGTTGACACCCCCCGTTGCCACTGAGTAGATTCCAATTCATAGTGACCCTCTAGGAAAGAGTAGATCTGCCCCCACAGAGTTTCCAAAGCTGTATTCTTAACACACTGACACATCTTTCTCCCATGGAGCAACTGGTGGGTTTCAACTGCCCACATTTTGGTTAGCAGCGAGTGCTTAATCACTGTTCCACCAGGGCTCCTTAACTGACAACTCACTCATGCAAAATCTTTCTTATTTTTTGTATATGTGTATAGACTATCTCTGAAAACAACCATATAGAATTGGCATAAATATCACAAACACTCCATCTTTACTCAATGGGAAACTCTGCAAGTTTCCAGAAAGATACTGTTTATTCTCTACAGAATCTCTCAGTCTTACACTTGGCAAAATATAATATAAAATATCATGTTTTGGACATTTTGTTTAAATATCTTCATTTTAAAATTGTACTGGGAAAAAAGTGACAATTGTTTAGGGGTTGGATCGTATCCTGGCTGTTTTTAACACAATTTATCAAAATCCTGAGTGTTTGATGAATGAATGTTTGCCCTGCTCAATCCATCTGCATCGTTAAAGAAAACAAATGGTAACATTAGTTCCAAAACACAGTCTTCAAATAGGCAAAAGTTTTGGATTGCAATACAACTAGCCCAAACCTTAAAAAATCTCTTTAACGGCATGAGCAAAAATGTTCTAAGAAAGCATTTTTTATCCTAAAAGAGGAAAGATGAGGAAAATATGGACAGAAATATATCTTTACTTGCTTTATTAATTTCAAATAGTTGTTTATATTGAAATAAAAAATTTCTAAAGCTAGTAACTATTCCTTACAAATGCTCCAATTAAAAATAGTTGTTAATAGGTATACCACTTTCTACTGATTAAGATAAAATTACCTGAAATAAATACAAATGATTAATAGTGGTAAAATAGTATTATATCTTTGACTCTTGCCATGAAAAAAGAAGAGTTTCTCTTTTTAGCAGGCAAAGGAAACTTAACAAAGAATGCATAGCTCTGGGGACCCTTCCCTGTCTTGTTAGCTGCCGTAAAGTCAACTTTGACTCATAGCAGCCTTCTGTATAACAGACCAAAACATTGTCCCATCCAGCATCATCCTCACAATCACCAGCATGTCCAAGTCCATTATTACGACTGTCGTGCCAATCCATCGCACTGAGGGGCTCCCATGCCCTCGTTGACCTTCACTTCACCAAACATGATGTCCTCCTCTGGTGAGTGATCCCTCTCAATGATGTGTTCGGGACCTTGATTTGTTGATATGGCACACTCAAAATGAGAAGAAATAGCTGCAAATATCCAATAATAATCTGAACGTGGAATGTACGAAGTATGAATCTAGGAAAATTGGAAATCCCCAAAAATGAGATAGAACACATAAACATCATTATCCTAGGCATTACTGAGCTGAAATGGTCTGGTATTGGCCATTTTGAATCAGACAATCATATGGTCTACTATCCCAGGAATAACAACTTGAAGAGGAATGGAGTGGTATTCATCATCAAAAAAAAAAAATTTTAAAGGTCTATCCTGAAGTACAACACTGTCAGTGATTACCTACAAGGAAGGCCAGTTAATATGACTATTATTCAAATTTACACACCAACCACTAAGGACACAGGTGAAGCAACTGAAGATTTTTAGCAGCTTCTGCAGTCTGAAATTGATAGAACATGCAATCAAGATGTATCGATAATTACTGGTTATTGGAGTGCAAAAGTTGGAAATAAAGAAGGATCGGTGGTAGTTGGAAAAAAAGGCCTTGGTGATAGAGAAGATCCCCGATATCGCATGATAGAATTTTGCAAGACCAGTTTTGCAATACCTTTTTTCACCAACATAAATGGCCACTATACATGTGGACCTCCCCAAAGGGAATACACAGGAATCAGATTGACTACATCTGTGGAAAGACACAATGCTGAGCAAATAATCTGAGAAGCTGGACAGTATGGAGAAGAATGGGGCATCAGGATTGGAGGAAGGCTCATTAACAACCTGCATTATGCAGATGACACAGCTTTGCTTGGTGAAAGTGAAGAGGACTTGAAGCACTTACTGATGAAGACCAAAGACCACTGCCTTCAGTATGGATTACACCTCAACATAAAGAAAACAAAAATCCTCACAACTGGACCAATAAGCAACATCACAATAAACAGAGAAAAGACTGAATTTGTCAAGAATTTCATTTTACTTCCATCCACAATCAACACCCATGGAAGCATACAGTCAAGAAATCAAAAGATGCATTGCGTTGGGCAAATCTGCTATGAAAGACCTCTCTAAAGTGTTGAAAAGCAAAGATGTCACCCTGAAGACTAAGATGCGTCTGACTCAAGCCATGGTATTTTCAACTGCTTCATATGCATGCAAAAGCTGGACAGTGAATAAGGAAGGCCGAAGAACTGACGCCTTTGAGTTGTGGTGTTGGCGAAGAATATTAACTATACCATGAATTGCCAAAAGAACCAACAAATCTGTCTTGGAAGAAGTACAACCAAAATGCTCCTTAGAAGCAAGGATGGTGAGACTATATCTTACATACTTTGGACATGTTATCAGGAAGGATCAATCCCTGAAGAAGGACATCATGCTTGGTAAAGTAGAGGGTCAGAGAAAAAGACAAAGACTCTCAACAAAATGGATTGACACAGTGGCTGCAACAATGGGCTCGAGCATAACAATGATTGTGAGAATGGCACAGGACCAGGCAGTGTTTCATTCTATAGTACGTAGGGTTGCTATGAGTTGGAACCAACTCGACGGCACCTAACAACAACAATACCAACAATGGTGTGCCTAAAGCAAGCAAGTGGGACAATGTCCTGTTGTGTTCCATTAGGTTTTCATTGGCTGATTTTCAGAGGTAGATAACCAGGCCTTTCTTCCTAGTCTGTCTTAGTCTGGAAATTCTGCTGAAACCTGTCTACTACGGGTGATCCTGCTGTTATTTGAAATACCGGTGTCATAGTATCCAGCATCATAGCAACATGTAAGCCACCACAGCATGACAAACTGACAGAGGAGGTGGGCTTTATATTGGCCTATACATTTTCTGCAACAAACACATTTGTGATAGTACAGATTGTTTTTCCTCTGTTAATTTTTACAGGTAACATATTTAGAAACTTCACCACAAGTGTCCAAATACACAGTGAAACCTGTGACAGCCAGAACTCGATAGGGCTGCCTTATTTTTCCAGGTCTCACAAGCTTTCTGCCTTTGACAGCTACAGTCTTACGACTTTTCTATTGCTCATTTTAGTGGAAAATACCTGCATTTTCCTTCTCTGGCAGGTTTCTGCCTTACGCAGTTTCCAGCTTTTGCAGGTTTCACTGTACATACATAACCTTCCTTTTTTTCTTCACTGCAGAAAAATGTCTAGGAACTACCTTGAGGTTATTTTCCCGTGGGTGTTGCTAGGATACATGTCTACCTGAGCCTTGACACATCCTGTTGATGTTGTCTTATGCTATCAAGTTGATTCTGATTCATAGTGACCCTATAGGACTCAGTATAACTGCCACACAGTGTTTTCTAGGCTGAAATCTTTATGGGAATGGATCACCAGGTTTTTCCTCCGCTGGAGCAGCTGGTCAGTTCAAACTGCTGATCTTCCAGTTAGTGGCCAAGCACTTGACCATCATGCCACCAGGGCTCTTGCGCATCCGAGTCCCTAGCAAAATTCTTCTGGAAAGAGAAAAAACTAAACTTAAAAACAAAACTCAGACGTGGAAAAATCAAGTTTTCCAAATTTTTATTTTGCCTTCAACTTCAAAGGAATCCTATATGGAATTAGCTTTGTGCAATACAAAAGGGAAGAGAGGGATTTGGCCAAGAGAACAGAAGGATAGGATCAAAGCACCAAGCTGTAAAAAAAGGAAGCCTGCAAAATACTTTGTTTTCAGAGTTATTGGGTGTACACTTTCAACAAGACCAAATCACTCAGACTAGTCAACTAAGTAGCAAGAGATGCTAATGGCATTTTAATTGTTTTAATGAAATGATTTAACTAAGAATGAAGATTTTTTTTTCTTTTCATCCAAAGCCAAAATAAACAGATGTGTACCTTTGAGTACTGCAAATTTCTACTCAGCATTAATTTTGATTGTAGGTATGCATTAATTAATAATTCATTTGCAGCAAAAAATCAATACGGTGCTTGTTTGGATTTTTAACAATAAGTCAGAATTTTACATATAAATGAGAATTGTCTAGTTTAAGCAAGACATATCTATCTTAAGCTGTTATTCACTTATTATTCCAGTACCGTCATTCAAAATATTTTGGAATTCTCTTTGTAATGAAATTTTAGGTGTCTGAAGAAATTTATTTCCAGCACTTCACAGCTTTTTTAGGGAAAAATTTTGTTATGACTGCAAATCTCTACCTCATGAAAAAATTTTTAAAAAGGTATTATAAAACCAAAAAAATGTAAAAAGAAATCCCCCATGATTCCTTTACCATATTAACCTTTTAAGACCAACACTATGAAAAAAGAGACAGAAAACTAAAAGAAAAGAAAAATTTTGTCTAATAAAATACAGGTAAAAACAAGATTTTGGAATAGGTATTACTAAAACATGGAAGAAAAAATAGTATAAAGGATAAACAAAATAAAATTTTCTGTTTTTGAAAGAGAAAAAATACAAAAATCTGATAAGATTAATAAATAAGGCACAAATCATTCAAATGAAACATTTGAAGATGTACAGAAAAAACTTAAAATCATAAAAAAACAATGTAAAGGATAACTATCTGGGAAAAAATAAAATTAACAAATCTGACTCGAGAAATAGAAAGTTATTGGACTTAGACCATTTCTGAAATTGAATCCGTAGGCAAATATCTACTCATATAAGCACCATGCCCACATAGTTTTGGTCACAAGCTTAGCCAAGTCTATAAGAAACCAATAATCCTTATATAATTGTCCCAGGTTATAGAAAAGGTGAAAACACTACCAACAATGTCATTTATAAGGTTTTCCTAACATTCACACCAAAAGTAGAAGAGGACAGCATAAGAAAAGAATATAATGAGCATAGATTTACAAATCCTGAATAAAATATTAGCAAATTGAATACAGCAACACATAAACAAATTAATATATCATGACTATTTATGATTTATTAAAACAATGCAAAAATGGTTTACCAGGAGAAATTTTATTACTGTAATTTACCACATTAAAAATTGAAAAGAGAGGTTATTTTTAATTATCAAATTTGATACAGAAAAAAAAATTCAATAAGCTGCAACAGCCATTCTGACAAAACAAAAAGCTCTTAGCAAACCAGGAATAATCAGGAAGGTCCTATCTTATTAAACATCTGCAGCCAACATCATACATAATAGTGACATAGTAGAGAACATTTGTTTAATATCAGGAGCAACAGAAGAATGCCTACTGTCTCCAATTCCAGCTTTTTAAAATACTAGAAGTAGCCAAGAGTGAAGAGAAACTGGCACTTTCAAACACCTTCTCTGTGATAACAGCCAGCTGGGAAGGAAACCTGCAGTGTCTGCTAACACAAGAGCGTGCTGGCTGTAAGGCTTGGCGAGTCTCTATATATACCCAGCAGTAACACTTGCACATAAGAATGCAGAGGCCTGTAGGGAGATGTAACATTGTTTATAATGCTTAAAAGTTGGAAATACCCTAAATGTCTATCAATAAAGGAATTGTTAAATAACCCATGATATATCTACTGGAAACCCTGGTGGTGTAGTGGTTAAGTGCTACGGCTGCTAACCAAGAGTTTGGCAGTTTCAATCTGCCAGGCGCTCCTTGGAAACTCTGTGAGGCAGTTCTACTCTGTCCTACAGGGTCGCTATGAGTCGGAATCGACTCGACAGCACTGGGTTTGGTTTTTGTGTTTTTGTTTTTTGCTTTATATTTATGCATTACCAACAGAGAAAAATCCCCAAGACATATTCTGGGGGGAAAAGAAAGACAAGTGAGAAAATTATATATCAAAAACAAAAACCCAGTGCCGTCGAGTCAATTCTGACTCATAGCGACCCTGTAGGACAGAGTAGAACTGCCCCACAGAGTTTCCAAGGAGCGCCTGGCAGATTCGAACTGCCGACCTTTGGTTAGCAGCTGTAGCACTTAACCACTATGCCACCAATTTAAGTTTTAAAAGACTGGCAAACAATATCATATGTTTTACAGGTACATAAATACATATGCATGTGCCTACAAATAGTTCCACAAGAATTCCCACCAAACGGATAATAGCTGTCATTTCTGAGAAGTAATTATAGATGTGGTCACAGAAGACTTTAGCTTCATCTACAATGATTGTATGAGTCTATGTTGATATATTACATCCATAATTATACATAAATACATTTTAATTATTATATGCCAATAAATTATATTTTCCTAAATTAATAAAGTGTTAAGTTTCCTGCTTGAGTTTTAAAGAGAATGTTTCTACTATGAGAGTGTTCTCAAATTTCTGAGAGATATGAGATTTGTAATGAGACCAGAATTAGCCTTATGACCAATATTAAAAACAAACAAACAAAAACTCATGGGAAATAGATCATGGCCCAACTTTTACCTTATATTTCTTAATTCTAAAGAATGGAGGTTATGAATTTTAGATTCTTCTGTACTGAACAATTCTCTTCTCATATTCATATTCAACTACTGTAGGTTCTCCAAATTTGTCTGGAGAAAGCCCATGGGGATTTTCCTTCACTAGAGAACTTTTCGAGCCCTTAAAATCACCACACATCTTCCCCTTGGCCCAGAGGAAAAATCAGGGTTCTCTAAGGGAATGTGGGTGCATGGCCCAGCACTAAAGAGTCATACAAAAAATGAGCAGGACCAAAATCCTATCATTCTGTTACCACTGCCTAGGCTGCAAGCCAGGAGGCCTAGGTTCTAGCCCCTGCTTTGCTGCGTTACTTGGTCATGTCTTGGGGCTTACTTTTCTCATCTAGAAAACAAGAAATTGAATCTCCCAACTTCTTTCCAATTCTGTAATTAGGTGAATCTATTATTAACTGATCACCATGTACCTAGAAACGCTGTTATCATTTGTGACAGCTTGAGCCAACTACTGCAATGGTAATGTCTTGTGCCTACCCTCAAAAACTCTATCTTCTGAAATATTTATCACTAATATGATTGCTAAATGTAGGTGTGTTTTTGGAGAAAATTCTATTATCCCAAAAAACCCTTTGGTGTCCAGTCAATTCCGACTCATAGTGACCCTATAGGATAGAGTAGGACTGCCCCATAGGGTTTCCAAGGAGCGGCTGGTGGTTTTGAACTGCCAGTCTTTAGGTTAGCAGCCAAGCTCTTAACCACTGCATGAGAGCATGATAGTTAGAGGTGACACAGGCAATGTCTGTCGTGCATTCTTGACCAGAAGCAGCAAGGGGTATTGTGTTTATATGAACCTTAATTTTCTCCCTCCTTTATAAAGACTTATCTAAACGAAAGTGAAAGTTTCTTGGCAATTTTGTTTAAAAGTCCTTTACTGGATCTCTCAGAAAAGATTCTTGACCAACAGCGTGGGGTATTTAATTTTAAGTATAGCCGGCTTTATTCATCAGCAAAGAGAGGGGTTGGCTTCATGGAGGGCAAGAACTTACCTGTCCTTAAGGAGTGCTTCCAAGGGCTTGTCATGGCATCACCTTAAGACCTGGGTCCAAACTGCCTTTCCTACAGTCAGTTCATGGCTGAGAAAATTAGATTGCGAGCAACTGGAAAGCAATCGTGGTAAGATGAGTCACCACATAAATAACTGAAATAACTCTTAGGCTGCCAGAAAATAACATGGGGTGCTGACCAGGAAGTGAAAGGTCCCCCTGGGACTATCAGGCAGCCAGCCTGGGGAAAACGGGAGTGGGTACCAGGAAAGTGAGGGTAGGATATGACTTTTGATACTAAATACTTGGCAAGCTGGGTTGAACTGAAGGTGAGAGGTTACAAGGTTCCTTGGCTTAGGGCTAAGATCTTTCCAGAGACTGTCATTAATTTTAATCATTTCAAAGCCATTTTGCTAAATTATTTTTTGTTTCACTGCTTTTCATAAGTAGTGCTGAATCATCGAGATTAATTCCACCCCTGGAGTTTTCTGATTTATTTTTCTTCTAAATGAACAAGTTAACATCAAGCAAAAGGGCTTAATATCTAAAAATGACTCCCATGTTGAAAGAAAGTAGCACAAGCTTGCTGAACTCTACAGTATCTGGCATATTGCATCCTCTGTGTTTTGAGCATAAGCACTAGCTCCGCCTTGCCCTGCCTCCCTAACAGGCAAAGGAAAGCAAATTATAGCAAAACCACTTCCAGTTGTTATAATGGATTATAAGAGCAGGATAGAAACTTAATGACTCTTATAAAAAAAAATTAGGTAGGCTGACAGTTTAATAGATGAGTGTGTGTGTGTGTTTGTTCCACCTTACTGAAGTACTGTGCCAAAACTTATTGGGATAGTTGCTATCAGTAACTGCGAGAATATCTAAGATTGAAAGCTGAGCAAGTGAAGGCTAGGTTGAGTCACGATTGACCGCTGTTGTTGGTCCAGTGTCTTTGTGTTCCCTGGATAGCCATCTCAAAATCCATGCAGATATTAGATTTAAATGATCTAATAATACTCAATAAATTCTATTGATCTGAGGATAAATTGTGATGTAT
This sequence comes from Elephas maximus indicus, assembly GCF_024166365.1. Lineage (NCBI taxonomy): Eukaryota > Metazoa > Chordata > Mammalia > Proboscidea > Elephantidae > Elephas > Elephas maximus. The sequence continues at coordinate 73,516,553 of NC_064826.1, read as the reverse complement.
TCAAACATAAAAGGATTTACATAAAATTCCTTCACCAAAAATTACCTATTAAAGCCATTTTAAATGGTCTGGCCCTAATGATTTGTACCGATGGTCTCTAACTTGTATGTATTATACTGCATCTAATATATTTCTTTCAAGAGTTAATTTAATATCATCTAAATGTCACTATCCACTTTCCTAAAAAGTTGTCGCCTTAAGTTTCGTCAATTTCCAGTATCAACTCTGCTCATAAATGAAAAATATATATATATTCAAATTAATCTAATGCATGTGCATCTTCTTTAAAAAAAATTTATTATCCTTTCTGTGAGCACAAAGTTGGGCCCTTTTCAATCTCCAAATCAAAAAGGCTTAATTCATTTTATCTGGATTTATGGGCTTGAATTCTAACTCCAGGAGAACAGTAAAGACAAAAAACAAGTAAGTAAATATACTTTCCAAAAAGAGTTAAAATCACACTTTTTTCCCTTCTATTCTTGCTGACTGTAAAATTTTCTTATCGCCATTTAAGTTTGGAAACCTTTCTGAATTCTAGGCTAAATATAGGAATAGCCAAATGAGTCGTTCTGTTCATGAAAACAAAGAAGTGACTTAGAAAAAATTTCCATTCCTGCTATGCTCTAAGTCCCTCTGTAGTGTTAGATTTTCTACAACTTTACACACACAAAAAAAATAATACAATCTGTTTTCAGAACTGGAAACCCTGGTGGCGTGGTAGTTAAGTGCTACAGCTGCTAGCCAAAGGGTCAGCAGTTCGAATCCACCAGGCGCTCCTTGGAAACTCTATGGAGCAGTTCTACTCTGTCCTATAGGGTCGGTACGAGTCGTCGACGGCACTGGGTTTGGTTTTTTTTTTTTTTTGGTTCTCAGAACTACTTAGAAAAAAAAAGGAATTTGATACATCCTGTAATATGGCACATAGAGCCTAAATGTTATCACTGTAGACCTTTTTTAACCTATCCTGTGTCAAAGATAGCTACAGTCTTATGGAGAGAATTAAAGGCCTCAGTAATATCATGAGAAAGCAATTACCAATTTGCATGTGTTAAAATTATACAAATACTCACATGCAAGATAAGCAATTTCAGAAAAATTAAAGTGGATCATAGACTTAAATGTAAGAGCTAAAACCATAAAAACTCTTAGAAGGAAACACAGTAATTCTTCCTGTTCTTGGGTTATGCAATGGTTTCTTAGATAAGACAGCAAAAGCACAAGTGACAAAAGAAAAAAAAATAATCGACTTCATAAAAATTAAAAATGTGCTGCAAACAATAACATAAAGAAAGTGAAAATACAATATACAGAATGAGAAAATATTTGTAAATCATATAATGGATAAATACCTAGTATACAGATAATAAAAAGAACTATTACAATTCGATAATGAAAAGACAAAGAAAACTAAATTAAATGAGTAAATAAGGAAATTAAAGAAGACCTAAATAAATGGAAAGACATCCCACATTCATGGATTGGAAGACGTAATATTATTAAGATGCCAATACCACCAAAAGTGATCTATAGATCCAATGCAATTCCTATTAAAATTCTAACAACCTTTTATGCAGAAAAGGAAAAGTCAATCCTCAAATTCAAGTGGAATTACGAGGGCCCCCAACTAATGAAAATAATCTTGAAAATGTAGAACAAAACAAGACGGCACATATTTCCTGATTTTAAATGTACTACTAAGCTACAGTAATGCAAACAGTATGGTTTCACTGGTACAAGAATAGACACATAGTCAACAGGATATAATTGAGAGTCCAGAAATAAATCCACATCCAAGTTCAATTCATTTTCGACAAGGCTGGCAAATCCAGATGGAATAGGCTCTTCAATAAATGGTGCTGGAACAACTGAATCTATATGCAAAGGAACAAAGTTGGACCCACACTCCACACCTTATATGAAACTTAACTAAAAATGGATAAATGACCTAAATATGATAACTAAAACCATAAACCAAAAGGGAAGAACACACTCGGTATTTCTCAAGCTGAAAGAACTGAAGAAAAAAATTCAAGCCTCCAGTTGCAATACTGAAGGATTCTACGGGGAAAATATTAAAAGATGTAGGAAGTATCAAAAGAAGATGGAAGGAATACACAGAGTCACTGTACCAAAAAGAATTGGTCAATGTTCAAACATTTCTGGAGGTAGCATATGATCAGGAACCCATGGTACTGAAGGAAGAGGTTCAAGATGCACCAAAGGCATTGGTGAAAAACAAGGCTCCAGGAATTGACAGAATATCAACTGAGATGTTTTAACAGAGGAATGCACCGCTGGAAGTGCTCATTTTTCTATGCCAAGAAATTTGGAAGAAGGTTACCTGGCCATCCAGCTGGAAGAAATTTATATTTATGCCTATTCCCAAGCAAGGTGATCCAACCAAATGCAGAAACTATTGAACAATATCATTAATATCACACGCAAGTAAAATTTTGCAGACTATCATTCGAAAGCAGCTACAGCAGTATATTAACAGGGAACTGCCAGAAATTCAAGCCAGATTCAGAAGAGGACGTGGAATAAGGGATATCATAGCTGATGTCAGATGGATCCTGACTAAAAGAAGAAAATACCAGAAAGATGTTTACCTGTGTTTTACTGACTATGCAAAGGCATTCAACTGTGCGGATCACAACTAATTATGGATAACATTGTGAAGAACGGGAATTCCAGAACACTTAATTATGCTCATGAGGAACCTGTACACAGATCGAGACAGTCATTTGAACAGAACAAGGGGATATTGCGTGATTTAAAATCAGGAAATTTGTGCATCAGGATTGTATCTTTTCACCAAACCTATTCAATCTGTATGCTGAGCAAATAATCCGAGAAACTGGACTATATGAAGAATGGTGGCATCAGGATTGGAGGAAGACTCGTTAACAACCTGTGCTATACAGATGACACAACCCTGCTTGCTGAAAGTGAAGAGGACTTGAAGTACATATTGATTAAAATCAAAGACCACAGCCTTCAGTATGGATTGCACGTCAACATAAAGAAAACAAAAGTCCTCACAACTGAACCAATAAGCCACATCATGATAAATGGAGAAAAGACTGAAGCTGTCAAGGATTTCATTTTACTTGGATCCACAATCAACACCTATGGAAGCAGCAGTCAAGAAATCAAAAGATTCATCGCACTGGACAAATCTGTTGCAGAGGCCTTTTGAAAGTGTTAAAAAGCAAAGACGTCCCCTTGAAAGCTAAAGTGCACCTGATCCAAGCCATAGTGTTTCCAATTGCCTTGTATGCATGGGAGAGCTGGGAATTGAATAAGGAAGACTGAAAAAGAATTGGCGCCTTTGAATTGTGGTGCTGGTAAAGAATATTGAATATACCACAGACTGCCAAAAGAATGAACAAATCTATCTTGGAAGAAGTACAACCAGAGTGCTCCGTAGAAGCAAGGATGGAGAGACCATGTTTCGCATACTTTGTACACATTATCAGAAGGGATCAGCCCCTGGAGAAGGACATTATGCTTGGTGAAGTAGAAGGTTGGCAAAAAAGAGGCAGATCCTCAATAAGATGGATTGACACAGTAGCTGCAACAATGGGCTCAAGCATAACAACAATTGTGAGGATGGCACGGAACCAGGCAGTGTTTTGTTCTATTGTACATGGGGTCACTATGAGTTGGAGCCAACTCCACAGCACCTAGCCACAACTGTCGAGAAACTGGAACCCTTGCTGGTGGAGATGTAAAACGTCACAGCTGCTATGGAAAATGGTTTGGCAGTTCCTCAAAAAAGTTAAACACAGAAATATCACGAGATCCAGCAATTCCACGCCAAGGTATACATGTAAAATACTTAAAGTCAGGGATTCAAATATTACGTGTACACCAATGTTCATTGCAGCTTTATTCAAAATAGCCAAAAGATGGAAACAACCTAAATGTCCATAAACATATGAATGGTTAAGCAAAACATGGTATATCCATACAATGGAATATCATTCAGCCATAAAGAGAAAGGAAGTTTTGATACATGCTACAAGAAGGATAAACCTTGAAAACATTATGCTGAGTAAAATATGTCAAACACAAAAGGACAGATATTGTATAATCCCACTTACATGAAATATTTAGAATAGGCAAATGCATATAGACAAAAGTTCATTAATGGCTACCAGAACTGGAGGGTGTGAGGGGGGTGGGGAGTTATTGCTTAAAGGGTATGAGTTTCTGAGTGATGATAAACTTTTGGAAACGGATAGTGGTTATAGTAGCACAGCATGGTGAATATAATTAATGTCACTGAATTGTACAATTAAAAATGGTTAATATGGCATATATATATAGTAAAAAAATTATGTGCCACATAAAAACTAAAAAAAAAAAAGTGATATTAAAATGTTTTAAGAAATGAGCAAATAATTTAATAGATATTTCTCAAAAGAAGATACACAAATGGCTAATAAGCACATGAAAATATGCTCAACATCATTTATAACTACAGAAATGCAAATCAAAGCCACAATGAGACACCACACATCACTAGAATGGCTGAAATCAAAAAGACAGACAATAACAAGTTCTCATGAGAAGTGAATAACAAGTTGGAACAATCATATGTTGCTTGTGGGACTGTAAAATGATGCAGCCACTTTGAAAAAAAGCTTGGCAGTTCCTCAAAATGTTAAACACAGTTGCCACATGATGCAACAATTCCACTCCTAGGTATCTACCCAAGATAATTGAAAACGTTCACACTAAAACTTGTACGCAAATGTTCATTGCATCAATATTCGTAATAGTTAAAAAGTGGAAACAACCCAAATGACCAAAAACTTATGAATGAATAAACAAATTGTGGTATACGAACATCCATACAATGGAATATTATTTGACAACAAAAGGAATGAAGGATTGATGCATGCTACAACATTGATAAACCTTAACAACATTAGACTAGTCTTAAATGACCATATATTGTATGATTCCATATTATATGGAATATTATTTGGCAACTAAAAGGAATGAAGTACTGATACATACTACAACATTAATAAACCTCAAAAAACATTAGGCTAAGTGACAGAAGCCAGTCACAGAGTACTATACATTGTAAGATCCCATTTATAGGAAATGTCTAGAATTGGCAAGACTATAAAAAAAGCAGATACTATATTAGTGGTTGTCAGGCTGGGCAGCAGTGGGTAGGGGAAAGGCAGTGGGAGGGCTAGCAAGAAGTGACTGCTAAAGGATATAAAGTTTCTTTTTGAAATGTTCTAAAATTTGGTTACAATAATGGTCACACCTCTGTAAATATACTAAAAGCCACTGAATTTTATACTTTCAATGATGAATTCCATCATGTAAATTACATCTCATTGAGGACGTGCATGGAAAAAGAGGAAAAAAAAACTATAAAGAAAAAAGCACACAATCGTGTCCTTCCTCTGAAGTTTACATTCTGATACTGTACTCTCAACTATATAATATGGCACCCATGAAATTCCGCTCAATTATATACCTGGTGTACCTGAAACTCTGTTACTCCATCACACAGAAATTATTCTATTTTATTAGCAAGAAAAACTACATACATCTCTTTTCTATGGGGGGAAAAATGCTGTATTTATTGTTAAACTGCGTGCCAAGAATATTGATGGAGAGCAAGTAAAAGGTTAATGCTGCCTTCTGCCAGGGGTGCTATGGTTTAAAGCTAGTGTAACAATCTTTTTGAATCCCTGCAGTTGCATCTGGCTGAGACTTAGGGCTGAATTAGCGGAGAGCACTTTTGGAACACACACATGCAGTCATTCACAGACGTGTACTAAAATGGCCAAGCCCACAACTGGATTCACGCATGTCTTGGCATGGCTGAGGGACCATTGCTTTGGCTCCACAGGGGATTAGAAGCCCCTGTGTAAGAGCTCACCTGCAGAAGAGGACATCAGGCAGACTGGGTCAGCCAGATAACCAGGTCTTGGTCAGGCATGTGGAGCAAAGTACACTGTGGTCTCTGTTACTTGGATTTGCCTTCTAGTACCAGCTCCCAAGGATTTATACCTGACCTCTATGGCAGAAAGAAGAGTATGAGTGAAAACAAAAATCAGACATGTTCACAAACAAGGGAATCATAAACATTCCAGTCTTAATCTTTACTTTCCCCACCCATGCACGTCTACCCCATCTTTTATAGCTCCTTTTATGTTGAGTGGAAACCTGGTAGTATAGTGGTTAAGAGCTCGGCTGCAAACCAAAAGGTCAGCAGTTCGAATGCACCAACAACTACTTGGAAAGCTTATAGGGCAGTTCTACTCTGTCCTATAGGGTGCTATGAGTAGGAATAGACTCGACGGCAAATGGGATTGAGTTATACACTGAGTGTCTCTGGAACCATGGGCAGGCTGTAGACCATGGAGGGGGTGGCCACAAAGTGCTGAAGGGAAAATACACATAAATGTTTCATCTTTGCAGGAAGAGGGCAAAAGGAGTACAAGGGAGAATAGCTGCTGAAATCAGTTGAAGAGAAATAATATATCACAGAGTGAACTGAAATGATGTTTAAGATAACTTGACAAGGAAAAGTAAATAAATAAAGTGGAGAACAGTATGTATAGCATACCATCATTTGTGTGAAAAGTAAAAAATGTGTGCATTTGTATTTGCCTGCGTATGCACAGAGTAACTCTTAGAGGATTAACAAGAACTGACAACAAAGTTGACTCTAATGAAAGACTTAATAAGGTTTAGAGAGAGGAGTGATTTTTCACTGTTTGTCTTTTGCACTTTTAAAATTTTGAACCATATGGATACATTATCTGCTCAAAAATAAATTAAAAAGTAACATAAAATAGACTCCATACATAGTACATATTCCCTAGAACAATGAAAGGAGCCAAATGTACAGATACAAGGGAATTCCCCGGGTCCCTATATACGGCTTTTCAGTTGCCAAAACCACTAATGGGGTAGGACAGAGTTGTCGGATAAAAAGCTTTGCCTGGAGGATGTGAAACAAATATCAACATCAGAGGACTAAGAAGATAGGTGTCATGTATTGAACTGTGTCTCCAAAAAATATCTGTCAACTTGCTAGTCCACGATTCCCATTACTGTGTGATCGTCAACCATTTTGTCATCTGATGTGATTTTCCTATGTGTTGTAAATCCTACCTCTACGATGTTAATGAGGCAGAATTAGCAGCAGTTATGTTAATGAGGGAGGATGAAATCTTTAATATTAGGTTGTGTTTTAAGCCAATCTCTTTAGAGATATAAAAGAGAGAATCGAGCAGAAAGACAGGGGGACCTTGTACCACCTAGAGAGCAGTGCTGGGAGCAGAGCATGTCTTTAGACCCAAGGTTCCTGCAAGGAGAAGCTCCTAGACCAAGAGGAAGACTGATGACAAGGTCCTTCCTCCAGAGCCAAAAAAGAAGGAAAGCCTTCCCCTGGAGCTGGTGCCCTGAATTCAGACTTCTAGCCTCCTAGACCATGAGGGAATAAACTTCTGTTTGATAAAGCCATCCACTTGTATTTCTGTTACAGCAGCAGTGTATAATGCAAAGGAAGAAATGTTACACTTTTGCAAAAGCTCAAAAATGTAAAAATAGATATAAACGTAAATAAAATATTCAGAAACAGGACCTAGATGAAGAAACTCGAAAATTCTAATAAGGAATAAATACAAATACATCTTGTTTCTGGATAGAAGGATACAATATTATAAAGATACCAGATCTCCTTGAATAAATTCATAAATTCAATGTGATTACCAACAAATGAAATTATATTTTTAGGAACTTAATATGAATTCCATGGGGAAAATGGAAAATAAAGAGGTAAATATAAGCATGCTAGACACTATACCGTCACTATGAATCAGAATTGACTTGACGGGAACGGGTTTTGGTTTTAGACTAAACATGAAAGAAGGGTAGTGACAAAGAGCTAGCCCTTTCAGTTGTTAAAATACAGGTGCCTCAGGAACCAAGAGATATCAGAGTAGAATGCCAAAATAGAGGCAAATGCGGGCGAGAATTTAGTATACAGTAAAGGTGGTTTTCCAAATCAGCTGGGAAAGGAAGGCTAAATCAATAAGTGACACTTAAAAATTAGTCATTTGTGGGGCATAATGATTAAAAGCTATGGCTGTTAATCAAAAGGTTGGCAGTTCGAATCCACCAGATGCTCCCTGAAAACTGCCTGCGGGGCAGTTCAGCTGTGTGCTATAGGGTCACTATGAGTCGGAATAGACTTGATGGCAATGGGTTTGGTTTGGTTTTGGTTTTGTGGGGATGAAATCTGGGTCCTTTATATAAAGATGGAAACCCTGGTAGCATAGTGGTTAAGTGCTACAGCTGCTAACCAAAAGGTCAGCAGTTCGAATTCAGCAGGTGCTCCTTGAAAACTCTATGGGGAAGTTCTATTCTGTCCTATAGGGTCGCTATGAGTCAGAATCAGGTTTGGTTACATAAAAATAAAAATTCCAAATATACGAAATTTTTAAAAGTAAAACATTAAACAAAAACTATGTTGGGAAAAAATGGACAATAAGAAAAAAAAATCATGAAATGGAAAAAGTCTTTTTAAGCAAGCCATAAAATCCAAAAATCTTTAAAAGAAATGATTAATAGACTTGCTTTCATAAACATTACAAATTGCCTCATGGCAAGAGATTAACAAAGTGTAACAACGAGCAACACACTGGGAGTGATTATTTACAACATATGTCGATATGTTTTAGTTCCCTCATTTCCTTAACCCAACAACCAACTGGAAAAATAGGCAAATACAAACAGTGGCTCAAAACAGGAAAAATAAACACAAATAGGTCACACATACTTCACTGCAAAACCGAAATGAAGTATGAAGTACTTTTTTTACCTTTCAGTAAAAAAATGATTAAAAATGTTGATAATACATAATGTTGGCAAGAGGGTAGAGAAACAGGCACTGTTATCAGGTCTAGTTTGAGTATAAAAAGACGCAGCCTCTTTGGAATGTCATTTGGAAATATCTACATTATCTATCAAAATTCTAATGCACACATACTCTCATACAGCAATTCCATGGAGAAATTCATACGTGCCAGCAAAAATGGAAGTAGAGGGTATTCATTGTGAAATCTTTTAAACCACACATTAGATACAAGGCTGGTTAAAATAATAAAATAGATTCATGAGAAATATTACCCATTTCCATTCAGTAGATCCCAAGTCATAGAGACCCCCACGTGCCTGTCAGTTTGTCACACTGTGGGGGCTTGCGTGTTGCTGTGATGCTGGAAGCTACACCACCGGTATTCAGGTACCAGCAGGGTCATCCATGGAGAACAGGTTTCAGCCGAGCTTCTAGACTAAGATAGACTAGGAAGAAGGACCTGGTAGTCTACTTTTGAAAAGAATTAGCCAGCAAAACCTGTATGAATAGTGGCAGAACATTGTCTGATATAGTGCCAGAAGATGAGCCTCCAGATTGGAAGGCACTCAAAAGACTGGGGCAGAGCTGCCTTCTCATAGTAGAGTAGATCTTAATGACATGGATGGAGTCAAGCTTTTGGGACCTTCATTTGCTGATACGACATGACTCACAATGAGAAGAAACAGCTGCAAACATCCGTTAATAATCAGAACTTGGAATGTATGAAGTATGAATCTAGGAAAATTGGAAATTGTCAGAAATGAAAAGGAACACATAAACATCGATATCCTAGGCATTAGTGAGCTGAAATGGACTGGTATTGGCCATTTTGAATCGGAAAATCATATAGTCTACTATGCCAGGAATGACATCTTGAAGAGGAATGGTGTTGCACTCACTGTCAAAAATAACATTTCAAGATCTATTCCGAAGTACAACCCTGTCAGTGATAGGATAATATCCATATGTCTACAAGGAAGACCAGTTAATAAGACTATTATTCAAATTTATGCACCAACCACTAAGGCCAAAGATGAAGAACTGAAGTTTTTATCAGCTTCTGGAGTCTGAAATTGATCAAACATGCAATCAGGATGCACTGATAATTACTGGTGATTGGAATGCAAAAGATGGAAATCTTTTTTTCACCAACATAAAAGGCAACTATAAACATGGACCTTGCCAGATGGAACACACAGGAATCAAATTGACTACATCTGTACAAAGAGATGATGAAAAAGCTCAGTATCATCAGTGAGAACAAGGCCAGGGGCTCACTGTGGAACAGACCATCAATTGCTCATATGCAAGTTCAAGCTGAAACTGAAGAAAATCAGAGCAAGTCCTCCAGAGCCAAAATATGACCTTGAGTATATCCCACCTGAATTTAGAGACCATCTCAAGGATAGATTTGACGCATTGAACACTAATGACCGAAGACCAGACAAGTTGTGGAATGACATCAAGGACATCATCCATGAAGAAAGCAAGAGGTCACTGAAAAGACAGGAAAGAAAGAAAAGACCAAGACAGATATCAGAGGAGACTCTGAAACTTCCTCTCGAACGTCAACAGCAGCTAAAGCCACAGGAAGAAATGATGAAGTAAAAGAACTGAACAGAAGATTTCAAAGGGCGGCTCGAGAAGACAAAGTAAAGAATTACAATGACATGTGCAAAGAGCTGGAGATAGAAAATCAAAAGGGAAGAGCATTCTTGGCGTTTCTCAAGCTGAAAGAACTGAAGAAAAAATTTAAGCCTCGAGTTGCAATAGTGAAGGATTCTGTGGGGAAAACATTAAACAACACAGGAAGCATCAAAAGAAGGTGGAAGACATACAACCCAGAAATCCCACTCCTCAGAATATACCCTAGAGAAATAAGAGCCTTTACATGAACAGATATACGCACACCCATGTTTATTGCAGCACTGTTTACAATAGCAAAAAGATGGAAGGAACCAAGGTGTCCATCAATAGATGAATGGTTAAATAAATTATGGTATATTCACACAATGGAATACACAATGGAATACTACGCATCGATAAAGAACAGTGACGAATCTGTGAAAAAATTCGTAACATGGAGGAACCTGGAAGGCATTATGCTGAGTGAAATTAGTCAGAGGCAAAAGAACAAATATTGTATAAGACCACTATCAATAAGATCTTGAGAAATAGTATAAACTGAGAAGAACACATTCTTTTGTGGTTACGAGATGGGGGAGGGAAGGAGGGTGGGAGAGGGTTATTTACTGATTAGTTAGTAGATAAGAACTACTTTAGGTGAAGGGAAGGACAATACTCAATACAGGGAAGGTCAGCTCAACTGGACTGGACCAAAAGCAAAGAAGTTTCTGGGATAAACTGAATGCTTCGAAGGTCAGCAGAGCAAGGGCGGGGTTTCGGGACTATGGCTTAAGGGGACTTCTAAGTCAATTGGCATAATAAACTCTATTATGAAAACATTCTGCATCCCACTTTGAAATGTGGCGTCTGGGGTCTTAAATGTTAACAAGCGGCCATCTAAGACGCATCAATTGGTCTCAACCCACCTAGATCAAACGAGAATGAAGAACACCAAGGTCACACAATAACTATGAGCCCGAGACAGAAAGGGCCACATGAACTAGAGACTTACATCATCCTGAGACCAGAAGAACTAGATGGTGCACGGCCACAACCGATGACTGCCCTGACAGGGAGCATGACAGAGAACTCCTGAGGGAGCAGGAGATCAGTGGGATGCAGACCCCAAATTCTCATAAAAAGACCAGACTTAATGGTCTGACTGAAACTAGAAGAATCCCGGTGGTCATGGTACCCAAACCTTCTGTTGGCCCAGGACAGGAACCATTCCCCAAGACAACTCATCAGACATGGAAGGGACTGGACAATGGGTTGGAGAGAGATGCTGATGAAGAGTGAGCTACTTGTATCAGGTGGACACTTGAGACTGTATTGGCATCTCCTGTCTGGAGGGAGATGGGAGGGTAGAGAGGGTTAGAAACTGGCAAAATGGTCATGAAAGGAGAGACTGGAAGAAGGGAGTGGGCTGACTCATTAGGGGGAGAGTAAATGGGAGTATGTAGTAAGGTGTATACAAGCTTATATGTGACAGACTGACTTGATTTGTAAACTTTCACTTACAGCACAATAAAAATTATTTAAAAAAAAAAATTAGGTGGAAGAAATACACAGAGTCATTATACCAAAAAGAATTAGTCGATGTTCAACCATTTCAAGAGGTAGCATACGATCAGGGACTGATGGTACTGAAGGAAGAAGTCCAAGCTGCACTGAAGGCATTGGCAAAAAACAAGGTTCCAGAGTTGACAGAATGTCAATTGAGATGTCTCAACAAATGGATGCAGCCCTGGAGGTGCTCACTCATCTATTCCAAGAAAATTGGAAGACAGCTTCCTGGTCAACTAACTGGAAGAGATCCATGTTTATGCCTATTCCAGAGAACGGTGATCCAACCAAATGCAGAAACTATCAAACATTATCATTACTATCACACGCAAGCAAAATATTCCTGAAGATCATTCAAAAGCGGCTGCAGCACTTTTTTAACAGGGAACTCCTAGAAATTCAGCCAGATTCAGAAGAGGACGTGGAACCAGGGATATAATTGCTGACATCAGATGGATCCTGACTAAAAGAAGAAAATACCAGAAAGATGTTTACCTGTGTTTTATTGACTATGCAAAGGCATTCAACTGTGTGGATCATAACAAATTATGGATAACATTGTGAAGAATGGGAATTCCAGGACACTTGATTGTGCTTATGAGGAGCCTGTACATAGATAAGAGGCAGTTGTTTGGACAAAACAAAGGGATAACGAGTGGTTTAGAGTCAGGAAAGCTGTGTGTCAGGGTTGTATTCTTTCACTTTACCTATTCAATCTGTATGCTGAGCAAATAATCCGAGAAGCTGGACTGTATGAAGAAGAACGGGGCATCAGGCTTGGAGGAAGACTCATTAACAACCTGTATTATGCAGATGACACAACCTTGCTTGATGAAAGTGAAGAGGACTTGAAGCACTTGCTAATGAAGATCAAAGACCACAGCCTTCAGTATGGATTACACCTCAACATAAAGACAATGAAACTCCTCAAAACTGGACCAATAAGCAACATCATGATAAATGGAGAAAAGATTGACATTATCAAGGATTTCATTTTACTTGGATTCACAATCAAAAACCATGGAAGCAGTAGTCAAGAAATCAAAAGACGTGTTGCACTGGGCAAATCTGCTCCAAAAGACCTCTTTAAAGTGTGAAAAGCAAAAATGTCACCTTGAAGACTAAGGGGCGCCTGACCCAAGCCATGGTATTTTCAATCGCATCGTATGTATGTGAAAGCTGGACAATAAATATGGAAGACCGAAGCAGAATTGACGCCTTTGAATTGTGGTGTTGGTGAAGAATATTGAATATACGATGGACGCCCAAAAGAACAAACAAATCTGTCTTGGAAGAAGTACAACCAGAATGATCCTCAGGTGCAAGGATGGCGAGACTGCATCTTACATACTATGGACATGTTGTCAGGAGGGATCAGTCCCTGGAGAAGAACATCACGCCTGGTACAGGGTCAGCAGAAAAGAGGAAGACCCTCAGTGAAGTGGACTGACACAGTGGCTGCAACAATGGGCTCAAGCATAACAACAATTGTAAGGTTGGCTCAGGACCAGGCAGTGTTTCATTTGTTGTGTGTAATGTTGCTGTGAGTCAGAACTGACTCGGTGGCACCTAACAACAACAACATGAGAAATATTGAAAAATCTTTAAAATAGGATGTTAAGAAAAAGTGGCAAGATAGAGAGCATTGTACATATGTTCTCTTTTATGTAAAAATATCATTAATTTATTTTTAAATATGTCCTTTATATATTTTACATATATGGGAAGTTGCAAAAGAAACCATCAGCAGTGGCTGCTTCTGAAGAGTAGGACTGGGTTGCAAGAGTGGTTATGTAGAGAGGAGACTTACTTTTCATTGCACACACTTGTACCATTTGAACATTTTTACCAAGCGCATGCATTTTTTATTTAAGAGTAACTACTTAAAGGTAAATTATATAATTAGTAGACAATCTCATAATATATGTACTATTTGAACAACAGAAAAAAGAGTCTTAGTTCCTTTTCTACTTCGAGAATCATAGCTTAGAGACATTTAGTAGCAACCAACAATTTTCCATCTGCTAGAATTTTTTACCATTGACATGATTTTACCTACGATGATTTAAAAGTATTTGTGAGCAGGAAACAAACCTCAACTTTTAGTTCTAGTTTCCATCACCTCAAAGGTCAGGCTGAAATGATGATACAACTGTGTAACCATGTTATGAAGCAACTAATTAGAGGTCATTGACCAGAACATCCTCCTAGGTTTCTGATTGCTTAAAAAGTTATTACCCAAGAAGATTCCATTCTGCAGAATAACTAATGAGAAACAATTTAAGACTTGCCTTACTGTTGTCATTCAGATTTAGCTAAGAAATAACAAGATACACAAAAACATAATGCCTCACCATCTGTTCTTATCCCGAAATCATATGTGCCTCAAGAATTAACCTGATTTCGGAACTGCATGTAAACCATGATAAATTCTTATGGCCCAAATTAAGGTAATGGGAAAGTCCTGGTGTAAATGTGAAATCCAGGTCGTATCTACAGAGAAAACAATCCTTTGGGTCCCTGTCAAGGTTATTTCATAAAGGTTAACCACTAGAATCATCCCTTCTATAGGCTTCTGGCACAAAGTACTTGGCCTTGCCTCCTTAGGTTTTCTAGAGTGACCAAGTGACAGTTTTTGAAATTGATAAGAAGAAGGCTTTTGATATTTAGACCCCTTCTCAGTATAACACCAAGAGAGTCATTCATAGACTACATCAAGTCTTCCATGGATCACACTGGTCTCTGTAAACCCAGATTAAGACCACCTACTTTAAGCCATATCTCTGTATGCCTCACAATGACCACCTCCAATCCAAAATATGTAAGTTCTTGTTAAAGACCTTGTTAAAGATTTTTTTTTTAACATCTGAATATAGTATGTCTCAACCAAAAAAAGAAGTCTACATAGAGAATGATTGGAAAAAGAAAAGAAAAGGAAAAAAAAAATCTGGCAAGGGAAATGTAATTTAGCAATTCCCCAGTAAATGCAAGATGGAGAGTTATTTTGTGGGAAGGTAAGAAAATAATTTCTAGAAATAAATATGCAGTAGACGAAACAGTGACTGAGATCATCCTGTCTTAACAAGTATTGTGTTGTATTATTAAATAAACATTTCTGAAGAGCCACACAGGAAATAATCCTTTCTGTATGAATTATCTTCTATTATCTACCATACAATAAAATTGCTAATCTTGTCCTCCTATGTTCATATATGTGCCATAACTGCACTTATTTCATCTGGAAATGGCAGAGTGAGAAAGTAGAGACACTTGTACATTGATTGCTAAGCTTTTTATACTCTAAATTAATGCAGTGCCGGTCAAAAGACAAAAATCTAAAATATTGCCAGTTCTCTGTGAAATTTTCACTGATTAAGTATATTATTATAGTAACAGATGAGAAGAGTGCCAGGAAAGAGCAGTCTATCTCTGGTAACAATTGTTGTCAAATGAATAATATGAGGTAGAAAAGTTATTTAAAGTTTAAATTAGAATAAAGTTTTCAAACCTTGAGAAAAGCATAAATTGGTATTTTCAATGTTGCCTTGCCATATACACCAGTCTTATTATTTTTTTTAAATAATATTTTATTGTGTTTTAGGTGAAAGTTTACACAGCAAATTAGGTTTTCCTTTAACGATTTTTGTACAAATTGTTCAGTGCCATTTGTTACAATTTTTTACAATGGGTCAGCATTCTCATTATTTCCAGTTTGTTCTGTTTCCATTGCTCTAGCTTCCCTTCCTCTCCTTGCCTTCTCATCTCTGCTTTTGGGTAACTGTTGACCATATGGTCTCATACAGTTAATTGTTTAAAGGAAAACATTACTCGTCGCTGATATTGTTTATTTTATAAGCCAATCTATTATCTTGGCTAACAGGTGAACTGCAGAAACAGTTTTACTTCCAAATTCAAAGGGTATCTTAGGATAATAGTCTCAGGGGTTCCTCTAGTCTCTATCAGTTCAGTAGGTCTGGCATTTTTTAGGAATATGAATTTTGTTCTACAATTTTCTCTCACTCTATCAGGGACCTTCTATTGTGCCCTTGGTCAGAAGAGTCAGTGGTGGTAGCTGGGCACCATCTAGGTCTAGTCTCAGGTTAGAAAATGTTGTGATTTATGGTGTTGGCTGTAAGTCCCATGGGCTAGTTTCTTCTCTGAGCCTTTGGTTTCCTTTATTCTAATTTGCTCCATAAGAGTAGAGACGAATAGTTGTATCTTAGATGGCTGCTTGCAAGCTTTTAAGACCCCAGATACTACTCACCAAACTAGATGTAGAACAGTAACTTTGTGAACTATGCTATGCCAATTGACTAAGTTGTCCCCCAAGACTGCTGTCCGAAGCCTTTTGACCAAGTAAATCAATTGCAAAAGTTGTTTGGATCAGTGCAGGAAGCCTTCATAGCTGTCCCCCCATGTGGTTTGTTACGTATGTGGATATATATGCAGCACACCCAAATGTGTGTATACATATGCCTATAGATACACCTGTACCTGCATGTGCATCTAATTACACTTGACTTCCTATAAACATATATGCATCCACACGTATTTTTTGGTTGTTTTTACTGTTGTAAAATTGTATATATTATAGCATTTACTGAAATTATCCCTTTTGCTCGTGTTCTTCTTTACCTTGGTCAAGCTGTGTGACTTCACCCATATTGGGACTGCCTTTTCCATTGCCAAAAGTTACAAGTGTTTACTCCCTAGAAGATAATCCCCCCTTGCCCCCCCCCCCACGTTGTCCTCCACTCCTTGGTAACCATCAAAGAACTTTGCTTTCTCTGTGTATATCTATTCTTGACTTTTACAATAGTGGGAATACTTGCCTTTTTTTATTGGATTTTTTTCACTTAGCATAATGTCCTTCAGATTGATCCATGTTTTAAGATGTTTCACATACTTTTCATTATTGTTTATAGTTGTGTAGTTTTCCTTTGTATGTACATATCACAGTTTTTTTACCCATTCATCCACTGATGGGCACTTAGGATGTTTCTGTCTTTTTGCTCTTGTGAATAATGCTGCAGTGAACAAAGATATGCATATGTCTATTCTTGTCACTGTTCTTATATCTCTAGGATATATACCTAGGAGTGTGATTGCTAGATCTTAAGGTGTTTCTATTTCTAGCTTTTTGAGGAAGCGCCATAATGTTTTCCATAGTGGTTATATCATTTTACAATTCCACCAGCAATGTATGAGTTTCAATCCCCCCACAATCTCACCAGCATTTGTTGTTTTCTGTTTTCTGATCACTGCCATTTTTCCAGAAGTGAGATGGTATCTCACTGTAGTTTTGATTTGTATCTTTGTAATGGCTAATGATCCCAAGCATCTTTTCATGTATTTATTGGCTGTCTGAATATCCTCTTTGGTGAAGTGCCTGCTCATGTCCTTTGCCCATTTTTTGATTGGATTGTTTGTCTTTTTGTCGTTGAGTAGTTGAAGTTTTCTATATATTTTAGAGACTAGACCCTTATTAGATATGTCACTGCCAAAGATTTTTTTTTTCCTGTCTGTAGGTTCTCTTTTTACTCTCTTGGTAAAGTGTTTTAATGAACATAAGTATTTAATTTTTAGGAGGTCCCAGTTATCTAATTTATCTTCTGTTCTTGCATTTTTAGTTTTGTTTGATAGACTACTTATGCCAAAAATTAGGTCCCCTAGTTTTGATCCTATGTTATCTTCCAGGAATTTTATAGTATTAGCTGTAACATTTAGGTCTTTGATCCATTTTGAGTTAATTTTTGTGCATGGTGAAGATATGGATCCTGTTTAACTTTTCTGCACAAGGATATCCAGCTTTGCAAGCACCATTTATTAAAGAGGCTATTCCTCCCCATTGAATGGACTTTGACCCTCTGTCGAAGATCAGCTGCTCATAGGTGGATGGCTTTACTTCTGGGTTCTCAATTCTCTTCCATTGGTCTATGATACACCAGTCTTTTGATGGAAGAAGAAAAAAATTCCTAGAGAAACAAAAATAGGAAAAAGAATAATATTTTTTTGACCAAATAAGAGTTTCTTTTTTAGACACTATCTTTGTGTTAACGATCAATTTTTTCTGGAGGCTGAATTTTTAAGTTTGGAGCCTAAGAGATTCCACCCTGTTTCTGGGCCAGGTGCGGTCTTATGTCAATGTCCCCATCACTGTAGACTCTAGAACTTTCATGAAGTTTCTTCTATCTAATGTTGTCTCCTCCAACTCTTTTAAAACCAAACCTAAAGGAACCAGATACAACAGGAACAAAAGATTTTCGGAATTACCAAATGACGTCTTCATATTGTTTGTTTCAGTTTCCTATAGTCTGAAGTGGGGCTTTTCCAATATTTGGTGTGAAGGTTTCAAGTGAACCCTGTGCCCCAGATGCAGCCTTGGTTCAGAGAGATTGAAGGGAAACCCATTACCATTACGGGCACAGTTGTAAAGGAAAATCCAAATTTATTTCAACAACTGTCTTTGAACGTCTCCATGAAAGTATATGCCACATACCTGTATCCGTCCTGTAGCCTTTCCTCATCTTTCTCTTCTGGTTTTGGGTTCTGCTTTCCAAGCAACATTGATTAAGCGTTAAGCAAGATCACAGAGGAGATTTAAACAATAATGATAGTTAGTCAGATACACTTCATGTCAAAACATGACCTAGAAAAACATGACTACAAATTTTAGGAGCCTGATAGTCTAACCTAGTTAAATTGCATTACAGGAGTTAGTCCTCTTCTTTAATTCTTCTATTTACATGATGTATAAATCAAAATTCCAACAAGAAACAAATACATACTCAAATTAGGGTAATTTAAGAAGAGTTTATTAACAAAGGGGCTATTTATAGAGGTGTGGGTATAGAATAAGAGTCATAAGAGGTACAGCAACAATGCTGAGCTGGTATCAATGAGCTAACACCCCTAGATCCAAAAGGGCAAGGAGAGGGAGCAGTTACTGGAACCAGAAGGGAAGGGACATGTAGAAAATTTCATCTTGAAAGAATGAGTGACCTATCAAGGAGACCACAGCCAGCCCTAGGGGATTTAACAGGAAGATAACTCTTTTTCCTTTCCCTGTTGTCCAGTTTAAAAGGAAGCTTTGAGGGCTTAAGAGCCTTGATGGCTCAGTTTACAGTAACACCCTAAGCAACTTCCCAAAAAGGTACCAAGGAGAATGAATCCGTCTGGATTTCCTGCAAGGGTTCCTCAGCGACCAAACTTAAGCAAAAGCCACAAGGCAAGAAAGCCAGCTGATAAAGTAAAAAACAGCTTCTGGTAGCACAAACCAGGAGAAACCAGTAAAACCAGCTGTCCTGGAGTTGATTCTGACTCATGGCTACCCCATGTATTTTAGAGAAAAACTATGCTCCATAGGGTTCTCAGTGGACGATTTTCCCAAAGTAGATCAGCAAGCCTTTTCTTCCAAAGTGTAATAGTTAGAAAAAGAATAGTATATCTGAAAGTCCAATCAAAAGACACCTAACACACATGATTAAATTTGTCTGCCTACACGTGTTCCTTAACACACAAATATACTCACACATAGGACTAGAAAAACTCTCAAAAAGGAATTATCCCTAGAAATCTGTACTTCATTCATGTCGTTCATTCTCAGAACTTCCACCATCAGATACTTCAGAGATTTCAGATTGCTGATAATCTGTAAATGTTGGGTAGGGAATTGGAAAGAAAAAACAAAAAGAAAGAACTAACATTTTTGAATACTAGTCTCTTTAACCTCATTTAATCTTCAAAATGACCCTATCTATGAGTTATAAATGATTATCCACATTTTACAAATAAATTGATCTTCAAACAGTTTAAATAACTTCTCCAAGACCATGCAAAAAATACAAGGTGAATTACCGAATCCAGGCCTGTTTGATTCTAAAGCCCTTTCGGCTTATACCTCACCTGTGACACCACGCTGCTTATTGTTAACTGACTAAACTTGAGCACTTTAACCCCAAACAGTTTAACATTTTCCTGGCAGAGGACAGGGCAGTAGAGTCAACTAAAGACATGAAAAGGAAAGATTAGTAGCAAAGGGTCCAATGTCTATCCGGTAGAATATTAAAGGGCAATCCTGGAGGTGGAAGGAGGGTGTTTAGAAAGGGATTTTATATCTGGGGAGAAAGGGTAAATTGAAAGAGAGGTCAAACTCAATCTTTGCATTCTTCCCACTCCCCCATCTTGCTGAGCCAGCCCAGCCACTTTTCAATTCCTATGGACTTTGCACCTGAGGTTTATACTCTTTAACAAAGGAAGCATTTTATTGTGTCTACAATGATGCAATGCCTCACCCCTAATAATAATTTCACCTGCCTTCTATCTTCCCCTATTCCTGCTGTAGAGCAGCGGCAAGCAATGGTCAATTGACTGTAGATTCACTAATGATTACCCTGAAGGCCAATGACTCTGCCAGTGGCACCTGCCTTTGTATACATGTGCTGCCATAGTAAAATTAAATTGACTCAGATAGGAGGATGTTATTGTCAACGAGTTTACATCTTGATGGCATTAAATGAGTCAGTGACTCAAGGCAGACATAATGATTTCATAGGAAAGCACAGAGGGAATATGCTATCAGACCCTGGCAATCTATTCGCCTAGAGAACAACGTGGAGCCCAAATATGTGAGTCCACTTTTGCTTTAAGGAATCTGCAAGCAATAGTTTAGGCCATAAACAAGAAAATCCACACACCTGTCATTCTTCCCAGAGGCAAAAATGGCCAACTGGAAGTGACTGGCAAAAAATATTACAGAGTTAGGCTCTTCTTTCTTTCTTCTTTTTTTTTCTTTAAAGACAAGCCCAAGGCCCTGCTATAAGCATTCTCACAGTTCTCTTTTTTAGAACAGGCTCCAAAACCAGAAACTCTAAAAACAGAACACAAAGAAACAGCTTCCAGGGTTGGGCAGACATTCCCTGAGTCAATGGGGAATCACCAGCAGTACTTTTATTTTTGACTCAAATTCCACAGTTGTTATAAGGCCAAACATTCTCTTAGCTTTTTCAATTTCCACACTGGATTCTACAGAACTTATTTGTGAATGTTCTGTTTACCCAGTTAGCCTTTTTGCCTGAGCTGTGGAATTGTTTCAGACAGCTAACTGGGTAAAGAGCTTAAAATAGGTTGGCCTTTATACTTTATCAGCTTAAAACTGCCAACCAGAAGCCAACTTGAGCTTTAGATAAATACAGAAACTCTCTTGAGCTATTTATATTTTCTTTACCATCCATGGAATGATTTAATTTGGAACTAACTTAAATAAAAAAGACATTCTATTCAACTCATTGAATTTTTTGTTTTTAAATCAAATATCTGGATTTGCTGGGCCTCTTTAAACAAATGGTTCAGAAATTAAGAGCGTGTAAATTGTTTTGAAAATACATAAATTTCATAATACTTCCTATAAAATTCATATAAAATCACAAAATATAATATTATGCAATATTTGTATTGTGATCCTTATGTAGAAATATAAGAGCCTGTGTGTCTTAATGGAAGCAGACCTGTACCGTGAGTTTGGAACACAGGATTTGAGCCCTGTCTCTGCCATAAAATAACTAGGAGATTCTAGTAATGTCATTTAAATCCCATGCCTCAGATTCCTTCTCTATAAAATGAAGAGGTTGGACAAATACACACTTTTCAAACAATGCTCTGAAAAGCACTTGGCACTCTGAAGAGGTGGCCCAGAGGCCATTGTCAGAAGTAGCAATTGGGCTTCCACCCCACCACCACCATCAGCACTATCAGAGCAGCTCCACTTTCCCACTTTCTCTGTAAGATTTTGGTTGAGGAAAGGATTCCACCACTGTAAAAATCTTGAAAAGCAATGATTACAGTATCTCTTTGATTTCAAATCCTATGACTCTGATTTCAAATTCTATTTGATTGACTTTTGCAAAGCAAATATCATTTCCTCTGACTTGCATTAATTAAGCTCAAGAAATATCACTTCCTCTGACTTGCATTATATGTGTGCCCAACAGGTATACATATTGTCTTAAGCTGGGTTCTCTAGAAAAGTAAAAACAGTAAAGCATACAAATATATATAGAGAGAAAGATTCATATCAAGGAAACGGCTCACACTGTTGTAGAGGCTGGAAAGTCTGAAGTCTGTGGCCCAAGCTGGAGGCCTCTCCTGACTCACATAGCCATAAGGCCTGGTGAATGCAAGATCAGAAGGTCAGACAGCGGGCCTCTGGCTCACAGGCTGTAGGTACAGATGAATCCTAAGACCAGCAGGTAAGATGGCAGTTAAGCTGCTATCTCAAGCCCCAAGAACCAGAGGTCAGATGAACAGGATCCAGCTGTAGGATCCAGAGCAAGCAAAAGCCCTCCAGCCTTGCCAGAAAGTCCACCTATTCTGGATGCAGGCCACACTCCCAAGGACACTCCCTTTCAACTTATTGACTCCTCACAGCAGATTACATCATGGAGGTGATCACATTATATCAAATCTCATTATGGAGGTGATTATGTCATTATATGACTGCCAAACTACATCATATCTGCCAGACCACTGAGAATCATGGCCCAGCCAAGTTGACACACAGCCTTAACGATCACACATATGCAGTGCAATGAATTGCTTTTATAGCCCTTCTAGCCATGGTCTTATAACTCTCACAAAATGATTGTGTGGGACTACAGGGTTGCTACAAGTCAAAATAGAGTTGAGAGCAAATGAGTTTTTTTTTTTTTTTTTTTAATGCAAATAAGGTGCTTGTGGCCCACCAAAAGGATTAGACAGTTTTGCTAATGCAAATAAGATGCACGGTATTCTTTCAGGGATAGGACCTCACAAATAAGGTGCATGGAACTCTTCTAGGAGATTGGTCAGTTTTGCCATCCCACTAAGCTTAAAGGGAGCCAATCCCAGAGGTTGAAAGAGGGGGCCTCACTACCATCAAGAAGAGCCAGGAGCTGAACATGTCCTTTGGAACCATGTTCCTGTGCTGAGAACCTCCTAGACCCAGGAGACAGACAGCTGTAATGCTAAAGACAGCACAAAATGGCAGCAGAATGGGACTGGCAGGATGGCCCTGCTGAGCAAGAAAGCTGAGCACCTTCAGGCAGGAGGCTTCATGGAGGAGTGGGGAGCCTCTGAGCACTTATCAGCAGAGCTAAAGAGTTTCATAACACTTGCCTGAGCAGGTCAGAGGCCAGGCCAAGAGCGAGAGTGAGGGCCAAGGGCCAAGGGTCAAGGGAAAGAGGGCCAAGGGTTGAAAGAGAGGCCTGCTTGCGGGCAGTCAAGAAGCTGTCTTGATTGAAGAACTGTACCTTAAGCTGTGCCTTCTACTTCCAAGTCGATCTCGAATTGTAACCTGTCACTTCCATAGTAAACCCCACGAGCATAAGTAAGGTCTGTAAGTTCTGTGTGGGCATTGCAATGAATTATTGAACCAGCAGAGACTTAGAGACTGCCATGGGAGGGACAGTTTTTGTCAGAATTGGTAAAAAAGGTTGGAGATGAAGGTATGTCTGAACCCCCACCTCACAGGAATCAGCCTTGGGCTGATGCTGATGGTGATTATCCTTCTCCCTCCTGATGTCAGGTGAGATTCAACGCTACACCATTTTTACAACATAGACAATGAGAATCTTATTTTACTGATCAAACTCCTCTGCTTAGATAGTATTATGATAATCTGCCTTATCTTAATACTGTGCTATTTATTTGAACAGACCTAAATAGGTTGGATAGGAACTCACTAGTCACAGTCTGAGATCTCTCTTTGAGAGGGCTGAATTATGTAACTGGTCCTTCAAAACACAATAAACACAAAAATACATGCCACCGACCCACCCACCCACCCACACACACACACTTCTCCTTAGAAACATGTCTGCATTTAGATAACCAAACTCCATTAAAAAAAAGGGAGGGAGAGGATAGTGGAGGTAGAGTCAAGATTGGGAAAGAGATGTAGTATTTCTGGTTCATCCCTCTGAATTTGGAACAAAAATGGGGGAAGCCTAGACCTCACTTAGTAAAAGCTGCCTTGGAGGCCAGCATACAGATACGTGTGTGGAGGTGTGTGTGGAAGAGCAGGGAGGGAGTTCAAAAGCTGAATCCTTGTGGAGGACCCCAAAGGAGGCCTGGTCCAGCTATTTAGTCTAAGAACAGTTGCAAAGAAGTGCTTAAAGCCAAGAGAACTCAGGGAACCACTGCTCAAATTGGAAGCAAAACAATGAGTAAACTGAAGATAAAGACAGAGGACCAAAATGGGGTTGGAGTCAGGGATAGGAAAGCTGTAAGTCTGCTAGAGAAAAATTTTCCTAAACAAAGCTCATCTCACATGACATAATTTTCAGGGTTTGTCATACTTTTGACGGACTGGGGAATATCCTTAAAGTGTACCACACATCATGGAGATTCGAGATACATACATAAGCTTGTGTGATGTGGTGTGTGTGTGAGTGAAGAGAGAGAGTACAATATAAGAATCTATATTTAAATCCACACACGCTTCCCCCCCCCAAAGCATTATATAACTTCAGTTACTTGGATATTTTAATGATTCGGGTATTAAAATGACTGTGGGTGATAATAATTTCTTTGGATAACATTTAATAATTTCTTTGAATAATAGATTCCTTGTGTCATGTAAGACTGGAGCAAATCAAATTTTTTAAGTACCCTGTAGGCACTTAATCCAATTATAATCAAACCTCCCATTGGTATATATCATTTTTAATAAGATAAATATATTTTACATTGCCTAAACCTTTCTTTGGAAACCCTGGTGGCATAGTGGTTAAGTGCTATGGCTCCTAACCAAAAGGTCAGCAGTTCAAATCCACCAGGCGCTCCTTGGAAACTCTATGGGGCAGTTCTACTCTGTCTTATAGGGTCGCTATGAGTCGGAATTGACTTGATAGCAATGGGTTTGGTTTTTTGGGGGTCTAAAATTTTCTTATCCATTTAGTAACTCTACAAAAAATTCTATTCACCTGTTTATAAAATAATTCCAATATTTCATGAAATAAAGCATGAACTGAAAAGTTCTACTACTGCTTCCTCAAAAATATACTTTCAGGATAAGAAGAATTTGATTTAAGCCAAAGTCTAACTAGTCCTTATATTGAAATAAATAACATGATCTTCTGCCACCTCTCAAAAGCATTTGAGAGGAATTTTGCCCTCAGAAGTGGGTTTTATATTTCTTTGTTTCCAGCTTCTAATCAGTCCCATAAGTAAAAGAGAGGTCAGATTCACCACGTTTCTCAACCAGCACATACACAAAGGGCCAGTTATGATTTCTCATAAATTGAAATAAGCAATAGCAGGTTTTGACAATACACACACTCTGCCTAAAGAAAGACGTCATTATTCTTGCTTTTATTGACAGTCTTCGGAAAAAAGTCCATAAATCACTTAGGTGTAAGAGAAAACCCAAAACCTAACCCACTGCCATTGAGCCGATTCCGACTCATAGATTTAAGACAGGTTAACAGGAAATTGGCTAGCTACGGCCATAAATGGAGATGGCTAAATGTTTCATTCACAGATTTTCTTCGCCTATGAAGCAGAAGCAACCTGGATTTTATCTACAAAGCCACAGAACTATTCTTTTTTCTCGTGATTTCCTTCATTCAAATGTAGGAGAAATCATAGTTTTTTTAAATCATATAACTCCTCATAAAGATCTCAGACGTCTGACAACCTCAAAAGCCACCACCATTCTAGCTCATCACTATTTTTTCACAGGAAGTATTCTTATTGTCTTTGAAGGAAGGGAGCAGTGAATTATAATGTTCTTTTCTGGGCTTAAGCTTCTCTTAGTAGCTCAAGGTTTAAACTAGAATTTCTAAATGGACTAAAAAACAAACAACACTAATCAGACAATTTAGAAATTTGATAATATAACGCTTGCAGCATTTTAAGTAATTGATGATCCTATTAGTTATTAATGGATTTGTGCCTTTAAGTATATACATTTTAAGCCTAAAGGATCGTGTAACTAGATTCCGGGTTAGCAGTTTTATAACTGTTGATCATGAATGGGACAAATTGTTTTGTTGGCCTCATTCACCACTAAAGACAAGATGAAAATCAGAAGCTGAAATGTATTAATGTAACTAACAATACATATTTCAAAGTAAAATTAATGGGAATATATGTCTGTTTTAAGTCAGGATCCCCAAGAAAAGGACTAAGGAACAGAAATTTGTGTGTGGTAAACTGATTGGGGAATGCTCTTGGATGAACACCTGTAAGGAAAGAGTAAAGAAAGCAGGATTGGGACAGAAGAAGTAACTTCAGTGCAGTAGCCACAGAAGCCTTGCCAGATCCTACAGGGAGCTGTGGGGTAGGATGGCCATTCGTAGTGGTCCCAGATGAGGTGAGAGGGTTGAGCCTCTGCTACTCCCACCTCCTCCAATCTACCAGTCCATTGGACATGAGCTGCCACCGATGAAGGTTTATAAACTTGCGTGAGGCAGCTCCCTTCAGCAAAGAGCAATGCCTTGATAAGTTCTCAGCTGTTATCCTCTACTATTGGTAGAATGAGTATTCGACCATAAAGAAGGCATCTCGATAGTGCACCACAGCATCCACTAAAGTGATGAAATTTTCATAAGACCTAAGATTTTCAGAATATTGCTGCAAATGAAGTAAGCTTATTTTGGTAAAAATGGTTTAAACTTTTGCATCTCTAGAATACCTATCTCATAAACTGACCTGAAATAAAATTCAGATAGAGAACTGGCAGAGTAAATCATTACCTTAAAAAAATACTTTCTAAGAATCCAGTCGTCCTTGGTACTATGCAAAGTTCCATGCAACAGGAACTCTGGGTCTCTGAAGTAAAATCATTCTTAGGGATATATCTCTGAATCACCTAACGAGAAAAAGAACAGTGAAAAAGTGTTCCTTGCTCTCTAAGAGTTTTTTGTTCCAACATGGTCTCCCAATCTCCTAATTCTAGGGAGTGAATTGGTTCTTAATGTGTAATAGCCCATTCAAGGCAGTAGATAGACAGGATGAGAAATGCAAGGAATGGGAGAGAATGACGGGTACAAACAGAAATTTGGCAGAGAAGACATAAAGATTGTCAATATACTGGACAATCCTTTTTTTTTTTTTGTTATTCTTGGGGGTTATTTTTCTTTTACCAACTGTGAAATGAAATAACACTTGAAACAGTTTATGAGCTGCTATGAGTTCATTCTCCCCTAATGCTGTATGTAGCTCTGTTGTTGTTATTGTTAGGTGCTGTCAAGTAGATTTCAACTTATAGTGACCCCATGTAACCCCATTTCTACTGAATTGCCCCATAAGGTTTTCTTGATTGTAATTTTTATGGAACCAGACAGCCAGGTCTTTGTCCTGTGGAGCAACGGGGTAAGTTCAAACCACCAACCTTTCAGTTAAGAGCAGAGTGCTTAACTCTTTGCACCACCAGGGCTCCTTGTATGTAGCTATTTAGAAGGTGTTCTTTTGTCTGCTAGGTCCTAGAACAACTAAGCTCAACAAACGAACTATAAAAATAATTAAGAACAAATATGGGCCACGTTCTAAAAGACCGTATTAGGAGTTCTGGGTTGTTTTCAAAAAAGAAATATGAATATTTCAAAGCTGTATTTAGATTTTCTACAAACACTTTCCTAATCTGAGGAAAAAAAAAAGAAAGAAACACTATTTGGCTGAGACATGTGCTAAACAACGTCTCTCAACAAAATAGTCTCTACACATCAAACAGAATCCTAGCTTCCAAAATTCTAAAGCGGGCCAGTAGAAGAGAAATTGAAAAGTTTATGAGCTAGCTTTCAGCGGATGAAATTTGTTATAAAACAAAAAGAACAAAAGTCAACTTTGATTTTAAAGTTACACACTGAGTCATGAGTGAAATAATTTTTGACAATAGGGCTGTCCACTTCCATAAAATAAAGGAATTAAGAAGAGGGTGCATATATCATATAAAGAAAACGAAAACTGCATCTAGGAGCAGGTTTCATGGGAATGGCACATTTAGCCACGTGGCTACAAATAGGATGTTTGATATTTGCGAATATCAGAGTCCAGGATTGGGCCCTCTGTACCCTTTCAGCTCAGAAATTTTTTGTGTGTGTCCGGGAGTGGCTTACTCTCAAAAACACAGATCCACACTAACAAAGTTTACAACAGACTGATAAATGAACCAAGTTATAAATGTAGAACAAATGTTAACCTACGAAACTAGATGTCCCATTCAACTAATCAGCTCTTTTTTTAGCAAACTATATAGAAAGTGAAACCATCAGGCAGCTCCTGGATGAACATGGACTATGATCTGGACATTTAGTAAAACCTGAGTCCAATACACCAAGGCTTCAATTTACAGGAGAGAGATTTCTGAGAAACAACTGGGAAACTCATGTGGTCCGTGGAAACAGCATCTCCTCTGGATAAGATTTTTGATGAAATTTGACAATGTTTCTGTGATTATTCTTTTTCTGTAATTCCATGGACAGATTCAGTTTTGGCTGCTATTGTATAGTTTATATAATTTGGGGTCTTTATTAAAAAATACAAAATTACGTATAAAAGTGATTACCTATTTAGAATGACAAAATAAATCATAACCATTTACAAATTTAGAAAGCTAGTAAATACTGCCAGCATCATAAAGTCCAGAAAAACAGTATAAACCAAAAACCAAACCCACTGCCATCAAGTCGATTCTGACTCATAGTGACCCTATAGGACAGAGTGGAGCTGCCCCATAGGGTTTCCAAGGAGTGGCTGGTGGACCGGAACTGCCAACCTTTTGGTTAGCAGCCATGGCTCTTAACCACTATGCCACCAAGGTTTCTGGAAAACAGTGTATTTGTATTAATATTGTTACTAATATTATTGTCTAATTCACATTTTTAATATTTTTCCTACATTTTCTATTCCTTCTTTATATAAATGCAATTACATAACTTTCTATAGAGAGAATAGAAAGATATTTCAGTTTTTCCCCTTGCAAGTACATCAAAATGTGTGGGTTTCTTTTTTTTTTTTTTAATAGAGGTTTAGAAAAGTTTATTTTAGCTTCATGAATTGTTATTGCAATAACACATTGGTTTCTTGCTCAGGAGGTGGGAAGGCAAAAAGGGGAAGGCGAATTCTTGTATAATCCCAGCCCTTTGAACTCCCTTGCAGGGTCCCCTAATGCTGCAGCTCCTCCAGCAAGAACAGCAGCCCTCCTTCCACCTCCCTGCTCACCCACCCTGTGGTCCTGGGCATACGAGGTGAATAAGACAGCCATAAACCTGTATCATAGGAACCCCAAACCATGGTTCGGCTTCTGGTCCAGATCCTTTCCTTGGTGTCTCTCTTAGGCATCTAGTGCTGCTATAACAGAAATATCACAAGTGTATGGCTTTAACAAAAAGAAATTTATTCTCTCACAGTCTAGGAAGCTAGAAGGCTCTCTGTATTGGTTCTGGACGAAGTTCCTTATCATCAGTCTTTCCCTGGTCTAGGAGCTTCTCTGCACAGGGATCCTGGATCCAAAGGACGTGCTGTGCTCCCAGTGCTTCTCTCTTGGTGGTATGAGGCCCCCATGTCTCTCTGCTCAGTTCTTCCTTTTATATCTCCAAAGAGGTTGACTAATCTTGTAGATTGAGTCCTGCCTCATTAACATAACTGTTGCTAATCCCACCTCATTAACATCATAGAGGTAGGATTTATAACCCATAGAAAAATCACATCAGATAACAAAATGATGTACAATCACACAATACTGGAAATGATGGCCTAGCCAAGTTGATACACATTTTGCAGGGATACGATTCAATCCATAACAGGATCAAATTTAGTGTCAGGATGCTCTCAGGTTCATCAGGGCCAAGTTGCTGCTGGTGCCCAGGTATACATGGACTGGCCCTAGGACTGCCCATACCCCCTGCTAGAAAGGATCCCCTTCCCTCCCAGGCTAGGGTAGGGGCTGCTGCCTCCCCAGAGAAGAACCATACAGCCTTTGGAGGGTCCCAGCAAGTAGAAACCCTGAAGCTTAAACTTCATCCGCATCAGATAAATCTATCCCTGCTTCACTCCAGTTATAGACAAGTCATACTAGGAAGCCATTCTCTCTCAAAAAGAATTGCAGGGGAGGGAGGGGAGGCACATATTAAACATACAGATTTCAAGGCCCCTCGCTGTGAATTCTAATTCAGGATTTGGGACACGGCCAAGACTATATTTTTAACAAGTGACCCAAGTTACTCTTATGATTTGGTACTTTTGGGAAACAGAGCTTTAAGGCAACATGGCATATCTCAGCCTTGATTCATTACGTGTAGGATAAATATTTTAAGTCTCAAGAAGTAATCTCATTCTCGTTTTCCACGCTTGTTAGGGGTGACTGTGTGGGGGTGTGCCTATGGATGGCAGTGGTGTGAGTGTGTATGTGGGGGGCGGGGGTACATGTGTGAGTGGCATTTGTGGTGTGTATGATGTAGTGTGTGGATGTATGAGTTGTGTACATATGGTGTACATGGTATGGTGTGTTTGTGTGACAGTAATGTGGGTATGTGCAAGTGTGTGGGTGTATGTCAGTGTGTTTGGAATGATGTTTATGTGTGTTGTGTGTGAGCATGTGGATGTGGGAGTTGTGTATGTTGGACACCCAGGGGAGAAGAGGAGAAGCACCTCACACGTGCTGCCTACGATGTGCATCTTGAAAAGTCAAGGCTGTCATTTGTACTAGAAATGCATGATTCTTTTTTTTTTTTTTTTTTGAGAGAAGTAACAAAGAAGAGTTTTGAACTAGCCTTTCTTAAGAATTATCATTTAAATTGAAATCGCTTTTCTTCCTCATCTGGATTTCCACTTATTGCCAGGCTTCTAATATTAAGTTGAATATATTAATTTAAGCCTTCCCCAATACTAGCCTCATAATTAAGTTCAAAGAACATCATTGCTGATCAAAAGAAAACTATGTACTTTAAAAAGTAAAGTTAGATGGGCATGGCCTTAAATACTCTTTCATTTTTTATATGTATACTTTGATCTGATGAACCACTGAGCTAAATTAAACTTTAAAAAACAATAATAATGAGCCTTTATCTTTCACTTGAAGTGCTCTACACATAGGTATTAGCTTGTGAAACTTGGCAAACAAACTGTAAGTGGTCAGCCTTTGTACCTGTTAAAGGCAAAAAATAAGAGGGGACAATTTATTAATAACCCATGCAGTCAGTGGCAGACTCAGAAATCAAACACAGATGTCTAAATGTCTCTTTGACCTTACTCTTTTTTTTTCTTACCTTGAGGTGAAAAGTTCGTGGGCTTTGGAATCAGAGGTCTGCCTTTGAATTCTTGCTCCACCACTCACTTAAGGCCAGTTATGTGACCTTGAGGTTTTGTCACCTGCAAATTACTGATAACAATGCCTACCTCATAGCTTTGAAGAAGGTTAAATAGATTAACAATTGGCAAAACACCTGCCCATAATAACAAATGTTAGTATATTTCCTGTTTTTTTTCCAGCCCCTCTTGTGTTCTAGTATGAACACTATTTTCTGTGCCTTAAAACATTGCTTCACAAAACTCATTCACTCGAAAAAAGTCCTTCATAATTTTTTTCATATTTACATAACATCTATATTATAATTTAGATAATATTTTCTTTAAACTTACATTTTTTACTTTATTCACCTTAAGCAAAAATATGTGTGAAATCATGGATTTAAAGTCTAGTTGTACTTCAGTACACACTGAAATAAGTACATAACTATTAAAATAAAAAATGGTTCATTCATACAACACCTGAAGTCATATTCCATGCCACCAGGTTACAAGCACCATCCTTTAATAAGCATTGGCCAAAAACCGTTAAGTCTCTAGATGTGCCTATGAAAATGATCCTGCTTCTTCTACTAACGTCTAATCCTCACAACCTAGGAATAGATGCCACTGACAGGCTATAAGTCCATCACATACCTTTACTATGACCACAAAACAACTTTGAAGGTCCTGAGTTGAGCCCTTAAACAATATCCAAGAAATTGTCAAAACTCTAGATAACTGCACTGTCCAACTAAATGTACCTGGTCATGGCATACATTTAACAATACATGAAGGCTACTTGGCTGTGTGCCTTATCCTTGTGGTGAGAGCAAATTCATAATTATACACCCTTTCAGTTCCAGAATACAAAATATCAGGAAAGCTAATTATATGTTAATAGAAAAGACAATTAAAATTTATGAGATTTCTTTCTAAGGATTAGGCTGGATCTAGGTGACAGAGGTATGTTTTTAATATACTGTTTGAGTGACAACAAGATATGGTGAACAAGTTTAGCACAGACAGAACAACCAATGGAAAAAAGTCCATTAAATAAGGGTGACAGAAGAATACATGGGTTTATCAGTGGACTTGTGTTATTGTTATTGCGTGCTGTTAAGTACATCTGTGACAAGAACCAGACGCCATGCCACAAGCTCTGATGAATGGATAACGGGAAAAACTTTGAGTTAGTATTTTACATTAAGGTGATCACTGATGGCTTTCAGGTAGGAGGTGTGAAGACTGTGATGAGATCTACGAAAGTATCCAAAACAGTGACCCCCAAATTCCTTTGGAAAATAAGTTAATAGTTCCAAATAATATATGACACTGAAATCTTTTCATAAGGAGCAATGGTGGTACAGGGGTTAAGCACTTCCCTGCTACTGGAAAGGTCAACAGCTAAAACCCACCAGGCGTTCTGTGAGAGAAAAGACCTGCCCCATTAAAGATTACAGCCTAGGAAACCCTATGAGGCAGTTCTACTCTGTCATATAGGGTTGCTATGAGTCAGAATCGACACAAAAGCACACAACAACAACAATATTGCCATAATTAGAAAATTTAGTCATAATTAGAAAATGTAATTTCATATTTAGACATTAAATTCATCTCACTTAAAAAAAAAGTCATGAAACTAGACTCACAGACACGCCTGTGTTCCCTTTTTAATAACTTTCTGAAGTGTGACGTTTTAATTATTGAAACGTCAATAATTAAATCAATTCCATTTGCCACAAAGAAACTCAAGGCAGCCCGGGAAAATCAAAGCCAATTCCAATTTGGCCCAAGAAAAGCCAAGCATTTAGAAATTCTAACCGAAACATGAGGAAAAGTGACTGGGAAAATGTGTGCCATTTAAACACATGCTGTGTGTGAGGGGAACCAACATTATTATCCTTTCTTTCAACAGAGCTTCATGTGCATAAAAATAAAAATTTAAACACAGCTGTACCCTGTTCAATACAACAGATGTATTTCTGAAATGTTCATCAAATATTTTAATGGAGAATTCTATTTTACATGCACTAGGGCAATGGTTTCCTCTTCAGATTTTAAGAACATTTTGAAAAATATTTTTTAAATCTATGTGTATTTTTTTTAATTGTAATAAAAATTAAGCAAGACTTACCATCTCCTGTCACTTTTTTATTTAACAAAAGATTTAAAAATTTAAAACTTGCAAAGATATAATCTATAATAAAGACAAGTACTTCACAAGATTTTTAGCAATCTTGTACCAACATGCCTAAATCAAAGATTTTTAATTTTTTTAATGACACATTTTATTTTATAATATTACATTGGATTACATATCATTAAAATTTAATTTTCTGAAATATTTTATTTATATCATGAGATCACTACCAGTTGTTCACTAACTTATGCTTCTTTGTGAAATGTGTTATTAACAGAGGCAATGGTTTCTTTTTTAAACCACTCAATCATTGAAGCAAACCCATTTTAAACAAAGTTTAATTAATATCCAAGAATTGTAAATGACTTCTCAATCTTTGAAACAAACTTTTCACTCCTTTTTTTTTTTTTTTTAGTTTTTATTTAAAAATAATTTAGATTCATAGGAAGTTGTAAAGAAACGTAGAGTGAGGTCCTATGCACCCTTCACCCAGCCTTCCCCAATGTTAACATGTTGCATAACTAAAATAGAATATGAAAATCGAGTAATTGACACTGGAACAAACCAAAGAGCTTATTCAGACTTTATTAGTTATACATGCATGTGTGCGTGTACATTTAGGTTTTTGCAATTACATCACGTGTCGGTTCCTATACCCACAACCAGAGTCGATATAAAACAGTTACAAGCTACATCACCACGAGACTCCCTTGCGCTATTCCTTTACAGCCACATCCACCTCTTCCATCTGTTAGGTGCCGTCGAGTCGGTTCCGACTCATAGTGACCCTATGCACAACAGAATGAAACACTGCCCGGTCCTACGCCATCCTTACAATCGTTGTTATGCTTGAGCCCATTGTTGCAGCCACTGTGTCAATCCACCTCGTTGAGGGTCTTCCTCTTTTCCGTTGACCCTGTACTTTGACAAGCATGATGTCCTTCTCTAGAGACTGATCCCTCCTGACAACATGTCCAACTATTAAGACGCAGTCTCGCCATCCTTGCTTCTGAGGGGCATTCTGGTTGTACTTCTTCCAAGATAGATTTGTTCGTTCTTCTGGCAGTCCATGGTATATTCAATATTCTTCACACTCTCCATCTCTAAACCGTGGCAATTAATCTATTCTCACTCTCTATAGCTATATTATTTTACAAATGTTATGTAAATAGCATGATGTAATATGTTAACTTTTGAGATTGGCTTTTTTTCCCTCAGTATAGTTTCCTTGAGGTTCATCAAATTATTATTTGTATAAATAGTCCATTTCTTTTTATTGTTAAGCAGTATCCCCTGGTATGTATGCACCACAATTTAACCATTCACCTACTAAAGGACATTTGGGTAGTTTACAGTGTTTGGCTATTACAAATAAAGCTGTTATGAATATTTTTTTGAAGATTGCATCTGCATGAAAATAAGTTTCACTTCTCTGGAACATATCATCAAGTGTACAATAACTGGGCCATATGGTAAGTCTGTTTTTCATTTTAAAAGAACTTTCAAATTATGTTTAGAGTGACTGTGTCATTGGTACATTCCCATCAGCAATGTATGAGTGCTCTAGTTTCTCTCTACCCTTACCAGCATTTAGTGGTGTTATTATTTTATTATTTTTTTAACCAAATTCTGATAGGTGTGTAGTAATATCTCATTGTGATTTCAATATGCATTTCTCTAATGGCTAATAATGTTGATCATATTTTTCATGTGCTTATTTGTCATCTGTACACCCTTCAGTGAAATGTCTGTTCATATCTTTTGCACATTTTCTAATTTCATTGTTTTATTTATTGTTGCATTTTGATAATTATTTATATATTCTAGATACATGCCCTTTGTCAGATATGTATTTTCTCCCAGTATGTCGCTTGTCTTTTAACAGGGTCTTCTGCAGAGCAAAAGTTTTTAATTTTGATGAGGTCTTTATCTTTAATATATTTTAGGGACTTTTTTTCTGTTTACTATACAGTGAACAATATCATAACATTTATAACATATGCTTTAAATGTGGTACAGCCGCTTTCAACATATCCCCTGAATTTTGTATCATGATGTTTAATTATAAATACCTTATAAGTACAGTGTTTTCATAGAATTATTACATAGGATATTCCCATATAGTACACACTTCGGGGATCAATTCTACTTACTTCAACAAACCTGAACTGAAGGTATGAGTGTTCTCCTTGCCATTTCTACAGGAACCAATAAAAGCTCTGTCACATAAAGAGGCAGGTGCTGAGATCAGCCCGGGGCAGCCACCGCATCAGAGTATAAAGTCCACTGAATCACCATCAGGAAAGGAAGACTGGCTTGGTTTGTCTGCCAATTTTGCCAATGTGATTCTGAGCTGTATTTTAACACTCTGGAAAAAAAGTATAGAAAAACTACAACTTCCATATAAATAAAAACTTGAGAGCAGGGGTCAGAATCATTTGACAAGTGTCAACAAAAGAGCCACTCTTCCAATACACCTAAAGCAAAGCTGAATTTTTTTACTTGCTAAGGGGAACCCGTGCTTGCTAAACACAATTTCTCTGAACAAAGCAAAGAGCCAATTTATGTCATCTTTGCAGGAAGCAAGGAGTTTAGGAATCAAAGGGTAGAAACAGAAGCAGAGGTGTTTCATGAGTTGAGGGACAGATAGATTGGGGCTGAATTAAAACCTGTTTTGTGACTAGTTGTGTACAGCTTGGGTGAGAGCCAAAGAGTCAATCTGTCTTATGCATGAACTTTGAGATAGGAAATTTTTTAAAATACAGATTCTCAGCCCCCATCCCACACCTATTGCATCAGAATTCCTGGTGGTGGTCAGGTGTAGGCACAGATTGTACTGCACACTAAGGGTTCAGAGCAATGACTTTAGCCTAACAAACCCTTGCCCTTCCAAAGCCCATTAACTACTAGTTTGTTGTTTGAGTTTTTTAAGCTATATAGCATGTATTTCCTGAGTAATGTAAAGCAATTTGAAACTGATTCTGGGTTTGTGGTATCTTTGTGATCATTTGAAACATGAGGTGGAGCGAAACTAAAGTTTTAATAGAAAAGAGGCCACAATCTCTATAGGCTGTTTTGGGGCCAGCAAAGGGCGTAACTGGGAATATCCCCCCTGGCTTTCCTTAAGCACAAGATATCCTGATTTTATCTCCTATTCTTTGTTTCCACCACTAGCTGTGTGAATGATGGGGGAAGAAAATCCTCTTGGAACCTCTGGTTCCTCATTTATTCTTAGAAAGAAGATATTAGCATGTCATGCCAGTGGTCACATATTTTTAGGACAAAGTGCTTTTTCTCATTAGATAAATCAGAGTAATTCAACTTAGTTACTGAATCTTTTTAGGAGCCCTGAGAGGGCAATGGTTTAGCATTCGACTGCTTACCGAAAGATGGGCAGTTGGAACCCACCAGCCGCTCCCCGGGAGAAAGATGTGGCAGTCTGCTTCCGTAAAGGTTTACAGCCTTGGAAAACCTCAGTGGCATATAGGGTCCCTATGTGTCAGAACTCAACTTGACGGCAATGGGTTTGGTTTGGGTTTGGTAATGAATCTTTTACTTGACTATCAGCTCACATTTACCATTGTGCCCTTTGGGATACTCAGTACTATTGAAGTTCATGCCTTTATACTCATATTGAATCTACCCTACTTTCAGCCATCTAAACTCCCTAGCTAGTTATCTGCTATCTTATATTTGACCCTGGAAGCTTTTTAACTTAGCTATTTTTTTTTAATTTCTAACACAGTAAGACATGGAAGTGGTAAAATTCAAATAAAATATGTTTTATAGGGAAAAACAAGAGAAATCTGCCTTATTCCTTCCCTCTCGCAAATCCTCTCCCCAAAAGCAACCACTTTCAACTGATTTAGGTCTTTCTTCTGGTTACTTCCACATCTATTTTAAAGATGCTTACTTTGCTATTTCTTGACTAAACAAATTTAGACATACTCTCTTGATTGCCATAATAGCTGAGGACTATTTCACATGACCATATCCCATGCCCTTTCCTTTCCACCCAATAAAAAAAACTCATTGCCATCGAGTCAATTCCAACTCATAGCAACCCTATAGGACAGAGTAGAACTGCCCCATAGAGCTTCCAAGGAGCACCTGGTGGATTTGAACTGCCGACCTTTTGGTTAGCAGCCATAGCACTTAACCACTATGCCACCAGGGTTTCCTCCCACCCAATACAGTGAATGTTACAGTCATTTCCTCCACTTGGCACTCTGCAACTTCAAACAATGTACTGAAGCTCCCGTTTCCTTTCCTATCAACCATAGTCCATGCCTCTTGGCTTCGTCTCTGCTCAACTACTTTCATCTCTCAACCTATGTCAGCTTCATCTGTGTCAAGTTTGTTAACATTTATGCTCTAAGGTTGAACATGTATCGTTAACACTATATATTCAAAAAATATAAAGAATTGTATGACATAACTATACATAATTATATAACATAATGTTTACATTACAGGATTGTGCTAGGACTGAGTGCTGATCCAGTCAGTGTAGAATGCACTTAACATTCAAATGGATGCCATTTTTTACCATCCACAAATTGCTTTATGCTCATCCTCAAGTTTCTCTAAGTACTCATTCATATTTCTTTTCTAGTAATTCTACTTCTATTTTTCTGGACAAGATACCCCCAAGAACCCTCCATTTCTCTGCTCCAGTCTGGACTAATTATTCTCCAAGTCTATACAGTTACATCCTGGGACTGGCCTTCACTACATATTTGGAGGAATATCCTCCTTCCTGAATCTCATGCCTTCCTCTGTTGTTAAATCAACTTTATTAAGGGATAATTTACATGCAGTGAACGAACTAATTTTAATGCAATTCAATGAGTTTTGGCAAATGTATACAGCTGGAAAATGTGTACCACCACCAACATCAAGATTTTTATGACCCCGAAAAGTTCCCCCATGTACCTCTGCATTCCACCTCTCCCACCACCAGCTAGAATAAACACCACCTGACCTGCTTTTTTTCACTACAGATTAGAGCTTCTTTTCTATATTTTCATATGAATGGAATCATACAGTATTGGGTATTTATTGTGTCTGGCTTAATGTTTTTAAGATTCATCCATGGTGTTACTATACCAGTGATTTGTTCCTTTAGACGGCTATCTCACAATTTATTTATCTATTCACCTATTAATGTTCAAGTCTGCAACTATTATGAATAGTGCTACAATGAATATTCACATACAAATTTTTGCATGGACAAATGTTTTCATTTATCGTGGGAAAAAGACTATGAGTGGACTTGCTGGATTGCATGCTTTTTTTATAAGAACCTGCCAACATGTTCTCCAATATAGTTGTACCATTATACAATCCTATCAGCAAATATATGAGCATTCTAATTGCTCCACGTCCTTACCCAAACTTGGTATTGTCACTCTTTTTAATATTAGCTATGCTTGTGTGTGTGTATATTGACAAATCATTGGGGGTTTATTTTGCATTTTCCTGATGCCTAACGATATTTAAATCTTTTCATGTACTCACCGACCATTTGTATATCCTCTTTTGTGAAGTTTCTGTTTAAATCTTTTGAGTATTTTTAACTGGGTTGGTGGTGTTATTACTGAGTTGTAAAAATTTTCCAAGTCTTTTAGATATAGTCCTTTGCCAGATCCATCATTCTCTCATTTGCCTGTAATAATTTCTAATGATACTTTCTGAGAAAGAGTAAATACTTGGTGTTTTTGGATGCCTAAATATATCTTTATTTTCCCTTAATTATATTTAAACTTTGGGCTGATTATAGAATTCTAGATTGAGCATCATTTCTCTCTTAGAACTTTGAACATTGTCTTCTAACAGTTGTGAGAAGTGTAATGACTGGTTATTTTTCCTATTTTAGATGATCAGTTGTTGATTTTCTTTTCCTTCAAAAACTTTTGGGATTGTCACTTTTCCTTGATATTATGAAATTTTACTAAGTTTGTGTCCTTTTATTGGACTTTTTTCAATAACTGACCTGAGCACTGGATGGGTCATATGAATTTGAAGACTAATGCCCTTTACTAATGCCTAAGAACATAGACTCTGGTGTGATACTACTACCATACTAGCTTTGGGCCACTGGGAATAGTTTATAACTTATCTGATGTGAGAATTTAATTAGTTAGAATTTTAAATTCATAAAATAGCAGAGCAATATATTAGTATTATTATGATTAGTTGTAATATTAATGTTAGTATTACTACCATTAATACTATTAGTATCACTTTGATAATAACCTCCCATCCATTTTCTCTTTCTAGGATATCAATTATTGACATCCTGGACTTCTTAGGTTAATTCTCTATTTCTTTAATTTTTTTTCACATATGTTTTGTTTCTGTTATGCTTTCTGGAAAATTTCATTGACTTTATATTTCAACACTTACATTAATATTTTTGGAAATCATGTTTCTAACTATTAAGAGCTCTTATTTTCTATTTCTTTTAATTACATTCTATTCTTGTTTTATTATGCAATATCTCCTCAAATCACTCTAAGAATACGTATTAGAGTTTGGGGATTTTTTTATTCGTTCCCTTGCTTGATTGTTTTTAATTTTCTTTTGTTTTATTACTTATATCTTGTCCTCCAAAATAATGCTTAAAATTGTTCATCTTATAATTTCTCTTTCATGTTGCAAGCACTCATCAAATACACAGTGATTCTTGATTTTCTATTCAAATTTAATAATGCAACAGTGTAATTATTGTTGAAGAGCTCTGGGTATATAAGCAGAACTTGTCTTTGCTTTAGGGAGAGCAGGGAAGAAGAAAGCTACCTTGTGGAGGAACTCAAATGCCAGAATAATTAGGTCTTTATTCTGAGGTACTAAACCAAACCCAAATCCACTGCTGTCAAGTCGATTCCAACCTATAGCAACCCCATAGGACAGGGCAGAACTGCCCCGTAGAGTTTCCAAGGAGCACCTAGTGGATTCGAACTGCCAACCTCTTGGTTAGCAGCTGTAGCACTTAACCGCTATGCCACCAGGGTTTCCTCTGAGGTACTTAAAAAAAAAAAAATTTTTTAGCACCAACTAATTACACTCACTGTTCCTATTGAGAGGAATTCCCTTTGTGTGTGTGTGTGTGTCTGTGTCTGTGTGTCTGTGGATAAGTACTGGGTTTGGTAATTTTTACATGTGAGAAGGATAGTTATTTGAAGTTTCACATATATTCCTAGTATCCATGTCATTACTCTCTCTGATTCCAGAGTATCTTTAGGCATATTAGTTGTACTCTCTCCTTCATGCATATTCTAGGTGTGATTTCCTCCTTTACACTTAACAAATACGCTTTCTGCTTCCAGAAATCTATTGAAATTACTCGTACGCCTCATATTCACTTAATTTTATGAGCTTACACCTTTTTGGGGTTTTTCACTATCATCTGTAGTCACAAAAGGAAACAATTATAAATGTGTGCTTATTATACTATCTTCTCTGGCACATGTTCTCTGCTGTTTATTTGCTCCTTGCTTGTGGGGGTAGTATTATTTATTTATTTGTTTGGGTTTATTATTATTTTGAAAACAGTAACTCAATAAAAGTTAAAAGAATGTAATAAACAAACATATACACTTCACCTTCATTCACTGATGTGCAAATTGTCACAACTGCTCCGTTTGCCTCCATATGTAAACACATATTTCCCTTTTGCCAAACCATTTCAAAATAGGTGACATACATCCTGACACTTCAGTTCTAAACACTTCAGCATGAATCTTACTAAAATGAAGAGTTCGGCCTACATAATGTAAATGGATTATCCAACATTTCAGACCATTATCACATTTTCACAATTATCACACAAAGTATCTTCAGTCAAGTTCTGCAATGCAAATGACTGCTAAGTCTCTTTGGAATCCACCTGCCTGGAATAGTCTCTCACCTCCTTCTGTTTTTGGAAAATTTAACCCTTTGAAGAGTCTAGCCCCTCTTTAATAATTTCTTTTCCTCTTTAATAAATTCTGCTTCTCTTCTAAGAACAGGAACTAGTTGTGGCAACTCACTCCTCTCCATCTTTTTATTTTATTTTATTTTTGCTTTTCTTAAAAGAAAACTCTTCCGACTATTTTCCTCCTAGATGCTCACAGGACTCTTTTGTCCTAATAAATCACAGTTCTTTGGATCCTCATTTTCTGTACATCATTGTTCTAAGCATCACCATGCCACTCTTGGCCCGATACTGCTTCCAAATATTTTGCATCAGTCTTGCTATCATAATCTCCTCCTACAACAAGCCCACCTTCATTCACACCTATACAAAGTTCTTTTTTGTTTTTTTGTACTTAAAAAAAATTAGAGACATGCTCAGCATTCACACACACAAATATAACTGCATGTTTAGACTCTAAATAATTTGCAGATAAGAGTTGTCATATTTGCTTTAATGGAAAGCTCTCTTTTGGTACGTAATGCATCTTTGATTTTTATATTTCAAGTTAATGTACCTAGAAATTTCAATAATCTAATAATATAAACGGAATCCAATGTATTTTCAGTATTCTCAACTCAAAAGGAGCTAACTGAAACCATTTATGAAATATAGCATAATAACATGTAGTAATGGGATTTCAAACTTCAGGCATCAGTAAATGAGATTCCCTAGCTTGTAAATAAAACACACACCACGGATGAGATTACATTGTGTTAACTAGCTGCTAACTATTTAAGATAATTTTTATTATATAAAAAATAAAATTCCCCTTTTCCTCTCCCAATAATAATAAATGTCAAGTGTGGACATGATCCTCAGTGAATTGTCAGAGATTTAATCTAGTAGTACAGGGAG
Source organism: Elephas maximus indicus (assembly GCF_024166365.1). Classification (NCBI taxonomy): domain Eukaryota; kingdom Metazoa; phylum Chordata; class Mammalia; order Proboscidea; family Elephantidae; genus Elephas; species Elephas maximus. The sequence goes on along the minus strand of NC_064826.1, from coordinate 73,474,238 downwards.
AAAAAAAAAAAAAATTGAGGCATGAGAAATGGCTGTGTTGAATACCCTCTGACAGCCTGGCAACCAGATAGAGCCATAAAGGGCTTATACATGCATTTTTAATTAGACAAGTGAAATCACTTAGGGTCTAAGAGAAATAATTTTACGACTATTAAGCCATTTCTCTAGGGAAATTTCCAGTAAGATGGGCGGGGAATTCAACATGCTGCTCACATTAACCTTAGTAAGAGTTTTACATCTTTAAACCCCAGGGAAGCTTATCTCTCATCTTTATTTTCTGAAACCTGTCTTAGTTATCTAGTGCTGCTATAACAGAAATACCGCAAGTGGATGGCTTTAAGAAAGAAAAATTTATTCTCTCACAGTCTAAGAGGCTAGAGGTACGAATTCAGTGTGCCAGCTCCAGGGGAAGGCTTTCTCTCTGTGTGGGCTCCGGTGGAAGGTCCTTGTCATCAATTTTCCCCAGTTGAGGAGCTTCTCAGTGCAGGGGCCCCCGAATCCAAAGCGTGCGCTATTATTTCTTGGTGGCATGAGATCCCCGATATCTCTCTTCTCTGCTTGCTTCTCTCTTTTATATACCAAAAGAGATTGACTCAAAACATAATCCAATCCTGTAGATTGAGTCCTGCCTCATCAACATAAACAAAAACCAAAGCCAAACCCACTGCTGTCGATTCGGTTTCAACTCATGGCGACTTTATAGGATGGAGTAGAACTGCCCCATAGAGTTTCCAAGGAGCACCCGGTGGATTGGAACTGCCAACCTCTTGGTTAGCAGTCGTAGCACTTAACCACTAAACCACCAGGGTTTCCCCTCATTAACATAAAAAAAAAAAAAACTGCCGCTATTTCCATCTCATTAATATCATAGAGATAGGATTTACAGCACATAGGAAAATCACATCAGATCACAAAATGGTATACAATCACAAAATATTGGGAATAATGGCCTAGCCAAGCTGACACACATTTTTGGGGGGCACAATTCAATCCATAACAAAACCGAACTATTCAGTGCACTATATGAATTTGATTGGGAAAAAAGTTATTACGTATCTATAAGATTTCTTTGTAACATGTTGTTTCCTTTTCTTCAAATAGACTATGTAGAAAGTGATGGTAGCCTAGGGATTCACTGGCATTTGGACTCACCATTTTTTCTCTTGATTTGAAATTATTCTCTTAAATAAAAAAAGTATACATGTCAATAGTACCCAAGTATTTATCTTTTGTAAATCAACCACAACTGAAAAATAAAACAGTTTCAATAGACAATAAAGTATAATCAGTACAATAAGAAAATCACAGCTTTTTACAAACAAGTATGACCCAGAATATTCTGCTACTATTCGTAAGGTTTTCACTGGCCAATTTTTTCAGAAGTAGACTGCCAGGTCCTTCTAGTCTATCTTAGTCTGAAAGTTCCATTAAAACCTGTTTACCATAGGTGACTCTGCTGGTATTTGAAACACCAATGACATAGCTTGCAGCATCAAAGCCACATGCAAGCCACCACAGCACGACAAACTGACAGAAAGGTGATCCAACAGAATGTGGAAATTATCGAATAATATCATTAGTACCACACGCAAGTGAAATTTTGCTGAAGATCATTCAAAAACAGTTGCAGCCATACATCAAAAGGGAACCGCCAGAAATTCAAGCCAGATTCAGAAGAGGCCTTGGAATGAGGGGTATCATTGCTGATGTCAGATGGGTCTTGGATCTTGTTAGAAAGCAGAGAATAACAGAAAGATGTTCACCTGTGTATTATTGACTATGCAAAGGCATTCCACCATGTGGATCAGAAAAAATTCTGGATAACATTGTGAAGAATGGGAATTCCAGAACAATTAATTGTACTCATGAGGAACCTGTACATAGACCAAGAGGCAGTCATTTGAAAGAACAAGGGAATACTGGGCGGTTTAAAGTCAGGGAAGGTGTGAGTCCGGGTTGTATCCTTTCACTATACTTATTCAATCTGTATGCTGAGCAAATACAAGAAGATGGACTATATGAAGAACAGGGCATCAGGATTGGAGGAAGACTTGTTAACAACCTGTGATATGCTGATGACAAAACCTTGCTTGCAAAGTGAAGAGGACTTGAAGCACTTATTGATGAAGATCAAAGACCACAGCCTTCAGTATGGATTACACTTCAACATAAAACAAAAATCCAATAAGTAACATCATGATAAATGGAGAAAAGATTGACATTGTCAAGGACCCACAATCAATGCTCATGGAAAAGCAGCAGTCAAGAAATCAAAAGACACATTGCATTGGGCAAATTGGCTGCAAAAGATCTCTTTAAAGTGTTGAAAAGCAAAGATGTCACTTTGAGGACTGAGGTGTACTTGACCCAAGCCATGATATTTTCGATCACCTCATATGCATGCAAAAGATATACAATGACAAGGCAAGGTCATGGAAGCTCCATAGGCACATTCAAACCCTTGAGGGACTGAATTGCTGGGCTGAGGGCTGTGGTGACCATGGTCTCAGGGGCCATCTAGTTCAACTGGCACAACACAGTTTATAAAGAAAATGTTCTACATTCTACTTCAGTGAGTAGCATCTGGGTTCTTAAAAGCCTGTGAGCGGCCATCTAAGATACTCCACTGGTCTTACCCCATGAGGAGCAAGGGAGAATGAAGAATACTAAAGATACAAGGGAAAGATTAGTCCAAAGGACTAATGGACCACATCTATCCCGGCCTCCACCAGACTAAGTCCAGTACAACTAAGTGGTGCCCAGCTACCACCACTGATTGATCTGACAGGAATCACAATAGAGGATCCTGGAAAGAGCCAGTGAAAAACTTAGAACAAAATTCTAACTCACAGAAAAAGACCAGACTTACTGGCCTGACAGAGACTGGAGAAACCCTGAGAGTATGGCCCCCAAATACCCTTTTAGTTCAGTAATGAAGTCACTCCCGAGGTTCACCCTTCAGCCAAAGATTAGACAGGCCCATAAAACAAAAGAAGACTAAAGGTGCACATCAGTCCAGCGGCAAGGACTAGAAGGCAGGAGGGGACAGGAAAGCTGGTAATAGGGAACCCAAGGTCATTAAGGGAGAGTGTTGACATGTCGTGGGGTTGCTAACCAACGTCATAAAACAAAATGTGTACTGTTTAATGAGAAACTAGTTTGCTCTGTAAGCCTTCATCAAAAGTACAATAAGAAAAAGAAAAAAAAAGACATACAATGAATAAGGAAGACCAAAGAAGAATTGATGCATTTTAATTATGGTGTTGGTGAAGAATATTGAACACACCATGGACTGCCAGAAGAACGAACAAGTCTGTGTTGGAAGAAGTACCGCCGAAGTACTCCTTAGAAATGAGGATGGCAACACTTTGTCTCCCATACTTTGGACATGTTGTCAGGCGGGACCAGTCCTTGGAGAAGGACATCATGCTTGGTAAAGTAGAGAAAGGGTCAGTGAAAAAGAGAAAGACTCTTAACAAGATGGATTGACACAGTGGCTGCAACAATGGGCTCAAACATGGCAACCATTGTAAGGATGGTGCAGGACTGGGCAGTGTTTCCTTCTGTTGTACACAGGGTCACTACTAGTCAGAACGAACTTGACAGCACCTAACAACAATTTGACCCAGAATAAACATCGCATCACCTAACTGATGGCTATTCAAAGCTTTGGCCTGTGAAACTATACCTTTACCAGACCCATGCCTTTCTTTAGCTTGTTTAGCCATAGTTTCTGTGTTGCTCAGTCCTTGAACTAATCATGATCAACGCAGCAGGATGCTCCAACCTGAGCCTCGAGTGTGGTCATGGCACTACTTCCAGAGTTTGCCAGGTCTACCTGGGGCTGATCTTGGTTTCTTGATGACATCAAGGACCTCTCAGAGGATAGATCCCTGCTTGAACCTCCACCCACTTGCTTAATACCCTGCACACTGCCTAGTAATGCTTACTGGTGCCTACATCGAGAGTCTGATCCTTGCTGTGAATAAAACACCAGAAAATACGATACTGGTGCTTACTTACCTCAATTCAAGAGTTACCACTTCTGAAAATTTTCCATTATTGCCTCTCAGTGCCTTCCCCCAATACGGATTTTAATATCTTCCTGGATCAGGCTCCTTCAATATTTCTTTGGAGTCTTTACTTCTGGTAAAGCTACAATCTCTACCCAAAATGGACTCTAGAATACAAGCCACATTCCACTCTCACTTTTCTTCTTCCCTGTGGGAGAAGCTCATGGTGCTTTGAAGCGCTGGTTCTTAAACACCTTAAGAATTGAGATACCTCAGAAAAAGAGTTATGTAGTTTCCTTACCCCAAAAAACACACATAGACATTCAGAAAATTCTTTGCCCATGTTACATGGGATCAACAAACTCTGTAATATCCCCCCAGGCACAAGAACTCCTGGTTTAAACTTTGAATCCTTTGAGGTTCAAATGCATTTAGAATTTCAGGTGCATATTAACTCCTAATCCCAATTACTTTACATGTCTGAATACATGAAGTCTCCCCAAATCTTATTTCATTTTTCTCAGTGTTAAGTTTAAAAATTAAATAGATAAGCTTTTAGAAAAAGACTCAAAGGTCTGTTTATAATAATAATTTATTAATTTCATTACACATTAGGTTTAAAATTATATTTATAAAATAATAGATTTATTTCAAAATATTACTCTTTTTCACTCTCAGATTTTGGGAAGCAATTATATTTAACTCTCCACATCTCTCTTCCACATCATTCACATGCCTCTTTCATGACCAATAGAATTTCATTTTGAGTCATTCAACAGTTTTCAAGGGCATCTAGCTTTTATTTCTGTCCAAATTTTCAAGATGCAACACTTTTAATCCATATATGATGGAAACTATATCCAAAACTACAAATCAAAACATTAAGACTATTATATTCATCTTGTAAATATGCGCACGTGGCCTCCATGATAGAATCATTTGCTTTTAAAAGTGATCTTAGTGTTTGTCTACAAAGACATCAACACTTGCAATAGTGAGGCAATACCCCTATCATGGATTGAATTGTGTCCCCCCAAAATATCTGTCAATTTAGCAGGGCCATGATTCTCAGTATTATGTGATTGTCCAGCATTTTATGTAATTTCCCTATGTGTTGTAAATCCTATCATTATGATGTAATAAGATGGATTAGCAGCAATTATATTGATGATGTCTACAAGATTAGGCAGTGTCTTAAGCCAGTCTCTTGAGATATAAAAGAGAGAATCGAGCAGAGAGACAGGAGGACCTCATACCACCAAGAAAGCAGGGCCAAGAGCAGAGCTCATCCTTTGGACCTGAGGTTCCTGCACTGAGATGATCCTAGACCAAGGGAAGACTAATGATAAGGATCTTTCTCCAGAGCCAACAGAGAGAAAGCCTTCCCCTGGAGATGGTACTCTGAATTTTGACTTGTAGCCTACTAGACTGTGAGAGAATAAATTTCTCTTTGTTAAAGTGGTCCACTTGTATTTCTGTTATAGCAGCACTACATGACTAAGACAACCCCTAAAAATAAAAAAAAACATATAGAAACATAAAATTCTTGAATGGGGAAGATGAATTGTTTTCTGGCAATATATCTACTGTAAACTGCATTTTGTTGTGCAAATTAATTTTAAAAGAGCCCTTCAGGGTGAGATAATTTATACTAAAAAATAAGGCAATTATCTTTTTTCTAAAGTATAATTTTTGGGGGAAAAACAAATTACATTAAGGTAGACAATGGAACACTATTTTCCATTGTAAAATTCAGTTAAAATTTCCCCAGTTCAAACATGTGGACACAGCCTGTTCCCAGAAAGAGTCTAAAGCTTTCTCAGGTATATTCTGTCAATTTCTAGAAACCCCTTTCCAAATCCCTATCTCCTGTTACTATATTGAGAAAACTTCTCCAATACCAAATATAATAATATAAATATAGTAAAATATACACCTATTCTTTTCACCATTATGCCCCATAATGCCATATATTCTCCCTCTTGTTGTTTCTTCGCCACCCCCATCATTGCTTTATTTCTGAGTTCCTAGATACTTCTGTGTTTTCCCAACTGAAATTCTGTAAAATGTTTTCTTTATGAGTCAGCATACTTTATTAAGATATTAATTTTTGCTTTACTTCTATTGCTGCAAAAGAATAAGAAGAAATAAAAATGTGTTTTTTCTCAGAATTTTTTTCCATCACTTATCCAAGATAACTTCCACTTCGTTGAATAAGCCTGACCTTATTAAAGATATAGGGTCGCTATGAGTCGGAATCGACTCGATGGCAGTGGGTTTGGGTTTTTTTGTTTGTTTGTTTGTTTATTAAAGATACAGTACTAGGAGAGAAGTGGGAGGCAGCGGGGGAGAATGGAGGTTTGCATTTTAAAGAATGAGTGGGAAAAAAAATGTCCCACTCTCTGGCAGTTCCCCAGGATAGCAGAGGAGCCTCTGAGGGCAATGGCTGCATGATGCTCCTAGAGAAGCTCGATGCCATCCCTGGGCTTCCAACCCTAGAGAAACATCCCTGTGCCCTACAATGGCCCAGGAGCCCTGGAATTGGCTAATTTCAAGGGCAAATGATGGGATCAAATTCTTGGAACCAAAGAATCTCAGAGAAACTGGTAGTCCTGAAGACCGGGGTAACCTCACTGAGTGCGCCCTCTTTCTAAGATCCCTTGGAGGTTTTCTGAATCCCAAGGGTGGGTACAGCCCTAGTGATTTCCTTGAAACCCTGATGAGTAAGGGCTTAGAAGCAAAGCACATTTTAAATAATATTCTGTTATAAGACTTTTGGTACAAGGTAAAATCAGCATGCAGGCTCAGTCCTCTCCCTAAATGGCATCATTTTTATTTTGCCATTGTTTTTTACTGAACTAGTTGTAGTTGCCAACTTTTAAAAAGAAGAGGTTTCAGATAAAAATAAGAGATCTGGCTCCCCTTAACAAAAGAGCCACCTGTCATCTCTAGACCCAGATACCTTCATTTTTTCATTTCCTCTACATGCCAACAATCGGCTAGAACTGCTCCGTTTGTGGTTGCCCCCTTTATTTCCTGCAGTCTCTCAAAATTGCCACACTTGGTCCACTTCAAGGTCCCTGGGTGGTATAAGTGGTTTACATTTGGCTACTAAATGAAAGGCTGGCTGTTCAAGCCCACCCAGCAGCACCATGGAAGAAAGCCCTGGCAATCTGCTTCCATAAAGATTACAGCTAAGAAGACCCTACGGAGCTGACTTCTGCTCTGTAACACACGGAGGTCACCATGAGCCAGAATCAACGCAGTGACAACAGATTGGTCCAACTGCACTCAGAGTTATCTGCATGGCTCCTGAAGACATTTGAGTTTTAAAATCTGGCTTAAATTTACTTTGAGTACATCACAAATGGACCAGAATTCTGTTTGTTTAAATGGGATTCTTTCATAATTCATACAAAAGATACGAACCCACGTAGTTTGGTTTTTAGGGTTGCATTATGGAGAGTAAACCAAGTGACTATACACACACATATTTAAAATTACACATAATTTGTTTTTGTACTGTGCCCCCTTACTCAAAAATAAGTCTCAGCATATTTGAATTTCAGCCAGCTTTGGACGTGGATACATAATTACGTAATTTTTTTCACTTCACATTCTTTCTTGGGAGTAACGTGAAACCATACACAAAAGAAATAAATGATAGGAAACAAATACCTATATTATTACAAAATGGCAGCCACTAATGCTTACGGGATTATACCTCAATACACGGGAAAGAGTGATCTGGCCCCTGAGGTAAAGTCATAAAGGAATGCATTTTCCTATCATCACTGAGAATACTTTCTATCGTGGAATGAGAGGCACTAAAATAAATTGGCAAAATGAAACCTCCCTGCATGTGGTGTTTACTCAGAAGGCTGAGGTGCCAAAGAGACCGTTAGCCACAGCAAGTTGAACCTTCTCTGGCACGAGATCTTTTAAAGAGCTGCCCCTGACAAAGGCTCAGCCATTTGCGCCCATTAGACTCAGTGTGAAAGGTCTCCATTCACTTGCCAGCTGGCATAGCAGACCGTTATCTAAAGATGTGAATGGCTATGGGCACTGGCCTCCCTGCAACTGGAAACCAAAGCTAGGATTAATTATGGATGGAATGCAGCCAGGCAAGGCTGCAATTATAATCAAATGAGACCACACTGAGGAAAAATAACATTTTATCCTGCACTGGATACCTCACAGATAGATTTATGACTACACTGCCAGTTGGAGATAAAGTAAAAATCAATCATATTATTCATGTGAGGAACATAAGCAAGTACTGGTGAAACAAAAAATATGCTTCCTATGATTGTGTCGCAGATACTTCATTTATATACAGCTTTATTCAGCAGAATCACAGAGCCACTTTTTTTTTTTTAATGAAAGCTCAGAAATACACTATCAGCTGGCACTATAATGAAGAGCACTGAGAAGATTTTTACATTCAAAGCCTTGGTTGCAAAAATATATTTGCTGCTTCATAGCCTTGTTCAAATTTTATTATGATAACTCTATTGCATTTTGAAATGCAGAGCCTGGAAGCTACAGAACATCCACAGTCAATAACTGAACAGCTTGTTAATTATGTCCATGAATAATCAAAATGATTAAAAAAATAATGCTAATTCTGTGCTGTAAAAAAGCTGAAGAACTTCTGTTTCTTTGGAAGCACGCTTTAAATCTCAACGTAGTTCTACAAAGGAAGGAGTATCACTAGCTGAATATTCCCTAAAGGAAACAGTATTTGTTTAGAGGACTACTGTGCCAGGCTACACAGTAAAATTGCCCCAGTAAGCCACAGGTTCTAGGGCAGCATCATCTCATGGAGTGGAATCAGTTACAATCTAGCAATTCCTACCTCACTTAAAGAAAAAAAAAAAAAAAGCCATCTGCTGATGATGAATTTATGGCACAATCTATAACTAGCAGAAGAGACATATCTTTTTAAAAATCCCTTAGAGTGTGACTGTTTTGCATAAAAGTTTAAGTAACTTTGGCAATTAAAATTAAAATGCATACCTTGTTGTTGTTGTTATTGTTGTTGGATACCATTGAGTCGATTTTTGACTTACAGTGACCTCATCTATACCTGTTTAACTCAAAAACCTGAGATGTATCTGGGGAACTAAAAACATTCCAGTTCATAGCAACCCTGTAGGACAGAGTAGAACTGCTCCATAGGGTTTTCAAGGAGCTAGGATCTTCAAATCAATAACCTAGAAGATATTCCATAGACACAGGAATCATTGATTTCTCTGCCCAAACCAATTTCACCTCAACAGTTTCTCCTTTCTATTACTTGCCAAGCTATCTGTGCAGTTAAGTGGGGTGCCTGGAAGAGAGCCAGATGATTATAGAAAAAGAAAAGGGAGGGCTGAAAAAAACTGGTGACAGGATGCCATCCCAGCCTCAACTATTCCATAGTACTCTCCTCCTCCTCCCAATCCCCAACAACAAAAGATGAAACATCCAGGTAACAACAACTTCTATGGATTTGCATTTAATAATTGCTTAACCAACAAGAGGTCTTCATGAGAAATGAAACAGTAGGCACGATGATGAGAAGGGGCATAATGGATGGTGTTATGGATTGAATTGTGTCCCCCAATTTGGCTGGGCCATGATTCCCAGCATTGTGTGATTGTCCACCATTTTGTCATCTGATGTGATTTTCCTATATGTTGTAAATCCTGCCTCTATGATGTTCATGAAGGGGGATGGGTGGCAGTTATGTTGATGCAGCAGGACTCAACCTACCGGATTGGATTGTGTCTTGAGCCAGTTTCTTTTGGGAAATAAAAGAGAAGTGAGCAGAGAGACAGGGTGACCTCATACCACTAAGAAAGCAGCGCTGGGAGCAAAGCTCATCCTTTGGACCAGGGGTTCCTGTGCAGAAAAGATCTTAGTCCAGGGGAAGATCGATGTAGAATAAACCTCTGCTTGTCAAAGCCATCCATTTGTGGTATTTCTGTTATAGCAGCACTAGATAACTAGGACAGATGGTAAAGAAACCTACAAGCTAAAAGTGGAGTGACTGCATTTGTGGGTGTCTTTACATTCTCCAACCTCCACAGGGCCACAGCTTTTGGTGTAGCTTCTAATTAAAACTAAACAATAAATATTGATATAATGACACTGACTTCTTTCAAAGGGGCCTTTGTTGGTTTGGAAACCCTGGTGGTATAGTGGTTAAGAGCTACAGCTGCTCACCAAAATGTCAGCAGTTCAAATCCATCAGGCACTCCTTGGAAACTCTATGGGGCAATTCTATTCTGTCCTATAGGGTCGCTTTGAGTCAGAATGACTCAAAGGCAATGGGCTTGGGTTTTTTTTTGTTTGTTGGTTGGTTTGGTGTGGTACGATTGATTTTGCCTTTCTTGGTTATCTCATTCCTCAGAATTAAGCAATTGAACACATTTGTTCACTTTAAATGTAGTGTTTTGCTTTGGTTCATTTGAATTCAGGATCAATTAACAAACACATTGAAAAATTCCAGGAAGCGGATGCTTTAAAGGTGAATGAAGGAACACCTTTTAAATATGAACTTAGGGTACCCATTAACAACCATCTCCCAGAACCCCGTTCCCTTCCTATATGAATAAAATATCCATTTGCTTTCCTGCAAACTAAATTTCTTCTTTCTTTGTAACAGAATGACATAACTTTGGGATTCAGCTACTATGTATTTTTTCCTGGTGTGTGTGTGTGTGTGTGTGTGTGTCTCTGTGTGTGTGTGTGTGTCTGTGTGTGTGTGTGTGTGTCTGTGTGTGTGTGTGTGTGTGTGTGTGTGTGTACGTGTAAGAAGTTTCCTGGGAGGAAGAATAAGAAGACCATATGCTAGAATGCAGTCTACTAATTTCTGTCATAGTTCAGCATGCTGTCTTGATTTTTGGAGAAAAATCTCTTCCTCTCTCTTCAGACTGAGTTTTGTCCTCAGTCTCTAACTAGGGTATATGTTTCCCGCCTGGGGTTATAAATTTCTTTCTCTATTCCCAGAACTTATCACTTATCCAGAGTTTTCTCCTCCTGCCCAAAGCAGAATAGCTCACTTATCTGTCTCCCTATACTGGAACTGTATTTACATTCACATCATAGACTATTTAGCTATTTCTGTTCACAGCCCTCCCTACCCTCCTAGCCCCACAATTCTCAGTTTCACCAAGACTTACTGAGGCCAGGAAGCATGTCTTCTCTGCTTTGTATCTGAAATACTGTGTATACAGCCGGACACCTAATAGGTCCCCAGTATAACTTGTCAAATTGGATTGAATTAAGTAATTTAAAGTGTATCTGAAGAACAATTCCTACATATACTTAACCTTTCTTAGTTTATGATGTCCCATATTAGAAAATATATTTCAGAACACATTTTAATCTATCTAGCCCTCTTGTCTGTTTAGTATTGTCTTATCAGCCATAAAAAATTTTTTTTTTCTTTTTTATCAGCCATTATATATGGGATCTCTAAGTGATTAAAATTCATACATTTAAAAAAATATATTTTATTGTGTTTTAGGTGAAAGTTTACATAGCAAATTAGGTCTCCAATTAACAATTTTTATACAACTTGTTCCATGACATTGGTTATATTTTTCACAATGTGTCAACATTCTCATTATTTCCATTGTTTTTGTTCTGTTTCCATTGGTCTGACTTCCCTGCCCTTCCTTAGCTTCTCATCTTCATTTTGGGTAAATGTTGACCATTTGGTCTCGTATAGTTGATTATTTAAGGGAGCACAGTATTCATGGGTGATGTTATTTATTTTATAAGCCAATGTATTATTTGGATGAAAGGTGGCCATCAGGAGTCGCTTCAGTTCCAAATTCAAAGGATATCTTAGGGCAATAGACTCGGGGGTTCCTCTAAGTCTCTGTCAGTCCAATAAATCTGGCAGTTTTTAGGAATTTGAGTTTCGTCCTATATTTTTCTCCCATTCTAACTGGAATCTTCTATCGTGTCCCTGGTCAGAACGGGTGGTGGTGGTAGACAGGCTCAATCTAGTTCTTCTGGTCTCAGGTTAAATGAGGCAATGGTTCATGTGGGCTATTAATCCTGTAGGCTACTTAACTTCTTCGAATCTTGGGCTTTCTTCATTCTCTTTTGCTCCAGACGAGTAGAGACCAATAGCTCTATCTTAGATGGCTGCTTGCAAGCTTTTAAGACCCCAGACGCTACTCACTAAACTAGGATGTAAAACGTTATCTTTATGAACTATGTTAAGCCAATTGACCTAGTTGTCCCACAAGGCTATGGCCCCAAGCCTTCATAGCCAGTAAACCAATCCCTCGAGGTGTTTGTTTATGTCTAAGTATCCATAACTGTGCCCCCAGAAAATTCACACATATTTAACTCAAAAATCCATAAACTATCTGGGGAACTACGATCTTTCAAATCAGTAGCCTAGGAAATGTTACATAGAAATCAGTCTCTGTTTACCGCCTAAAAAAAAAAAAAAAAAAAAAAAAAACCTTCTACTCCTTACCAATTGCTGAGCTATCTGTGCAAGTAAGTAGAGAAACTAAAAGGTAGCCAGAGGATCCAGGCAAAAGAAAACCAAAAAAAAGAAAAATTGCTGTCAAGTTGATTCTGACTCACAGCAATCCTATAGAACACAGTAGAGCAGCTCCATAGGGTTTCCAAAGCTGTAACATTAATGGAAGCCAACTGTCACATCTTTCTCCTGGGAGAGGCTGGTGGGTTCAAACCACCAACCTTTCAGTCATCAACCAAGCACTTAACCACTGTGCCACTAGAGCTCCTTAGGCAAAAGGAGAGGGTTATACGGAACTAAGTGCATTGTATTAAGCGTGTTATGTATATTATTTGATTTAAGCCCAGTAAAAACAAAAAGCCCAGTAGGTAAGTATTAATATCGCTGTTTTCCCAACACAAAACTGTCTCAAAGATTTTCAGTAGCACACCTAGTAAGCAGTGGGGTAACAATTCATTTTTTCCTAATTTTATGGTCTAGGTGGCTGTTTCTATGACTTTACAGAGTAAAACTGCCTTATCTGAGCCTATCTTTAAGGTATTGCCTTCCTTTACTAGTTGTGAAAAAGTGTTTCTTGTTCCAGCAACAAGTACTTACTGATTACCCAAGCTGTGGGCACACAGTACCTGATACATACAATACATCTTCTAAAACTCTGCATAGTACCCTAATAATATCCAGAAACACGCTACAAAAAACCAGAAACCTACTGCTGTGTGCTTTGTTTCAGAGCTAAAATCCCAGGATCAGAGGGAAGTTCTCTCTCATAAATATACATTTAGGTCCTCAGCTGTCCCTTGATTGGCTCCCTTTTTTTTTTTTTTTTGATTGGCTCCCTTTTTAATGTAACAAACAGTGTTTGGGACCTGTATATTTGATCTACTTAAGTCATTTTCATCTTGAAAGTTAGCACAGTAACATGTATATTAGTTACTGATATACTCGAACAATATACATTTTTGTTCCTAGTACATAATCATACAGAACATTTTATATAAAGAAGAGTTTTATGTATTCTCTTTAAACAACAAACTAAGAAGACAAAAACCCAATAGAAATGCTACATATGCCAATATTGTAGCTGCACAGACAAACAAAAACAACAAATTTCTTCGCTTTTTACTGAATCTATCCTAGACTCCTCTTCCGAGCTCTGAAAGCAAATCCTGTACCGGTTTTATTGCTGGCTCTTTTTACATAATTTTTTTCTGCCTCATCATCATTACTCATCATTTCTCCTTATCATTACTTGACTACTTCTTGCTGGTCCCCCCCCCCCCCCCCACTTAATGAAAACTTCCTCCCAGAGATTTTTAACCTGGGATCTATGGATGCCCAAGGCTTCCCTGGATAGAATTTTATTTCAGTTTAACTAGTATCTTTTGTATCACTATGCTTTTCGCTTTACATATTTAAAGCTTTGGGGTTGTGTCTTCTCAGGAGTTTGTGACATTAAAAAGGTAAAGAGAGTCTTTCTTATGAGGTCCTAGAGTACCATGGTCCCATCTTCAAAACACTCTGCTTTTGTTTCTTTCCTCGACTGAAGCATAGATGCTTCGAGGGCCAGGAAGCAGCAGTATTCACACTGTATTGCCTCTAATGCACACACCGCCTGCACACAGAGAGAGAACAAGAGATATTTGTGGGCAGGAGAGATACATAACAGGACGAATGAATTATATCAACTCAAAGTAATACCCCCCTGGCTATTTTATGCTGCTCAGTAGCTCCATTTGACAATTATAGATTAATAAAAATAGGAATGTAAGTTATGATTAAATAAATGCTATTTGATAGAAAGGAAACCCTGGTGGTGTAGTGGTTAAGCACTATGGCTGCTAACCAAACAGTCAGCAGTTCAAATCCACCAGGCGCTCCTTGGAAACTCTGTGGGGAAGTTCTACTCTGTCCTATAGGGTCGCTATGAGTGGAAATCGACTTGACTGCAGTGGGTTGGCTGGTTTGTTTGTTTGTTCGTTCGTTTGTTCTGGGGGAAGGGTATTTGATAGAAAAACATTTCTTTCATATATTGGATCTAAGGAAAAGAGTAGATTATGACATAATTAACATATTAAAGACCTTATAGTCTGCCTAAATTCCTATTGTTGCACCTCTAATTCTAAACTGTAGGCTCTTCCTCACTTCATACCAATATTGGCCCTAGAGAAGATGAACACAGAGGCCAAACTTGTGGAGTTCAATTCTTGGTGATACTGGTTTCCCAGTGACTCAGTGAGGATGTCCTTGTGGCCTAGGGTAGAGTCTGACCCCTGAACATAACTGCTGCTCCCCAATTCTCTGGGTCTCTGGGTTTGCTTTCCTGGCATCATTGCTCCCATTGTTATTCAAGAAAAATATTTTACAATGAAAATAAAGGGGTAGGGAGAAAGGGAGGTGAACTAATAATTATTTTGCACCTAATATGTGCTGTTAAAACCAAAAAAAAAAAAAAACCTTGTTGCTGTCGAGTCGATTCCAACTCACAATGACACAATGACCCTATAGGACAAAGTAGAACTGCCCCATAGGGTTTCCAAGGAGTAACTGGTAGATTCAAACTGCTCACCTTTTGGTCAGCAGCCTGAGCTCTTCTTAACCACTGTACCACCAGGGCTCCATGTGCTGTTAGGGGTAGGTGTAATTCTTTTAGAATTAATTTTAAATATTAAGTATTTTGTCAAATATCACAGCTATTTTGTGGAAGAGCCTGATCTTTAACCCAAATCTACCAGCTGCAAAGCTAGTGTCTTTCCTGCCTAGGGCTGGGGTAGAAGGAAGTAGTGACTAGCTGCTAGGAGAATGGATTTCATCAAAAACAAATGGTTGTAAAACAAGCTCAGCGTCAGTAAATGCAGTGATTCCCAAGCATGTGACTTCGGCCAGGGCAGAATTTTTTTTTTCGGATTATGTGACCTTCTGTCCAACAGGATTATTATGAGGATAAAAAGAGGTATTTAAGGTAGAGAACCTAGTACAACACTGGACACATAGTAGGAATCCAATTAAATGTGGCTTGCTCCCTTATACTTCTTAAAAGGTCTTAATTTCCAGATACTGTATCTTCAAAACAATGGGACAATCAACTTGAAACTTCTACATGCTACCAATTTAGATGCTAGTTCTTCCATACACCCTTTCCTGACTATTATCAGACAAAAGTTTTTGTTTCCTCTTCTCTAGTCCCAAGTTTCATTGACTTTAATATACCATCAACGATTAAATGCATCTTTATTATATGCTCAAAGAAAGAAAAAACACTATCAATTAAATTATGATAAATTAATTTAAGGTATATTTCATTTCAAACATGAAAAGTATATTTTTTAGAATCACTTAAATGTTATATTTATGGCATTAATCTGTGGAGTTTTTCCTGCCTTTGAACACATAATGGGCTTTCATACTCGTGCAAGAGTCAGTCATTGGCCTGGTCCATCCTGGAATCCTGCCTCTTGGCTGCTGGGCAGAGCAGCTTAATGGCCCAATGATAGTCCTTGGGATAAGGCTGCAGGTGACAGCTGTTAGGGGCAAAACTGCAAGCAAATTATCTGGGGAATGGGTGTTCAGACCTCGTATCTTAGTTATCTAGTGCTATTATAACAGAAATACAAGTGAATGGCGTGAATGGCTTTAAAGAAGAGAAATTTATTTTCTGACAGTCTAGTAGGCTACAAGTCCAAATTCAGGGTGCCAGCTCCAGAGGAAGTCTTTCTCTATTGGCTCTGGAGGAAGGTCCTTGTCATCAGTCTTCCCTTGGTCTGGGAGCATCTCAGTGCAGAAACCTCAGGTCCAAAGGACACACTCTGCTCCCAGCACTGCTTTCTTGGTGGTATGAGTCTCCCTGTCTCTCTGCTCCTTGCTTTTATATCTCAAAAGAGACTGGCTTAAGACACTATCTGATCTTGTAGATCTCGTCAATATAACTGCCACTAATCCATCTCATTACATTGTAGTGATAGGATTTAAAGCACTAGGGAAATCACATCAGACAGCAAAATGGTAGACAATCATACAATACTGGGAATCAGGACCTAGACAAGTTGACAGATATTTGGGGGGGGGGACACAATTCCATCTGTGACATCTGATAACGGGGATTCAGGTTGATCTGAGAAGTACACCAACAACATATTTGTTATATTGACTAAAACAGAAAGGCTAGTTCCAATGAGCTGACTGTAGAATCAGGCTTCTCACACCCTAACCACATTTCATATATTAAAATAACCTTGAGTATATTTTGACCTAAAGCAAAGATCATTTTATGAATTATGAGAGAATTTTTAGATACCATATTTTAGTGGTTTCTACTAACATGTCAGCTATATTTTTTGTGATGTTTAGAAATTGATTTTACTTTTTCCTGGTTCCTAATTGGTGGACATCCTTATTGAATACTATGTAAAGAATCAGATTATATGTAGGACAATCTGTTTGCTTGCCGTCATTCCAGAATAAATAATGTACTCTTGCTTTCTAGAGACTATCTAGAAAGTTTGTGTCACTGAGCTCAAATGTAAGCAGCCATGAATATCCTGAAAATCTGCTATGAATGTTTTTGAACTTGAAGGATGTAGGAGTTATCTATTTCTGGCCATTAATAAATGGTTGTGTCGGATTTGGCATTAAGACCTCTATTATTAAAGCTGCTCTTTCCTAGAATGGTATTTCTAGGTATACCTACAATTCTCTAACCTCAGGGCAGGGTATAGCAAGAATAAAATGAGGAGAATATGATACAAATAAGAGAATAAGATACAAAGTTAAACTGGATCCAAGTGGCAAAGACAGAATCAGGGGGCACAGCCAAGGTCAATTATGGTGTTAGACCAGAAGACGCCAGCTAATGAACGAATAAGTGTCTGAGTTAATAATCCTGGATGGAAGCCAGAGGTGAATGAGGAAGCAGGAAATGGGGATGTGAGGATGATATCCAACTTAATTCTGGCAAACAGCACCTTACTGGCCTAGGTTTCCTTTAAAAATGTGAAGACACAACTTCTCTCATTACACAGAGGTGGGAAGGGCATTTACAGGAGTCCTGGTGGCACAGTGGTTAGGAGCTCAGGTTAGCAGTTTGAATTCACCAACTGCTCCTTGGAAATCCTATGGGGCATTCCTACTCTGTCCTAAAGGATCACTATGACTTAGCCACAATGGGTTTGGTTTTTTTGGTCTATGTTAGAATACGGCAATCTTTGTATTTGATTGGAGCACGACATTGTCTCAATGAAGTATTTTTTTCATATATAAAAGATAGTGATTCAGAATCCTACTGGTGCCATTTCATAGAAGCACACTTCAACTGGTATGTAAGAGCCACAGCCAACTTCCCTGAGAAGTCTCCTGAGGACTATTTCAATTTTCCACTTCTTGTAGTTTTTCTTTAGCTTAATATTCCCATTCAACATCATCTATTTAAAAGCCCAGGAAAAAAATTTTTTTAAGTTTCAATGAGAATGTAGCTCATTGTCACCTCAGTTTCTTAATGATTCAATGATTTGACATTTACATACTTATGCCCTTTGAATGACAACAGCCACGCCAGCTGCTGGCTGAAGGGGAGTTTTCCCACAACACTTAAATAGACTGTTTATCTTCATTAGCTCTTTGTTAGAATTCACTCTGGAGAGAAGGGAAGACTGTCATTCATTGAATTCTAGATTGGCAGTATTTCTGTTTTTTCATGGTTCTAGAGTCCACCTAGCTATTTCTTTCTTCTCTTTCTTTTTTTTTTTGGTATATTTGTTTGATTTTTAAAATTTTAATGTACGTAATCAAAATGTTTTAATACATTCCATCCATTAGCCTTTATCTAAATTTAATTTTTTTTTTAGTTTTCGATCTTAAATTTATAACTAAGACATATTTTCAACTCATTTTCACTATGTGCCAAAACCAAACCCATTACCATCAAGTCAATTCCAACTCATACTGACCTTATAGGACAGAGTAGAACTGCCCCATAGAGTTCCCAAGAAGCGCCTGGTAGATGTGAACTGCCAACCACTATACCACCAGGGTTTCCACATTCTAGTATAAGAAGATAGAACGAATGGTGGGCAGATCTCTTACCTAGGATTCATATCAAATTTAGAGCCTTTGTTGATGTGCACAGAGTTGTTTATAATCTTTTTTTTTTTTTTTTTTGCTAATGATATAATAAACTCCAAGACATGATGCTTGAACAACGGGATGAAATAGTCACAAAAGAATTACCTCATATAATATTCACCATTTATAATAATAATTTTAAAAAAGCCTAACACTAAGTCTGTATTAAGTAATACTTTTTAATCATTCAAATAACGTATCTTGTATCACTGCACAGAAGAATACAGAAGCAACTGGTGATAGAGATTTCTAATAAAAGCAAAAAGATTGTGCTTTTATTAGAAATCTCTATTATCAGTTATAAGGTTATAGAGTTTTCTATATATGGTTGTATGAATTTTCAGACTTTAAAAAGGTACTTAATAGTCTCCCATCTTTGAAGAATCAACTGGTGTTAAGACTGAGTCAGATTCAAACAAATGGGAAAAAAAATTAATTGGAAAAAGGTAAGGGATCTCTATTTCCAGAGCCGTGGAGAGGAATATCAATCACAAAGTTCCTTAGGGGAATTCCTGGCCAAGAAACCTCAACACTGCCTTAAAGAATTCCCTATCCGACTCCATTTACAATTTTACTTACATTCCTAAATATGAAAATATATTTGTAAAAGTGGTAATTTTAAATATTATTCTGATATCTATATCCTTGGAAACTCTACGGGGCAGTTCTACTCTGTCCTATAGGGTCGCTATGAGTCGGAATCGACTCGACGGCAGTGGGTTTTTTTTTATATGGAAGAAACGAAAAAAGCATTTCATTAAGCTAACTTTTCATGGTATGTGGTTAAATAGGCGCCTCCTTGTTTCTAAACAGAAGTCCCTGGGTTGTACAAACAGTTTGCACTCTACTACTACCCTAAAAAGTTTGACGGTTGTTGTAACCCACTCAATGGATCCATGGAAGAAAGGCCTGGCGATTTGCTTCCATAAAGATTACAGCCAAGAAAGCCCTATGAAGCAGTTCTACTCTGTAACACATGAATCGGAATTGAATTGATAGCAACAGGTTTTTTTGTTTTGTTTTTGATTTTAGTTTCTAAACATAATATCTATTATTTATTAAAAAACGTGCTCGCTATATTTGAGAAGCCCTGTTGGCGCTGTGGTTAAAAGCTATGACTGCTAACTCAAAGGTCGGCAGTTAGGAGCCACCAGCTGCTCCTTGGAAACCCTGTAGGGCAGTTCTACTCTGTCCTATAGGGTCACTATGAGTTGGAATCTATTGGACAGCAATGGGTTTGGTTTTTGGTTTTATATTTGAGGAACTGCTAAATGTGTACTGCCCTTCCAAATTCTTTCCCACTTCAAAATCTTTGCATTTCCTGCTCTCTCTGCCTGGAAGCTCTTCCCCAACTCCAAATAGATGTCTCTGGCTCCCTCTTAGAAGTTCTAGCCTTTCCAAAGGATTTGCAAACAGTAGAACTCACAATCTCGTCTCACATCAACCTGTTTATTTCCTTCATAACACTCTTCCTAAATCTATAAGTACTTTACTCATTTATTTGTTAACTTGCTTATGCCTACCTTCCCACTCGTCCAATGCCAATTCCACAAAGGCAGAAACTTGGCTTATACATCTCTGACTCCCTCATTCTTGCCAGAACAAATGCTCAGAAAATACAGGTTGATGAAATGTGTCAATGTTTAAATATGTTAATGTTTATTACTCTCCAAACAGTCCCATGTGATCATTTCAAAAGAATGGAGGCTCAAAAGGGTTAAGAATATTGCCTGCAGTCACATGAGTAGTCAGGCAGTACAAAGCTTCAGTCATACTTAAAACCTTCATGTTTTTTTTTTTTCCGCACATACTAATGTCACTTACTGGCATTATCATCTTCCCATCTCTCATGCTAGTAACCTGAAGTCTACTCTAATCTTTCCCTTTTTTATACCCTCATCCCAAACCACTGGTTACCAAACTGTCTATCCTCGGGATACAGCCTTCCACATAGCGTTTTAGCTCACTCCATTTCTCACAACACTGCTACTTTCACCTACTACTGGTCTTCTTGTTATCAAGGACTTCCTCCATCCTGGACACTTCTACCAGGAGGACAATATAGACTTAACACTTTAATCTTGTTTAAATTCCCACACCTTTAGGGTTTAATCCACACTCCTTGGCTTTGCACAAAAATTCTTTGATGACCTGGCTCTGTCTTTTTCTCCAAGCTCGCTTCCCCCACTCCCTATCTCAGGACCTACATTCAGAGCCTGAAACATTGGCATTCTCCCATATTCCTGTGTTTTTACATACGTTTCCTCTCTCTGAATGTGTTTCCTCCACTTGTCTGCCTGGTTGACATCCAATAGTCCTTCAGTACTCAGGAACAAATGTCATCTCTTTATGAAGGCCTTACCTGATCTAACCCCCGTATCACAACCACAACTAAGCTGAGTCAGATGCCTTAGATGCCTATGCTCTGGACCCTCCCATACACTACCCCACTCCCCTCCCCCAAAAAAACCAAAAAGCTCTGTATTATGTCACTTCACAGTGTACAGAAACTATTTCTTTTGTGCCATTTTTTAAAATGCCAGCACTTTATGCCAAGCAAAGTATCTGGTGTGCAATAATTATTCAGAAGTTATTTGTTGAAAGAATGAATATACTTTTTAATGTGATTGCAATGAAGTTCAAAGAAAAAAAGTAAAGTCTGAATTGTAGCATGAATTCATTGAAGAGTAACTATAGTTGTGTGCCTGGGGAAGAACAAAATATTCTGTTTCTGACTGTGGCACTGAGAAACTCTGTGGGGAGCTTTGTAGGTGCTCTTCACTCCATCAGTCCAGCCCCCAAAATAGCTACAAAATATGGTGTTTGGTGCCATGAAAGATTCGCAAATACATAAGCCATCCAGCCTGCTTTGTAGGACCTTATGAACCAATGGGAGAGACACAATTACCCAAAGGAATCCATATGAACACCCGTGACTACCTTTTACTCAAGATAAATGACCCACAAATTTCTTAGAAATCATTTTGTGCTGGTCTTTTTCTTTTTCTTTCTTTCTTTTTTTTTAATTGTACTTTAGATGAAGGTTTACAGAATAAACTAGTTTCTCATTAAACAATTAATACACACATTGTTTTGTAACATCAGTTGCCAACCCCATGACATGCCAACACTCTCCTCTTCTTGACCTCGGGTTTCCCATTACCAGCTTTCCTGTCCCCTCCTGCCTTCTCGTCCTTGTCCCTGGGGTGGTGTGCCCATTTAGTCTCATTTTGTTTTACGGGCCTGTCTAATCTTTGGCTGAAGGGTGAACCTCAGGAGTGACTTCATTACTGAGCTATAATGGTGTCCAGGGAGCATATTCTTGCAGTTTCTCCAGTTTCTGTCAGACCAGTAAGTTTGGTCTTTTTGTGTGTGTGTGTGTGTGTGTGTGTGTGAGTTAGAACTTTGTTCTACATTTTTCTCCAGCTCTGTCCAGGACTCTCTATTGTGATCCTGTCAGAGCAGTTGGTGGCGGTAGCCAGGTACCATCTAGTTGTGCTGGACTCAGTCTGGTGGAGGCTGTAGTACTTGCGGTCCATCAGTCTTTGGGACTAATCTTTCCCTTGTGTCTTTGGTTTTCTTCATTCTCCCTTGCTTCAGACGGGGTGAGACCAGTGGAGTATCTTAGATGGCCGCTCACAAGCTTTTAAGACCCAAGACGCTATTCACCAAAGTAGAATGTAGAATATTTTCTGAGCTGGTCTTTATTTTTAACTAACAAATTGTCTTCAAATATCAAACTGTCTCTAATTATTGATTCAATTTATCTGCCCTAAGACTCTCTTCTTTGAACCCTATTTCAAGGATTTTATAATTTAAAAAGCAAATCCATGTTCATAATTCAGTAGCTGCTGAACTGTATTGCTTTTAAAATATTTTAAATCATATTGTGAAAGACCTCTGGGTTTCAGCCCTTCTGAGAAATGGCTTTTTAACCATACTTACCAAATTCTATTTTGCAGATTTCTTAGATGCATTATGCTATATATAAATTTCAAACAGGGATTCCTAGAGAGTAAGGACGGTACCAGCCAGCTGAACTGCTCAGGGGACATAGAACTGCAAACAAAAAGCAAAGATGATTTTTCTTCTTGTGGGCCTTGAAAAATTATTTTGCTTTGCCTTTGTCCAAGTTTCCATGGAAACTCCCCTCCTGGAAATGTACAGTTCTTCAGAGCCCTTGTCATGAATGTAAGCAGAAGACAAGCCTAAAACTGTGATATAGCTTAGTGCTGCTGTGTGAGTTGAAGAAATCAAGGAACAATTGTTATATTCAGGAAGAACTCAGTCAAATGAAAATGAGTATAATGAGAAAACAATGGGTTGGATGATACCTTTAATTTTCCTTCTGGCTTTGGGTAAATACAATATTAAGATAGGTAGGGTTTAGGTTTCTTACTGCAATCACAAAATAATGCAGTATAATAGCAGTGAAACCATGGTGGCATAGTGGTTAAGTGTTACAGCTGCTAACCAAGAGGTTGGCAGTTCAAATCCACCAGGCACTCCTTGGAAACTATAGGGCAGTACTAGTCTGTCCTTTAGGGTCACTATGAGTCGAAATCGACTCGATAGCAGTGGGATTGGTTTTTTTTGGTTTTTAGACAGCAGTGAGATTCAAAGGTAACAATAACCAGTCTAAATCTTTACTTCACCCTATAAACTTACATGAAATTAAAAGGAAAATGTTTAATATAAAAAAAAAAACAAAAAAACTTGTTGCAGTAGAGTCAATTCCAACTCCTAGCAACACTATAGGACAGAGTAGAACTGCCCCATAGGGTTTCCGAGGAGTGGCTCGTGGATTTGAACTGCCAACCTTTTGGTTAGCAGTCACTTAACCACTGATTCCACCAGGGTTCTTGTTCAATATAAGCAGACCCAGAATTCACTGTTTTTTATTTACAGGAAACAACTCAGGAAAAATTTCAATTTAAAGAAAGATAAAAGTAGTAGGGATTATTATGCTTTTAGTTCAGAAAGAGTTTGATGATGATTGGGAAAGCCCATGCTACAGATGAGTAGCACCTGGAATATAGGTGATATATGTCAATAATGTCATGTATTATCAGAGAAGCACAGAAATTCCCAAAACAAGTGAATAGAGTATGAAAAGCAAAGAAACTGTTAGGTTTCCCGGTGGGAGAAGGAAAGAAAGTAATGTTTATTACTAGCACAGATTATGTCATGTAAGAGTCCCTGGGTGGCACAAATGGTAAAGCGCTCAACTACTAACCAAAGGGTTGAATGTTCTAACCCACCCAGAAGCACCTTCGAAGAAAGGCCTGGCAATCTGCTTCCAAAAAGTCATAGCCTTGAAAACCCTATGAAGCACAGGTCTACTCTGCAATGCATGGGGTCACCATGAGTCAGAATCAACTCGACAGCAACTTGTTTGTTTGGTATATGCTATATACTGCTTGGAGCCGTTGTGGCACAGGGGTTAAGAGTTCCAGCGAGCTGTGGCTGCTAACCCAAAGGTTGGCAGTTCGAATCCACCTTGGAAACCCTATGGGACAGTTCTACTCTGTCCTATGGTACTGCTTGGGTTTCTGCCAGTCAGCATTTATTCAATGATGGGCTAGGCACTGACAACTCCCTGGTAAAGAGGAGAGATGTAGTTCTTTCTTTCAGGAAGCTTATCTCCTGGCAGAAGGTAGAAGAAGCAGACATGAAAGAGCTAATTTTACAATTATTTAATTACAAACTGCAAAAAATGCTATAAAAAAAGAAGTATAGGTTCCTTGAGAGGATGGAATGAGAAAATCTGACTTCCTTTGTTTCTCACAACAATTCCTTGAGTTATATTCTCTTTTACAGAGGGGATAACAGATGCATACAGAAATTTTCCCAAGGTCAATCAGGAACTAACTACTGGAGCCAGGATATCAGCTAGTATCTGTCAGAATTCATGGTCTTTTTCCTATGTCACACAATTTTGGGAAGTGACTATCTCAATTTTATTCTAAATACTGAACTTAAGAATTAGAGAGAGATGAAAATTATTTGTTAGGAGACAGTAAAAGTTCTGTGATGTCTAGATCTCTCAGAACTGTTTCTTTTAATAAGCACTGAGTTATTCTCTTTTGAAAGAATCCTCTGGAATTGGCCCTTCTATCACAAAGACTCTCATTTACATATTTATGAATTTGCCTATCTAACTCACAGACACATCCCTAATTAATTAAGATTCTCAAAGCCAACAAAATAGCTGGGCTGTATTTAGACCACTACCCCAAGCAAGCAAGTTTGGACTCTATCAGTACTTCACAAAATAGAAACAAACCAGTTGCTGTCATCGAGTTAATTCTGACTCATAGTGACCCTATAGGACAGAGTAGAACTGCCCCATAGTGTTTCCAAGGAACGCCTGATGGATTCAAATGGCTGACCTTTTGGTTAGCAGCCTTAGCACTTAACCACTATACCAGCAGGGTTTCCACCAGTACTCCACACTCAGTCCTTATTCAAGATCTTGTCCCTGACCTGCCATTGCTTTAACTCACTCACTTCATCACCAGGGTACATGTCTGTCTTTCTGACTCAATGATAAACAACTGTGAAGGTATAAGGCATTCTCTTATTTTCTTCATATCAGGATGGCAAGCATAGCACAATGTCATTGCAGGAGTTCAATTGCTAACTGAATTAAATAAGTCAAAGTGTTCTCCTCCTAATACTTGGTAATAATACTTCAGTTAAATATTATTTCAACCAAATCCAAAATCCATATAAAAGATTCACATTATCAGAAAATTTTGATTTTTTTTTTCAGGAGTCTCATTTCTGTAAGAAGCTTGTTAGTTACTGTTGTGACGACGTTATACTTTAGTCTGATTTGAAGCCAGTCTAACTTCCTTCAGCCCAAAAGCTGGAGGAAGGGATGGAGTATCAGTCCCTTTGATATTATCCCTAAGCCTCCTAATTCTTTGGAAATAAAGACTTCCATAATCTCTGGTTCAGCTGTTCTGCCGGTGTTTTTTGTCTTGTTTTGTTTGTTTGTTTGTTTCTCCTTTCCCAGAGCTACAATCTTTGTAACTTTACAGGTGACCTCCCGCTACAAACAATAAAGAAGAGTCCACGGGCTTTTGTCTTTACAATGTGCTTCAGTGTCTACTCTGGTGAAACATGTGCAAAACACCTTGAAAATGCCATGTGGTGATGTCAACAAAACATCAGCCTCAAGAAATGAGTGCTTCAGTTACCCTAGACTACCCAAGCCACGCAGGTGCCACGAGCCTGCCATTTTAAGGGAAATGTCTGGTAAGAACACAAGCCCTGCTCCCTTTCTTCAGAGCCTCTCAGTTCAACTGAGTTCATATATTTACTGAGCATCCACTATGTGCTGCATGTGGGAGAGATGCTGTCAACACAAAAGTGAATCAAGGCACACACTCTGCCCTTAAGTGGGTGGAGACAGACATAAAAAAATTATAGCTTCTGGTTTCAGAAGAACTAGATCCACCCCTCTCCCCAGATTGTCTCCCCCAACACATACACAGGCAAGGGTTCTTTTTCCCCATGGCTTGGGTGTTCAAGTGAAAAAAAAATACATAAAGCTTTAAAAATGCAAAGACATTGCAAGTGACTATCTCTGGCTCGTATTCCTCCTCACCCCATACATCTTTTCTGAAAATGTTCCATATTCTCCAGATTCAACCAGCCCAACATCACATTGCTGGCCAGAAATTCACAAAGATCATTGACAGTCTCTCATCCCTGAAGGCAAACATTAGGAGTACAATGAGGATTCTCTAATTCCTTGAATGTTTGCTTTTGAAATACTTAAAATACTAAAAAAGATTTTCTCAATATCAAAATCCTTTGATCTCTTTTTTTATCCCTGTATTAATTTTATGTGACTCTGTATATCAACCCTTCCTAAGATGTCTTTCCCATAATACTAGCCCAGGGGATGCTTGTTGAGGGCACAGATCTGTGATCAAATAAATTTGGAAAAGTCTATATACTATCTATCTTTCAGAGATTCATAATACATATTAAGATACTAAAGTCTCTGAGAAATTTTGCAGTATAGAAGTGCAATTATTTTTATTTAACCCAGCACTTGCCTAACATATTAACTACAAAACTCTTTGGTTTGTAAAACTTATCATACTCTAAGAAATTAGTTTCTCCACCTCAGCATTAATGGCATGAGTAAAAAAAAAAAAGAAAAGAAAAATGTTGGAGGGACTGAGGGGAGATTGGAAATCTTATGCACTGCTGGTGGGAATGCAAAATGGTACAACCATTTTGGAAAATGATATGGCACTTCCCTAGAAACCTAGAAACAGAAATACCATAGCAATCCCACTCCTAGAAATATATCTTAGTGAAATAAGACCCATCACACACCCATGTTCATTGCAGCAATTGTTCACAATAGCAAAAAGATGGTAACAACCTAGATATTCATCAACAGATGAATGGTTAAATAAACTATGGTACATACACACAATGGAGTACTATGCAAAGATAACAAAGAATAATGATGAATCTGCAAAGCATCTCACAACATGGATGAATCTGGAGAGAATTATACTGAGCAAAATAAGTCAATCACAAAAGGACAAATATTGTATGAGACCACTACTATAAAAACTCATGAAAACATCTACACACAAAAAGAAACAATCTTGGATGGTTACAAGGGAGGGGAGGGGTGGGGATGAAAAAACACTAAATAGGCAACAGATAAGTGGTAACTTTGGTGAAGGGTAGGACAGTATACAGTACTGGGGAAGCCAAAACAACTTGTACAATGGAAGGTCATGGAAGCGCCATAGACACATCCAGATTCCCTGATGGGCTGAATTACTGGGCTGGGGGCTGTGGAGACCATGGTCTTGGGGAACATCTAGCTCAAATGGCATAACATAGCTTATAAAGAACATGTTCTACATTCTACTCTGGTGAGCAGCATATGGGATCTTAAAAGCTTGTGAGCAACCATCTAAGATACTCCACTGGTCACACCTCATCTGGAGCAAGGGAGAAAGAAGAAAACTAAAGATACAAGGGAAGGATTAGTCCAAAGGATTAATGGACCACAACTACCACAGCCTCCACCAGACTGAGTCCAGTACAACTAGATGGTGCCCAGCTACCACCACTGACTGATTGCTCTGACAGGGATCACAATAGAGGGTCCCACACAGAGCTGGAGAAAAATATAGAATAAAATTCTAACTGACAAAAAAAAAAGACCAGACTTACTGGCCTGACAGAGACTGGAGAAACCCCAAGGTTATGGCCCCCCGTACACCCTTTTAGCTCACTAATGAACTCACTCCCGAGGTTCACCCTTCAGCCAAAGATTAGACAGGCCCATAAAACAAAATGAGACTAAATGGGCATACCAGCCCAGGGGCAAGGACTGGAAGGCAGGAAGGGACAGGAAAACTGGTAAGGGAAACCCAAGGTCAAGAAGGGGAGAGTGTTGACATTTTGTGGGGTTGGTAACCAATGTCACAAAACAATATGTGTACTGTTTAATGAGAAGCCAGTTTGTTCGATAGGCCTTCATTTAAAGTACAATTAAAAAAAGAAATTAGTTTTTCATGGAACATATTTAGAAAACACTCCTGCAAACTGACTTTCAGAATGGCTTATTTGGCTGAGACTGGAAACCTTTCAGGACCCAAAGTTAAGACCATTTCATTCATTCATTAAAAAAAAAAAAATTATTGGGTATATGTTATGTGGTGTAGTTAGAGCTCAAGCTGCTAACCAAAAAGTCAGCAGTTCAAATACACCAGCTGCTCCTTTGAAATCCCATGGGGCAGTTCTACTCTGTCCTATAGGGTCCTATAAGAGCCGGGATGACCCGAAATCAATAGGTTTGGATTTGGTTTTTTTTTTTTTTTTTTTAAGCACTTGCCTTCCATTTGTTAGTTTAAGTCTCATCCAATCTTCAGGCATCAATTAGGCCCCTAAGCATGTGATAAAAAGAGGCTCCATGGGCTCTGTAAGCAACATCAAATCTATTTTGTTATTTGCTCTGTTACAGCTATGTTTCCTCTTTCTAGTAGCCCATCTCTAGCTGTATTTCTTTTACAAGCCCCAACCTCAGGCTCTCTATCCAGTCATTGAGTTTCTATGTTGTGCCAAACACACCTGGGTCTCTCCTTTAGCTTCCTGCCCAATTCCTCCTGGGCTACCACCTATTTATTCCCACACCAAGGCTTCCAAGGAACGGAAATCAGGTCTGTAGGAGAAGTACTCACATCTAGAGTACCTGACACCTGCTGCCAAGCATCAACCTGCTGGGCCCCTGTTCTGTACTACATTTATTCTTTTAGACCTTCTCTGATTCAGCCTGTGATTTTTATCTGGTCCCCGGATCCCAGCCATTTCCAGTTCCCTCTGTCCTACGTCAACCAAGCCCTAGTTATGGAAATTCCCTCTTCCTTTGGTTTCTAGAACTGTGCAGCCGTGTTTTGTTTTTCCTCCTGTCTCTTTGAATACTCCTTTCCATTTCCTTCATGGGTTTTATTTTTTCCTCCAGTTTCCTAAACATAATCTGTGCTCAGGCACAGTCCCGGGCCCCTTGCTCCTCTTTCTCTCACTAGCAGCTCACTTACCCTCAATATACCAACTATGACAGAAAATATGATTAAATGTTAAAATTTGACTTATAGATTTGGTAAAGAGCAAATGTTCATATTCAGAGTGAAATGTTCACCTTAGATACTTCAACAACTATATATCAGTACGCATCCAGATATTAGAAGACAATCATAATAAATCCCAATTTAGGTTGTTATCAAAATTTATATTTTTCATAATCATTTTAGAGTACAGACATCTAATACATATTTCCTCCAGAAAATGTAAAACATTTTGATTAACATTCTGCTACAAGTGTCTTGGGTAAATCAGGAGCTGCAATGATGTTTTTACGAAAGTGATAATTCACTGACTCACTATTACAATGAATGATTCTCTTTTCCAGGAGCAGTAATAGACACTTAGAACAGTAATACCTTATATTTGTGGTGCATTACACCCCTCAAAGTACTCCGAAGTACTCTATCCTCACTAGATTTCAGTGAGAAACGAGGAGTACAAATAAGAATCTCCAGTTTATTGTGTGGATATTATCTCACACAGATTTTAAGTGACTTGTTCAAAATCATATAGATAAATCACACGGGAATCCAAACTAGAAAACCTCTCTTTCCTATTCCTCAAATACAAGACTCTGGAAATCTTTATATAGTCTCTTGTAATCACTCCTATGATGAATAATCTACATATCTGAAGAAAACATAAGCCTACTACAGAATGCAATTTGGGAAATGCCATCCCATTTTATAAGTATGGAGAAGTGAGGCCCAGAAGTGATATGACTTGGCCAAAGCCAAAGACATATAAAAACCATTGCATAACTGAAGTCACAGAGATATAAAAGCCACTACACAGCAAATTTAAACTCTTAAATTTCATTTGTATGGATAATGTAAATACAGAGAGTCTGATTATATTATACCCTTTTCAGTGTCTTCACCAGCTTCTGAACATATTTTCTGGTCCATTTTCCATCTCTAATGTTGAAGCTGCGTTTGTCTTCTAACACTTTTCAGAGCTAATTTCTGGAGAATAAAATGGTGTAGGTGAGCTATTTAGAGAAGTCAATCACTTAATTTCTTGTACTATTTTTAGGTAACTGGAGCCCTGGTGGTGCAGTGGTTAAGAACAATGGCTGCTAACAAAAGGATTAGCAGTTCGAATCCACCAGCTACTCCTTGGAAACCCTATGGGACAGTTCTACCTTGTGCTATAGGGTTGCTAAGAGTAGGAATTGACTCGATGGCAACAGGTTTGGGTTTTTTTTTTTTTGTTTGGACTAATGACTTCTAAAAGTTTGTGCTTTATATGTTTCTTTTCGCCTTTTGTAGAACTATTCTTGCTAATACAGCAGTGGCCTGTCAAGTCAACATAAGCTTATAAGTGGATAAATTCTGCAAAATAAAAGATAGTTTGATATTCCCTGTACAAAAAAAAGTTATAATTATGATAATTGTATTGTAACCTTGTAAAATATGAATACTATAATTTTGGATGTGACAATGCTTGAAAATAGTCACCCATTGTGTACAGTGACTGTTATCAGTAGAAATATATCACAGATAAAACCACATGAGAATTATTCAAAAAAAAAAAGACAGTAATAAATGAGAAAAAAATATAGCATATAATACACTTACCTCACAAACAGGAGTATATACGAATTATGGAAATGTAGTAGGGAACTGATTAACCAGTTTTCAAATTACATTTTGTATATGAATAAGTAAATGTCTTCTTTTAATGAAATCTATTAATTTTAAAGTTAGAAATTTAAACATATATATGACTTTTGTGTAGCAAAAAATCTGAGTTTTGATCCTGACTCCACTAAACTGGCTAAATTACTTCCATCTTTGGGCCTCAATTTCTTCATCTATAAAAATGGTAACTATCACAATGCTAGGGGCCCTAATACATGCCATAAATTCAGTACAAACCGTAACTAACACTACACAAACACCAAAAGAGAAACTAGACAACTGGGAACTCCTAAAAAAATCAAACACTGATGTTCATAAAAAGATTTCACCAAAAGAGTAAAAGGAGAACCTACAGACTGGGAAAAAAAATTTGGCTATGACAAATCTGACAAAGGTCTAATCTCTAAAATCTATAAGAAAATCGATCACCTCTGCAAAAAAAAGACAAATAATCCATTTAAAAAATAGGCAAAGGATACGAACAGACACTTCACAAAAGAATACAGTCAATTGGCTAACAGACACCTGAAGAAAGGCTCACAATTGCTAGCCATTAGAAAAACCCCACTGCCATCAAGTCGATTTCAACTCACAGCGACCCCATAGGACAGAGCAGAACTGCCCCATATGGTTTCCAAGAAGCACCTGGTGGATTCAAACTGCCCAGCTTTTGGCTAGCAACTGTAGCTCTTAACCACTACGCCACCAGGGTTTCTGACTAGCCATTAGAGAAATGCAAATCAAAACCACATAGAGATACCCATTTCACCCTGACATTACTGGCACTATTTAAAAAAACAAAAAAATAACAAATATTGGAGAGGTTGCAGGGAGACTGGAACTCTTATGCACCACTTGTGGGAATGTAAATTGGCACAACCCCTATGGAAAACGATATGGAGCTACCTTAAAAAGCTAGAAATAGAAATACCATATGATCCAGCAATCCCACTCTTAGGAATATACCCCAGAGAAATAAGAGCCATCACATTAACAGACACATGCACACCCATGTTCACTGTAACATTATTCACAATAGCAAAAAGATGGAAACAACCTAACTACCCATCAACAGATGAATGGATAAACAAACTATGGTACATATACACAATAGAATACTACTAAGTGATAAGGAACAATGATGAATCCGCAAAATATCTCACCACATGGATGAATCTAGAGGGCTTTATGTTGAGGGAAGTAAGTCAATCACAAAAGGACAAATACTAAATGAGATCCCTATTACAAAAACTCGAGAAAAGGTTTACACACAAAAAGAAACAATCTTTGATGGTTACAAAAGAGGGAGGGGTGGGCGGGAGATTACTAACTAGACAATAGATAAATCTTAACTTTGGTGAAGGGTAAGACAGTACACAATACAGGGAAATTCAGCACAACTTGATCAAGGCAAAGTTATAGAAGCTTCATAGCTGCATCCAAACACCCTGAGGGACTGAGTTACTGGGTCTGAGGGCTGGGGACCATGGTCACAGGGCTCACCTAGGTCAATTGGCATAATGGTTTACAAAGAAAATGTTCTACATCCAACTTTGGTAAACAGTGTCTGGGATCTTAAAAGCTTGCAAGTGGCCATCTAAGACACATCTACTGGTCCCATCCCATCTGGAGCAAAGGAGATTGAAAAAAACTAAAGAAAAAAGGGAAATATTAATCCAAAGGACTGCAGGACCACAAGTACCACAGCCTCCACCACCCTGAACCCAGAACAATTAGATGGTGCCCAGCTTCCACCAGCCACTCTGACAGGGATCACAATAGAGAGTCCCAGACAGAGCAGGAGAAAAATCTAGAAGAATTTTTGAATAATTCAAAAAAAAAAAAAAAGACCAGACTTACTGATCTGATACAGACTGATGAATCCCTGAGACTATGGCCGCCAGATACCCTTTTAACTCAAAACTGAAGCCACTCACTCCCGAAGTTCACTCTTCAGCCAAAGGTTAGACAGGCCTATAAAACAACCAATAACACACAAAAGGAACATACTTCTTAGTTCAATCATGTGTACAAGATCAAATGGGCAACACCTGCCCAAAAGCAATGATGAGAAGACTTAAAAAATGGACAGGAGAAATGGACGAATGGAAACAGGGAACTTGGGGTGGAGAAGGGGAGATTGATGACACACCCCAGGGATTGCAACCAATGTCACAAAACAATTTGTATATAACAGTTGTTGAATGAGAAAATAATTTGCTCTGTAAACTTTCTCCTAAAGTACAATAAAACAAAACAAAAACCTAACTATCAAGTCAACCTGAAAGGTTGCTAAAGGGATTAAACATGATAAATTGTAGATTTCCTAGCATAGCACATGGAGAACAGTAGATTTTCAAAATGTTATAGTTTCCTTTTTTCATTTTGCTACATCTTTGCTTTTATACTTTTCCAACAAAGCCATATTTATTCTGCTTATATATCTTGAATTTAAAATACATGTAACTAAATTTCTATTTAGTTTGAGCATAAATCTTGTACAAGTGAGGATTCTGACCTCATGGTCCAGTTTCAAGAAGAGGTACATTTTTCAGTTGTTAGAGTTGTTTTTTTGTTTTTGTTTTTTGTCACATGCTACATTTCAGCAAAGTGGCAAAAATGTTCATTTGTCATCTCCCTGAATCCTCTCTTATTATGTTCATAACTTTTTCATATCTTTGCCTAAGAACGGAGTCTTTTTTTCTTGACTTTAACTTACAGCCATATTATCCCATTCAGGTATCCACACTATATATTTTAATACTCAATAATATTCTGAAACATGACACCAAATGTCCCCTCCAGTAATTCTTCCCATGTGAAAGTTGCACACAAAATGGATCACAGGCATCCACTCTTCAGAAAACCTAAGGTGTCTACACCTGACCTCATTCTAAAACTCTACAAGCAAATGGAAAACATGCTTCTCATTGACAGGTATTATTTTCTCCCCTAGTAATTAATATTCTTCTTTGAGAATCTTGCCTGGGGCTCATGCTGTCAGAACAAGTAATCACAAATGACACCCCACCTGGAACAAAGAACTCAAGGATTTAGAGATTTGTGATAAACCACACCCTGTCTTTGGGACCTGGGTATTTGCAAAGCTCTATTGTGGCACTTTTCTGGTTTCCTGGAAATGAAAGTAATCACCACATTATGGAATACTAGTCCATTCTCTTTATACTGGAGGACTTGCTCACTAACACTAGTTAGATTGGTTAATCTCAACAATCAATCTAATTACATATTTTTCAAATAGCAGGTTCCAATCTCTTCAACAACCTGAACAACCCATTGGCATTGATTTGATTCCGACTCATAGCGACCCTATAGGACAGAGTAGAACTGCCCCGTATCGTTTCCAAAGAGCACCTGGTAGATTTGAACTGTCGACCTTTTTTTGGTTAGCAGCCATAGCTCTTAATCACTACGCCACCAGGGTTTCCTCCAATCTAATAGCGGGTCTTAAAATGAAATCAGTGTGTTATGAACAGCATTTTCTAAAAGTCAAGTTAGACAGATAAAAAGACCAACAAGTAGCAGTGAATCTGTTGTGCTTTCAATAAAATGAGGTTTATTTTCTCCCATTCTTGGAATACGCTCAGAGAGGGGATGGAACATCAGGTGGGTTTGAATAAGGGGAATGGGATAATAAGCATTGACCTAAGCCCCCAGCCGCAACATGAATGAATTACAGGAAACAGCTGCAGTCTGGGGTCTCAACAGTGATGCAGGGATTCCACGTGACCTGGCATTCGCAGTGTCTCAGATGGTCAGCCGAACAGATTTGTTTTTCACGCATTTTCTTTGATAGGAACATTCTCTCTAGCTTTTCAGTCTCATCCCAAACCTGCCACTTCACTCTGGGAGTACAGTAAATGTGGTTGCCTGAAGTGGTGACACCAAAACCGGAATCCCATCTGCTTTTTCTTTCACACCATATATCATGTATACTCAGGCTGGAAGGGGAGATTATTTGGCTATTACCTACAATAAAATGACTGAAGGGGCCAAGAGACAGACTTGGGATTGAAGGAAGGCCCTTCAAAGATTCACTTGCAAATGAAAGCCATAGACTAACTTGCAAGGCCTAGATAGCCTCTAGGTGAGGAGTTGTTCTCATTGGAAACCAGAGTCCTGCATGCCTGCGTTCATTTACAATGGAAGGAAGTGAGAATTGCAGTGTGATTAGGCTGAAGTAACATACCAGTCACCTGTCCCTGTCATAATGATAAGAGTCACATTCTTCCAGAGGAAGGACAGTGAGTAATATCTATTCTGTTTAAGGCCTGACATGTAGGCCAACACACAACTCCAGGCTTCTATCCTAGAAATTTCTTTTTATCATAAAGATCTTTCTGTTTACATGAGGACTTGGATTCAACAAAACCACCAAGAAGGTAAATGCCAGTTAGGTATTTACCCTGAACTAGAGTGCTTTCATAGTGTAGTTAAATTTCTCCAATGGCAGACAACTAAGTGAGTTTCTGGGTGTGGTTGATTATTGCTGCTACTTCTTTCGAAGTATCAAGTTCAAGTAACTCTACATGCCAAGAGGGAAATGTCTGAGGACCCTCTTGGGTGGTATACCTCTAGATACTAAAAAATAAATACAAAAAAGAGAGAGAGAAGAGCTAAACAAATAATTTGGCCATGTTAACTCTAATCACTCAATCTGAAATAAATTATTATGTCCTTCCTGTCAATGAAACCCCAGTGGCATAGTGGCTAAGTGCTACGGCTGCTAACCAAAGGGTTGGCAGTTCGAATCCTCCAGGTGCTCCTTGGAGACTCTATGGGGCAGTTCTACTCTGTCCTATAGGGTCGCTATGAGTTGGAATCAACTCGACGGCACTGGGTTTGGTTTTTTTTGGTTCCTGTCAATGAATGATAAAGCATTCACACACTGGCGTCTATAAAAGGCAGTATTATAGACTCTTATAAAAGCTCATAAATAACAAATATTTTCTGCCTTGATTTAAGTTTCAGAAAATTTGGCCCTGGTACTGTTAAGCAGTTATCATTTTGGCTTTTGCTAATATTTATATGCTTTTTACATAATTTCTAAATGCCATCCCTCACAGTCTTTCAGTGGTTCAGTGAAAGTGCTTTTAAGTGGTTTCCAAAGAATTTAAATTAACCGTCCACTATAAGAGAGCCTAATCCTTCTCTAATTATACGACTTGATTGTGAACTGTAAAAGCAACTGATGTTAATTGGTAGGACATATTGGGGATAAAATGGGCTTTGTATATTTACCCTTTATCCTCCATAAGTCACTTTCCTGTGAATACTTCAGTTTGTCTCTCAAAGGAATTTTCAAAGTGTGTGATTGCTCACTTTTCCACTTCCCTAAGCTGTACACCTAATCCAGGCTGGCCTACTTTCTCTATTGTTTAAAAAAAAAAAAAAAGTAAACGTCTTCAATAACACGAGCGTTGTTGTTGTGTGTCATCAAGTCGATTCTGACTCATAGAGACCCTATAGGACAGAGTAGAGCTGCCCCGAGGAGCGGCTGGTGGATTTGAACCACCGACGTTTTGGTTAGCAGCCTATGCTCTTAACCACTACACCACCATGGCTCGAAATATGAGGCTAGTGTCTTTATTTACATAGTATAACAACATCATTTAGCCCATGAAATATATTATGAAAGAGTATTTGTTTTCTATCACTGCATAACGAATTACCCAAATCTTAGAGGCTTAAAACAATAAACAGTTTTTGAAGGTCAAGAATCTGAAAATGTCATATCAGGATGGCTCTGGTTCAGGTTCTCTTATGAGATTGCTGTCAAGTCAACAGCCAGGGCTGAAGTCATCACTGCAAGGCTTGAATGCAACTAACTTCTCACAGAATGAGCTATGGAAGAGAGTACAAGGAGGAGGAGGCAATACCTTTTATGACCTAGTCCTGAAAGTCACACTCCATTATTTCTGTCATATTCTATATGTTAGAGGCAAGTCAGTTATTTGTTAGAAGTCAGTCATCAATCTCATATACTGGAATCTATCTCCATCCAGTAATAATTATCTCTCAAAAAAGTACGGATTCACAGTGAAAAGTTACTCTAGGTGATTTTTCTGTGGTTAAATATAGCTACGGGTAACTTGTTACATGTAATTAACTTTTTTGAAAACTTTTAATTCAAGTTACTAATATGACCTAAACAATTTTGAATTTAATACAAATATTTTCTATTAAAAATTTTATCATATTCTATCATCTTTGCAAGACAACTATATTAGTTTTCTATCGTTGCTATAATGAGATACCACGAATTTACTTCTTAAAACAACACAAATTTATTATCTTACAGTTTTAGAGGTCAAGAGTCCAAAATGCGTCTAAAGGGCTGTGTTCCTTCTGGAGGCTCTAAGAGAACATCTGTTTTCGTGGCTTTTCCACCTTCTAGAGACCATCTCATTCCTTGGCTCACGGCCCCTTCCTTCATCTTCAAAGCCAGCGTCATAGCCTCTTCTCTCTGACATCTTGCCTCCTTCTTAAAGGGACCCTTGTGATTACACTGGATAATCGAGGATAATTCCCCTATCTCAAGATCTTTAATTATATCTGCAATGTGCCTTTTGATTATAAATCAACATATCCATAGGTTCCAGGGATAAGGACATGGACATCTTTCGGGAGAGAAGGGGCACATTATTTTGTCTACTATAACAACTTGTGGCACAGTGGTTAAGAGCTATGGCTGCTAACCAAAAGGTCAGCAGTTCGAATCCACCAGGCGCTCCTTGGAAACCCTATGGGGCAGTTCTACTCTGTCCTTTAGGGTGGCTATGAGTCGGAATCAACTTGATGGCCAAGGGGTTTGTTGTTTTTTTTTTTATAACAAGTGATTTTAGGAGGATGTCAGAGTTCAATTAAATTGTGGGAAATATCCTGACTTAACATCACGTGAAAAATATTTAATTTCATCAATACATGACTAGTAACCAAAATGATTGATTTTATATACTGAGATCACATTTGGCTATCGTTTCCAAAATAAAGTCCTGGGAAGCTGAGATATCACACCTGCTTTCAATACTTGTTAGTTAACTTCTTTGATAAACTAGAGTTAAAACCTGAATGTGTACAGGTAATAAAGCTCTCAAAACATCAGTTTCTTTCACCAGTGGCTCTGATCCCACACTCTTATCTCAACCACTTCATGAATGCTGAAGAAATACAAACTGCATTGAGAAATTTTCCATTTTGAAATATATGAAGCTTGCCAAAGAAACTCTAAACACTTTCCGTTAAGACTGCTAAACAGCTTTCCATATACATAGAATTATGGATCATATAAGGTGTTACGGGGCCTATAATTTTTTTTTTAATACAGTCAACCTCCCACCCTCCATGCCCATCCCACACTCCCCATTTTATGTATGAACATTCTAAAGATCAGAGATGTTAATATGTTCTTAACCTCTTAGTAAAGCTAGTAAGTGGCAGATTTTGGCCTAGAGGACAGGTCTCCACACTCCCAGTCCAATATATTTTTACTTTATCACATTCCTTATTTTTAAAAAATAGAATGTAATGTGTGTGAAAGTTGTGCATAGCAGAGGGCAATGATAGGAATGGTTACAATGTGTTGAGTGCTTAACGTGTCACCTTCTGTGACAGATAACTTTAAATATATTATGCCTCCATATTTTTTATCAATAAGGTAGGAAGTATTACACCTGCTTCCAAAAGGAAAAACTAGATAAAAAATGTTTAGAAAGCTTAAATAACCTGCCCAAAGTAAGAGAACCAGGTTGTGGCCCAGGTCTTTCCTTTTAACAACAAAGCTCAAGAATAAATTCTCACTACATTTCTGAAGAACAAATAAATATCCAAGTTGAATAAGTAATTTCAAAAATGTCTGTGATATAGCACGTTATGAAAAGAAATACCTATCAATTTCATATATTAAAAATTATAAAACCACAAAGTATTAATAGATCCATTTGTTAATTCAACAAATATTCACTGAACTTTTAATACATACCAGGTGTTATCTATATAAGACGTGAACAACATAAATTAGGCACCATTGTTATTTAATAAATAAATCATAAAATTTCAAGCAGTGATATATTTTTAAAATCATACAATTTCTGCAGGGTAGAAAGAGGGCAGACTGTCATAGAGGAAAGATCTCTCAATAAAGTGACATTTGCAAAGAATGTGAAGGAGGTAGACATGACTAGGCTTTGGAAAAGAGTAGGGAGTAGGAAAAATAATATAAAGATCCAGATGCAGGCAAATCTTGACCTGCTTGAGGCAGCAAGAAATTCACTGCCGGCTGAAGCCAAGTAGATCAGGGTTAAGTAGTAGGAAATCAGGCATGGGCGTGCCCATACATGATCTTGTAGTTCTTTGAAAACACTTTGGCTTTTTACCTTGAATGTGATGGGAACTCTTTGGAAAGAATTCATCAGGGGGTTGAAATTACTAGATTTATATTTTCAATAGACTTAAACTGCTATTTCAATAGACTGAATATATAGTCTATTCTTCATATAGCAGACTGAATCTGCCATACGAAGAACAGATTATACATATAGGAAATATAGAAATAGGATGACCTGTAGCTTTTGCAGTAGTCCAGGCAGAAAATAGCAGTGACTGAGATGAATAGGTAATGGTGGAAGATTTGGACATGCTTCCTTATGGGATTTAATTTGAAGGTAAAGCCAAAAGGACAAGCTGATGGATTGAATTGGACTATGAGAGAAAGAAAATGTTACAGATGATTCCCAGATTTTTAGTCTAAGCATATGGATAAATATAAATGCCATATATTGAAGTGAGGAAGAGAAAGGGGTGGGGGGAGTAGATTTTGAGGTAAGAGGATGAAATTTCAGAGTTTTATTTTGCATGTGTTAATTTGATGCCAACAAGATGCCAAAATAGAAATAAGGAATAAACCAATAAATATAGAAGTCTGGAACTCAAAAGAAAGGTCAGGGAAGGAGATTAGAATGAGGGATTCATCAGCATTAAATAGTATTTAAAGACATGAGATTGAATAAGCCCATCAATGAAGCAAGTATAGCTAGAGAAGAGAAAAGCACTCTAATTATTTCAAAGTTGGGGAAAGGAAGAAGGCCAGTATAAAAGACCATAAAGTCGTTTGAGGTGGTGAAAAATTTTGGGAATTTATAGAGATAGTGGCTGCATAACATTGTGAATATGATTAATGTTACTGAAATGTACACTTAAAAATGGAGACAATGGCAAAAATGGGGAGGGGGTACTTTGGACATTTCAAAAGCATTTTAGAGAGTCTTGCTTTTTTCTTTACTCCAACCAAGTGAGGTGGGAAGATAAATACCTTCTACTTCTTACTATTATTACTGCCTTCTATTTGTACTACTACTTTTTGTTTTTATCAATGAAAATCCAGATTAAAGAAAAAGGAAGACCATGAAGGAGTAATAATGAGATAGAAGGAAAATGGGAAGAGTATAGTATCCCAAAATTCAAGTGAAGAAAATGTGAATGAAGATAAACAAGAGACAATGGGAAGATTAGGCGAGTTAGAGAGGGATGGAAGATTGGGTCATATTAAGGGTGGTTTGACAGATGAGCTGGTACTCTTGCTTCTTAAAATAACTTATTTTAAATAAAAAGCAATGCAATTTGGAACAGAGTTTAAAGGCCTTATTTGGGGGAAAACACATAGTGAACCCTATTTTTGCTTCCACATTGTTATAAAATGTAAACCACCCTCTTATTTTGGTAGTTGCCAAAATGAACTGCACTGCAACACATATGCATGTACACAAGTACACAGAAAACCAGCTAGGAAAGCAGACAGACAAACCTATCATTGCCTCAGACTGGTCATGGAGACAACGCTATCTCCAAATTCACTCAGAATCAGGAAGCAGAAAGGACTGTTTTCATAGACGTGAAGAGTGGGGAGAGAGATATATCTTGCAGAAATGAACCAGGATATTCCTTGAATTTGATTTCAAAGGATTCCGCAGGAATATAAAACTGTTAGGCTTCTGTTTAGTTGCCTGTAAGGGAAACATAACTGCCATGGCTTAAGCAAATAAAGGTTTATGTTTTCACATAATAGTAAAATTCTGAAGTGGGCAGTTCAGGGCTGGTGCATCAACTCAAGGATCTCGTCAAGAAACCAGGCTCCTTCCCTCCAGCTCTTCCATTTTTAATATGTGCCATCCTCATAGTGACAAGATGGCTTCACCTCCTCTGAGCACTGTATTTTGTTTGGACATAAAGAAGTAAGAAAGTGCAAAGATAAAGTAGCAAAAAATTTTTTAAATCTGTCATTTAGTTTCTAATTATATTTCACTGGCCACAATTGGGAATCAAACAACCAGCCTAATTGCGATGAGGGATGAGGCACTATTTTAAATTGGACAAGATGCCCTCACTCCGTGAAGAGATTTGGTAGTAAGTAATAAGGAGAAAGGTTGCTAGATGCGATACAAAATGTCCAGTTAAATATGAATTTCAGATAAACATGGATCAATTTTTAATATAAGAATGCCCCATATAATATATGGGATATACTTATATTAATATGCCTTGTATTTTTATTTGCTAAATCTGACAACACTAAGAAGGGGAAGCTAACTATTGGACAGGCAGCTCCTGGAGAATTTCTCCATTCCCATTTATAGTGTCATTCACATTTATAGCGTTGATCCATTCTCTCTTCAGAGAATCTAGCTTGAGTATCTAACTTCAGAGATTACATAAGTAGTTTAATAATTGTCAACTGAGCCAAAAAGTTGAGGAAAACATTTGATTAAGGAAGTTTAATAGTGCAAATAGGCCTATAAACCAACTAGAAAATATTCAGGCTGGATTCAAGTACTCTTTTTATTTTAAAATAAAGGAATGATAATTAGTATTAATAAGCGACTAATAACCAGTTGTTTGTGGAAACCATGGAGGCACAGTGGTTAAGTGCTATGGCTGCTAACCATAAAGGTTGGCAGTTTGAATCTACCAGGTGCTCCTTGGAAACTCTATGGGGCAGTTCTACCCTGTACTATAGGGTCGCTGTGAGTCGGCATCCACTTGATGGCAATGGGGAACCAGTTGTTTCACTGAATTTGTACCTTTTCTTTAAAACCTCCTTTGAAATGGCAGTTTCAGGCGAATTTAGAGGCTTATTTCTTTTTAATATGCACTCATTTTATAATCTAGTCATAGTAGAAGCTTCAGAGTAGTTGATTTTGAATAATTATACATACCTTAATAATACCGTCATTTCACCAAAATAAGGACTAAAATCTCCTCCACCTAATTAACCTACTATTGGGAATCAAAATGTCTCAGAGGAGTCTGGTGAAGTTGAATAACAGAAGCTAAAGTTACGGTATTTTTTTAAAGCTTATATCAGCACACTGATGTACACACTTTTTTATTATTATTTTGCTAGACTTTGTATTTTAAGAAAATGTTTGTTCTATAAAATGCAAATTTCTGTCATTAGTAGCATGCTGATTACCTTTTGCCCAAGAATGTGTCTCCAGTGACAGCTTTATCAATATTTTAAAGAGACTACGGGTGTGGCTGGAGAACCTGTCATCCTTTGATAAAAAAAAAAAAAAAAAACCCTCACGTTCTAAGCATTGCGGGTGGGGAACAACTTTTCCGTTTCACGTCATGTTAAAAAAAAAAAAAAACTCTGTGAATCCGACTAGGATTAAATAGTTTTTCTTAAACTTAAAAAAAAAAAAAATCAAAATTTATATCAAATTTATATATATACTGAATGAAACATGTTAAACTATAAAACAGAGAAGAAAATTGGAAGTACTTCTTAGAGCACACAGTAAAGATTTTGAGATTTTTTAATATATTTTCTTCAGAAATAATTATGCTGAAGGAAACTAGAGTATTCCTTCTTGTTCTTCTTACAGGCCACACCCAATTTATAAAAGTTCCAAGCTTATTGAGAGAAGTGCCTAAAACTTATTTTCTTTTTTTCTCCAGCCACCTTGCCCCACAGGGTTTCCCTCCTGGTGTATCAGCACTGCTTTCCCCATGCCTGACTGACATTCATATGATAGAAATAACCCAGAATGGATGTTTTTGTAAAGTTAATGGAACACCCTTAAATTGAAGCTCAGGATATCCAAGTCAACACATCATTGATGCATGTCACCTATATAAGTTAGTCTCCCTTTGCTCTAAATTCAAGAAGCCAGCAGGCCCTGCCTTTCTTCGAAAGATTGGGGAAGATAGTCTCTCTTTAAAGGGTGAGGGGAGAATGAAGAAGACGACATAGGAGTGGGTCTCATAGAAAGAGGATTTCCCCAAGAAAGGAAAAGCAGCAGGGAGGAATGAGCAAAAACACAGGGATCCTGAAAGACTTAATCTTGTTTTCCCACCTTGCTGCCAGTCATGCTCATTTGGTGTTGAGTGCTGTTTTGAATGCTATTTTTCTACTTCCTATATAGTCTTGTTGTTGTTGTTAGTAGCCATCAAATCAGCTTTGACTCAGGGCAACCTTATGTTTAACAGAACAAAATGTTGTCCGTCCTGTGTCTCCTCAAAATCCTTGGTATGTTTGAGGCCATTGTTGTGGCTATTGTGTCAATCCATCTCACTGAGAGTTTCTCTCTTTTTTGTTGCTGTTGTTGTTGATCTTCTACTTTACCAAACATGATGTCCTTTTCTAGTCTTTAGGAAGAGGAATATAAGTCTTCC
This sequence comes from Elephas maximus indicus, assembly GCF_024166365.1. Lineage (NCBI taxonomy): Eukaryota > Metazoa > Chordata > Mammalia > Proboscidea > Elephantidae > Elephas > Elephas maximus. The sequence goes on along the minus strand of NC_064826.1, from coordinate 73,430,649 downwards.
TTCCAGATCCTCACCAGATCTCCCAAGGTAAAACCTAAAATCTTACCGGCCAAAAGGTTGGACATTCAAGCACACACAGAGGTGCTTTGGGAAGACAGGTCTGGCCATCTACTTCTAAAAAAAAAAAAAAAAAAGCCATTGAAAACCCTATGGAGCCCAGTTGTACTCCGACACACATGGGTTGTCAGGAGTTTGAATCAGCTCAATGAAAAGGGGTGGTGGTTATTCCAACCCAGACTTAAGATGACTCTCTAATTCTTCAGTGTTTGCATGATTGTGGGTTAAAATAACAAGTGGCATTTGGTGGAAACAGGTCTATACTTGGAGACGTAAGATGCAGATAGATGTCCTAGATCTGTCAATTAGAAGATGTGTAACCTTAATCAGCAACAACTTTAAGCCTATAATTTTTGTGTTGTGGTTTAGAGAAAAAAAGAAAAAAAAAAATGCTAAGAAAGAACAGGTCTTTTGTGAGACTCAGCTTCCTTATCTGTAAAACGTGATAAAGATTTCTACAGGGCAAGGAGGGGGTGGCGAGGTGGGAATAAGGGGCGTTATGAGATAAAATCATGTATGTAAAGCCACCAACACAGTCTTGGCATATTATATTTCAACAAGTGGATAATTTCTTCCCCCTGCTCTTCTCTGAGGGGTTTTCTTATTGTTATTGGGGATCCGGCCTTCTCTAGTGGTCTGTGGATGTGATGATAATTAATCCAAGAACCCTGCCTTTATGGATTCTACATTCTAGGGATTGTGCTGCCTATTTGGGAGAAACTGAAGCAGCATATGTTAAAGGGTTTGGTAAACCGAAGTGTTTTATGTGTGTTCATTGTTTTGTAAATTAAAATGCCTCCCTCAAAAATATGATTTTAGCCTTTTCCATTTATCAGATGTCAGTCCTCTTCATTTTCTTGCAAAGGGCGATACAAAATTGCTTAAAAAAAAAAAAAATTGCTAAGACCAAAAGAATTCATAAATCCAAATATAGAAGGCAGCAGATGCTTATTTAAAAACAACAAAATGCTAATCCTTGCATTTTTCATTGTTTCATTTGATTAATTTAGCTTTTAGACTATCATCCCAAGTCTACTGGCAAGCCTTTTGGAAATAAAGGAGAAAACTAAAAAAAGACATCTATTTTTAACTTTTCACTAAGCCATTTCTTTCTTCACTGTAGTTATTCCAAAATTGATCATAGTTTTATCCGAACTGTTCTCAGAGAGGAAAAAATAAATTTGCAAAATGGAGTTTTAAGTACACGTTACCAAATATAATTGGTTTTTAATGCAAGCATAAGCAGGCCAAATCCGTTCCTTTGATTCGATTCTGACTCATAGTGCTCCGAATATTTATCACCAGCCATTTGCAAAATAATCAGTCTGCCCCAGTCCCAGCCTCAAGCTGTAAAAGCAGTGCCATTGACCCTGCTCAGGCAGCCCAACACACTGAAGAGGCCAATATGGGCTTCCTCTCACAACACTCCCTGGGCGGCCTGTCCTGTCGGGCTGGGGCCACCCATTGTCTGGCTAAATGGAATCCTGGAACAATGCCAGAGCTGCAGCCTGCCTGTGTGTGTTTTGTTTTTAAGGATCATCACATTATAGCTTAAAATGAAGAGATACAAGGCAGGGAGGAAAAACTCATTTTATTCAGAAGAGGAAACCCAGAAGAGTGAGTCCTGAATGAAGTTTTCTATCATAAGAAATAATTTTAGTAAATGAATAAAATTGGAAACTATGGCTAAGAAAGAAAGGAGCAGAGCATTTCAAATTTTATTGTAAAAAATTGTTACAAATATCACCAAGAAACATCTAGCCTTACACTTAGATGCAGACTAAAAAAAAAAAAAAAAAATCAGTTGGCTTTCCTCCCACGAGTTGAAGAGAAAAGAAAATGGTTTCCTCAGAGAAAGTATACAAGTGTTTATTTAAAGTTCTTTAAGAACAGATATCTGTAAATAAAAAGGTATATAATTTTGCTGACAATTGTATTTCTAGACTTTTTTAAGAGCTCATGAACAGTTACTCTTTACATGTGCAACCCACCACCACTTACATGTGCATGTGTGTGTATATATATGTATATACACACACATACATATATAATCGTATCAAATAATTCACATAGATAGAAACGCTAAGAAACTACCTTCCAAAGATATGTCAGCAAGCACAGGAGAGATGTTAAGAGCTAATTGTGTTTTAGTAAACTACTGCACAGTAAAAAAGTTTAGAAAGTCATAAGCCTGACTGCCAGGAAATGAGCTTAAGCAAAGGAAATGGGAGATGTATGGTTCAAGGGATCTGAGTAAGGCCTTTACCAATGCTTGCTTTTGTTCTACTTCTCATGCTAGCCCAGGCTACATGTCTTGTCTTTCGCCTGTACCAAAAGAGAAATACCAGAGTGATAACATCTGGGACCCTCTAAGGCCCCAAGTTTTCTCTATTAACGGAAAGCTCTTAACTTGAAGTCTAGTGTCTGTCTTTCTTCATTAGGTCTGAAATACCATACAGGAAAAGGAGGGAATTATTAACAACAGGCTGAATGCTGATGTTTTTCACCAGATGAACACTGAAGCTGGGGCAACTATGTTCTCTCACCTAGGAATTTAGAATCAAGACATTGAAAGGTCACAGGGACTCACTTCTGCCAGGATAGCCACAGGCAGGTCAAATATACAGGATAGTGATATGCTAATAGGTGGCTTAAAACCCACATAATCCCATCCCAAATTAATATAAAATCTAATAAAAAAAAGTTTGCTTGCAGCTTCTATATAAGTCTCACAGCATTATCCCTGTCCCCCAGATCGTTGTCACTAAGCATTCCTATACAGAAAGTCTGGAAATGTTTATAGAAAATTAGTCTGCAGAGACCAAAGAGCATAGCTGACACAGAGAAGCTGGGACAAGAGACCATGTGGCCCCAGAAGGACAGAAAAAATCGAGAGAATCAGTTCCTGACAAACGTCCAGATCACGTGAGACCAGCTATATGTCTTGTGCTTTTCTTCCACGACAGCTGCCAAGATATTTACAAGAAAACTCCTAAACAAAGTTGTGTGGGCTTTTGTAGTCTACAACTTAATGATCCCATACCAAGACACAGGACTTAGAATAAAACAAAATACACTAAGATAGAAACCTTTTTGCCATAAAAAAAAAAAAAAAAAAAAACAGCAGATAAAGATAAGAATACAAAACTGGAAAGCATCTGATCTCAAAAGACAGAGACCTAGCCATGTTACTTGTATTCCATGTTACCCGTTCCCAAGGAGCAGCAGATTTTGTCAACCTCTGACAGTCTCAGCTATTATAAGAGGACAGCATTTATTCAGAACTGCTCTCCCTAGAAAGGGCTCTACTATAAAACCAAACTTCATTAATACTTTAATGCCCACCTGCATCCATATTCCCCTTCCGACTCACCCCATCCTACACCACCCCGAATTAAAACTTACCTCCACTCAGGAAACCTAATCTCAGTTTATTGGTAGGAGGAAAGCTATTGACTAAAATATTCAGTTTTAGCTAAATAGTGGAAAGAAATATTAACCTCCCAGGGTAATTATATAGTTAAGTGACTTACAAAGTCAAAGGAGCAAAATTTCTATTGATGGGAGTTCTATGGAGATATTTTTGGCTAAAGCCTTCCCTAATTTTATATTATGTACAAACTTGACTATTGTGAACAAAGCCAGCTCTACATAGATTTATCCCTTAATGCAAACAGTCCTTTGATACCTTCAAGGATGACCACTTCTGAAAAGATGGATGAATGTGTGGAGTGATAGAGAAAACTGACCAAGGAGGAGTCTATTGATGCTATCTAGTGGTGGTGGTGGTGGGTGGATGGGGCTTCAAAAATGGGGTTAGAGAAAAGCAGAAAGATTCACAAGATATAACATCCATTCTGTTGTCAAATGGAGGGAGGGAGGTGAAGAGGAATGACAAGCCTGACCTCGGGTTTGAGCATTTGTGTAGATGGTGCTTTGTTTAAGGTAAGAATACTTTGCAGAGGAGTATGACAGTTTTACTTTTGAACATTTCAAGTTTAGGTACCTAAGAAGCATCCAAGGGGAAATGTCAAGGAGTTGTTGGCTATATGGGTTGGGAGTTCAACAGAGAGGTCTGGAATAGAAACATAAATTTTACAATCTTTAGCAAATGCATGGTAACTGAAGCCACAGGAGAGGATGAAATTACCAAGGCATTGAGTCCAAGACTCACTTGAAGAACTTGTTAAAAATGCAGACCCGTGAGCCCATCTCCCTCCAACCCCAAATATTCTTATGCTGCTTTTCTGGAGGGTAGGGAAGGCAAGCAATTTTTATGTAGTTGGTCAATTAAGCTTTGAGAAACTTTGGAATAGAAACAGAATGAGAAATAAAAGGGATTAGGACAGTGCCTCATGAACTCTAACAGTTAAAGGAGTAAGTATACGAGGATTGGTGAGGAAAACATAAGGAATATGAGCAGGCAGAAAGACAGAAGGAACACAGTCAAGAATTGTGTTAAGGAATCCAGGAGAGAAGAGTGTATTTCCAAAGGAGAAAGTGGAGAATAGTGTCTAAGGCTGACACCTTGACAGCATTTCTGTATCATTCCTGGCTCTGAATATTTTAAGGGGAACACAGTACACCCACAGTTACGGAAGAGATCCAATTTCATCTACCCGCCATATCAGGCACTATTTTTTTATGCCGTTATATTTCATTTTACTTAAAATTTATATAGATTCTATCTGGCAGGTATGACCTGTATTATTAATTACACATGAAAAATCTGAGGTTTATTGAGGCTAAATTACACATCCAGGTTTATGTTTAGTAAATGGTAGACCCATAATATAAGCCCAGGTTTGTCTGACTCCAGTGGCAGTATTCTTTCAGCTATAGAATATTGCCTTTCAGTGTTATGCTAGAGCTACGTACTAGATAGATGTTTAGGCATCACAGAGGAGAGGCACATTATTCAGAAAGGTGGAGATGGAAGTGTCAGGGAAGTTAACACATGAACTGAGCCTTGAACAAGAAGGTACTGGACAATCCCACAAGGGTGGGAAGGGTGTTTCCAGTAGAACACTATATGCAAAGTCACTGATGGAAAAAGACAGCATCAACTTTAGGGAACTTCTGAAGCACAGGGTTCACATGAGGGACCTAAAGGGAAAAGAATAGAGGTTGGAACTTTACCCTGAAGAGGAACCATGAAAATATTTTAAACACTGGACCCACCAAGGCAGATCTATATAGAAAATCTGTGGCAACAGTGTAAAGGAGGAATTGGAGGGGGAGGAGACGAGGTGAGAGCCTGGTCAGTGACCTGACTGGCAAGATAGGAAAAAGAGGGTGTGTCAGAGAGATCTGAAAAGCATAAAATAAAAGGAACTGGGTGACTTAGGTCAAGAGTGGGAAGTATGACAGAGAAAGGAGTATATGAAATGAATACCAGTTTCCTGATTTGGGAAGGAAGACGCATGTTGTTGTTGTTTCGTGCCGTTGAGTTTGTTCTAACTCATAGCAACCGTACGTACAACATAATGAAACACTGCCTGGTCCTGTGCCATCCCCATAATCGTTGTAGCCACTGTGTCAATCCATTTCATTGAGGGTCTTCCTCTTTTTCACAGACCTTCTACTCCACCAAGCATGATGTCTTTCTCCAGGGGCTGACTCCTCCTGATAACATGTCCAAAGCACATAAGATGAAGTCTCTCCATCCTCGCTTCTAAGGAGCACTCTAGCTGAACTTCTTCCAAGACAGATTTGTTTGTTCTTTTGGCAGTCCATGGCATATTCAATATTCTTTGCCAACACCATAATTCAAAGGCATCAATTCTTCTGTCTTCCTTATTAATTGTCCAGCTTTTGAATGCAAATGAGACTACAGAAAACACCATGGCTTGGGTCAGGTGCACATTAGTCCTTAAAGTGACAACTTTGCTTTTTAACAATTTAAAGAGGTCTTTTGCAGCAGACAGGAGGACAGATGGGAGGAAAGAAGACATAAAGAGAAAAACTTTGAGTTCAATTTTGGAGTTTGAGCTGGAATAGCCTGTGGATCTTTCAGGAGGGCATGTTATAAAGGCAGCTGGATACACAGGGCTAGCACATAGGAAGAGGTCTGGGCCATGGCTGACATCCTGGAATATGTGTACAACACATGATCCCCAAACACACCTGATCACAACCCTGTATCCAAGGCAGGGGTTTGAAAAGAGTTTCTGATTCTCTCCTACTGAGAAAATATTAAAGCTGATTGTCCTCTTCCCTATGTTTTTCACCAGAAGAATAACCCCTGAAGAAAACAAGGAAGAAGCAAAGCAAGGGCCCCTATCTGAATCTTCCTCAGTCTTTCTTTTCTATCAAAGTTTTTTTTTTATCAGTTTGCTTGAAAACTGGTGGGGATGTCATTCATGAAGATAAATGGATTTTATCTAATACAACACAAAAATCATTTTATGACTCTTCCTTTATTTTCTCTCTGGTTTTAACATGTTTCTGAAGACCTCCAATGTCTAATGGCTTGTTTTTCTCTGTTTGGGTGTATAATTTCAATCATACAAAGGAGAAAAGGTGAGCAAGTTACAGTTCTACTATCTTTCATATTGTGACATTCTGAGTAATCAAAATAATTTTGATGTCATGTAAAGAATTCTGTTGTCACAGGTAAAAAAAAATTAATAAAGGATGTTTATTCTATAAAACAACAAGGCTACTAAAGCATTTCTTTGATTCCTCCCTAGTGGCAACAATGCCACCGAAAACAATTTAACATCATTTATTCCTGATTTGACATAAGGTATTCTTTAAGAAGTTTGAGAAGAAATGTTGCTCAATTTCCTTAAGTATTGCTTTTAAAAGGGAATTTCCATAACAATTATGTAATTATTAAGTGGAAATAGCTGCAGTGCTAGACAGGAAGGCCCATCCCAGCAAAAAAACCAGTATTTCCGCTTAAAAAGTTCTATTGAGAGATTGATGTGGTAAGAAATAAGATGAATAATTCCAGTTTGTGAAGAGGCTCCACCTCCTCTTTACTGGCATGGAGTGCCACTTTCTTTCGGAAAGATACATTTCTAGTGTACCAACTGCCTCTTCCTTCTCTGGTGTACCTGCACAAGCTTAGTATGGGTAAATCTTGGCAAAAAAAAAAAGTGAATATTCATCATCCTTCAGACTTTTTTTTTTCAGACTGTCACTGAATTGTCAAAATTAAGAGAATTTGCTCTATTCTTCTTCTCAGTAAAACCAAAAAACCAAACCCAGAGCCATCGAGTCGATTCCGACTCATAGCGACCCTATAGGACAGAGACTTCTATTTGTGGGAATTTCTATACTTACGCATTTTTTTCCCCCAGTTACTAAGGATCGTATTATAAAGATTATAATTAAATCAATTTTAACAAACTGTGGTTGAATCCTGGGCTGCTTAGTCACCATACTCCTAGTATATTTGATTACCCCCTAAAAGTTTCCTTGGCAATTACCTGTAGTCTAAACTAGGCATTCACATTGAAGAGAGAAATAAAACAAAAAAGAACTTGTTAGGCTGAGCTTAGAGAAAAAGCTTGAGTCAAGGAGAGTTGAGAAATCATATAGTACAAGTTCTTTTTTAATCAGTAAGAAAAAAAAATGATGAAACAGAAAAATAAGTCTTTTGAATAGAATCATTATTAATTAAAAAAAAAAAAAAGCATGATCCTTTCTGATTCTTTACCTGGAATATTCAATTGAGTGGGTCATGAATATGAAAATTAGCATGTCTGTCTAATCCATGCACTACCCCCATCCCCACCCACACACACATACTTCTCTGAAAATTTCTCCACCCATAACACCACCAGGCCTGGGGCCTGATTATAGAACATGACCTTCCTCCCAGTCTGGCTATTGTAAATCAAAGCAAACAGCTGACACAAGCTGGTCCAAAGTTACTCACTTCTCCAGGCTTGGGCTGGAACTGGGATTCAGAAGCTTTATTTCCTCTTTTCTGGACACTAGCACTGGGAAGTAACGTAAAGCAGGGGCTGAGGTGGCATGTCTGACCTCGCACAAGCAGAAACAAAAAATCTGGTCCACAGAGAGTGAAAAAAATAAAACAGCTGTGGAGAGAAGGACAGAAACAAGAGACCACAAGGCCACAGAGAAAACAGCACTGGTGAGAGAAATATCAGAACAACTTTCTGGTCCCTCTTTGACCTGACTACACCTCTGATCTTAGATTTTATGGACATCACAATATCCTCAAAGCACAATTTTATTTTTTAGCATATGCCTGTTCCTACTTGATTCATTAATCAACTATGTACTGATCATCTTCCACATGGTGGGTACTATTTAGGCACTGAGGTTATAGCTATGAAAAAGACAAAGCCTCTAGAAAGTTAAATTACCTTGGGAGAAAATGAATACGGAATAAGAAAATTTCAGACAGTGATAAGTGCTATGAAGAAAATAAAATAGAGTAATGGAATGGGGAATGACAAGGTTAGGAGACACCATCTCACACAGGGTGGTTAGAATGGCTGCCCTGAAGAGACAGTTTGACATGAAACCTGAATGATAAGAAAAAAAATAGCCTTGTAAGGTCTGTGGAAGGAACATTTTAGGTAGCAGGAACAAAAAGGGCAAAAGCCCTAACGCGGTAATGACCTTGGCTTTCTCAGGAACTAGTGTAGGAAGAACCTTTTGCAGGAAACAAACAAACAAAAAAAAAAAACCTGTTGCTGTCGAGTCAATCATAGTGACCCTATAGGACAGAGTAGAACTGTCACACAGAGTTCTCAAGGAGCACCTGGTGGATCTGAACTGCCAACCTTTTGGTTAGGAGCGTAGCTCTTAACCACTGTACCACCAGGGTTTCCATTGCATGAAAGGGGGAGGTTATTTTTGCTTTTAGTTAAGCAAAGAGAGGTATGTGGGGACACAGGATCTTGCAGGCTATGGTAAGTATTTGAGGTTTTATTCTGAGTTAAACAAGAAGTTACTGGACAGTGTTATAAGGAAATAAAATTATATGTGTAATATCTTTAAAAGATCACTATGAAAAAAAAAAAAAAAGACCACTATGGAGACTGAGTGGCAGGTAGAAGAAGCTGGAAGGCCAGTGAGGAGTCCATTTTGGTGATTCAGATGAGAGATAATGGTGGCTCACATTCTAGTGGCACCAGTGATAAGTGGTGGGATTTAAGATACATTTTTGAGAGGAAAGCAAGTAGGATTCACTGATGAATTGCATTTAGGATTGTCAGTGAGTAAAAGATGAATCAAGGATGATACCAAGTTTCTGGCTTGAACAACTGCGTGGGCAGTAGTACAATTAACTAAAATGGGCAAGACGGGGAGAGAGAGTTTTGAGAGAAAATTAAAAGTCCTTCTTTGTAAACATGACATTTTAATTGCATATCCAAAAGGAGGTATGGATTAGACATCTGAAAAGAAGGAGGAAATCAGGACTGGTGGTGGAAATTTTAGAATCATCTGCATATAGATGCTTTTTAAATTCAGGGGGCCAGTAAAGGTCAGCAAGGGATAGAAAATGGGTAGACAAAGACCAAAGCCCAAACCCAACTCTCCAGTATTTAGCAGTTGAGTAGAAAAGGAAAAACTAGCAAAGGGAAGCCAGAAGAAGCAGTAAAGGAAAACAAAGAAAATCAGACAAATTTGGTGTCACCAAAGCCAAAAGAAGTGGTTTCCAGAAAATGATCAAATCAGCTCACTCTTGCAAAAAAAAAAGTTAAAATTTTTAAAAAACGCTTTTTTTAGGATTATCTGTATTCAGTTTGAGGGCTCACCAAATGCATGGCATTTGTATTGATGTTTGGCTGATATTAAATCTCATATCTAAATAAATAAAAACATACGCATCCATAAACCAAAAGTTTTAGTAATGCTTCAAAGAGATCCAACTGAGTTTTGCCAAGGAAAACAAGCATTTTTGTAATGAATGAAAATGGTAAGATTAGCCGAGGTTCTAGACTCTAGAAAAAATACCAATAATGATTTTATTTTGAGAGACTCACTTTGAAGGAGGGTTAGGATAAAGCTTGATGGATGATAACGACACAGGGAAGGGGTCTGACAGTACAAAGGGAGACTTCAATAAGATCTGTTTGGCTGGAACAGAAAAAAAAAACAAAAAACTGATATCCTTAAGTGTTTCTTGAAGTAAGGCAGTGAAACAATAGGAGAGGCAGCACAGTGTTTCAGCCAAGTAGGGCTTGGGTTGGGGGGGTTAAAGGAGTGCTTGTTGGGACAGTGGGTGGAGGTGCTGAGCTGTCCAGTAATATCCATCAGCACTACTCCCTTGCAACCAAAAAAATAAAAAAAATAAGCATCCAGTCTAAATAAAAACAGCATGCTTCCTAGGCAAGCACTTCAAAGCACGTCCTCTGGCCCCCCTCTGACCAGGCTGCCACCTCAAGCCCTCCTTTACACAAAGGCTGGTGTCATAATTAATGGGCTGAATTTCTTAGTAGTTAAGATCTTGAACTCGAGACTACCAGACCTCCTTAGAAGCCCAGTTCTTCCTGTTATTAACTGTGTGGTCCTGTCTAGAGATTTAACACCTCTAAGCCGCTCTTTCTTCATTAGTGAGAGGAAGATTACAGAGATACTTCATAAAGTTGTCTTGAGAATTAAATGAGAAAATGAACAAAAGCAGTTAGCATAGTTAGCTTGTAATTACCATTCAATGAAGGGTAACTATTGTATTATTATACTGAGTTCAAAGTTTAATAGTATGTAAGTTGCATTTGAGCCTATAACAGGGTTTGAAAAGAATAGAAATACAATGAAAATCTCACGAAGATGATTGTCGCTATGCTGGGAAACAGGAGACAGAGTGCCAGATGAGGCTCAGTCTTCAAGTTGATCCTTCCTTCCACTACTCCATTTCTTTCAGGTGCCTGTGTAGACCAAAAGGCCATGTACTATGGTAACATATATAAATGGGTACTTGTTATAAATGAAGATGTGATGTTTAAAAAAAAAAAAAAAAAGGCATGGATTTTTCCAAATCAAAAAGCACTGCTTTTTTTTCTGTCATTGGGCTTTTCTTTTTTCCCAGAATTCACTGTTTATTTGAACAAAGAAGCTACCCTACTTTAAAATTCAGCCAAAGCTCTGTTTAGCTGTTAGCCTCTTGTCTCTCTTCAGCAATAAGTCAAATGCTCTTTCCCCTGGGCAGGGAATTCCAAGGCTTATTACCTTTGCCAATGACAAAAATGTTGGGAAGCCTGGTGCAAAGCTGTTGCTGTTGGCATCCTTCGCATGCATCAAAAGAACCAGGGTGTCTCTCTCTGTTGGTGATCACACCAAAACCACCAAGGTTGGCCCCACCGATCATCATACACATTTTGCCAGTATCAAATCTGATGAAGTCGGGTATCTTGCCAGCTCCCAAATCAATCACTACTGTGTCATTCACCTTGATGAGAGAATCTGGGTGACCGATGGTTCCAGCAACATGGGTCACCAGGTGTGGGAGTCCCTCTGTATCCATAAATATCTCCCTCATTTTGCACAGCTTGTACTATGCCTCTTCAGCTGTGATACATGAAGGACAAAACGGCCCTTGGTGTCATAGGTAAGGTGGAAATGCTCACCTGTCTTCTTGATGCTGATGACATCCATGAATCCTGCAGGGTATGTGATGTTAGTTTGAATCTTGCTGTCCATTCTTAAGTCCTACATATGTATTTTCTTTACCTCATCTCCAGTCAACGCATACTTTGAGTCTATTCCTGAGGAATACTGTAAGGGGAAGACACTCTTTCAGCTTTTGGGGAGCTGTCAATGGCCTAGACGCAAAAACACTTTAGTTTGTCAAGCATCCAATGCTTAGGCGCTGTAGCATGCTTCAGTGTTTGTCGAGCCTCGGGCTGTGGCTGGTGAAACGCTGTGAAGAAGGAAAAGCCAGACTTTTCTTCCTTTTTCTCCCCCCTCCCCCTTAAATGAATGGATTTCTGAGCCTGTTTAAAGTGATAGACTGTCATTGTTCAAAACCTCCAGTAGCAAGAGTAACCCTTGAGCTAATAATTTTAAGAATCTGCATTATAACAGGGACATTCACTCAGCCTAACACTTTACATCACAATAGGCAAAGATTGTGAGGCAGCTTTGAAATCCTAGTGTTGTGGTCAAAGTACAGACCTCCTGGAAGGACAAAATGTTCTGTTTGTATAGCACAAGGGTGTGGCTTTTATAGCTAGTAAAATAATCTGAACACAAAGGCCTCTAGATCCTGCAGAGCACTCTGCAGTAACTGACTCAGCGGAAAGCGGTGGGAAAGGAAGCTCTTTCTTAGATTTCAGAACCCCTCCAAAGCTGCACCCTCCCCGGTTAGTTCCAACCCAGCTCAACAGGAAGGGGGTTTTATCAGTTAATGCGCACACACTCACACTCACACACTAAGCAGAAGACAGGCGGAGAAACATCCGTGGGGAACTCTGGTGGAGCCCAGTGCCGGCTATTTACAGCCGGTCACCAACCTTCTGCTCTTCAGTTATTTCATTCAAGCAAAACCTAGCTGCTTTCACAGACTCAGCAAGCCCTCTGATTATGCTGAGGCACATTTAGAAGCTGCTCGCAGAGGCTGCAAAATCAAACACCTCCAGTTAACAACGGGTGGATTTCTAAATATCATGAAATAATCACTAACGTTTTGATCGTTGGAAGCAATCAGTATTTCAGAAGCATATTGATACGCTATACATGGCATTCTTACAATTTAGGTGGAGAGTTAAAATTTACCAAAGGGATCAATCATGTACATTTTAAGGTTCTATGCACACACATCCCACTACCATTTTAGGCTTCATTCAAATAAACAGAGTGCAGTTTAGAAACTGTTAGGTAATTTAAAATCCCCTGATCTCCGTAACTGGCAATGAAGAAAAAGAGGTTCTGCATTATTCAAAACCAGTTCATAATGATTCAATGTCCCTCATAATTACTCAGCTTTTAATTTCACTGGGATCATTTTGCCTAAAGACCCCTTAGCAAACTTCACCCAAAGAAGATGTGGAAACTTATTGTGAAAAAGACCACATGAATCTTTATATCCTATCAATGAAAGCTTTTTAAAACTTATATCCCAAGGGAATATTTTTTTAATTAATATATTTGAAAAACACCCTAACAATTTACCTTCCCTTGAACTACCAGAAAGGAGATTATTTTCTAAGGAAAAATTTAAAATTTTTAATTTAATGAATTATATATAATACCTCATTTACAAAAAGTTCAAAAATATGCATAGATAGTTATTGTTGTTAGTTGCTAACTGTTGGGGACCTCATGTGTGCAGAGTAGACCTATACTCCATAGGGTTTTCTAGTAGGAAAGGCCTTACTGTGAGATTTTAAATGACTTTTTGCATTTAAACTCCACCACGACCTATTGTGTTGACAGCCTCCCAGGAATTAAAATTTGATACATTTTAAAATATATTTTTTTAAGTTTTTAAAAAAATATTTAAATACATAATTGGAAAAGTATATTCTCCTCATCCCTTCTGCCAAGATTACTAAATATAATAGTGTTGTTCTCTAGAATAGTCATGTTAGAGCTTTTCTTTCTGTAACTGGGTTGCATGGCTTTTTTCTTATTCTAGAAAGACTGAGGGGGACACTTGGGAGCACCAAAGGATAAACTACATTGTCTATAACTATGTGATAATAGAACTCCAGGAAACGGGAGGATTTTTACAAAACACAAGGCAGTTAGAGAATATTTCAGTTTAAAATACACTATCCTTGAAAATTAACATTTGTTTTTTGAAGATATGTATTCATCCACACAGTGGTTAAGCGCTTGGCTACTAACCAAAAGGTCAATGATTGGAACCCACAAGCCAAACTCACCAGCCTATAGGAGAAGGATGTGGCAGTTTGCTTCCATAAAGAGTTAGAGCCTAGGAAACCCTATGACGCAGTTCTACTCTGTCCTATAGGGTCACGATGAGTCAAAATTGACTTGATGGCAATGGGTTTGGGTATTCATCCACAGAACAGAGTGCACTGAACATGTAGTGTATACTAAACAGTGTTCTAGGTTCTGCTACTACTATGGGAAACAAAACAGACAGGGTTCCTGCTCTAATATAAGATTGCTCCTACATTCTCGTAAATGAAGACAGATATTAAACATGCAAAAATCTAAATGAACAAGAAATATCAAGTAGTAGTAAGTACAAGAAGGAAACTACAACAGAGTATTGTAATAGAAAACGACTGGAAGTAGGGTTGCCAGATTGGCAAATAAAAATATAGGGCATCCAAACAGCCAACATCACCCTAAATGGAGAGTGTCTGAAAGCAATCCCCTTGAGAATGTGAACTAGACAAGGATGCCCTTTATCACCACTCTTATTCAACTTTGTGCTGGAGGTCCAAGCCAGAGCAATTAGGCTAGGTAAAGAAATAAAGGGCATCCACATTGGTAAGGAAGAAGTAAAAGTATCTCTATTTGCAGATGACATGATCTTATACACAGAAAACCCTGAAGAATCCTCAGGAAAACTACTGAAACTAACAGAAAAGTTCAGCAAAGTATCATGATACAAGATAAACATACAAAAATCAGTTGGATTCCTCTACACCAACAAAGAGAACGTCGAAGAGGAAATCACCAAATCAATATTATTTATAGTAACCCCAAGAAGATAAAATACTTAGGAATAAATCTTACCAGAGATGTAAGAGACCTATACAAAGAAAACTACAAGACACTACTGTAAGAAACCAAAAGAGACCTATATTAGTAGAAAAACATACCTTGCTCATGGATAGGAAGACTCAACGCTGTAAAAATTATTCTACTGAAAGTAATTCCAATCCAAATTCCAACAACATTTTTTAATGAGATGGAGAAACAAATCACCAACTTCATACGAAGAGAAAGAGGCCCCGGATAAGTAAAGCATTACTGAAAAAGAAGAACAAAGTGGGAGGCCTCATACTGTCTGATTTTAGAACCTATTACACTGCCACAGTACTCAAAACAGACTGGTGCTGGTACAACAACAAATACATAGACAAATGGGACAGAATTGAGAATCCAGACATAAATCCAACCACATATGAGCAGCTGATATTTGACAAAGGCCCAAAGTCAGTTAAATGGGGAAAAGACAGTCTCTTTAACAAATGGTGCTGGCATAACGATATCCATCTGCAAAAAAATGAAACAAGACCCATACCTCACACTGTGCACAAAAACGAACTAGAAATGAGTCAAAGACCTAAATATAAAATCTAAAACGATAAAGATCATGGAAGAAAAAAATAGGGACAACACTAAGAGCCCTAATACATGGCATAAACAGTATATAAAACATTACTAACAATGCACAAACACCAGAGGAGAAACTAGATAACTGGGGGCGCCTAAAAATCAAACACCTATGTTCATCCAAAGACTTCACCAAAAAAGTAAAAAGATTACCTACAGACTGGGAAAAAATTTTTAGCTATGACATTTCCGATCAGCATCTGATCTCTAAAATCTACGTGATTCTCAACAACAAAAAGACAAATAATCCAATTAAAAAATGGGCAAAGGATATGAACAGGCACTTCACCAAAGAAGACATTCAAGCAGCTAACAGATACGTGAGGAAATGCTCATGATCATTATCCATTGGAGAAATGCAAATTAAAAGTACAATGAGATTCCATCTCACTCCAACAAGCCTGGCATTAATCTAAAAAACACAAAACAATAAATGTTGGAGGGATTGTGGAGAGACTAGAACACTTATACAGTGCTGGTGGGAATGTAAAATGGTACAACCACTTTGGAAATCGATTCGGCACTTCCTTAAAAACCTAGAAATAGAACTACCATAGGATCCAGCAAGCCCACTCTTTGGAATATACCCTAGTGAAATAAGAGCCTTTACACAAACAGGTATATGCACGCCCATGTTCATTGCAGCACTGTTTACAACAGCAAAAAGATGGAAGCAACCAAGGTGCCCATCAGCGGATGAATGGATAAATTATGGTATATTCACACAATGGAATACTACACATCAATAAAGAACAATGATGAATCCATGAAACATTTCATAACATGGAGGAATTTGGAAGGCAATATGTTAAGTGAAATTACTCAGCTGCAATAGGACAAATATTGTATGATACCACCATTATAAGAACTCAAGAAATAGTTTAAACACAGAAGAAAATATTTGTTGATGGTTAGAAGGGTGGGGCGGGAGGGAGGGAGAGGGGTATTCACTAATTAGGTAGTAGACAAGAACTATTTTAGGTGAAGGGAAGACAACATACAATACAGGAGAGGTCAGCACAACTGGACTACACCAAAAGAAAAAAGTTTCCTGAAATAAACGAGATGCTTTTAAGGCCAGCGTAGCAGGGGCGGGGGTCTAGGAACCACGGTTTCAGGGGATGTCTAGGTCAACTGGCATAATAAAATCTATGAAGAAAACATTCTGCACCCCACTTTGGAGAGTGGCTTCTGCGGTCTTAAACTCTAGCGGCCATCTAAGATGCATCAATTGGTCTCAACCCACATGGAGCAAATGAGAATGAAGAACACCAAAGACACAAGGTAATTATGAGCCCGAGATACAGAAAGGGCCGCATAAATCAGAGACTACATCAGCCTGAGACCAGAAGAACTAGATGGTGCCCGGCTACAACTGATGACTGTCCTGACAGGGAACACAACAGAGAATTCCTGATGGAGCAGGAGAGCAGTAGGATGCAGACCTCAAATTCTTGTAAAAAGACCAGACTTAACGGTCTGACTGAGACTAGATGGGCCCCAGAGGTTATGGTCCCCAGACCTTCCGTTAGCCCAAGACTGGAACCATTCCCAAAGCCAACTCTTCAGACAGGGATTAGACTGGACTATGGGATAGAAAATGATACTGGCGAGGAGTGAGTTTCTTGGCTCAAGTAGACACATGAGACTATGTGGGCATCTCCTGTCCAGAGGGGAGATGAGAAGGCAGGGGGGACAGAAGCTGGCTGAACAGACACGGGGAATACAGGGTGGAGAGAAGTGTGCTGTCTCATTACGAGGACAGCAACCAAGAATACATAGCAAGGTATACATAAATTTTTGTATGAGAGACTGACTTGATTTGTAAACTTTCACTTAAAACAATTAAATATATATATATATGGGGCATCCAAATAAATTTGAATTTCAGATAAACAAGGAATAGTTGTTTAAGTAAAAGTATACCCCAAATATTGCATGGGACATATTTATACTGTAAAGTTATTCACTGTTTGTATGAAATTCAAATTTAACTCTCCCTTCATGTATCTTACCTGGCAAACCAACCCACGAGACTACTTAAATTGGGAAGTTAAGGAAAGTCTCTATGAGAATGTGATGGTTACAGAATGCCAAAAATAAGCTACAGCAAAAGCCCTAACGCAGAAGTTTAAGTGTAGGTGCTCAATAGATAGATAAATAATAGGTGTTCAAATCATACTGTTAAGAAACCGTGATCCTCAGACATGACCTAGAAAACCCATCCCACCCTGTACCAGAGATCTAATTAATACACATATACAAAGAGTACTGAATTACAAATACACATGTGTGTTTTAGGAAGCCCTGGTGACATAGTGGTTAAGAGTTCTGCTGTTAACCAAAAGGTCAGCAGTTTGAATCCACCAGGCACTCCTTGGAAACCCTATGGGGCAGTTCTACTCTGTCCTATAGGGTCGCTGTGCGTCGGAATCGACTCAATGCCAATGGGCTTTTTTATATGTGTTTTAAATGGTTATCATACTACAGCTATTACCTGGCAAATTTCCAATTTTCACACAATGATATGCTTTCTAAATCAGAAAGCTTTCTAAATCAGTATGTACCAATCTATTCAGACCTTTTAAACTCCTACATAGCATTCCATTGTACAGATACACTATTATTTAAATGCTCCCAATTAATGAGCATTTAAAGTCATACCAGTTTTTTGCCATTATAATAATGCAGCTATGACCATGGTTCCCAAACTGTGCTGCTGTGAACTCATGGAAGTGTTGTGGAATATTTTAAATTTTTGATGAAAACACAGCAACATCTGTCAGACACAACACAAACTACTACTGTTAAAGGACCTGGTGATCTGCTCCCACAAAGATTTTAAAAAACCCAGTGCCCATGAAGATTAGAGCCTAGGAAACCCTATGGGATAGTTCTACTCTGTCCTATAGGGTCGCTCTAAGTTGGAATCCACTCAACAATACACAACAACAACTTAATAAATAAAAGTACCAGGTGTTTCTTTTGCCCTGGGATCACCACAAATAAGTTAAGGAGAAACTAAGGGTGCCACGAACCAAGAAAATTTGGGAATCTTTGTCCTAAGGATGTCCTTGAACATGCCCACATGTACACAATATCTCAAGAGAACATATTACAAGATTTTTTTTTTAATTAAGTTAAAACTGTATTAAAAAGAAATATTTTCAACCTATTTACACTCCACCCCCCCCCCCCTTGAAACCACATCTTAAAAATCAATCCTTGGCAAATCATCAACCAAGACTTTCATATTTCAGTTAAGCAGACATGTTTACCACCACTGTGACTTGATATAAAATTTTATACCTTCAAAAGATCTGATATTTATTATAATAAACTGCAAATATTGTAAGTTAAAATGCATTTGCTTTAGATGTTTTTTGTTAGAAAGAAATGCAGAATGTTTACTTTCCTGATGCTTGTGTTACAAAAGTTCAAATGAATGAATTCATTTACCTTTCAGTAATAATTTTACTTGTTATATAATATTTATACCAGTAGAGTTTAGTAATGAAGAACATAATTTCAGTAGGCTTATGAAATTGCTAGATTTCAAAACAAAAGCCTGTTGCAAGCACCTCATTTTACCCCCTGAGACTGAAACACTAGGCATTCCATTGAAGCTGAGAACATACTGGTAGGTTACTGAGTAGAGTTTCAAAGAAAGGGTACCAACTCCAATCCTCTGTCGGACTTCATATTTTCAACTACATATTCTCAAGTGTTTTAAAGCCAACAGAATTTAATGACTTTCCCAATCATTTTAGAAAATTATTAGCTAAAAAATCTGAGGACAAAACTCTCCCTAAACCATGTTACTGGAAGTTTCTCCAATGGTTTCGATGGATCGTTAATTATACGCATTATACAAGAGTCACAGGCATTAAAGAGGCAAGTCTATCCTGTTATGTTTTATTATTGCTATCATTACTGCTGCTGGTCCTCAAGCACTTTCCATAAACGCTTGTCAAATGGCTAGTTTAGCTGGAACCTAACCATTATTTTAAGATCACTTGTTATTGTCAGCCTTAATGTTTTTATCTCTAAACAAAGAATAATAAAATTATTACCCATTTCCTGAGACTCCGTAATAATAAGGTCAGCTTTATAATTTGCTGAATATTGTATCTCATAAAATGATTGTGAAAATATTTTATCGCGGTATACTTCTGACTAAAGTAATCCAGGAGGAAAATCTCAGAAGACTATCTTCCTTTAACAGCTTTGAAAACAAATTTTCAAAAATTTTTATCTACTTGCATGACGTTTACCTCTTTACCAGAGTTACAAGGGAGAGCAAAGGGAACAGAAGGAAGGCTCTAAAACGAAGAACAAGGTCATAGCGCTGGACTTTGTAACTTTTTTGGTTGTAAAAGTAGCAGTGAGGAAACCATCCAGACTGAAAGTAAATAATGAGAGTTAGTTGTTCCCACACTAGGCAGGATTCCAAGGTGATGACCAAGGCGGGGTTTCTAGGTATGTCGAGATGAATCCTAAACATGTAGAGATGCTGCCTCAGGACCCCAACATGCAAATAAATAGCCTTGTACATGGCTGCCCAGACATTTTGAGTTTACCTGAATTGCCTATGAGTCCCGTAAACCTGTTAGTGCCACTGGACTCTGTCCAATATCTAACCAAAAGGAACCTCTCCTGTAGACTCCACCCTAAGTTTCAACAACCAGCTTTCAACAGGCCTGAGATCCTTGTCAAAATGTGACCCAGTACCTACTCTCCATATCAAATATAAACAGATGATTTCAATTGCAAATAACAGTTTAAGGAATCTCTTTATGCTGTAAAATATACACTTGGAGGTGGTGTTATACATGCTTAACTACTTAAAAAACTATTAGTTTCTGTAATGCAGAAGGACAGTAACTTTAATGGATTATTATATTGTTATTACCTTTTTGTAATCTCGAAGATTTTTTTTCTTTGTAAATTGATTATCTTTGACTAGGTTTCCTTTGTAAATTGATTTTCTTTGAAAATTAAGCACTCAAGTTTCAGAAGGCTAATGTTGAGACCTGGTGGTGCAATGGTTAAGCGCTGGGCTACTAACTGAAAGGCCGGCAGTTCGAACTCACCACATGCTCTGTGGGAGAAAGATGTGGCAGTCTGCTCCTGTAAAGATCATGGCCTTGGAAACCCTCGGGGGGAACTATGAGTCGGAATCGACTTCATGGCAATAATTTTTTTTTTTTAATAGTATTGAGAGGAGCCCTGGTGGCACAGTGGTTAAGAGCTATGGCTGCTAACCAAAAGGTCGGTAGTTCGAATCCACCAGCCACTCCTTGGAAACTCTATAGGTAGTTCTACTCTATCCTATACGGTCTCGGGTTTTGGAGTGCTGATAAGGCAGAACAAGGCTTTTTGAGCTAGAAACTGAGATGCAGTTATTGGAGTAGTGGTTGGGCAAAAAACAGGCTGAGATTCACTAACCTGAATGTATTTATTCTACTTGTACCAACTGGTCCAATTTCTCCTAGTGCCTTAACTTCTTCCTTGGAAGCCATGAAGCTTTTAACTTTTAACTGGAGAGTGATAAAACCAATCCTTATTTCCATATTGTTGACAGGCTTAACTCACAAGCATATTTTAAAGACATTTACACAATGGAAAGCAGTTTAACCAAAATAATAAAAATTGAAGTGATCTGTCTGTAAATTGATTAAGCTATACATAATGACACAATGAACCTGCACAAAAATTCTAGAATGTTGACATTCAATAATATAAAAAATTTTACAATGGTAGCTTTAAGAAAACACCAAAAAATACACAGTACTCAAAATAATTATATGATATTAAATATAATAAAATTCTGATATACTGGAAAGTCAAAAGCTAGTTTCGAAATATACAAAAGGCTCCTATCTGGGGGCTGGGAGAAACAGGACATTAGTCCTTTAAGGAACAGTTGTTTCCTATTGCTCAGTAACTGTCCTAATTGACCATGGAGGGAAATGGCCTAATTGTCTACGGCCACCTAGAGAATGACTAGGACAGAAGAATAAAAAGGAGAAAAGATAGGCTAGAATTCAGAAGGTCAAACAGAAATTAATGTTTTAGTCTGTTGAACCTTATTCTTTAAAAAAAAAAAATTAAACTTTTTATTCTGAGAAACTTGTAGATTCACATATAGTTATAAGAGGTAATACAGAGAGATCTGGGTACCCTTCACCATTTTGCTCAATGGTAACATCTCACAAAGCTATCACAAGCAGGATATTGACGTTGATTCAGTCAAAGATACAGAAATCAAGGTTCTATCACTACAAGGATCCCTCATGCTGCCCTTTTATTACAGTTGACAACCACTAATACGTAATCCTTTTCTATATTTTGTCATTTCATAGTGTTATATAAGTAGAAACATACAGTATATATATAATCTTCGGGGATTAGCTTTTTTCACTCAGCATTATTTTCTTGAGATTCATCCAAGTTATTGCATGTATTAATACTTTGCTCTTTTTTTATTGTATAGTAGTATTCTCTGGTATGGATGTACCACAGTTTAACCACTCACCTGTTGAAGGATATTTGGACAGACTCCATTTTTGGCTATTATAAATAAAGCTATTATGCATACCCATATACAAATTTTTTTTTTTAACTTTTATTAAGCTTCAAGTGAACGTTTACAAATCCAATCAGTCTGTCACATATAAGTTTACATACATCTCACTCCCCACTCCCACTTGCTCTCCCCCTCTTGAGTCAGCCCTTTCAGTCTCTCCTTTCGTGACAATTTTGTCAGCTTCCCTCTCTCTCTATCCTCCCATCCCCCCTCCAGTCAAGAGTTGCCAACACAATCTCAAGTGTCCACCTGATATAATTAGCTCACTCTTCATCAGCGTCTCTCTCCCACCCGCTGACCAGTCCCTTTCATGTCTGATGAGTTGTCTTCGGGGATGGTTCCTGTCCTGTGCCAACAGAAGGTCTGGGGACCATGGCCGCCAGGATTCCTCTAGTCTCAGTCAGACCATTAAGTTTGGTCTTTTTATGAGAGTTTGGGGTCTGTATCCCACTGATCTCCTGCCCCCTCAGGGGTCCTCTGCTGTGCTCCCTGTCAGGGCAGTCATCTACTGTGGCCGGGCACAAACTAGTTCTTCTGGTCTCAGGATGATGTAGGTCTCTGGTTCATGTGGCCCTTTCTGTCTCTTGGGCTCTTAGTTGTCGTGTGGCCTTGGTGTACTTCATTTTCCTTTGCTCCAGGTGGGTTGAGACCAATTGATGCCTCTTAGATGGCCGCTTGTTAGCATTTAAGACCCCAGACGCCACATTTCAAAGTGGGATGCAGAATGATTTCATAATAGAATTATTTTGCCAATTGACTTAGAAGTCCCCGCAAACCATGTTCCCCAGACCCCCGCGCTTGCTCCGCTGACCTCTGAAGCATTCATTTTATCCCGGAA
Source organism: Elephas maximus indicus (assembly GCF_024166365.1). Lineage (NCBI taxonomy): Eukaryota > Metazoa > Chordata > Mammalia > Proboscidea > Elephantidae > Elephas > Elephas maximus. The sequence continues at coordinate 73,407,922 of NC_064826.1, read as the reverse complement.
ACTTCTTTGCTTTTGGTCCAGTCCAATTGAGCTGACCTTCCATGTATTGAGTGTTGTCTTTCCCTTCACCTAAAGCAGTTCTTATCTACTGATTAATCAATAAAAAACCCTCTCCCACCCTCCCTCCCTCCCCGCCTCGTAACCACAAAAGTATGTGTTCTTCTCAGGTTTACTATTACTCAAGATCTTATAATAGTGGTCTTATACAATATTTGTCCTTTTGCCTCTGACTAATTTCGCTCAGCATAATGCCTTCCAGGTTCCTCCATGTTATGAAATGTTTCACAGATTCGTCACTGTTCTTTATCGATGCGTAGTATTCCATTGCGTGAATATACCACAATTTATTTACCCATTCATCCGTTGATGGACACCTTGGTTGCTTCCAGCTTTTTGCTATTGTAAACAGAGCTGCAATAAACATGGGTGTGCATATATCTGTTTGTGTGAAGGCTCTTGTATCTCTAGGGTATATTCCGAGGAGTGGGATTTCTGGGTTGTATGGTAGTTCTATTTCTAACTGTTTAAGATAACCCCAGATAGATTTCCAAAGTGGTTGTACCATTTTACATTCCCACCAGCAGTGTATAAGAGTTCCAATCTCTCTGCAGCCTCTCCAACATTTATTATTTTGTGTTTTTTGGATTAATGCCAGCCTTGCTGGTGTGAGATGGAATCTCATCGTAGTTTTAATTTGCATTTCTCTAATGGCTAATGATCGAGAGCATTTTCTCATGTATCTGTTGGCTGCCTGAATATCTTCTTTAGTGAAATGTGTGTTCATATCCTTTGCCCACTTTTTGATTGGGTTGTTTGTCTTTTTGTGGTTGAGTTTTGACAGAATCATGTAGATTTTAGAGATCAGGCGCTGGTCTGAGATGTCATAGCTGAAAATTCTTTCCCAGTCTGTAGGTGGTCTTTTTACTCTTTTGGTGAAGTCTTTAGATGAGCATAGACGTTTGATTTTTAGGAGCTCCCAGTTATTGGGTTTCTCTTTATCATTTTTGGTAATGTTTTGTATTCTGTTTATGCCTTGTATTAGGGCTCCTAGGGTTGTCCCAATTTTTTCTTCCATGATCTTTATCGTTTTAGTCTTTATGTTTAGGTCTTTGATCCACTTGGAGTTAGTTTTTGTGCATGGTGTGAGGTATGGGTCCTGTTTCATTTTTTTGCAAATGGATATCCAGTTATGCCAGCACCATTTGTTAAAAAGGCTATCTTTTCCCCAGTTAATTGACACTGGTCCTTTATCAAATATCAGCTGCTCATACTTGGATGGATCTATGTCTGGGTTCTCAATTCTGTTCCATTGGTCTATGTGCCTGTTGTTGTACCAGTACCAGGCTGTTTTGACTACTGTGGCTGTATAATAGCTTCTGAAATCAAGTAGAGTGAGGCCTCCCACTTTCTTCTTCTTTTTCAGTAGTGCTTTGCTTATCCGGGGCTTCTTTCCCTTCCATATGAAATTGGTGATTTGTTTCTCTATCCCCTTAAAATATGACATTGGAATTTGGATCGGAAGTGCGTTAAATGTATAGATGGCTTTTGGTAGAATAGACATTTTTACTATGTTAAGTCTTCCTATCCATGAGCAAGGTATGTTTTTCCACTTAAGTATGTCCTTTTGAATTTCTTGTAGTAGAGCTTTGTAGTTTTCTTTGTATAGGTCTTTTACATCCTTGGTAAGATTTATTCCTAAGTATCTTATCTTCTTGGGGGCTACTGTGAATGGTATTGATTTGGTTATTTCCTCTTCAGTGTTCTTTTTGTTGATGTAGAGGAATCCAAGTGATTTTTGTATGTTTATTTTATACCCTGAGACTCTGCCAAATTCTTCTATTAGTTTCAGTAGTTTTCTGGAGGATTCCTTAGGGTTTTCTGTGTATATAATCATGTCATCTGCAAATAGTGATAACTTTACTTTCTCCTTGCCAATCAGGATACCTTTTATTTCTTTGTCTAGCCTAATTGCCCTGGCTAGGACTTCCAGCACGATGTTGAATAAGAGCAGTGATAAAGGGCATCCTTGTCTGGTTCCCGTTCTCAAGGGAAATGCTTTCAGGTTCTCTCCATTTAGAGTGATATTGGCTATTGCCTTTGCATAGATGCCCTTTATTATGTTGAGGAATTTTCCTTCAATTCCTATTTTGGTAAGAGTTTTTATCATAAATGGGTGTTGGACTTTGTCAAATGCCTTTTCTGCATCAATTGATAAGATCATGTGGTTTTTGTCTTTTGTTTTATTTATGTGATGGATTACATTAATGGTTTTTCTGATATTAAACCAGCCTTGCATACCTGGTATAAATCCCACTTGATCAGGGTGAATTATTTTTTTGATGTGTTGTTGGATTCTATTGGCTAGAATTTTGTTGAGGATTTTTGCATCTATGTTCATGAGGGATATAGGTCTATAATTTTCTCTTTTTGTAATGTCTTTACCTGGTTTTGGTATCAGGGAGATGGTGGCTTCATAGAATGAGTTGGGTAGTATTCCGTCATTTTCTATGCTTTGGAATACCTTCAGAAGTAGTGGTGTTAACTCTTCTCTGAAAGTTTGGTAGAACTCTGCAGTGAAGCCGTCCGGGCCAGGGCTTTTTTTTTTGGGAGTTTTTTGATTACCGTTTCAATCTCTTTTTTTGTTATGGGTCTATTTAGTTGTTCTACTTCTGAATGTGTTAGTTTAGGTAGGTAGTATTGTTCCAAGAATTTATCCATTTCTTCTAGGTTTTCAAATTTGTTAGAATACAATTTTACATAGTAATCTGAAATGATTCTTTTAATTTCATTTGGCTCTGTTGTGATGTGGTCCTTCTCGTTTCTTATTCGGGTTATTTGTTTCCTTTCCTGTTTTTCTTTAGTCAGTCTAGCCAATGGTTTATCAATTTTGTTAATTTTTTCAAAGAACCAGCTTTTGGCTTTGTTAATTCTTTCAATTGTTTTTCTGTTCTTTTAATTCATTTAGTTCAGCTCTAATTTTTATTATTTGTTTTCTTCTGGTGCCTGATGGGTTCTTTTGTTGCTCACTTTCTATTTGTTCAAGTTGTCGGGACAGTTCTCTGATTTTGGCTCTTTCTTCTTTTTGTATGTGTGCATTTATTGATATAAATTGGCCTCTGAGCACTGCTTTTGCTGTGTCCCGGAGGTTTTGATAGAAAGTATTTTCATTCTCGTTGCTTTCTATGAATTTCCTTATTCCCTCCTTGATGTCTTCTATAACCCAGTCTTTTGTCAGGAGGGTATTGTTCATTTTCCAAGTATTTGATTTCTTTTCCCTAGTTTTTCTGTTATTGATCTCTAGTTTTATTGCCTTGTGGTCTGAGAAGATGCTTTGTAATATTTCGATGTTTTGGACTCTGCAAAGGTTTGTTTTATGACCTAATATGTGGTCTATTCTAGAGAATGTTCCATGTGCGCTAGAAAAAAAAGTATACTTTGCAGCAATTGGGTGGAGAGTTCTATATAAGTCAATGAGGTCAAGTTGGTTGATAGTTGTAATTAGGTCTTCCGTGTCTCTATTGAGCTTCTTACTGGATGTCCTGTCCTTCTCCGAAAGTGGTGTGTTGAAGTCTCCTACTATAATTGTGGAGGTATCTATCTCACTTTTCAATTCTGTTAAAATTTGATTTATGTATCTTGCAGCCCTGTCATTGGGTGCATAAATATTTAATATGGTTATGTCATCCTGATCAATTGTCCCTTTTATCATTATATAGTGTCCTTCTTTATCCTTTGTGGTGGATTTAAGTCTAAAGTCTATTTTGTCAGAAATTAATATTGCTACTCCTCTTCTTTTTTGCTTATTGTTTGCTTGATATATTTTTTTCCATCCTTTGAGTTTTAGTTTGTGTCTCTAAGTCTAAGGTGTGTCTCTTGTAGGCAGCATATAGATGGATCGTGTTTCTTTATCCAGTCTGTGACTCTCTGTCTCTTTATTGGTGCATTTAGTCCATTTACATTCAGCGTAATTATAGATAAATAAGTTTTTAGTGCTGTCATTTTGATGCCTTTTTATGTGTGTTGTTAACAATTTCATTTTTCCACATACTTTTTTGTGCTGAGGCGTTTTTCTTAGTAAATTGTGAGATCCTCATTTTCATAGTGTTTGACTTTATGTTAGTTGAGTCGTTACGTTTTTCTTGGCTTTTATCTTGAGTTATAGAGTTGTTATACCTTTTTGTGGTTACCTTATTATTTACCCCTATTTTTCTAAGTAAAAACCTAACTTGTATTGTTCTATATCGCCTTGTATCACTCTCCACGTGGCAGTTCAATGCCTCCTGTATTTAGTCCCTCTTTTTGATTATTGAGATCTTTTACCTATTGACTTCCATGATTCCCTGTTATGTGTATTTTTTTTTTAATTAATCTTAATTTGTTTTTGTGATTTCCCTATTTGAGTTGATATCAGGACGTTCTGTTTTGTGACCTTGTGTTGTGCTGATATCTGATATTATTGGTTTTCTGACCAAACAATATCCTTTAGTATTTCTTGTAGCTTTGGTTTGGTTTTTGCAAATTCTCTAAACTTGTGTTTATCTGTAAATATCTTAATTTTGCCTTCATATTTCAGAGAGAGTTTTGCTGGATATATAACCCTTGGCTGGCAGTTTTTCTCCTTCAGTGTTCTGTGTATGTCGTCCCATTCCCTTCTTGCCTGCATGGTTTCTGCTGAGTAGTCTGAACTTATTCTTATTGATTCTCCCTTGAAGGAAACCTTTCTTTTCTCCCTGGCTGCTTTTAAAATTTTCTGTTTATCTTTGGTTTTGGTGAGTTTGATGATAATATGTCTTGGTGTTTTTCTTTTTGGATCAATCTTAAATGGGGTTCGATGAGCATCTTGGATAGATATCCTTTCGTCTTTCATGATGTCAGGGAAGTTTTCTGTCAGGAGTTCTTCAACTATTTTCTCTGTGTTTTCTATCCCCTCTCCCTGTTCTGGGACTCCAATCACCCGCAAGTTATCCTTCTTGATAGAGTCCCACTTGATTCTTAGGGTTTCTTCATTTTTTTTAATTCTTTTATCTGATTTTTTTTCAGCTATGTTGGTGTTGATTCCCTGGTCCTCCAGATGTCCCAGTCTGCATTCTAATTGCTCGAGTCTGCTCCTCTGACTTCCTATTGCGTTGTCTAATTCTGTAATTTTATTGTTAATCTTTTGGATTTCTACATGCTGTCTCTCTATGGATTCTTGCAACTTATTAATTTTTCTGCTATCTTCTTGAATAATTTTTTTGAGTTCTTCAACAGTTTTATCAGTGTGTTCCTTGGCTTTTTCTGCAGTTTGCATTATTTCATTTGTGATGTCTTGAAGCATTCTGTAAATTAGTTTTTTATATTCTGTATCTGATAATTCCAGGATTGTATCTTCATTTGGGAAAGATTTTGATTCTTTTGTTTGGGGGGCTGGAGAAGCTGTCATGGTCTGCTTCTTTAAGTGATTTGATATGGATTGTTGTCTCCAAGCCATCACTGGGAAACTAGTTTTTCCAGAAAATCCGCTAAAAAGAAATGCAGTCAGATCCCTATCAGAGTTCTCCCTCTGGCTCAGGCTATTTGGATGTTAAGGAAGCCGCCTGGGGAGGGTGGGGGAGGGAACAGAGATAGGAGAGTAGCACCTCAGAATATAGCCAGAGTTGCTTGTCTTGCTTGGAATGACTATTATATCTGAGATTCCCGCAGGGCACGTCGCCTATGTGTGCTGGCTGTGTGGAGATTGCCCCCGGGGGGTCTGGCCCGCTGGAGTCACGGTCAGATCCTCCGCTTCCAGCCCCACAGCCAGTGTCAAGGCTCCCCTGCTGGGACGGTGCACTCTCGACTCCAAAATGAGTCGCTGCCTCCCGGGGACTTCTCGTCCCTCCAGCCGCGTTGCCGGGCCGCCTCCGTGAACCGGTTGGGCCCCCTCCCGGGGTTAGTTCAGGTGGGTGGAGCAGCTCCCCGTGCTTGTGCCGTGACCGACTGTCCCGGCTGGGATGCTGTTCTCCCCGCTCCAATACCAGTCGCTGCCTCCCGGGGACTTCTCCTACCGGCTGTGTCCCGCGCCGCCCGCGCGAACCAGCTGGGCCCCCTCCCGGGGTTAGTTCAGGGGGGTGGAGCAGCTCTCCGTGTTTATGCCCTACCTGCGTCCAGTCCAAATCCCGGCGGGACAGTTCCCCGGCTGGGACGCTGCTCTCCCCGTTCCAAGACCAGTCACTGCCTCCCGGGGACTTCTCCTACCGGCTGAGTCCCACGCCACCCGCGGAACCGGCTGGTCCCCCTCCTGGGGTTAGTTCAGGGGGGTGGAGCAGCTCTCTGTGCTTGTGCCGTACCTGACTGGTACGCTGGCTCCAGGCTCTGAAAACAATCACTGCTTCCCCGTATTAGTTCCTTCTCCGTCTCTAAATCTGTGTTTGTTGTTCAGGGTTCGTAGATTGTTGTGTACGTGATCGATTCACTTGTTTTTCCGTGTCTTTTTTGTAAGAGGGATCGAGGTAGCGTCTGCCTAGTCCGCCATCTTGGCTCTGCCTTCCCATGTACAAATTTTTATGCGAACATAAGTTTTCATTTCTCTGCAATAAATACTAAAAAGTGCAACTGCTGAGTTATATGGTAGTTGCACGTTTAGTTTTATGAGAAACTGCCAGAGTTTTCCAGAATGGCTGTACCATTTTTACATTTCCATCAGAATTGTAAGAGTGATCTAGTTTCTCTACATTTTCACCAGCATTCAGTATTGCCACATTTTTTATTTTAGCCACTCTGATAGGTGTGCAATCATACTTATTTTTATATGTCATATTTCATATACCTCTTTTCCATACATTTCTCTGACGTTTCATTTTTTCAATATATCGCACACAGGATTCCACACTGTGATTTTTCACATCTCCTCCTTCTGATTGCAATATAATTATTCTAATTAAACTAAAGATATACTTTTTCATGAAACAAGTGCTGTTGTTGGGTGTCATCGAGTCAGTTTTGACTCATGGTGACCCTAGGTACAATGGAACTAAACGCTGCACGGTCCTGTGCCACTTTCATGATCTTTGTTATGCTTGAACCCATTGTTGCAGCCACTGTGTCAATCCATTTCATTGAGGGTCTTCCTCTTCCTTGATGACTTTCTACTTTACCAAGCATGATGTCCTTCTCCAGGGACTGATTCCTCTTGATAACATGTCCAAAGTATGTGAGATGAAGTCTTGCCACCCTTGCTTTTAAAGAACATTCTGGTTATACTTCTTCCAAGGCAGATTTGTTTGTTCTTTTGGCAGTCCATGGTGTATTCATTATTCCTCACCAACACCATAATTCAAAGGCATCAATTCTTCTGTCTTCCTTATTCATTGCCCAGCTTTTGCATGCGTATGAGGCCATCAAAAACACCATGGCTGGGGTCAGGCGCACCTTAGTCCTTAAAGTGACATCTTTGCTTTTTAACACTTTAGAAAGGTCTTTTGCAGATTTGCCCAATGTGATGTGTCATTTGATTTCTTGACTGCTTCTTTCATGGGCATTGATTATGGATCCAAGTAAAATGAAATCCTTGACAACATCAGTCTTTTCTCCATTTATCATGATGTTGCTTGTTGGTCCAGCTGCAAGGATTTTTGTTTTCTTTATGTTGAGGTATAATCCATTCTGAAGGCGGTAGTCATTGATTTTCACTTTCAAGTTGTCTTCACTTTCTGCAAGCAAGATTGTGTCATCTGCATAACACAGGTTGTTGATGAGTCTTCCACCAATCCTGATACTGTGTTCTTCTTCAAATAGTCCAGCTTCTCGGATTAGTCACTCAGCATGCAGACTGAATAAGTATGATGAAAGCATACAACCCTAATGCACACCTTTCCTGTCTTTAAGCCACACAGTATCCCCTTGTTCTGTTAAAAAATCTGCCTCTTGATGCATGTACAGGTTTCTCATGAGCATAATTAAGTGTTTTGGAATTCTCATTCTTTGCAATGTTATCTATAATTTGCTATGATCCACACACTTGAATGTCTTTGCAGAGTAAATAAAACACAGATACTTTCTGGTTTTCTCTGCTTTCAGCCAGGACCCATCTGATATTACCAATATATCCCCTACTCCACATCCTCTTCTGAATCTGGCTTGAATTTCTGGCAGTTCCCTGTCAATGCACTGCAGCAGCCACTTTTGAATAATCTTCAGCAAAATTCTACTTCCATGTGATATTAATGACATTGTTTGATAACTTCCACATTGACTGGATCACCTTTCTTTGGAATGGGAATAAATATGGATCTCTTCAGTTGTTTGGTGTGTAGCTGTCTTCCAAATTTCTTGGCATAGATGAGTGAGCATTTCCAGCACTGCTTTTTTTTTTTTTTTATCCATTTGTTGAAACATCTCAATTGGTATTCTGTCAATTCCTGGAGCCTTGTTTTTCACCAATGTCTTTGATGTACCTTGGACCTCTTTCTTCAGTACTATCAGTTCTTGATCACATGCTACCTCCTGAAATGTGAGAACGTAGATCAATTCTTTTTGGTACAGTGACTCTGTGTATTCCTTCCATCTTCTTTTGATGCTTCCTGAGTCATTCAATATTTTGCCCATAGAAGCCTTGAAAATTGTAGCTCAAGGCTTGAATTTTTTCTTTAGTTCTTTCAGCTTGAGAAATGACTTCTTCACTGCAAATACCTTGTTTCAATAACATAAACAGTGACTATATATGCGGACCTCACCAGACAGAAAAGCAATCAAACCGATTACACCTGTGAAAGAGTCGAAGGAAAAGCTCAATATCATCAGTCAGAACAAAGCCAGGGGCAGTCTGAGGAACAGACCATCAATTGTTCATATGCAAATTTAAGCTGAAATTGAAGAAAATTAAAACAAGTCAGTCAGAACCAATATATGATCTTGAGTACATTCCACCTGAATTTGGAGTCCATCTCAAGAATGAATTTGACACACTGAACGCTAATGACTGAAGACCAGACGAGCTGTGGGACGACATCAAGGACATCATACATGAAGAAAACAAAAGGTCATTAAAAACACAGGAAAGAAAGAAAAGACCAAAATGGATCTCAGAAGAGACTCTGAAACTTGCTCTTGAATGTCAAGTAGCTAAAGTGAACGGAAGAAATAATGAAGGAAAGCTGCTGAACAGAAGATTTCAAAGTGCAGAGCGAGAAGACAAAGTAAAGTATCATAATGAAATGTGCAGACCTGGAGTTAGAAAACCAAAAGGGAAGAACACACTCAGCATTTCTCAAGCTGAAATAACTGAAGAAAAAATTCAAGCCTTGAGCTGCAATTTTCCAGTCTTCTGTGGGCAAAATATTGAATGACTCAGGGAGCATCAAAAGAAGATGGAAGGGGAAGCAGGCAGCAAAGACACGGTGGCTGAAAGAGACAGCGTTTTCGATGAGGAGACTGAGGACCAGAGAGGGAAAGTGACCTTCCCAAAGTCACAGCAAATACATGGTAGAGCTGAACAAGAACCCAAGCCTGTGACTGCAGAATCCAGAGATCTTTACAAATTATTTTGTGAATAAAAATGCCTAAAGTCAAAAGAAGCCGGAAAGCTCCCCCAGATGGCTGGGAGTTGATTGAACCAACACTGGATGAATTAGATCAAAAGATGAGAGAAGCGGAGACAGAGCCTCATGAGGGGAAAAGGAAAGTGGAGTCTCTGTGCCCCATCTTCAGGATCCACCACCAGAAAACCCGATACATCTTTGATCTCTTTTATAAGCAGAAGGCCATAAGCAGAGAGCTGTACGAATACTGCATTAAGGAAGGCTACGCCGATAAAAACCTGATCGCCAAGTGGAAGAAGCAAGGCTACGAGAACCTGTGCTGCCTGCGCTGCATTCAGACTCGGGACACCAACTTCGGGACCAACTGCATCTGCCGGATCCCCAAAAGCAAGCTGGAAGTGGGCCGGATCATCGAGTGCATGCACTGAGGCTGCCGGGGGTGCTCTGGCTGAGGCCCCCCAGCCTTACTCCACTCCACCCTGGACTTCGGACTTTGCAGGCTCTGTGTTTGCTCTTCCCCCTCCTCGTGGGAGTCGCTCTTAGCTGCCAGCACTATCCCAGACCTGCACCGGAGCATGGGCTCCCCTGGGGAAGACTTTGGTGTTCATCAGCCGTGATTTGTAAAAATAAAACCTCTCAGCCTCAAAAAAAAAAAAAAAAAAAAAAGAAGAAGAAGATGGAAGGAATACACAGAGTCACTGTACCAAAAAGAACTGATCTACGTTCTAACATTTCAGGAGGTAGCATGTGATCAAGAACTAGAAGTCCAAGGTACACTGAAGACATTGGCAAAAAAAACAAGGCTGTAGGAATTGACAGAATGCCAACTGAGATGCTTCAACAAACAGATGCAGTGCTGGAAATGCTCCCTCACCTATACCAAGAAATTTAGAAGGCTGCTACCTGGCCAAAGAAAGGTGATCCAATAGAATGTGGAAATTATCAAACAATATCAGTAATATCACACACATATAAAATTTTGCTGACGATCATTCAAAAGCAATTGTAGCAGTACACCAACCAGGAAGTGCCAGAAACTCAAGCCGGATTCAGAAGAGAATGTGGAACAGGGGATATCATTGCTGATGTCAGATGGATCTTGGCTGAAAGCAGAGAATACCAGAAAGATGTTTACCTGTGTTTTATTGACTATGTAAATGAATTTGACTTCGCGGATTGTAAAAAATTATGGATCACATTGTGGAGAATGGGAGTTTCAGTACACTTAAATGCATTCATGCAGAACCTGTACATAGACCAAGAGGCAGTCATTCAAACAGAACAAGCAGATACTGCACGGCTCAAAATCAGGAAACGTATGCATCAGGGTTGTATCCTTTTACCAAACGTATTCTATCTGCATGATGAGCAAATAATTCCAGAAGCTAGACTATGTGAAGAAGAACACAGCATCAAGATTGGTGGAAGACTCATTAACAACCTGTGATATGCAGATGATACAACCTTGCCTGGTGAAGGTGAAGAGGACTTGAGGCACTTAATGATGAAGACCAAAGACTACAACCTTCAGTATGAATTACACCTCAACATAAAGAAAACAAAAATCCTCACAACTGGAGCAATATGCAACATCATGATAAATGGAGAAAACATCGAGGTTGTCAAGGATTTTACTTTACTTGGGTCCATAATCAATACCCATGAAAGCAGCAGTCAAGAAATCAAAAGACACATTGCACTGGGCAAATCTTCTGCAAAGGACCTCTTTAAAGTGTTAAAATGCAAAGATGTCACTTTGAGGACTAAGGTGGGCCTGGCTCAAGCCAGGTTTGCAACCACCTCATATGCACGAGAAAGTTGGACAATGAATAAGGAAGACCTAAGAAGAATTGATACCTTGGACCTACAGTGTTGGCGAAAACTACTGAATATACCATGGACTGCCAGAAGAACAGACAAGTCTGTCTTAGAAGAAGTACAGCCAGAATGCTCCTTAGAAGTGAGGATGGTGAGACTTCCATCTCACATAGTTTGGACATGTTATCAAAATTGACCAGTCCCTGGAGAAGGATGTCATCCTTGGTAAAATAGAGGGTCGGCACAAAAAAGGAAGACAGTGTGCGTTCTGTTGTACGTAGGGTTGCTATATATTGGAACCAACTAGATGGCACCCAATAGCAACAACAACAAATCTTAACTGTATTTGCCTTCCAATCCACGAACATAAGATGTCCTTCCATTTATTATTTTTTTTCTCGATTCTTATTCTTAATGGAGAAGAAAATCATTCAGCTGCCTGTGTCAAAATTTATTAATCCCTTCTCTGTGCTCCTTAAACACTTAGTATTCCTCTTCTATAACCCTTATCAGATTATTACAGTAATTAACATGCCTCCTTGCTTGCCTTATCAAATTCTGAGCTCTTTGCAGATTTTGCCTTATGCATCTTTGTATACCAAATGCCTGCTACCATTGAGTACTATGAATGACTATAACAAGACAAAAATATTTAGAATACATTCTGAAGATCTATAAGAAATTAAGAATAAAGTTCATTCCTGGAAACTAACAGCTATAATACCTACACATAAAAATTATTTTCACGCAAAAAATATATATATTTAAATTTAGAACTCCTTTTTTCTTTCCTTCTTTCTTGCCTTCCTTCCTCCATTACTTACTATGTAGCCAAAAAGTCATTAGGTAGGCCCAAGTGGGGCAGAAAGGCAGCCCAGCATGTTTGTGACACTGGCTACACATAGAGGGATTAAGCAAATAATATAATGAGATCATGGAAGCCAGATTCTCTTTACTCCTTAAGGCTATAAATAAATGAGAAAGAGAGGAGAGAGAGAAGTACGTGCATAAATTTATTTTTCTGTCCCCGGAAAGGGATCTGTAAGCCATAGTATACCAATAAAAATGAGCACATCTAGCACTTTGATCTTGGTTTCCACATACCACTCTACTAAAACGGGATTTCCTGAAGAAATGGCTGACACCAGTGCTGGGACTAGGAAGGAACAAGATGAACTTGGAACATCTTTCTGTGCCAGGAAGTAAGGAAGTGCGTAAAGAATGATGGGGACATATCAAAAGGATACAGAAACCACATTGAAGAGACTCCTCCTGGTCAAATTGGGACAATTAAAGCATCAAAATAAATAATGAAGGTACTAAATTAAAGCTCATGGAATAAAATAGGAATTAACAGACCTCAATGATAGAAATAACAAATAAATAAGTGGGGAGAAGGGAATTCACTGCCTTAGTGTATAATACTAATAAATGTAAAGGAATGAAGGAATTAGAAAATTGGCATTTCTCAACCACTACAGTAATTATCAATCAGGTAAGAAATAGCAATGGATGCTAAAATAATGGGTGAAAGTGGAACAAAGAACAAGATTTTATATAGTCTCAAAATTTCTCCCCACAAAATAATTACAAAATCCAAAAGGTAAAAATTATCAAAATGTTACAGTAGGGAAACCTCATGGACATCATCTTATTTAAGTGATTAAAATTAACGTCACCAGTATTGGGGAAAAGGACACCATGTGCCATATGATAGGATGCAAGGAGAAGAATTAAGCATCACTTATGTGAAAAAAAATGCTTAAGCTGGGTATAACTAAGAGGCAGCATTAGATAAACTCAAATTGAGGGACAGTCTCCAAAATATTATTCTTCAAAAATGGCATAGTCACAAAAGTTAACAAAAAGTGGGGGAACTGTCCCAGTGTAAATGAGATAACTGAGTACAACACTTGATTATGGATTGGAACCTTTTGTTATAAAGGACATTATTGAGATAATTGGTAAAACTTGAATGGAGTCTCTGGGTGAAGGGTATACAGGAATTTTTTTTTTTTTAATTGTACATTAAAAAACCAAACAAAACCCATTGCTGTAGAGTCTATTTCAACTCATAGCAACCCTATGGGACAGAGTAGAACTGCCCTATAAGGTTTCCAAGGAGTGCCCGGTGGATTTTAACTGCCAACCTTTTGGTTAGCAGCCGGAGCTCTAAACCACTACACCACCAGGGTTTCCAATTGGGAATTAGGTTTACAGAGAAAATTAGATTCGCACTCGATAGTGTTTCACGGCCTTGGCTTCATTCCCCACAACGTGTCAGCCCCCTCCCCATTTCCATCCTGGGTTCCCCTTTTCCTTTTGCCCCGATTTTCTACCCTTTCCTGACTTCTCATCTTTGCTTTGGGGTAAATATTGCCCTTTTAATCTCGTACAACTGATGGTTCTAAGAAACATGTTCCTCTTGAGTGTTATTGTTTATTTTATGGGCTTGTCTATTGTTTGGCTGGAAGGTGGTCTGGGGGAATGGCTTCAGTTACAGGTCAGAAATGTGTCTGAAGAAATAACCCAATTAAAAAATTGGCAAAAGATATGAATAGACACTTCACCAAAGAAGACATTCAGGTAGCTAACAGATACATAAGGAAATGTTCACAATCATTAGCCATTAGAGAAAGGCAGATCAAAACTACAATGAGATTTCATCTCACTCCAACAAGGCTGGCAATAATCCAAAAGACACAAAACAATAAATGTTGGAGAGGCTGCAGAGAGATTGGAACTCTTATACACTGCTGGTGGGAATGTAAAATGGTACAACCACTTTGGCAATCCATTTGGCGCTTCCTTAAAAAGCCAGAAATAGAACTACCATACGATCCAGTAATCCCACTCCTTGGAATATATCCTAGAGAAATAAGAGCCTTACAAGAACAGATATATGCACACCCATGTTTATTGCAGCACTGTTTACTATAGCAAAAAGATGGAAGCAATCAAGGTGCCCATCAATGGATGAACGGATAAATAAATTATGGTATACTCACACAATGGAATACTACACATCGATAAAGAACAGTGAGGAACCTGTGAAACATTTCATAACACAGAGGAACCTGGAAGGCATTATGCTGAGTGAAATCAGTCAGTTGCAAAAGGACAAATATTGTATAAGACCACTATTATAAGAACTTGAGAAATAGTTCAAACTGAGAAGAAAACATTCTTTTGTCGTTACGAGAAGGGAGAGGGAGGGAGGATGGGAAAGGGACATCCACTAATTAGATAGTAGATAATAACTACTTTAGGTGAAGGGAAAGACAGCACACAATACAGGGGAAGTCAGCACAATTGGACTAAACCAAAAGCAAAGCAGTTTCCTGAATAAACTGAATGCTTCAAAGGCCAGTGTAGCAGGGGCAGGGGTCTGGGGACCATGGTTTCAGGGGACATCTAAGTCAACTGGCATAATAAAATCTATTAAGAAAACATTCTACATTCCCACTTTCAAGAGTGGTGTCTGGGGTCTTAAACACTAGCAAGCAACCATCTAAGATGCATTAATTGGTCACAGCCCACCTGGATCAAAGGAGAATGAACAACACCAAGGACACAAGGTGATTATGAGCCCAAGAGACAGAAAAGGCCACATGAACCAGCAACTACGTCATCCTGAGACCAGAAGAACTAGATGGTGCTCAGCTACAACTGATGACTGCCCCGACAGGGAACACAACAGAGAACCCCTGAGGGAGCAGGAGAGCAGTGGGATGCAGACCTCAAATTCTCATAAGACCAGGCTTAATGGTCTTCTGAGACTAGAAGGACCCCCATGGTCATGGCCCCCAGACCTTCTGTTGGCCCAGGACAGGAACCATTCCTGAAGCCAACTCTTCAGACATGGATTGGACTGGACAATGGGTTGGAGAGGGATGCTGATGAGGAGTGAGCTTCTTGGATCAGGTGGGCACTTGAGACTATGTTGGCATCTCCTGCCTGGAGGGGAGATGAGAGGGTGGAGGGGGTTAGAAGCTGGCGAAATGGCCACAAAAAGAGAGAGTGGAGGGAGAGAGCAGGCTGTCTCATTAGGGGGAGAGTAACTGAGAGTGTGTAGCAAGGTGTATATGGGTTTTTGGGTGAGAGACTGACTTGATTTGTAAACTTTCACTTAAAGCACAATAAAAATTAAAAAAAAAAAAAAAAAGAAGTGTGTCTTAGGGCCACAGTCTCAGGAGTTCCTGCAGTCTCTGTCACAGCTGCAAGTGTGGCCTTTTTTTGCAAATTTGGTTATTTGTTCTACATTTTTCTCCCACACTGTCCAGGACCCTCTCTGTTGTGATTCCAGTCAGATCGGTTGGTAATGGTAGCCTGACACCATCTAGTTCTTCTGGACTGGCAGTGGTGCAAGCTGTGGTTTATGTGGTCTGTTAGTCATTTGCACTAATTGCTCCCTTGAGTCTTTGGTTTTTTTCACTATCCTTTGCTCCACACTGGAAGAGTCCAATAGTTGTATCTTAGTGGGCCGCTCTCAAGCATTCAAAACCCCAGACGCTACTCACCAAAGTAGGATGTAGAACATTGTCTTTAGGAACTATGTTGTGTCAGCTGACATAGAAGTTCCTTGAGCCTATGGTCCTCTGCCTTCGACCCTAGAAACTTCATCCCATTTCTATTATTCTTGCATCATTTCTGCAAGTTTGAAATTGTTTCAAAATTAAAAGTAAGGAAAAAAAGGTACTATTCCTTGACTATGACTCAGGTGGTTGACTATTCTAATAAAAAATAATAGCCAACTTTATATAGGAAATAATCTGATACATTTGTACAACCAAGTTTAAACACTGTGAATACATAATAAATGGTAAGTCACCAAATGCCTCACCCATGAGTTATTAGTCATTACTATTAGTACTTAACATTCATTTAGCACCCACATTGTTGTACATACTATAGCAAAACTGATGGTTCCCTCAAGGAGTCACTGTTCTAAGAAATAAAATGAATGTAGATAGGTGCGTATTCAAGTATAATGTTTAAAAAGGGATAGAGAGCCATGGGTCAGATCTCACAAAGACGTATCTAGACTCAGACTATTCCTCTCCCTTTTAATCCAGGTTAAGGGAGACACAAATCCAGGTGTTCACACATTACCAAATTACTGCTCTGTCGTTTAAAAGGAATGACAATGACATCCTGTTCGTGGTCATGGTCAATTTAGCATTACACTATACTTGTGAAAGCCTGGGCTGTAAACATTTAGGCAAGGCTGTGCAATCAAAATGGTAACACTTACTGCTTGGAAATATTGGTGACTCCCAAGATGCAGCACAAGCCCTCTGTCTACCTGATTTCAGTTACAAAAAGCACTCAGAGGAGCACAATAAAAGCAGAACCCGTAAAAACCTGTGGCTGCTGCTGCTCCACCCATCCAGCCAGAGCTTCCTGAGCATTCCTCTCTCTAGCCATACTTCCTCTCTCTGGAGAGCTCTTCCAAGTCATCACCATCACCACTCTTTTAGATTAACTTTTCTATTCTGTCAGGTCTGATATTGTACCATTTCAAATCTACGGAATTCAAAGTAAATACTCCAGGATATATAGGGAAACCAGTTATTGTTCAAACTATGTTAGCTAGATTCAAACCACATCAAGAATTCACAATATATTTAAAATTGAACTGACAATTTAAATTAAAAATAGTGAACAGCAGATACAAGAGCGTAGATTAATGGGCAGAACATTAATAGCAACTTTATTTAAAAAAAAAGACACATATCCTTGGAAACCCCATGGGGCAGTTCTACTCTGTCCTGTAGGGTCGCTATGAGTCAGAATCGACTTAATGGCAATGGGTTTGGTTTTTTGGTTTTGGAGTTTTTCATGGCCCAGGCCTTCACATGACAGTAGTACCTGTCAGCAACCACATCGTGATAAACTGCCTTATTTTTTTCTTTCCTTTTTTTTTTTTTAAATAAGAGAAAGTGAAACCTCTCAGTATTTTGATATAAAACTTTTTTTATTATTATTTCATTATCCAGTGTAGTAACTTTTTGTATTTCCTTCATGCCTTACAGCCCTTATAGAAAAATTCTGGTTAAAGACCTTAGCAGCCTTGCTTACACATATTCAGGATTTTTTATTTATGCCTTAAAATCCAGGGTTACCAAGTAAGAAAGAAAGAAATGTTCACGGAGAAAAGTTTCTCCCTTTGTGGCTTCATTTCCAATATGGTTTTTGCCATCCTGACAGCCCCAATCACTTGTTTCCAAAGCTCTTTCTGTATCGCAATCAAGGCCAGCTCCAGCAACCTTGACATCGATAAGGATGAACAATCAGAAAAGTTTTAACACTTTATTATTACTTAAATTTTAACTTCATTTTGACTATAGCAGTAACAGAATATAAACGCAGCTACATTTATAGTAAATACAGTCTGGATAGACTATATGTCTGTAATAATAAATAATGAATCCAGGTTCTGAAAAGAGGCCTAGATTCAATGTAGCCCCGACTAGCTACATCACCCTGAGCAAGTTGCTTAACCACCTTAAACTGGTTTGCTATAAAAAACTTAGAATACTACTTACTTAAAAGACTGCATAAAAAAAAACAAAACCAAACCCAGTGCCGTCGAAAAGGACTGCATAGTTACTTTTAATTTTTAAATCTAAACATAAAACAAACAGGACCTCAGGACAATGAATCTAACATTGATACCTTACATGGCCTTTAGGGGATCAAGAAAGTGAGATAAACTGAGAAAAAATCCGAGCTAGTGACTAGAACTTAAACTAGAATGATAACAATGGAAATAATGATAAAAGGCAACTTTAGAGACATTTTAAAGGAAGAGATCACAAAACAAGCAATATATTTATTTAAAAATCATTTTAAAATCTGAATCAGATTATGTCAATCCCTCATTTAAAACTCTTTAATACCTTTCTATAGCTTTTAGAAAAGAACCCTGATGCCACACTTGGCTGCTAACTGAAAAGTCACTGGTTCAAATCTACCAATTGCTCCTCAGGAGAGAGATGTGACAGTCTGCTTCTGTAAAGATTTACAGCCTTGGAAACCCCATGGGGCAGTTCTATTCTGTCCTATAGGGTCACCATGAGTCAGAATCGACTCGATGGCAGAGGGTTTTATTGCTTTCAGAATAAAATTTTTTTATTTTTACTTTTTCAGACCAAACTTCTAGCTAAGAGAAGGTAGAAAAGCTAGACAGCATATTTTTGTTTAAAATCTCTTTGAAGGCACTGGAGAACTATAAAGACAGTGAAGACTTGAGGGAAAGGTCTAAAAGAAAAAGGAGGCCCAAAGAGATGATCTAACCCAACTGTTACTGCCCATAGCAAAAATAAATCACTCTGAGGAAAAATGACATCTTATAGGGCCTCAAATCATCACTAAAGTTTTTATGCACAATGCACGGCAGTCAATCAGAAAAAAAGAGGGAAATACAAATTTTAATTTTTTTGAAAAAAAAAAGAGATAAGCAGACCCACCCGTCAAGTTGATTCCGACTCATAGTGACCCTGTAAGTAGAACTGCCCCATAGGGTTTCCAAGGAATGCCTGGTGAATTTGAACTGTCAGTCTTTTGGTTAGCAGCTGAGCTCTTAACCACTGTACCACCAAGGCTCCAAACAGACTCACAGATATCAGTATGTTGGTGTTATCTGACAGGGGTTTCAAGTCACACATTCAAGAAGGTCTATAAATCCCAAGTAGGATACATACAAAGAGAATATAGTCAAAGTGCAAAAACCAAACACAAAGATAAATCCTACAAGCAACCGGAGAATAAAAGACATAGTACGTTCAAAAGAGCAACAATTATACTAAGAGCTGATCTCCAAAAAAAAACACTGAAAGCAAGAAGTCAACAAAATGACAAGCTTTAAATTTTAAAAGAAAACAACTACTAATCTAAAGTTCTATACCTAGTGAAAATATCATCTAAGAGTAAAATAAATATTCCAGAAACCAAAAATGGAAAAATTCGTTACCAGTAGACCAAAGTACATAAAGAAGTTCTTTGTAGCTTAGAGATTCAAGAAAAAACATAATGTTTGCAAATCCAAATAATTATGTATAAGAGGATCTTAAATGTATAGACCTAAAATATACAACAACAATAACACATATATCACAAGGGAGATAAATACAGCTAAAAAGTGTTCTACATTTTACATTGCCCGAAAATTGGAATTGGCTTTAATAAGTCAAAGATGTATGCTCTAACTATGCAGACAAGAAAAAGAATAGTAGAAGAATATATAACAAGTTAACAGAGAGGGAAAAGAATAAAAATACTTATCGAAACTAAAGAAGAAAGAATATAAAAAGAAATGGTTGAACAAATTGAAAACAGTATAGCAGATTTAAGCACAAACATTAGTAATCTGTAATTTAAATATAGATTAAATAAAAACAAGTTAAACTCTTTCATTCAAGATACAATTGTCAGACTGGATAAATGCCTTACTCTGATGTTTCAATTTCATCTCCAGCCATCCTCTCCTTTTCTCATCAGTCCCAACCATTCTAGTCTACTCTCTATTCTTACCTCCAGTAAATGCTTTTTTATCTCAGGACCTTTACACATCCCATTGCTTTCCCATCCTCAGCCCTTTATTTCCTTCATAGCACTTCTACCTTTTGCATTTATTTTGTTTACTAACTTTTGTCTTACTCCTCCATTAGAATTAAGCTTCATCCATTTGTTCATGACACACATATCTCTGAGTGCTTAGAATAAGCCACACAATGTTGTAAAGCTAGGGATATGGCGATGGATAAATTCCTCGTCCTGTGGAGCTGACTTTCTAGTGCAGAAGACAGATATAGTACGCATTTCTGTTTTGCACATTTCTGTAATCCAAATACCTGGAAGCATGAAGTAGTCATTCAAATACTTCTTGAGTTTATGTTTGATCTATGTGCCAGGAACCATGTCAGATGATTTATAAACCTTCTCCCATAACTTAACCCTGCAAAACTGGTAGTATTACCATTTTATAGTTGAGAAAGCTGCAGCTCAGAGAAATTAAGTAACTTGCAGTCAAGTTACTTTGACAGCTAATATGTCATGTTATTTGACATACTTGTCAAAGCCAAGATATAATGTTTATCTCCAAAATTTAAAACCAACAACCAGTTCCTGAAGAGGGGAGTTGTTGGCAGGTTGATCAAGCAAGAGCAGCAATCTTTGTTTACCAAGCTGATAAACTGAATGTGTTTTATATATTTATTTATTTGATTAATCAAATGGGTCTGGGTGTAGCCCACTGGCTATAGACTATTTGGTACTGCCCTTTTACTTCAGGTGTTAATACTGTCAGATGCCTTTCATTTTTCCTTATCATACCTGTTAGTCCCAAAATAATTGGCTGATTATGACTACTGAAATCCGTAACACTCAAAGCTCCCAAGACAGTTCCAGAAAAAGAACATTGCAGGCTGTAGGCAAATAGTCACTGGGACTAGTTAGGACTTCATCTCTAAATCCCTAGCTATTCTCTCTCTCTCCTGAGATGGGCAGGACCACTTATAAACTTCGAGGAAACTTTATGCCTCTTTAGCATAAATTATGCTAGTGTATACAAGGTCGATAAAAGGCAAGTGTCTTTCATATTGCCTTTCTGCTGGGCTTACTCAGATTTCCCCTAAATCATTTGAGACATCCCCTGAATCAGACGATGTTCTCAGTCTGGTTACTATGACATCAGTGCCAAACCAATAAAAATTGAAAATAAATAAATAAATCACAACATACAGAAGAAAAGGGATCCAAGACAGGAGGCCAATTTTTGCTAGTCCAGTTCTACCTATAATCCCTTTACTCCTGCCGCTAGAAGCCTTGGTAGCACAGTAGTTAAGAGCCTGGCTCTAACTGAAAGGTCAGTGGTTCAAACCCATGAGCTGCTCCGTGGAAGAAAGATGTGGCAGTCTGCTTCCATAAAGATACAGTCTTAGGAACCCCATGGGGCAGTTCTACTCTGCCCTATAGGGTTGCTATGAATAGGGAACAACTCAATGGCAATGGGTTTGGGTTTCAGGGTGGGGGGGTTGTATTCCTGCCACTAAAAGTACCATCTCTCTGGCATTGTAGCTGACTTTTTAAGCTGCAAAGCGATGGTTTCTAAATCTGTCTGATTTAGATGAATTAAAAAACCTAGGAAGAATAAGAAAATAAAGTACTGTGCACATCCCCTAGAGATGTGATTCAAAATGTCTAAGGTAGAGTCCAGGAACTGTAAAACATTCCTTAAACTATTCTGAACATAACCAGTGGAAAAATGCTGTTCTAGGAAACTCCACTTTGTTATGACCCATTTCAGGGTACCTAGCGGTAGATGATGGACTAAGGGAAACAAGCATTTCTCATTTTAATATTTAAAAAAATGCTTTGGCCCACTGGATGTTTCATGATTTCTAATTGCTTATTATTTAGCTATTCGGTTTCTGCATTTAAACATAAGAAAAAATAAAACAAATGACTACTCATATTCTTGGTGATGTTACATAGAGCTACAACAGAAAGGTAAGAGTCCTTTTTCAGCCAGAGACTATTTTCCATCGGATGTCTTCCAAAGCAAAGTACTTAAATTTTCACAAAACAATTCTACCACCCAGTGTGGGTCTTGGACAGAAAATGGGAAAAAAATCCCTATAAAAAATTCTTTATTCTGGAAAATATTCACACATCTCAGTTTATAAGAGAGAGGCTACTGAAGTATTAGGTGTAAAATTTTTTATCCCAAGTTGCATATCTTAAAATATACTGGAAGAACTCTACATATTAAATAAATCAGGGTCAACATTTCTTTAAAGTAAATAAAAGGTTTTGTGAATATACTTAACATGTACCAGTTGATGACATAATAACACTTAAATAATCCTACTTGACATTAAAATACAAGAATTTATTATATATCTCTGGGGAGATATGCTCTAAGGATAGAAGGAACTACAACTGTTTCTAAGCCTCTTTCAGTAATCATATTGTTGGCGGTAGTGCTGTATTATTTTGAGACTGCAATGACAGTAAGGTGGAATAAAAGCAAATGAATAATTCTGTGTCACTGATAACTAGGATTTTTTTGCACATGTGAAAGGAGATAAGTAATATTACTGAGGTTAAGTAAAACCCCCAACGTTCTAAATTTAAAACTTGAATTAGAAGTGTCAGTTTGAATTAATCATGTATCTAATCTTTAAAAAAGATTAGCTAGCTCCATCCACTGAAAAGGCCTAGAAGCAATGACAAATCCAGTAGTCTAAATTATGGATTCTGCCATTTCCCATTAAAAGGAACCCAGGCGCCTAGAAAATTGACAGATCTGGAGTGGGAAATCTATAAGATGAGGTAGGAGACTTATGTCATACCAGAAAGGAAGGAAATTATCAAAGATTTCTAGGGTTACATAAAAGGATTCACTTCTCTAAAGATGGAACAATTTAAGCATAAATGAGGATAATAAGCTACAAAGGGTTAAAACATATTAAAAAAAATTTTTTTTTTATATATATGTTTAAATCTGTAAGTTCATTATGCAACTCAAAACAAAACAAACCTCATCGGTCACTCTTGGAGGATCCTAAAAAGCTATGCCAAGATATTTATAAATAAAATATAATTTCTAGGACTTGCTTAAGGTGTAGGGGGAAAGGGAATGTGGCCAGGAAGGAAGTGGATGGGAGTATAGAAGAAATCACACTGGTAATGAGTTGATAATTATTAGATGAGAGATGGAGCCCTGGTGGCGCAGTGGTTAAGAGCTATGGCTGCAAACCAAAAAGGTCGACAGTTCAAATCCACCAGCCGCTCCCTGGAAACCCTACAGTGCAGTTCTACTCTGTCCTATAGGGTTGCTACGAGTTGGAATCGACTTGAAGGCAATGGGTTAGTTAGTTAGATGAGAAATACGTGGGTGTTGATTATGCTATTCTACTTTTGTACAAGTTTGAAATTTTCCATAATAAAAAGTTAAGATTTTATTTACAACTAGTCAATTTCAACATCGCTCTTCAACCACCCATCCTTAGAATGCTGAGCATCTTAGGATATTTAGCACAGTCCACAAGCAAAGCTCCCTTCTTTTGTATTTAAGTGTATGTATGCATGTATGTTTAAAAACTAAACAAATCTGTAAGATGTGACAGATAGCAGTGGTTGTGCTGGTACCAATTAGTTCATTCAGTAACGTTTTACTGGAAGCCTGCTATAAAGTAAACATTGTGCTGCTGAAGAAGCGCTTTTTTAAAAAGGTCTGAATTTTATAGCATTGGAAATAAAAAAAATTTATCTTAATCCAAATTCTTTTTTTCTTTTTTTAAGCATGATCCAAGCCCATTGCCATTGAGTCGATTCCATCTCATAGCAACCCTACAGGACAGATCTGAACTGCCCCATAGGGTTTCCAAGGAGTGGCTGGTGGATTTCAACTGTTGATTAACCACTGTACCACTAGGGCTCCTTAAGTATGATAAATGACTGCATTTTCTGTAAACGCAGTGGTTAACTTTATTGCACCTCAGAGTTAACTGGAAGGCTTTTATGAGGTGTGGAATCACCTTGCAGGAAGCAATTTGGCCTTTGTTCTTGCTTCTCTCCAGCTGGACCAACACCTAAAGCTAATGAGAGGAGGCTAACAGGGACCACCTCAGGGCCATGCTAAGCCTCAGGAGTCATAATGTAATCTATTATAGCCACATAGATAGGCTGATGAGAGCTCTGAACCCTAAAGCTGTGATGAGTTTCCTGGTTGGTGACTATGCACGGGAAAGGGTAGCAAGCACATCCCTCTTTGGGGACATGGAAGCTCCAGGCTGTAAAACTTCCCGGACCTCACCTTATGTGTCTCTTCATTTGTATCTTTGTCAATTCCAACTCATAACCACCTAATAGGACAAGTAGAACTGCCACATGGGCTCTCCAAGACTGTAAATCTGTATGAAAGCAGACTGCCTCATCTTTCTCCTGTGGAGCAACTGGTGGGTTTGAACAACTGACCTTTAGGTTAGCAGCTAAGTGCCTAACCACTGCACCACCAGGGCTCCTTAAGTACACTCTCCATGAATTTTGAGTTGTTCCAATTCTGTGGGTTAAAGAACCAACAGGGACAGTGACAGCCAGCAGGTGCCAGCGTCTGCCTTTTCAGCAGTCTGAAAGAAGGTGTCCTTCTAACTTGTGAGCTCCGACCCAGCTCCAGGTGGCTGGGATCAGAGAGAGAATGTGCCCCGTTGAATGGCTGGTAGCGAGGATGAAGAAGTGGGAAGGTGAGGACTGGATACATTTCCACACTTTGGGAATTGGATTCAGGCTGATCCATTCAGTTAGCAATGAAGGTGGACTTTGTTCGCTGTGCCCCTTATTTAGTGCAACTTTTGCGAACACAGACTGGACCTATCCCCAGAGCTTGTTTCTTAGGTCTGGGGCAGAGCTTGAGTATTTGCATTTCTAACAAGTCCCCAGGTAATTCTGATGCTTTTGGTCCAGGGATCACACATCGAGAAACATTGTGTTAATTAACCTATACCAGTGGCAATCATTTATAATTAATAATTAAGTATATATTTGTCATGGATTGAATTGTGTCCCTTCAAAATACCTGTCCACTCAGCTAGGCCACAATTCCCAGTATTGTGTGATTGTCTACCACTTTGTCATCTGATGTGATTTTCCTATGTGTTGTAAATCCCCTATGATGTTAATGAAGCAGGACTCAATCTGCAACATTAGGTTGTGTTTTAAGCCAATCTCTTTTGACATATAAAAGGCTCGAGCAGAGAGACATGAGGATCTCATATCAGCAAGAAAGAAGCACCAGGAGCACAGCATGTCCTTTGGACCCAGGGTCCCTGTGCTAAGAAGCTCCTCAACCAAGGGAAGATTGATGACAGACAGAAAGTCTTCCCCCTGGAGCTGGCACCCTGAATTCAGACTTCTAGCCTACGACTGTGAGAGGATAAATTTGTTAAAGCCATCCACTTGTGGTATTTCTGTTAGAGCAGCACTAGACAACTAAGACAACATCTAATGTGTTCAGCTGCCACTCAAAAGTCTGGGGGTTCAAGACTACCCAAAGAGGCCTGGTGATCTATTTCCAAAAAATCAGCCATTGAGAACCCTATGGAATAGAGTTCTACTCTGAATCACATGGGGTTGCCCTGAGTTGGAACCGACTCAACTGCAGCCAGTTAATCTGCATTACCTGATTGAGTCTTCAAGCAGGAAGGAAATGCTGAGGGACAAAGCTCTAGGTAATACTTGTGTTTTGACATTCTTCAATTTCTTCCTTATTACAGAGCTAGGGAAGAGAGGACCCAACGAAGAAAGGATGGATTTATTTTGATTAATAACCCAGAATTTTCAACTTACCTGGTTTATAACCAATCTTGCCTAAGATACCTAATCCCCTACAGGCAGGGGCATTGGTTCTACAGTAGCATTCACACTTCCCATGTGGGAGACCTGGGTTTGATTTCAGCCCATGCAACTCATGCCATCACGCACCTGTCAGTGGAGGCTTGCGTGTTGCTATGATGTTGAACAGGTTTCAGTGGTGCTTCCAGACTAAGACAGACTAGGAAGAAAGGCCTGGCAATTTATTTTCAAAAATCAGTCAGTGAGAACAGTATGAATCACAATAGTACAATAGTTCCATTGTGCAGGGGGTCACTATGAGTCATGGAGCTACTCAATGGCAGCTAACAGACTTTCCCAAATTCCACCAAGTTGCCGTTTCATGCCATGCTATATAAACACTATGAAAAAAAATCAAGAGTTTTTTCTGTCATCTTACTATGCTTACTATGTGTCAGGCACTCTGCTAGAAATCATACTTTCCTTAATCCTTTCAATCAATTTTAAGGATTTATAGACATAATCCTCAGGTTACAAGTGAAGAAACTACGGCTGAGAGTAGCTGAATAAATTACCCAGGATGAAACTAGTTAAGTGGTGGATCCAGGATTCAAATCTGGGCTTGCATGCCATTAACAACGATACTGTTCTGTTCTTTAAAACATATTGATTCATACATGCTAATGATATCTACCATTTATTGAGCTCTTACATACCTGGAGCCTTGGTGGTGGTGTGGTGAAGAGCTCGCCTGCTAACCAAAAGGTCAGCAGTTCTAATTCACCAGCCGCTCCTTGGAAACCCTATGGGGCTGTTTTCTCATATAGGGTCTACTTTGACTTGGAAATGACTTGACAGCAGTGGGTTTTTGGTTTTCTCGGTTTTATTATTATATGAGTTGGAATCAACTCAACAGCAATGGATTAAGGGCTTTAAGTGCTGAATAGTTTATACACATTATTTCATTCAATCCTCTCAAAATTCTCTATGACAGTTTTAATCTTACCAGGAGGGCATTCACAGTCTGAGACGTTTCAAGTTAACTTACCAAAAGGTCACCTGTGTAACAGCAGAAGAGCCGGGATTTGAACCCTGATCGAACTCCAAAGCTCATGCTCTTTTCAGCCAGTGTATTGGACATCCTTATAAATGAACCTTCTATATAGATATCCCTACATTTCTAACTTGCACGAACAGGATCTGATATATATTCTAACAGTGGTTTATTGAAACCATTATCTCTGATTTTCAAACATTTTTACATTAACTTTACGATTATTAGCTTGGCATACTACTGTTCCACATTAAGCTTTAATTTACTCACTCCAGACATTTCCACATAATTTGCAACTAAATCTGGTTGCCCTCAATCTTCTCTTAGCTGATTCTTTGAAACATTTATTGTTCTGCTAAATTTAATTGGGTTGGACTTAAAATTACAATCTCAAACGATTGTATACTTGAGACTTTAAGTTTTATTACCTAAATGCTGAGTTTTCCATCATCTAAAGTTTTAAGGAACATACTGTATTTTTGTTATTATCACTGACGAAAATTGTTAGTGTTGACAATGTTGTATTGAATAGAACCTTGAAACACTCTACTACCAAAGACCTCTTTTGAAGTCAACATGAATAATTTAATGAAAACACCCTTCTAGTGTCAAATACCTTGTAAAAACAAAAATATTCTAAGTCTATGCCTTTCCCTATATTCATAAACCATCATTCATTAATATTAATTATCTCTGTATATACATTTATACTAATCACTTTGTGGCTTTCAATTAGGATTTAGGTTCATTTTTACATGTTTAATTCTTAGTGAACCTATGCTGGAAACTTAAAAGTATACAACTTTTTTTTCCCCCTAAATGTTATAATTTGTTTTAGAACAACTCTGGACATTTAACTTTTCATTAAACCTTTTAAAATACCAAGTATTTTTTTAAATTTTGTTCTTTGATAGTAAATTTGAATTAATATTTAGTATTAAACCAAGGAACATCAAATATAAAAAAAATTTCAAAAATATACTTTAGGAAAAAAAGGTACATTTTAAACAACAGAAAACTAGTACAAAAGCACTTTCTAAACTCTTCAGGACTTACCCTGAGACCCCCCCCCAATCTTACTATCTTCTGGGATGAATAGCTACAATAGATGGTAAGGAACTTGAATTTGGCAAACTGAAAAATCTTAAAGACTTTTCAACAATAAAGTTGAAAATGTATCTTAGAAATAAAAACTAATATATTGTTCATGCCATTTTCATTCACTAAATATGAAAAATTTAGCATGGATTTGCTTATCAAATTCTTAGGCTAGAAAATAATGGTCTATACCCTTAAATTACCAAGAGATAGTTAAAACAACACTATTTTATACAGGAAGTATATGGAAAGTCCAGGCAGGCTGAAAATTTAAATTGACTCAAAGTTTTTTTTTTTTTTTTTTTTCAAGCAAGCTTTATTAACCTTTCATGAGTTTAGCTGGTCATGTTTAGAGTATATACCACGATTTCAGTATTAATGAAGGGTTAAAAAAAAAAAAAGTCCTCCCAGAAGATAGCTTTCAGTGCCTCTGTCACACAGGAGCAGATGAACCCAACTACTATAGAACTTATATAACCCAGCTGTCAAAGTTGTTTTCACATATTTAATTAAAAGCTTAAGCAAAAATGGAAGTACATGAAAACTCAAACACTGTTCTCCTAGTGCCTCAAGTAGAGTTTATTGGTAGTTAGGTTATCCACATTCCTAGAAATATAAACATTCTAAGTGACTGTCACTAGTGCAGGTACATTTAACATATGAAAGCTCCACAGGAAGCTACTTCATTTTGTGTGTAACAAGAATCGAGGTTCCAAAAACTCAGCTGTGCCACTAAAGAAAAATGAAATAAACCAAAACTAGAAACCAAAACCAAACCTAGCAAAGTGCATTTCTTTTGGTTATCTTCGGAACAAACAGCTGTTGGCTTTACACATAGAAATAGAAAAATTTATTAATATGTGGAATTACATTGGAAGTAACATATGGAATACAATGGAAGTCTTTGCCTATTGACAAAACATTTGGTAAAGGTGTTTCCTTGTAATAATTTATTCCAATGTAAACAGCACCAGCGAATTTTCATAGAACAGAGCTTTGTTATTTTCCCCTTCATTTTCTATAATTGAAGTTCTTATCTGCAGTATTGAACCACTTCTTCCTTCCTTATAATCAGGAGCGGACTGCCCATATAACACTGTTCAGCTTGTAAACAAAAAACTAAAGCTTAGCGCACATATGACATTTTTTACATTTTCACTCCACAGTGCATCAGGTGGTGTTTATAAAGCTTTTGCTCCTCCCAAAACACTACAAAAATATGATGTGAAAAACCACATCTGTGTTCAGCTAGCAAATATTAATAGAATATTTTTTAATATTTTAGAGACCATTTATCACAATTACATCCTTTTGACTGAATTCATCAATTACTTTCTTTATAAATCCAAAAACGTATCCAAGCATACGCATCTACATGCCCAAATTTACTATATAAAAGAGTCAAGTAAATAATTTTAGGTTATTCAAGTGAAAGTGCTTCTGACAGCACACTATTTCTACAATATACCTAAACCCCAAAAAAGGTGTTCTAAATCTGACCATGTAAAAGATGCATAGTTATTTCTAAAAAGTAAGACTACACACCAAAACATGCTTTGTCAGGAAAACTAATCCATGCACTTGAATATGCCCCCAAATGCCTTCATTTGATTATTTTAAGTTCAGACCAACTTAAATATTGTCTAGAATTCAGACATAGCATTGAATTGTTTGATTTCAGAAACTGATAAAAATAATTCGGTCAAAATCTAAAAAAGCAAACACTTTGTTCTTACATCAAAAAAAAAAAAGGGCCAAATGGGCAAACTTGACCCACATAACTGTTTATATTAATCTATCTTAACATTTCCATTCGTTAGCATTTCATCTTAACTTAAAAAGCCTTCTATGCAAAGTCCCTGCAAAAGATTCCCCCAAAAAGATGTAAGCACAACACTAGGTAGACACTCTTCAAAGTTTTATTTCACTAACTTCAGGTCAAATTTCCACAACTGTTTTCCTGGTCAATTTACTATCCTTGCTTGGCTTTCAAAAAATGGTAGTACCAAAAGATGGCGGGGGGGGGGGGGGCGGGCCGGGGGAGGTGCAGGGAGTGCAGAAGAGACCACTTTAAGGAGCACTGCGTTTACTCATCTTCCACAAGGCAACAGAGTTGGGCATCTGATTGTTCAACAAAACAAAAATGCGACAGCATCCAGGAGGGCAGGCAGGCAATCCAGGCTGTAGACACTCTTCCATTTGTCAAAATCAGACCAAAGAAAACCTACTCCACACAGATATAAAAGGTATTACTATTCATCTTTTCTTTTTCTGTTGCCGCAACATTTTTCTTCTTTTAATTATCATATCATGTAACTTCTCAAGTCCTTCCTTTAGTCCATCTCCTATGATTGCACAGGTAGGCTGCAAATGCCAAGGAGTTGATGAGCTCAGTTCACCCATTGCTAACAATTTCTCAATTTCCGAGAGAGACAATGAGTTCCTGAGGTCTTGTTTGTTAGCAACTATAAGTACAGGGACTCCTTGATTCTCTGATATCCTAGTTATTTTGTGAAGTTCAGTTTTGGCTTCTTCCATCCTTTCAACATCAACAGAGTCCACAACAAACACAATGCCATCTGTGCATCTGGTATATGATTTCCACAGGGGCCTTAATTTCTCCTGACCACCTACATCCCAAAAGTGAAAAGTGACTGTTTTAGAATTTCCCAAGGTTACCTTAATTTTCTCTGTGTTAAATCCTTTGGTAGGCACGGTATTTACAAATTCATTGAACTGCAGCCTGTATAATACAGTTGTCTTTCCAGCACAGTCCAAACCCAGAATAACAATGTGGAAGGACTGAAATGAAGGCAAGCTGGACAGGATAGAATTCTGGTCTGACAGTCCATTCCCCATTTCCAGTAGCAAATAAGTATCCCAAGTTGAAACGATTTCTTCGTAAGGCTTTTGAATTTCTCTTCCTAGGTGATTCAGCTACAACACTGCTGGGGGAACGTGAAGGAGGGGAATGAATAAGTTATTTTTGTGAAATAACGCACTATAACTGTTTTTCTCAATTTCTGATAAGCAACACGGGGAACCTGATGGATAAAACTTGCTTTAGTCAACAAACTTAGATATGAAACGCAGGCAATCTTTAAGACAAACGACAAAATAACTGATGGGAATTCTTTAAGACTCACTTAAATTACAGTAATAAGTACTTTTCATACTCCCCTGGGTCCCCAAACTCAATGACCTCATTCCGGAGACAACCCTGTCACCAGTATCTGGTCCAAGTCGCCGTAACCACAGAAGTACCTCTTCTGGCAGAAAACTCATAATATACAATCTTGGGGATCTAATTCCACATGTTCAAAGGATAACCAAGGTCACTATTACTCCCTCCCGCGACCCAAAAATATAACAACGCTCTCACCTCCTGAATTGGAGTCTGTGTCCAAACGAGTAAGCATTGGCTGGCAGGAAGGCGTTACTACACGGGTGGAAAGCACCCCATGCCCGCTCGGCTTAGCTCTCCACACAGCTCTGGCAATCGCTGCACTAGAAACCTTGGACTGAGACTCCGACCACGCCCACTCATCGCAGCCCACCCATGATCCCAAATCCCATTGGTCAGTCCAACCAGAATGTCCACACAACTCCCGCCCCGGCGCCCTAATTGGCCAGCTTAACTGTCGCTCTCCCAGCTGCGAAGCCCGGCTATCTCGCGGTCCACAGGCACCACCTGTTGCCCTCAAGTTAGAAAACAGGGCTCCCGTGGAGGAAGCCTAGCGGCCCCTGCACGATGACAGACAGCTTCGGGAGCTCAGGTCGCCGCCAGTCCGCCCGCTCCGCCC
Source organism: Elephas maximus indicus (assembly GCF_024166365.1). Taxonomy (NCBI): domain Eukaryota; kingdom Metazoa; phylum Chordata; class Mammalia; order Proboscidea; family Elephantidae; genus Elephas; species Elephas maximus. Next base: position 73,376,315 of record NC_064826.1, on the reverse strand, counting down.
TCCCGGGCGCACCTGCAGCGCGGCCGACAGACGCCGCGCCGCGGTTCTCACATCCGGGGCCCACGGTCACTGCCGGCGCGTTAACTCTTTGTCTGCTGGCCGGAGGGCGCTCACTGCGGCCGCGCCGGCTCTTCAGGCGTGAACGATGTGGCCTGTGGCACCCACCACGGTAGGCCCACCCTTTCCACAGCTGGACCCCTTCACCGCGCTCCTCGGCACCCAGCCGGCTCTGCTCCCTCGGCAGGGCGTGGCCACCACAGCTGCTAGTCCCGCTGCGACTCACCTGACTGACCGTCCTTCCCCAGTCCTGAACAAATGTCGCTCCCAGCCACTTAAGAGGCGCGCTGTTATCTGCCCTCGGGCACCAGCGAAGCCGGACGGTGGTAGAGGAAGAGATGCCGCTTCCAGGGGCGCCGAGGGGGGCGCCGTGCCAGGCCGCTCTAACGGTGCTCGCCTGTAGCTCCCCGCGCCTGCCGCGGGTCCGCCCCTTTCCCGCGCGTCACCCCCGCGCGGGCCAGTAGGGGGCGCGCGGAAGCCAGGTCTCCTAGCAACGCAAAAACAAGGTCACTTTCGAACCGACCTCGAGCTGGCGGCAGGCGAGGGCGGGTGGGGCTTCCGGCCTCAGACCCGGAGCGGTTGCAGTAGCCAGAGATTTTAGCAGCTGGCAGTTAGCCTCGGGCAGGCCCCACCCTGCAGCGCTTCTGTTCAGGGCACTGTTGGACGTCTTCAGGGCGGCGGCCTCGTGACGCAGGGTCAGGGAATCCAGCGGACGCCGGACGGGCGGGCCCCTTATATAATGGGGTGACGTGGACTTGCCTCTGTGGCAGCGCTGAGCAACCTAGGCAGGACAGGTGCCTGTAAGGCGCCTTCCTTTTGCAAAGCAAATTAACAATCTGCCTCCCACATGATCCTGGCAGCATCCCCGAGAGGTGGCGACAGGTAGAAATGTCCCAGTTTTATAGATAAGGAGATACACTTTGAAAGTTTAAATAGTTGTTCCTAATGACCCAAGGAAAATTAATGGTGGCTCTGAAACTAAGATCTAGTGGTAAACTGAAGTCTACTGGTCATTAAATGCATAATACTTTCTATTGGATGATTCTGATTCTAAATGTAATTGTGTCCATTCACTAATATTCATTGGACACAATAGGCACAATTCTGTGTGCCCGAGGATAGAATGATGAGCAAAACAGACACTGTCTCTGCTCTTGTGGAATGATAGAATCTCCTGGAAGAAAAGTGAAAGTAACCAAATTGTCACATGAATAAATTTAATTTCAAAATGTGATCAGTGGTAATTGCAGGGTGCTTTTTTATTGAGTTGGAATCGACTCGACAGCAGTGAGTTTTTTGGTTTACAACAACATGGAACCTTGGTGGCACGGGGTTAAGAGCCCTGGCTGGCGCTAGCCAAAAGGTCGGCAGTTCAAATCCACAAGTCACTATTTGGAAACCGTATGAGGCAACTCTACTCTGTCCTATAGGGTTACTATAAGTCGGAATCTACTAGCCAGCAACAGGTTTGGTTTTGGGTTTGGTGTGACAGCGTAGAAGAGGGATACTGACTTGACATTCTCAGAAAGCTTCAATGAGCAACATCTTTTTGATGGAGGCTTAAGAGGTTGTGACTTGGAAGAATCCAACATAGTACATCTTTTTGAAGGGGTTGGGTAATTCTTTTTTAATATGGGATCGAAATCTTCTAAAGAAACTTCCTAACTTTTCTCAAAAGCACTATTCCAGTGATATTTACCATATTTTTCCCTAGGTGATGCAAATGGGTAACATGCTGGCTGCTAATCAAAAGGTTCCTGGTTTGAACCCACCCAGCAGCTCTGCTGGAGAAAGACCTGCCCATCTGCTCCCATAAAGATTAAAGCCTAGGAAACCCTATGGGGCAGTTCTCCTCTTTCACATGGGGTCACTATGAGCTGAAACCCACTCAATGGCACCTAACAAGTCTTGCTTAAATCATGAGATTTTATTAGCCCTTTATAGTAATCAGCAAGTAAATGGTAAGGGACTTAGTTCAATGACTGGTAGCACTTTCTTGGGAACTTTATGGTGCTTCTTAAACTGGAAAAAGTTGCCAATTCTCCAAAAATCAAGAATTTAAAGCAAGAAAATTCCATGAAAAACAGCCATTTTTTTTTTTTTTTTTTTTTTTTACAATAGCTTTGAAATCAGATATACCCTTCCCATAGTCCTCACAAAGGTACAATTCTGCATAGTGTTTCCTGGAGCATAAAAAATCCGATATAAAAATACTGAGAGCCTCTGACCTTGTGGAATCAATTTTATTTAATTGATCTTTAATGTTATACTAGGTTTTTAACTGGGACAGGATCAGCCAAATCCCTGAACAGTTAAACATGTTTAGAGGGCTGTAAAAGAAAAAGTAAGAAAAGGATATGCAACAGAGACCATATGTAGACCACAAATCCTAAAATAACTACACTTTGGCTCTTTGCTGGTAGTGTTTGCCTACTCCTATTCTAGAGCAATAACAACCATATGGAAACTGCAACAAATGATGTAAAAAGTGATGAAATTTTTAGAATACATGGCTACTTTATTGCATAATCTTCCTATGGAAGCCTCATTCAGACATTTTATTTAGATGCTGCACCAGGAAAATCTTTGTTGCCATTAGACTGTAGCTTTTTTTTTTTTTTCCAGACTTTGTGCTGAGGTGGCCTGGGTTGCCTCAGAGAACTCATAGAGGCTCTGTGGGGTATTTTAACTTTTTGAGGGAAACATAGTGACATCTGTTGGACCATGTTAATAACTACAACTGTTAAGTTGTTTGGCTCTGTCCTCGACGGCAGTGGGTTTATTTAATAAATGGAACTTTTGGGTATTTCCCTTGGCCTGGGCACCATGAAAGGAAACCCTGGTGGCAAAGTGGTTAAGACCTATGCCTGCTAACCAAAAGGTCAGCAGTTTGAGTCCACCAGGTGCTCCTTGGAAACCCTACGGGACAGTACTACTCTATCCTATAAGGTCGTTATAGGGTCGCTATGAGTTGTAATCAACTCAACAGCAACGGGTTTGGTTTTTGGGTTGGGGCACCAGGAAAAAATTACTGAGACACTAGGGACTCTGGTTTTCCAAGCTTGGCTGATAATGGGAATCCCCTGGTAGTGATTGTAAAGTTACAAATTCTTGGTCCCTGTTCCTCTGTGGGGAAACCCTGCTGGTGTAGTGGTTAAGTGCTACGGCTGCTAACCAAAGGGCTGGGAGTTCAAATCCACCAGGTGCTCCTCGGAAACTCTATGGGGCAGCTCTACTCTGTCCTATAGGGTCTCTATGAGTTGAAATCGACTCGATGGCAATGGGTTGGGTTGGGTAGGGTTTGTTCCATACTTCTGTCAAAAGAGTCAACAATAAATTTATTAGATGAGATTTTTTCAAGCAGGAGGTTTGAGAATCAGATAGCACCAAACTGCGTATGGAAAGGTACTCCACCAAGTATCAGCAGTGACTGGCTTTTTACTGACAAAACTTGGAAGCAAAGAAGCTTATTTCTAATTGGCTTATATAATTTACTATTGAAATGCTTTCAGGATTCCATTGGCCGTTGAGGGTGGAAGCCCTCTTGGAATCTTGTTGATCAACTAGGGTGACCTGATTTACAGGAAAGTTAGGCTTAAGTTTTGGTAAAGACAAGCTTTAGGGGCATTGTCCACTCAACCACCACCACCATTTTGTGAACCACACGACTCCATTTTAATTTCATTTGTTGTTTTTAGGTACTGCTGAGTCTGCTCTGACTCATAGCATCCCTGTATACAACAGAAGGAAATGCTGCCCGGTTCTATGCTATCCTCACAATCCTTGCTGTGTTTGAGCCTGTTGTTGTAGCCGCTATATCAATCCATCTACTTAAGGGTCTTCCTCTTTTTCGCTGGCCCTCTGCTTTACCAAGCATGATGTCCTTGTCCAGCAACTGGTTCCTCCTGTTAACATATCCAAAGTAAGCAAGACTAAATCTCGCCATCCTTGCTTCTAAGGAACATCCTGGCTATACTTCTTCCAAGACAGATTTGCTCATTCTTCTGGCAGTCCATGGCATATTCAGTATTCTTAGCCAATACTATAATTCATATGCATCAATTCTTCTTTATTCCTCCTTGTTTATTGTCCCGCTTTTACATGCATGCGAAGCCATTGAAAACACCATGGCTTAGGGTCAGGGGCACCTTATCTTCAAAGTGACATCTTTGCTTTTCAAAACTTTAAAGAGGTCTTTTGCAGCAGATTTGCCCAATGCAATATGTCATTTGATTTCTTGACTACTGCTTCCATGAGCATTGTTTGTGGCTCCAAGTAAAATGAAATCTTTGACAACTTCAGTATTTTCTCCATTTATCATGATGTTGCTTACTCGTCCACTCGTAAGAATTTTTGTTTTCTTTATGTTGAGATGTTATCCATATTGAAGGCTGTAGTTTTTGATCTTCACTAGTAAGTGCTTCAAGCCTTCTTCCCTCTTCCTGATGCCAAGTTCTTCTCCATATAGTCCAGCGTACAGATTGAATAAGTATGGTTAAAGGATACAACCCAGACACACTTTTTCTAATTTAAACCACACGGTATTCCCTTGTTCCATTTGAACAACTGCCTCTTGGCCTATATACGGGTTCCACGTGAGCACAATTAAGTGTTCAGGAATTCCCACTCTTTGCAATGTTATCTATAATTTGGTATGATCCACACAGTCAAATGCCTTTGCGTAGTCAATAACACACAAGTAAACATCTTTGTAGCATTTCCTGCTTTCAACCAAGATTCATCTGCCACCAGCAATTTTATCCCTCCTTCCATGTCCTCTTCTTGAATTTCTGGCAGTCCCCTGTTGATGTACTGCTACAACTGTTTTTGAATGATCTTCAGCAAAACTTTACTTGAGTGTGATATTAATGATATTATTCCATAATTTCTGCATTCTGTTGGATCATCTTTCTTTGAAATGGGCATGTATATGGATATCTTCCAGTCAGTTGGCCAGGTAACACCTCCCAAATCAGAATCTTCAGGGGAGGGGCTATTCCAACAATTACCCCCATGTAATTAATTATTAATTAATTATTAGACAAATTTGAGAAAACACTACCTTAAAAAATGGATATGTTTTCTGCTTTCAAATAATAATAACTGAGTAATTTACCTTGTTTCCCTTTTTGAAGACTAGTTTTTTTTTTTTTACTAGGACCCAGATCAAATCTGATGCTCAGAGCAAGCCTGTGGCATTCTGCGTCTTTTCCATAATCCTGATTTTCTTTTATGTACTTTAATCGACTTGACGGCACTGGGTTAGTTTAGTTAAGCATTGCACATACTGAAATGATCTTTTCCACTCCTTATTTTTATGTGCTGCCTCCTCTTCCGGGTTACCTCAGTTCATTGTCTCAATAGTAATGGAGTTTCCCAAGTTCCAAGGTATATGCAAACAAAAGACTTTTACTTGAAGTGAATGTGAGTTGTCCCTGGTACAACAGGCTGTGCTGTGACAGTAAAAGCTTTCAGAAAAGACCTGATATGAGTGGTAAGTGCACCCTCTTTAGGTTGTATAGGACCAAATGAACAATCAAACAGAACCTTAGCTCTCAAAAGGTTCTACCACTAGTCCCACATCTGCAATTGGTATAGGCTTTTAGAAAATATTTATAGAATGAATTAACGAGCAAATTAAGTGTGTTTTAGAGTCTTTGTGCCTCACTTTCCTCAGTGCATTGTTTTTTGGGGGGAAGAATTGAAAGAATTACTATATGTATAACAGTAATTGTTAGATAAAATAGTATTTTGTTGATATATTACTTTAACTTTCTTATCTCCCTAAAGATCACAGAACTTATTAACTAAAAAGCTATTTAGTCACAAGTAGCTAATATTGAAACATTAAGCTGCTGAAGTTTTTGGTATGAAACAGATTAACTGAGCAAAGATGCCCTATAACTTTGACCCATTAGAAGAGAGAGATAAAATTGCTATTTGCAAATAATTTAATAAGCACCCTGAGACCTAAGTGTGATATTTGATACATCAAACATCTCTGTAAAAATCAATAGGTAAATAAATTAATGAACAGCAGTTACAGTTTACCAAGTTATTTACAAAGAAAGATTTTCACATATATCCATTATCTTCAAAGTGCCCTACAAGAAAAGCAAGGTCATTGTGGTCGTCTCTATAGATGAAGAAACTGTGGCTTGGTGAGGTTAAGTGGTTGACTTGTAACTTGGCTGACTCCGGGTAAGACCTGTGTTTGTAACCACATGCTGATTGGCTTTGGGATGTGGAGTGCAGGGTAACGCATTGTGAACAGATCCACCAAGGGAGGGAAGAACGTTCCTTTAGAAATTTTCAACTAAACAGATGAGATCAATGGATAAATATGGAAGATCAGCATGTCCTTATTTTGAAAGTACATTTCTTGTTTTTAGCAAAAATAATCCCTCAGTATGCTTTATTTATCATGAGAGTGTAATATTTAAAGATTGATAACTATTGGTCTGGAATCTATTGAGAATTGGCAGCAAATTTATGATATTCTCAGTCCAAAAGGATTTCATAGTCTTAAGGCATACCCAGACGTAGTTTCAGAATCAGGGAATGCAATAAAGTTTAAAGTTTCACACAACAGAAACAACTTATTTTAGAAACTGCCCTGCTGTCTTCTGTTTAAAGATAGCACTGCCTATTAATAGAAAATTGAGGGTTATCTTGATGTTCCACATACTTATGGGTTTATATATTTATCAACAATCTATGATATAAATTGAAAATGTGCTGGATGGCATATTAAATTTAGAGTAAATGTGGTTCTTCAGGAACTTAAATATCTCAGGATGTCAGAATCTGATCATAACAGTGGTTGCTAAATCATCAATATCAGGAGATCAATCAATATAAAAAACAATGTTTTGTATGTTGTTGTCATTGAGTGTATTCCTACTCACAGTGACCCCACTTGTGCAGAGAAAAACTGCTGTTTATGTTTTCAAGGCTATGATCTTCCAGAAGCAGATTGCCAGGCCTGTCTTCCCAGGTGCCTCTGGGTAAGTTTGAACCGACAACCTTTGGCTAGTAGTGGAGTACTTAAAGTTTGCGCCACCCAGCCACCCCATGTTTTGTATAGAGAAGAGAAAAATTATAGCTATTGCTTGGTTCTATTTATTTACATAAGTGGTAAATATATGGGGAAATTATAAAGAATTTTGTATATGTTATAAAAAAGGAAACTATAAATAATGGACTTAGTTAATATTTTCTACTTTTTGTCACTACGAGATCTTCCCATTTATTCAGTGGGAGATTAGAGGAGATGTTGATTAGCTCATAATACAGGAATGAAAGGTAGGAATTGATTCTTTTGAATTTTGCTTGCAATTTGTGAACTTACAATGTAGAATTATAAGTAATAAAAATAATTTTCCTTTCTTAGAAGAAATGGATATGGTCATTATTCTAAAAATCAGCTACTATTTAATATTTTGTATTCTAAGCTGTAATTTTCAAACAATTTAAAAAATCTTATTTGTTTAGATTTTACCCAATGATTAAAAAAGAAAAATTTGATTAAGAAGTATTATATTCTTGAGTATGAAAATTCCGTTTTAATAAAGTTCAAGAACATAAAATAATTTGATACTAAAAAATTGTATGCACTTCAACTCAAGTTCTTTCATCTACTCACCACTATTTGAATCAAACTGGAAAGTAAACTCTCAAAACTACCTTTAAGCAGGCTCCTTTTTCCTGGGATCGATTAAAAAAAGAACCTTCATAGCAGAAAAGAATTATTTTAGTTTTTGACATGTATAAATGAATAGACATGTATGTGTATGCACCCTCATACATAGATCTTATCTTTTACAAATTAAATTTTTATGCTATACTTAAGTTTGGCACCTACCATTTAAAATGGGAAAGGCAAGCATTGATACTATTTTTTGGTGAATGTAATTTTGCTCAGTGAGGGGAGTTTGAAATAATCCAATCGATTCCTAGTTCTATAATTTAAATAAAGCATTTTAATTCTCTCTAATAAGCATTTTTGTTTTGTTTTGTTTTGTTTTACAAGTAAAAAATATATGTTACTGCTGATAGGAATGTAAAATGGTACAGCTGCTTTGGAAAACAGCCTGCTAGTTCCTCAAAGAGTTAAACATAGAATGACTGTGTGGCCCCACAATGTCACTTTTAGGTATATACCCAAGACAAATGAAAATATATGTCCACACAAAACTTTGTACATAAATGTTCATAGCAACTTTATTCACTGTAGCCAAAATGGGGAAACAACCCAAATGGCCATCAAGTTACAAATAAAATTAGTTGTATCCATACAAAGAAATCTTATTTAGCAAATTAAAAGATATGAAATACTAATGCATGTTACAATATGGGTGAACCTTGAAAACATTATGGAGTCAGTCACAAAGGATCACGTATTGTATGCTTACATTTATATGAAATGTCCGGAATAGACAAATCCATAGACAGGCTGGAGACAGAAAGTATATTGGTGATTGCCCACGAATGGGGAAGGAAGAGGTTTGGGGACTATGGGGAGTGACTTTTAATGAATACAAGATTTCTTTTGGGGGTAATAAAAATGTTCTAAAATTAATTGTGATGACAGTTACACAAATTCTCTGGATATACCAAAAACCATTGAATTAAAAAAAAAAAAAAACAATAGCTAGATCTCAAAACTGATCACTTCATGCAAGTAAATCACGTAGCGTTTAAAAAGGTCTGTACATTTGCCTATGCACAAGGATATTAAAATCTAGCATATCTATACCAAAAAAAAAAAACACATTGCCATTGAGTCGATTCCAACTCATAGCGACTCTATAGGACAGGGTAGAACTGCCTCATACGGCTTCCAGGGAGCGCCTGGCGGATTTGAACTGCCAACCTTTTGGTTAGCAGCCATAGCTCTTAATCATTATGCCACCACCATGGTTTCCAGCATATCTATAGAGGTTAAAAAAAAAAAGCCATACGCAATACTCCAACTCCTCAAAATAGATATGTAGACTATTATTCATGTTGTTCTCAGAAGAAACATTTTGAATGAATTCACTACTGTTCTTTTACTTCAAAGGGAAAAGATCATCATGTTTTGATAGATCTCTGAGTTTTTGGTTCAAAACATCTGGCCATCTGAAGAATGATTTGCTGATAAGCAAATAATTAGCATGTACTAGCTGACTATCTCCAGTACATTTGCAAGACTTCATAAAACAACAGAATGTCTTTGAGGAATTCAGTTTAAGATGGTGTCCTCTATGTATTTTCATCTCACAGATAATCCATTCCAAATGAAGTATAAAAACCGTGCTGCTACATCAAAGAAGTGGACTAAACAAAGATTAAGCAAAGGTATTTGGCAATCCTTTATGCCAGCAGATGGAGACACAAATCTCAGTTTTGGCAATTGTGTTTGTATACATTCTAAACTAGGCTGAAAGTTCGGAATCCTTACCAAGCTGAACACATTTGTGACTTGTGAAACTTTGGGGTAAACACAGACAGTGTTATATATACGGACTCCTTTTGCAGCCTGATATTTGTGTCTTGGAAGTTAAACATATATTTATGCAAAAACAGAGTATATCAGTACATATGTATAATATTGAGAAAGAGTCTGTTTGCCAAAGCTGTACAGTGGCTGTGGGGCATTAAAAACACATGACAATACCTATTAATAAGAAACATGTAAAGGGAATACAATGTGATCTTTAAGCATTGGTATAATATATCGTACCATGTATTACCTTTCCTTGTGATTTTAGCCCTAAGTACATTATAAATTATTTAATGAAATACTTGGAACACTAAAGCTTCAATTTTCTTTGTTTTCCACTTGTTCCTCTTAAGTACACATGACTCTAAGTGACTTAAAAGGGATGAGGGCACCAGATTTCATTTTTTCCATCCTGAGGAGCTTGGACATCATTTCAGACTTGGAGGGAGAAAATTTTGGCTCTTTCTTGGATTTTTGAGACAGCTAAAATTACACACTAAAGCAGCTTTGGGAACTCTCCTGAAATCATGGAACTTTCTGCTTTATCCTCTAATGTCCTAGATCCATAAGCCTCACTGAGGTCAGAATTACAGGTGATTACAAGGGAAGAGCATATTCAAGAAACTCTCAAATCCAACACTGTGAGTCAGGGCTCTTAGCTTCTGTCCTAGTCATCTAGTGCTGCTATAACAAATACCACAAGTGGATGACTTTAACAAAGAAAAATTTATTCTGTCACAGTCTAGGATGCTAGAAGTTTGAATTCAGGGTGCCAGCTCCAGGAGAAGGCTTTCTCTCTGTTGGCTCTGGGGGAAGGCCTTGCAATCAATCTTCCCTGGTCAAGGAGCTTCCCAGTGCAGGGACCCCTGGTCCAAAGGACACGCTATCCTCCTGGCTCTTGTTTCTTGGTGCTATGAGGTCCCTGTAATTCTTTGCTTGCTTCTGTCTTTTATATCTCAAAAGAGATTGACTTAAGACACACCCTAATTTTGTAACTAGAGTCCTGCCTCATTAACATAACTGCAGCTAATGCTGCCTCATTCACATCATAGAGATGGGATTTAAACACACAGGAAAATCACATTAGGTGACAAAATGGTAGACAATCACGCGGTACTGGGAATCATGGCCTAGTCAAGTTGACACACATTTTGGGGGGACACAATTCAGACTGTAACAGCTGCAGATCTATTTAGTTACGCAGAAAGGGAGCTTACAAAGATGTTAGATAGTTCTTCAAATCTGCAGGAAGGTTTAGAGGCTACACAGCTTAGAAGAATACCTCAACTCACACTGTAGATTACTGCTCCAGTGAAGACATCGTGGCAGCCATTGCTGGGTGACTCCACCCCAGCCTCACTGCCAATGCTGCTAAGCATCTGAACTACTTCTGAGACTCTCTGAAGCCAGGTCTTTGTTTCTTTAAGATGCGTTACTATGCTGAGATTGGCCTGGGGAAGAGGGGCGCATTTAAACTAGTTCACATTTTTATAATCAGAAAATAAAGGTAATTTCTCTTTGACAAAACAAGGTGTATAGGGGTGTGTGCACACCTGTGCCAGGATATATACTCTTATTACCTTATTTTTAGGGATGGCTACAGATTTTCTGAAAAATACTCCTTTACTTCTGTTCTGACCCGGAGAACGCTGGTCTGTCCCACACTTACACAGCCAGCACCTATACTTCAAATTTGGCAGCAGGAGTTGTTTTCACCTAGTCTTGAGAACTTCTGTCCTTGAGCCATTTACCTCAGAAACTTATCCCAGAAGTATTACTACCTCATCTAGGAATGGAAATTACTAGTCAACTCTGCCTTCTGATCTCTGTACCACGAATACAGTCATAATCCACTGTAGCTTGGAGCAGCTACAGCTAAACCAGAACCTTCTTGTTTGGCCACGTGGCCTGCCTATTTTAGCACTGCTTGTTATTTTTTTTTTTTGTTAAGAGATCAGAGCCCTGGCGGTGCATTGGTTAAAAGCTCCAGCTGCTAACCAAAAACTCAGCAGTTTGAATCCACCAGCTGCTCCTCGGAAACCCTACAGGGAAGTTCTACTCTATTCTACAGATTCTCTATGAATCAGAATTGACTCAATTGCAATGGGCTTGGCCTGGCTTCTTGTTGTGACGTGAACCCAAGTGAAATAGTTGAACGGCTCCATTTCTGTAACCTTTATGGAAGCATATCACCAGATCTTTCTCCTGCAGAGCCACTGGGTAGGTTTGACAGCCAACCTTTGGGTTAGCAGCCAAGCTATTTACCGTTTGTGCTACCAGGGCTCCTTATTTTAGCACTGCAAGTAAACCGTATTCTATGTACAAGGTACTCCCCCCAAATAAAAGCAGTAACAAGAGCAACATCGTGGAATCCTCTGGAACCCCAGCAGCCAGCTTATCAGGGGGTTATAGATGAGGACCAAACATGGGAACACCTCCACTCTAAAATTTTTGCTTTTGTTGCTTCCCACATGATAATCAATGAGTGAGGTCATCGTGAGCATTGAACACTCCCATGCTTCAGTCAATAATCTGAGATTATTGACTCCAGGGCCACCAGTGGTACACTCTGTGTATACCAAAACCAAAAAAAAAAAAAAACCATCGCTGTGAAGTCGATTCCAACTCATAGCAATCCTACAGGACAGAATAGAACTGCCCCATAGGGCTTTCAAGGAGTGGCTGATGGATTCAAACTGCAGACCTTTTGGTTAGTAGCCAAGTTCTTAACCACAGTGCCACCAGGGCTCCACTCTGTCTGTGGTGGGGGACTGTATGTTCTGAATGGGGCAACCCTTGGCCAGGATTTGCCACTGACATTTTAGCCAGTAACTATGACTCTATCAAGGTATTAAATATGGTTCAGATTAGGGACAGTGATATGCACCATGTTTACCTGTGATATCTGTCTCTAGTTTAAGTCATGGTATAATGTATTATTTAAACCATTTTCTTCACCTGGATGACCATGGATATACTTATCCTAGGTTTTATGTCCTTTATTAATACAAAGCTATACTGATAGTGTTATATATCTATGACAAAATGATACACAGTCTCTAGCATACCCCTTATCTCTATGTCAGGCATCAACAGTTAAAGGAATCTTCTGCCTCCAAGGACAGATCTAGCTACCTAATTTCTATATTCTGGTGTTTGACAGTGGTGTCCAAACACAGCTAAATCTGAATTTCCCCGTCAAAAAAAAGAAAATTTTTTTTTTTAATTGTTTACCATCTGCTATGGATTGAATTATGTTCCCAAAAAGACTTATTGAATTCCTAACCCCCATTACCTGTGAATGTAATCACATTTAGAAATACGGTCTTTGCAGATATAATTAAATTAACATACAACGGAGTAGAGTGGGGCCTAATCCAATATGAGTGATATCCTTATGAAAAGAGAAGAGACCGAGACACACACAGGGAAGACAATCATGTGAAGATGGAGCAGAGATTGGGATTATGCTGCCATAAACCAAATGCTTGGGACTACCAGAAGCTGAAAGAGAAAAGGAATATTTTCCTGGAGCCTTAAGTGATAGCATGGTCCTACTGACATCCTGGATTTGGACTTCTAGCCTCCAGAACTGTGAGAGAATAAGTTTCTGTAGTTTTAAGTCATGCAGTTTACGGTACTTTATTACAGCAGCCCCAAGAAACTAATACACCATTCATAGACAAATGGGTGATCAAATATGTTCTCGAAAAGCATCTGCAGTGGTGTCATTAGCTACTTTCACCCCACTGAATTATAAAATACAACAGTTCCACCTAGAACACTATGCATTTTATAGAAGTTACAATATCTACTCTGAATATTCATGATTTTTCCAACTTCACTGATACTTCTGAGGCTATCAGTATCTAAAATAATAACTCATTGCCATGGAGTTGATTCTGACTCATAGCAACCCTGAAGGACAGAATAGAGCTGGGAATGGGGTTTCCAAGGAGTGGCTGGTGAATTCTAACTGCTGACCTTTTGATTAGCAGCCAGAGCTCTTAACCACTGCACCACCAGGGCTCCAAAAAAAAAAAAAAAGCGTAACAGATAAAAATACCTCTAGGACTCCTTCCCATAGGCATAGGATGGGGAGCAGCACCAAGCTATAGAGGGAAATCATACGAGTATCTTGGCACCACCTTTCAGTACAACCACTCTTCCCACATACCTGGCACCTTGAAAATGCTGAAGACAGTAAACCTCACTTTAGTCGCCTCACCTCCCTGTTTCATCTTACCCTCTGAAATCCACCCACCATAAACTCCATCATGCATACCAGAAATCTAGAACATAACTCCATCATGCATACCAGAAATCTAAAACACAGAGCAGGACCATTTTCCAGAAAGAAAAGGTATTACTGAGGACTCCATCCAAACCAACCAAACCCACTACCTCCAAGCTGATTCCAACTCATAGTGACTCTGTAGGCCAGAGGACAACTGCCTCATAGGGTTTCCAAGGCTGTATATCTTTACCCTTAGAGTGGGTGGTGGGTTCAAATAGCTGACCATTTGATTAGCAGCCGAGCACTTTACCACTGCACCACTAGGGTTCTTCGAGGACTCCATACTCAGCTATAATTCCATATTCACTAGGAAGGGTATGAATAAGAAGAAACTTCCACCTCCATAATGTCTCCAGTGTGAAGACTTCAGCAAAATCTTATCTTCATTTACCTCTTCCTCTGAGCATTCTCAGAAGTTAAGGTCCATTCCTAGCTGATCTTACTTCCATTACAGTCAGGGCTCATCAGTCACCAGGGAGAAAAGACCTGGTAAGCTATATCCCAGCTGAAGATCTGTCATAAACTAATGCCAGTGTCAAATAATTAGGAAAACTGGCATTAACTCACTCTTTCTTACTTATTAAGAGTTGGCATAAGACAGAATGATTTGGATAACATCAACATTAGTCTTAATTCATAAATTGTTAAAAATAGATTGGGTCTTAGTAAGTTTGCAGAAATAATATTTTAATTCAGTATTGCTTGCAATCAGTGCAGAAATAATGGAAAAGTATTTTTATGATCATGCATTTTTAATAAAGTTATAATAATATTGAAAATAATCCCTCTAAATGAGATGGACTTTGTCATGATATTTAAATTAAAAGATTTGTTTTACACAAGTATCAGAAAACATTATGACTACTGAATTCTTATTTCTGCGTAAGGGGAAAAAAACATATTAGAAATCATCTTTCTGAAAAAAAATGGAGACCTGATGAAATACACACAAATACCTTAGTCAATTAAATACTGACGATGACATCTTAATAAGGGTATTGATGCTGTGAAATAATAATTGGCTGCTCATCACATCAGTCAAGAAAGAGAAAAACACAACACAATTTGCTAACCGTAAGAGGAAATAATACTTCTGGTTTGTCTTTTGGTGATTGCATTATACAAGGAAATTGCTAATCAGTATTTCATTTCTTTGCCAAAGCAAAAACGGAATTTATCAGTGAAAAATTAGTGCTATATTCTTTGGTGCACAGATGTATGAATTTCTGTTGGTGATATACCTTGGAGTGGAATTGCTGGGTCATCAGGTGTCTGTATGTTCATCTTTAGTAGACGGTGTTGAAGTTTTTCAAAACCATTTTATCAATTTATACTTTGACCTGCAGTGTATGAGAGTCCCAGCTGTACTACATCCTCACCAATATGTTTTTGGGATTACCAGTCTTTAACTTTAGTCATTCCCTAATGATTATTAAGGCTGAGCCACTTTTTATAGTTTTAATGTTTTAGGTCTTCTTTGTAATATGCCTTTACAAGTCTTTCTCTTTCTCTCTCTCTCTTTCCCTTGGATTGTCTGTCTTACCCAGGGAAAAAAGGCAAACTGGAATGAATGGCCATCCTGTGTATATCAGGTACTTGCATGCTTTTTAATTCTAACCTAGTTCAAATACATTGCATTTAAAATAAATGCTTGCTTTTCCCACCTTTTAATTTAAAATAAGTTTTAGTTTGTTTTCCAGTGCTTGTGTCACTACACAACAATACATATTCACAGTCTGCAGCTTTGGAGAATGACTGATATGAGGACCACAGCATGATGAATGATGAGCCAGGCAGGCAACTGCTTAATGTTTAAATCCATAGTGTTTAAATCTATACTATTATTGGAGGCCAAAACATTACTAAAGATGCAATGCAGGGGCAATTCTCTTTACCAGGACTCTTAAAGATAGAGAGTAAGGAAAAATGATTTCATAAGCTAGTTGAGATAGAAGATGAGAATACCAAGGGGATTGGATTTGATTTGAGTAAATATTGATGATGTCAAAACAGCTCCAAGGCAGAAGATAACTCCAGGGCTTTGTTAAGTATGCACTTTGGGGACTAGAACTGAATAAATTGGAAGAGGAGCGATGAGGCTGGCTTCTGCCAACAGTAGACTTCTGAGTCTGTCTTCCCTTCTTTTCTTGTGGTTAAATATTAGTCAAATATGCCAAATATCAGTTTGAAGGAACACCAACTTAAAAGTTTGCTTAGGAACACCCACATCACTTTCTCTCCCATAGGTACCTCATCTAATGTCTTTGATTTTAGATTTGTGCATACCCCATGCCGTTGAGTCGATTCCGACTCATAGCGACCCTATAGGACAGAGTAGAACTGCCCCATAGAGTTTCCAAGGAGCGCCTGGCAGATTTGAACTGCCGACCTTTAGGTTAGCAGCCGTAGCACTTCACCACTATGCTACCAGGGTTTCCATTTGTGCATACACTTGACAAATATATAAGGCTTTGTGTGGATTTTTTTTTATTATTTTATAAATACTCTGCTATAAATCAAAAAACTTTGACCAATTATACGCCCATTAACAGTAGGTTGGTGAAACTGTGTCCTCACACTCTGATGACCACTAACGTAATATTTTTACATTTACCAGCCTAATAGATAAACAACCATGTCATTCTTCTGTTTTATTTGAATTTGTTTAATTACAAGCATTGGGGATCATCTTTTCAATACCTGTCGGTTCCTTTCGTTCTTTTCTGTGAACTCTCTGCCCCTGTCCTTTGACAATCTTTCTTTTGGGTTGTTGACTCTCCTTATTGACTTGTAAGAGCTCCTTTTTAATGGAAGAAATTAGTATTTGTATGGCTGTAATTTTAGCTGCAGCACAGTGGTTAAAAGCTTGGCTGCTAACCAAAAGGTCAGCAGTTCGAATCCACCAGCTGCTCCTTGCAAACCCTGTGGGGCAGTTCTACTCTGTCCTATAAGGTTGCAATGAGTTGGAATTGACTCGATGGCAATGAGTAATGTTAGCTGTATGTATTGCACATCAATTTCCAAGTTTCTCATTTTTTGGGGATTATGTGTGCCATATTTTCATGTAGTAAAATGTATCATATTCCCTTTTACACTTTCTGAGTTTCTATATTTTGCTGTGATGCATTCAGAAATTATATAGTTGTATTTTCTTTGGGGCAGGTTAAAACTCTCTGCGACAGAATCGAGTAATCATTTTAGACTCTCACATTTTATTCTACTTCATCATCTTGGCACCTACACCATTTTTGAGATTGTCATTCAATAAATATTAATTCACACCCTACAGTATGCCTAGGCTTGTGCTAGTGGCTTGAGAAAAGCCACTATCTCAATTACAGAAACATATTGGTGTTGTTAGGTGCCATCGAGTTGGTTCTGACTAATAGCGACCCCATGCACAACAGAATAAAACACTTTCTAGTCCTGTGCCATCTTCACAGTCGTTGCATGTTTGAGCCCATTGTTGCAGCTACTCTGTCAATCCATCTCGTTGAGGGATTCCTCCTTTTTTGCTGACCCTGTACTTTACCAAGCATGATGTCTTTGTTCAGGGACTGGTACCTCCTGATAACATGTCCAAAATAGTGAGACTGAGTCTCACTACCCTGGCTTCTAAGGAGCATTCTGGTTGTACTTCTTCTAGGACAAATATGTTGGTTTTTCTGGAAGTCCATGGAATGTTCAATATTCTTCACCAACACCATAATTCAAATGTATCAGTTCTTCTTCGGTCTTTCTTATTCATTGTCCAGCTTTTGCATACATATTAGGTGATTGAAAATACCATGGCCTGGGTCACGTGCACCTTAGTCCGCAAGGTAACATCTTTGATTTTTAACACTTTAAAGATGTCTTTTGCAGCAGATTTGTCCAGTGCAATATGCTGTTTGATTGCTTGACTGCTGCTTCCATGGGTGTTGATTGTGGGTGCAAGAACAGTGAAATCCTTGAC
This sequence comes from Elephas maximus indicus, assembly GCF_024166365.1. Classification (NCBI taxonomy): domain Eukaryota; kingdom Metazoa; phylum Chordata; class Mammalia; order Proboscidea; family Elephantidae; genus Elephas; species Elephas maximus. Next base: position 73,358,519 of record NC_064826.1, on the reverse strand, counting down.
AACTTCAATATTTTCTTCATTTACCATGATGTTACTTATTGATCCAGTTGTGAAGATTTTTGTTTTCTTTATGTTAAGATGTAATGCATACCGAAGGCTGTAGTTTTTGATCTTTATTAGGAAGTGCTTCAAGCCTTCTTCACTTTCAGCAACTAAGGTTGTGTTAGCTACATATTGTAGGTTGTTAGTGAATCTTTCTCCAATTCTGATGCCGAGTTCTTCATATCGTCTGGCTTCTCAGATTATTTGCTCAGTATATATATTGAAAAAGCATGGTAAAAGGGTACAACCCTGATGCACAATTTTCCAAATTTTAAACCATGTGGTATCCCTTTGTTCTGTTCAAATGACTATCTCTAAGTTTACATACAGGTTCCTATGAGCACAATGAGGTGTTCTGGAATTCCCATTCTTCACAATATTATCCAAAATACGTTATGATCCACACAGTCGAATGCCTTTGCATAGTCAATAAAACACAGGTAAATGCCTTTCTGTCATTCTCTGCTTTCAGCCAAAATCCATCTGACATTAACAATGATATCCATCCTCCCATGTCCACTTCTGTATCTGGCTTGAATTCCTGGCAGTTCTGCCGATATACTGTTGCAACTGCTTTTGAATTATCTTCAGCATAGTTTTACTTCCCTATGATATTAATGATATTGTTCAATAATTTCCCTCATTCTGTTTCATCATCTTTCTTTGGGATGGCACACATATGGATCTCTTCCTGTCAGTTGGCCAGGTAGCTGTCTTCCAAATGTCTTGGCATAGATGACTGAGCACTTCCAGTGTTGCATCCATTTGTTGACACGTTTCAATTTGTGTTCCGTCAATTTCTGGAGCCTTCTTTTTTTGCCAATGCCTTCAGTGCAATTTAGACTTCTTCCTTAAGTACCATTGGTTCTTGATCATATGCTACCTCCTGAAATGGTTGAATGTCAACCAATTCTTTTTAATACAGTGACTGTGTATTCCTTCCATCTTCTTTTGATGCTTCCTGGGTCATTCAATTTTTTGTCCTTAGAATCCTTCAATATTGCACCTAGAGGCTTGAATGTTTTCTTTAGTTCTTTCGGCTTGAGAAATACCAAGTGTGTTCTTCCCTTTTGGTTTTCTAACTCCAGGTCTTTGCATATTTCATTATAATACTTTATCTTCTCAAGCTGCCCTTCTTCTGTTCAAGTCTTTTATGTCATCATTTCTTCCTTTCACTTTAGCTACTCTATGTACAAGAGCGAGTTTCAGAGTCTCTTTTGACATCCATTTTGGTCTTGTCTTTCTTTTCAATGATCTTTTGCTTTCTTCATGTATGATGTGCTTGAAGTCGTCTGTCATAGATTGAATTGTGTCCCCCGAAAAATATGTGTCAACTTAATTAGGCCATGATTCCCAGTATTGTGGGGTTGTCCTCCATTTTGTGATTGTAATTTTATGCTAAAGAGGATTAGGGTGGGATTGTAACACCACCCTTACTCAGGTCACCTCCCGGATCCAAGGTAAAGGAAGTTTCTCTGGAGTGTGGCCTGTGCCACCTTTTGTCTCTCAAGAGATAAAAGGAAAGGGAAGCAAGCAAAGAGTGGGAGACCTCATACCACCAAGAAAGCAGCACCAGGAGCAGAGGATGCCCTTTGGACCTGGTGTCCCTGCATCTGAGGAGCTCCTTGACCAGGGGAAGATTGATGACAAGAAATCTTCCTCCAGAGCTGACAGAAAGAGAAAGCCTTCCCCTGGAGCTAACGCCCTGAATTTCGGCTTGTAACCTACCAGACTGAGAGAATAAATTTCTCTTTGCTAAAGTCATCCACTTGTGGTATTTCTGTTATGGAAGCACTAGATGACTAAGACATAATCCCACAGCTTGTCTGGTCTTTGGTCATTAGTGTTCAAGGCATCAAATTTATTTTTGAGATGGTCTCTAAATTCGGGTGGTATGTACTCAAGATTGTACTTCGGCTCTCGTGGACTTGTTTTGATTTTCTTCAGCTTCATCTTGAACTTTCATATGAGCTATTGATGATCTGTTCTGCAGTCTGCCCCTGGCCTTGTTCTGACTGATGATACTGAGCTTCTCCATTGTCTCTTTCCACAGATGTAGTCGATTTGATTTCTGTGTATACAAAGTCAAATTTAATTTACACTAAACCACTAGCATTGCCTTTTACTAATTATATGAAAAAGTACTCCTTAGGGAAATATTTCATGCATGCTAGCCTTAAACAGGTATGTATTAAGCTTGCCTCTGCAAGATATTTATAAATCTTTTTTTAAATTATTATTTTGCACTCCATAAATATTCCTGGGAAACCCTGGTTGCATAGTGGTTAAGTGCTACAGCTGCTAACCAAAGAGTCCGCACTTCAAATCCACCAGGCGCTCCTTGGAAACTCTATGGGGCAGTTCTACTCTGTCCTATAGGGTGGCTATGAGTCGGAATCGACTTGACAGCAACAGGTATAGGTACTGGTAAATATGCCTAGAAATAGTTAAGTGCCTTCCTACATCATTATCTTGTTCAGTACAGGAGAGGCGCTGTATTTACTAGTGTACAGGTTAAGCTGCTGTAGCAAGAAGATTCCTTTTTAGGTAAATACCCTTTTTAGAGAAGTGTCAGAACTGAATTGTGTGGCCATAATCAGCCCCAAGTGAGGCTGAGAAATCTCATCTCTACCTGGACAACCACATATTTGCTAAAACTTCAGTGGGTTTTATGGTTAACAAGAATTAGGGGTATTACATATAGGAAGACATTTAGCAGCTTCTACTACAGCCTATTCATGTGGTCACTAATGTCTCCGCTTCTTTCATCCCACTTGAAGGACATCCCAAGGAAAACGACAGAGATTCCAACTCAGTAACTACGTTCAGCTCAAAATCTAGAATATCTGAATGATGTAAAGTCCTTTCCACAAGTCCAGCTGCGGCCTTTTCTGGTCCAATGACCTATAAACTAATGACTAATTTAACTGTTGCCCCTCCACCCCCCCACACACAAATATACAAGGGTGGGATAGAGTTAGGATAATTGCAATGAACTTTCCTGTTTGGAAAATGGAGACTGGGAAATACAGAGCCCCTTGTCTATTAAAAAAAAAAACCATTGCCTTCAAGTCGATTTTGACTCAGTGAGAACTGCTGCCTTCAAGTCGATTTTGACTCATAGTGAGAACTGCTCCATAGGGTTGTCATGGAACAGCTGGTGGATTCGAACTGCTGACATTTTGGTCAGCAGCCTGAGATCTTAACCACACTTGTCTATACCAAAACTCACTGAGTCAATTCTGACTCACAGAAACCCTACAGAACAGAGTAGAACTGCCCCATAAGGTTTTCAAGGAGCAGCTGGTGGATCTGAACTGCCAACCTTTTGGCTACCAGCAGTAGCTCTTTTTTTTTTTTCCAGCCGTAGCTCTTAACCACAGTGCCACCAGGACTCCTCACTTACCTACAGCACTGCAGAAATCTCACTAAGCAGAAATTGGAGACTCTTCTCTCTGTCAGTGTAGTAAATTCCTGGCTGAAATCCTGGCTCTGCTCTCTGGGAAACTCCTTTGTCCATTGTTATCTCTGTCTCCTCGTTTTATTTTTTGGAAAATACTTCCTCATCTGTAATCCTGTGGGACACATCTAAAGTATGTTTTGAAAAGTGTATCCTCTTTTCCACTTTAGATGTGATTATAGACAGGGAATTCTAGATTTTAACTGATACAGCATAGATTTCTCAACTCTCTATGTGTTGATGCAGGGTTGGAGTCTTAGGATTTGCTTTAGGGTCAAACAATCACAGACTTTGGTATACTAGGCTTGTGAGTTCTTGGGCAATATAATTTGCTTAAAACATAGTTGGCTCTTGGTCAGTTTGCTTCCAGACAATTCTATATGGGAGAAAAAAAAGAACAATGAAACCCACAAGCCAAAGGCTCTATCTGGACTAATTCTTAACTCTAACTATGTTGCCATTCTTCCTTCCCTTGAATTGCTGTATTTTTACACAAATGACGTGTGCCTTCTGCATTCGTTTGCTGGCTGCGCCCTTCCCCCTCGAGGTATTTTCGTAAGCACTATGCTAATTTTTTTAGGGCAACACATGGAAGACGCTTAGCAAGGCCAGGCTTGTGAGGGCGCCATGAGTAGAGGGAGGGTGCGGCCCAGCAAACAAACGAAGAAGGTACGTGTTATTTCCCTAAAAATGCAGCAATAGCAGCTATGCTGGGTGAGAAAACAACACCCTTTATCTGATTTCATATCTGGATTGGCTCACATTTCTGGTTGCGAACACTAAAGAGAAAGCTCTTGAGCAAAGTCCAGAGTGATAACTTTATCTCCTATTCTTTTGTTTACAGAAACAGTTGGCTTTTCCAAGTTACTAATCCCTCAGTCTATTTAGATTGTAGGCCACCTGCTGAGGACAGACTGGAGTTATATTCCCTTTCATCTCTGCTTTAAACTAATTAATTCTTGTCTGATTTCATCTCTCTCTCGTAGTATATTGCTAAAAAAAACAGCAAGAAATAGCCAATACATTCTAATATTGTGATTTTTCTCTGTCTGCTTTTCCAGGAGGCACAGACTTGGTAAGCACATGATCTTGCATTCTTAGTTATCACTGGTAACAGTTTTCCCTAATATTTTCCCACAAAATGGGTTACTGGCCTCCCAGACTGAAATATCTGTTTACTCACTCTCAGTCAGTCTACCATTTAGGCAAGGCCACATATGTTAAAATTTTTTTTTTACAGTAAAACCCTACTTCTGGTATCAATTTGTGTATTAATCAGGGTACATGCTAAGTGCTCTAAAAAGAGACCCCAAAATACAGTGGCTCAAATAAGGTAGAAAGGTCTTTCTTTTTATGTATCAATCTTAAAATGAGCAGATCGAGTCATAAAAGGGCAGCTCTGCCACCTGCTACAAGTGGCTTCCATCTTGGGGCTCAAAGTGGCTATTGAAGCTCTCATCATTTCTCAGCCATTAGAAAAGGGAATGGAAAAGTGGAGGATAAAAATACTCCTTTTTAAGGAAGTGACTAGGAAACTGCCCTCATGACTCAAAGAACTACCTGCTCACATGTCATTGGCCAGTATTTATTCAAATAACCATACTTTGCTGCCATGGACACTGAAAATATGACCAACTAAGCCATGCAGGCAGGATTTCTATTACTGAAAGGAAAAAGGGAAGAATGGATAATAAAGTCCAATTAGTGTGTATATGTATACACACACACATATACACACAAATATATATATATGGAAACTGTGGTGGTGTAGCGATTAAAAGCTATGGCTGCTAACCAAAAGGTTGGCAGTTTGAATCAACAAGGTACTCCTTGGAAACCCTGTGGGGCAATTCTATTCTGCCTATAGGGTTGCTATAAGTGGGAATTGACTTGATGGCGAAGGGTTTATATAGATACACCCTCATGGCACAATGGTTAAGCACTTGGCTACTAAACAAAAGGGTAGCAGTTTGAGTCCACTCAATGGCTCTGCAGGAGAAAAGACCTAGCAATCTGCTCCCATAAAGATTACAACCTAAGACAACCTATGGAGCAGTTCTAATTCGTCATATAGGATTGTTATGTCATAATCAACTTGACGGCATGAAACAACAACAAATATGTATATATGTACATATGCATATATATAAGCATTATATATATTGTATATACTACATACTGTATAATATATCACATTAATATATTGTGTTGTTTCCTTGCTTTTTTTTCTTACATCATTTTTGGGACAATAGCATGCATATTTAGAAACTATTTTTATATCCCACATTACATACAAAATCTCATATTTTTAGCCTAGATTACGTATCTTTTAAGTAGTCAGACTGTTTATCAGCAACAAGTCACTAATCTATAAAAATTTTTTTAATTTGCAATACGTGTTCCTTTTTTTTTTTTCTCTTTTAAGTTGCACTCAGTTTTTTTGTTTTGTTTTCAGAGCTAGAAAGAAAGAATACCACTCTAAATATTTATCTTCTACTTCTTGATGTGTTCAATAAAATCTAAATTTCTTACTGATGTGTCTAAAGGTAGGAGATTATGGTAATGCAAAAAAAAGTGCAGAGTCTTACTTAAGAACTAGTGTGGGATAAAAAAAAACCGTTGCTGTCGAGTCGATTCCAACTCATGGTGACCTTATAAAACAGAGTAGAACTGCCACATAGGGTTTCCAATGAGTAGCTGGTGGATTTGAACTGCTGACCTTTTGGTTAGCAGCCAAGTCCTTAACCACTGCACCACCAGGGCCCCAGTATGGGATAAGAACAGTGAAAACATAAAATGGTGAATAATATTCATATTTTTGGGGGGGAGAAGGAGTTTTCCTTTCCTTCTATCTTCTGCATAGGTGTTTTTCACTTCTCATTTCTGGGTATATAACAAATCTCGTGGGATACAGAGTACTTCAAACTAGCACATTTCTAACATTCAGTTCTCTTTGCCATTACCTCCACAACTAACATTATTTCTTTTTTTTCCTAGTCAATCCTTGAGCTTTTCCCAGTGTCCTCCCTCCGTGCCTCCCCCCGTTGCTTTTCAGAATTTCCACAAATAGTTGAACGTTGATGCTTGTAATCCCTCCCTTAGCAGATCTACTTTTGGGCATGTCTGTTTATTTTGGTTTTATTCAGATGGTTTTGCTGTTTTCCCCCTATTCTGCATGTCCTGACACTATGCATATTCTCAATACCCTCCTTTTTCCTTTCTCAGTAGGCTTAACATGGGGAAGCAGTTACTACTTCCTCCTGACTTCCAGCTGCTATGCTGGTTTTCTCCTAGCACCCTCACTCGCCAGTGAAGGCCATCTAATTCGTAGACTGTAAGATGTGTAGGCAAGCATAATGCATGTTTAACTGTTAGAAAAACTGAGGTTAAAAAGCAAGTCAGTGATCTACCTAGCAAACCCAGCCTAACTAGTAATTGTGAGGCCAGGATTATTCGCAAGACATTTTAGTTAGAGGACCATGCAGTGCTCTAGTATTGCATTGGTATTGTAATCAACCACTCACTCTGTTTTTAGAAAAAGCAAAGGAGGCCCAACAGCATGAACAATCTCTGGGTTATATTTGGTCATTAGAGGTCATTACGGGATGCTCAGGAGGGGTCTGGTTCTGCCAAGACTTACTTAAAAAGTTTACTCTCCTGGGGGAAAAACATGCCTGGATGAATGGATAAAATTATAGCCATTTATTTTTGGTCTTACTTAATAATCATCTTAAAAAATGAGCAAATACAAAATACATTAAAAAAAAAAACTCATAGAGCTGGAACTTTCAGAAGATAGAATGCTTTAACAAACTATAGTGCCTGTAATTCTTATTTGGAAATAGAACATAATTTGTATACTTTTTTTTTCCTTAAAAATACAGGAGTTATTATTCTATGAGCTTTTTTTGTCTGCCAGTGCCTTTGAGCTTGTGACAGTTTTGGTGCTGAAATATGCAATGATTTGCTCCTATATGATTTATAAATTCCCTGAGAAATATTTATGATTGTATATGGCAGCGACCTCTTCTCAGAAGGAAGGTCATCATAGAAATATAAAAAATGGGGTTGTGTGGATTCTATGAAGCCAGTTAGGCATTATGTAAGTTTTAACTGGTGACCTCTTGAAGCCTGAACCATTACAAAGGAAAGAATAAAATGTAGACTCAAATCAGCAGCTCACTCAAGGATTCTAAAAGATGTTATCACTGATGCCCTCAATAAAAGTTCACATAAAATAATGTTTGGCCTTATAAAAACATGACCTTTTTTGAAGTAATTTTGTATTCAGAAGTCAAAATCTCAAAATAATGACTCTTCTAGTTCAAACCCGGGTTGAGTATCATGTACCATTAGAAGCTTGTGGGCTAATCCTCACTGATGACCTGCTGAGAATATTATTCTAGCAATATCGCGGCTGGATCTTCAAATACATCAAGTCCACAGATATCCTGTGACTGAGAAGAGAAAAATATAACTCTCAAAAACCAAAGCTTAAAGTTATTTTATTAAATTGGATCTCTAAAATATTTTCGTTTTGGTTAAACTCAACTGAAATATCCTATAAACCCCTTTGTCCCTATAGATATCCTGAAAATAGTTTTATATTGCAAATAGAGTTACTGTAATTATGCAGACCAAAACAAAACAACGCAAAACAAAACCCATCGCCATCAAGTTGATTCTGATTCATAGCGACTCTATAGGACAAAATAGAACTGCTGCATTAGGGTTTCGAAGGAGCAGCTGGTGAATTCGAACTGCCAGCCTTTTGGTTAGCAGCCGAGGTCTTTAACCACTGTACCACCAGGGCTCCAATTCTGTAGACCAAGCCAAGCCCATTGCCATCGAGTTGATTCTGACTCATAGCAACCCCATAGGTCAGAGTAGAACTGCCCCACAGAGTTTCCAAGGAGCACCTGGTAGATTCAAACTGCCAACCTTTTGGTTATCAGCCTTAGCACTACATCACTACGCCAAGTTTTCCCAATTATGCAGACAGTGACTGCCTTATGTGAGTTCAGAATGAAAGATTTCTTTCCACCCTGGTTTATAAGGTTGTCAGTTTGGAACAAGAAGAGCAATTTTGCAAGCATTAGGAAAGGGATAAGATTTTGACTAGATTTTTCCTAGTCACAATTATATTTAGTTTCGATTTCAGAAATGAAAGCCTAGGTTGAAGGCGGGGTTGTCAGAAGACAGTAGGAAAACATGGCAGCTTCTCAGGGTATCAGGTTTTACCCAACATGCCAACCAACTAGAATCCTGGCTTTACTGTGTATTTTTTTACCCAATGTAGTAGGCGGAATAATAGCCCCCCAAAGATGATGTCAGAACTTAGGAACATTACCTTACATTGCAAAAGGGACTTTGCAGAAGTGATTATTAAGGCTTTTGAGAGATGGGAAGATTATCCTGGATTATCCAGTAGGCCTGATGTAATCATAGAAGTCACTATAAGCGAAGGATGGAGGCAAGAGAGTCAGTCAGAGAAGGAAATGTGACTATGGTAGCAGAGGTGAGAGAAAGACAGAGACAGAGATGGAAACAGATTGACTGAAGATGTTAAACCGCTGGCTTCGAGAGTGGGAGAAGTGGCCAGGATCCAAGGAAGCAGGTGAGGCAAAGGAAGGAATTCTTCCCTAGAGTCTCCAGAAGGAATGCAGCCCTGTTGACCTATTTTAGACTCCTGACCTCTAGAACTGAAAGACAACAAGTTCCTGTTGTTTCAAGCCACTAGGTTTGTGGTCATTCGTTACAGCACCCATAGGAGACTAACAGCCAGGATTCAATGATATTGATTTTAATTATAGCATGTCAAAATTGCAGTATTTAAGAAACATTTAAAAAAATATTCCCTTGGACACATACCTGTATCCACATATTTTATATCTATTAAATAAGTAGATCTTATGCACAGTGTTTATATTTCATGATGATAAAAATATGTCCAATTGAATTAATTCAGAGTTTCTATTTGGTTCTTTATGTGAAACACCATGTGATAAAATGAAGCAGCTCTCCTATCATGTAGTATTATCTCATTTTAGCTTGTTTTCTTAAAATTTCATTGTAGTAGAATACTGCTTTATTTCCATTTTGAAATCTAGGTTAGATTCTAGGTTAGAGATTTTAGAGATTTTCAGCTTTATCACTATTGACATTTTGGGCCACGTAATTCTTTGTTATAGGGGCTGCGCTGTGCATTGTAGGATGGTTAGCAGCATCGCTAACCTCTAACCACTAGATGCCAGTGGTACCTCTCCCCCAGTCATGACAACCAAAAAAAGTCTCAACTTTGTCGAATGTCCCCTTGGGGTCAAAATTGGCTCTGGTTGAAAACCACTGCTCTAGGACATGCAAAATTTGGTGATAAACACTCCATCAACATCCACCAGAGCTTCCATAGAATATTTGGTTATTTTATTTTAGGAAATTATCGGAAAAGCATGGGCTATTGTTTCTTCAAAATTCTCATGTTTATAAGTAAAGGAGATCAATGACCTTAGGAAATCATTTTCTTTTGGACTCCCTCTTCTTGTCTCATTGGGATCTTCTCATCCTCTTTGCTGGTTTCTGCTCACCTCCCACGCTTCCAAATGATGGAGCATCCCAAGACTTAGACATCCTTTTAGCCGTTTTCTCTACCTACATTCATGTCCCTAGGTAATCACATCCAGTTCTATGTCTTTAAATGTATCTATGCACTTACAGATCCCAAATTTATGTCCCTGGTCATGAATTCTTTATTGAACTTAAATAACCCACCCAACAGCTTCAACTATCAATTAGGATAAACATCTAAAAAATTAACATGGCCAACTCCCATTTTCCCTGATCCAACCTTCTCATCCTACAGTGTTTCTCAGTTCAGTAAAAGGCAGCTCCTCTCATACTTGATCTCTCTCATTTTTTCATACTCCATATCAAGTCTATCCTCCTGTTGGCTTTACATTCAAAACATATCCAGAATCCAGTCACTCCTCACCACCCCCACCATCAGCTCTGGCTTGGATTATAATAAAACCCTCCTAACTGGCCTTCTCCCTTTCCTCCAGTTGCCTTCTCCACTGCAGACATAGTAATTCTTACAAACTTGAAACAAATCACATCACTCCACCATATTTCACTTAGAGGGAAAACCGAAATTCTCTAAGCCCTGTGTGACCTGTGCTTACACTACCTTTCTGTCCTCATCTCCCACAACGCTCCATCTCTGCAATCTATTCCAGCCACAATGGCTTCGTTGCAATTCCTTGAAAAAGCCAAGAAACTTTCTTTAGCCTTCCACTATTTCTCCTTCTGCCTGAAATGCTCCGCTTGTCCAAGGGCTGGCTCCCTCATTTCCTTCAAGTCTCTGCACAAAGGCCGTGTTCTTAGAGAGAACCTCTCTGCCCACTCTACCTAATACAAAATCCTCGCCTCACAACCCCAAACCTCCTCTTCTGCTTTATTTTTCGTTCCTAACAAGTATTGGTATGGGCAAAATAGGTACTTGAGTATTTGCTCATTTTCTGCCCATGTTCACTAGACTGTAGTAGCTGCACTGGAAGCAGGGCATCTTTGCCTATTTGCTCCCTACTCTATCCCCAACCAGAAAACACCAAACCCATTGCCGTTGAGTCGATTCCGACTCAGAGTGACCCTATAAGACAGAATAGAACTGCCCTATAGTGTTTCCAAGGAGCACCCGGTAGATTCCAACTGCTGACCTTTTGGTTAGCAGCCGTAGCACTTGACCACTACACCACCAGGGTTTCCTACTCTATCCCCAGCACAAAGCAAATATATTTTCAAGATTTGGTTGCACTCTCCTGAACATAAGTTTTGGAAAACAGTATAAAATGTTTCTAGACTAGGAACACAGCCACATTTGGACTGCCTAGAAGCACTGCTGTTTTTCTCTCTAAAATACAACTAAATATGATTGCATTTCTGTGTTTTCAGAATGAGCAAAGCCTTTACTAACATAGACAAAGAGTGCCCTCTGTTGTGCTATTTCGATGCTGCAATTTTCTTAATATTTATTTTAATCAGACAAATACTGTTTAATGAACTTGAAGAAAATTACAAATAGATAACTTGTATCCATAGTGCTTTAAAATAAAAATCTATTCCCAGAGTAAACAGAAAGTAAATCTTCTGTTTACCTTTGTAGTTTTTGGGTTTTTTTTTAAGCAAAATATTCATTACTTCAAATTTGATTTGAGACAGGTGGGACACAAACAAGACTTTTAAGTCAAAAGGATGTGTTACCTGTTTTGAATACGGTGCGTGAAGGATAAATAGGTCAGTTTTTGCTGCGCCTGCATGTGATAAAAGTAACATAAGGATGCTCCTTGGCAAGTGAAGCTGGGTCTACAGCTGGAGAGAATTGTACTTGATCTTCAAAAGACTCCAGTAGGTTGCAATTCTTGCTGCATATTATAATCTCCAGGGAGCTTTTAAAAATTACTAATGTTTAGGCCAAGACAATCAAGATTCTGATTTAATTGGTCTGCAGATAGGACCCAGTCACGGACAATTTTTAAAGCTTTCCAGGTGATTTTAATGTCCACCCAGGATTGGATTTACTGGGCTAGGCAAACTGGGAGCATCTTACAGAATTGTTGTTTCTAAATTGCTTCCTTTATCAGTTAGGGTAAGCTAGATCATGCTGCTGTAATAAACAACTCTAAATTTTAAGTGGCTTAATGACTCCACATCCATTGTCCATCAGTGGGGCCCTGAGCCATGTCATCTTCACAGCTGGGTTGACACTGCAATTAAGCAATTATGGGATGACTAGTCCCATCAGCAGAGGAAAGAAAGAGCTGGAGGATTATATACCAGCAATATGCTGTCCAGCTGGAGGAGTATACACCAGCAATATTCTGGTCCCGCAGTGACTCATCATTTCTGAACACACCCATTGGCTAGAACCCTTGGACTTAAAAGTCTCACTTATGTCCCACCTGTCTCAAATCAGAAACCCTGTTGGCATAGTGGGTAAGCGCTAACCAAAAGGTCAGCAGTTCAAATACACCAGGCGCTCCTTGGAGACTCTATGGGGCAGTTCTACTATAAGTAGGAATCGACTTGATGGCAATGGGTTTGGTTTTTTTGTTTTGTCTCAAATCAAACCAGCCACACGGTCCTGGCTCAGGAGATTAGAGCAAAGCTAGCCTTGAAACAGGAGAACAAATAAAAAACAAAAAGAACAACTATTTGGGCATTACAGTTTCTTCATCCTTTGGATTGTAAAAAGCCATATTTAGAATTACATTTATTCTACCCTACTTTCAACATTGTTATTATTTCAATGTATCCTCAATCCTTCAGTAAATCTATTGGGAACTGGGAAAGGTGAGTTGAAAGACTAAAGGCTGGGCAATATGCTTGCTTTGAAAGGGTCATGAGGGGATGAGAGCCTTCCTTGGATCACTGATCCCTCAAAAATAGGCCAGTAGGGCAGTAGCAGCATTTTATTGAGACAGAGTGACAAGCGCTCTGGCAGGCTGATTTACACAGAGCAAATGGAGGCCCAAGGTGGAATAGAGCAAGCTGAGGAGCAGCCAGGTGACCCTGCAGGAGCAAATAATGATGCAAACTAATTGAAGAGCAGCCATGAGACAGATATCTCTCCCGATCCCCCCCCCGACACACACACAGAGTCACACTCACACACACACACACACACCCCACTAGATGAAAGTTACCTTTGGTTGCTGGGGTGTAAAGGGTGGTTAGAATTAGATCCTCTTCTTGCATAGATAAGAGTCCTCCAGGAGGCAAGGACAGTTTAACATTCATGTGTGAAATACATGTAAATAGAATCGTAGTGGAATAAAATTAATTGCTAAACTCAACACTAAACTGCCATTCGATTTCAGAAGACTGACTAGAATCCAGGTCTTTTAAAATCCTAATTCCTTTTCATTTTCATGATTTAAAAATTGTCACTGACCAAAATAAAATTTTATTTGGATAATGCAAAAGTTCAAACATTAAGCACTATAGAAAAATATATGCCGACATCTCTTCACCACTCAGAACTTTATATAATAAATTCCAATTCCTCTCCTAGGTAATTATTGTTATTCATTTCTAGTTAATCCTGCAGGAAATGTTTATGCACATGCAAGGCAATATACTTTTTAATCTTCTTCTTTTGTGCTTAGAAGGAAATTTATATAATTAAATGCTTACATTAGATAAAAAGAAAAACGTCATAAAGTTTTATATGCACCTATTTTTATAAACATGTTGTAACTGCAAACTTTTCCACTACATGTATTTGTTGTATATTGCTGATAACCAATTACTCTAAAACTTATCATTTTAAAACAACAAACATTTGTTATCTCATAATTTCTGTGGATCAGGATTCCAGATCCAGCCTGGTGGTGTAGTGGTTAAGAGCTGCAACTGCAAACCAAAATGTCAGCAGTTTGAATCCACAAGGCCTTCCTTGGAAACCCTATGGGGCAGTTCTATTCCAACCTATAGGGTCACTGTGAGTCAGAATCGAGTCGACTGCAATGGGTTTGGTTTTTGATTTTGTAGCTCAGGGTCTCTCACAAAGCTGCAGTCAAGGTGGCAGCTGGAATTGCCGTCATCTGGAAGCTCGGCTGGCAGGTAGCGTGGAGTAGGGGAGGCTGCTTCTAAGTTCACACACACGATTGCTGGCAGGCCTTGGTGCCTTCTAGAATTTTATCAATTTTATTAATCTTTTCAAAGAATCAGCTTTTGGTTTCATTCATTTTCTCTATTGTGTTTATTTTCTATTTCATTGATTGCTACCCTTCTCTCTGCTTGCTTTGGATTTAATTTACTCTTCTGTTTTCTTCAGGTGGAAGTTTAGATCATTGATTTGAGAGGCTTTTCTTTTTATCTAATGTGAGCATTTAATCACGTAAATTTCCTTTTAAACACAAAGAATCCCACACATTTTGGTATGCTGTGTTTTAATCTTCACTGAGATAAAAGTATTTTATAATTTCTTTTGTAATTTCACCTTTTATTCAAATATTTGGGGATTTGCCTGATATCTGTGATTGATTTCTAGCGTTATAATACCGTGATTAGAAAACATATTTTGCATAATTTCAATTCCTTTGAATTTGTTGACATTTGTTTTACGGTCCAGAATAATTTTTATCTTGGTGAATATTTTAAGTACCCATTAAAAACAAATACGTGTGCTAATATGATTGGTGGAGTGTTCAGTAAATATCAATTTGGTTAAGTTGGTTGATAGGATTGTTCACATCTTCTGGATCCTTACTGATTTTCTTTTTATTCTATCAGTTATTGAGAGATGATACCCCTGTTCCATTGTAATAAAGGAATTTGTCATGGTTTCTTCTCTTATTTTCATATTTAAATTTGTGAAATGGAATTTATCCTGGTATACACAGTGCGATGTATATCCAACCTTTTTTTTCTTCTTTCAGCACTAAGTATTTCATCATTAATATTTTAATGATAGCATGATCAGAATGACATTTAAGAAAAATTAGTGGATATGCAAAATATGTAACATATTTTTAAAATACCTAGCAGATATTTAAAACTAAAAAGGGGGGAAATAATAATGGAGAGAACATTAGAGCGAGAAAAAAGTTCTGAAAATTCATTTTTTTATGACAATACGTATTTTATACATATATTTAGTTAATATTAATATTCTTTTCTTCAGTTTGATTAGAATTTTGTCCCTTTGGATACCCTGTCTAATCTAGAAGTTATTTTGAAGCCAATTCTCTAATGATCTTGTGAAAACAAATGAACAACTAAGACTATAAAAAAGTGGTGGCTTTGCATAGGTCCCTTGTTCCCTGAATTTTTCCTCAAAGTGAATGCTATCAAGTACGGCTTCTTAGGTGAAATTCCTGGGATGTGCTACTTCTTACTAGAATATTCATTTCTGATTTGCAGTATTTAGCTCCTTGCAGCTGGTTTTCTTAGATTCACTAAAATATTGTTTTGCTTACTAGTCACAAATTTCACACAAAAGTGAGTGTTCTGTCTTATTGGGATGAGGAAAGGTCTGTAAAACAATAGTAGCTGAGGATTAAATATATACCTTTTGGCTTTCTATCTCAAAAATCTATGAGGAAAATTAGAGAAGAAATCTAACGCTCCATATTAAAAATTAATAAGCATTATCTCTACCAGCAAAAAAGAGAAAAATTATAAAATTTTATATTAATCAGGCTGTATGAAACTGCATTTCAAATACAAAAGATTAATTTCTGTGAATGATTACATATAATGTGAGTTCTTAGGATTATACAATATCATAGAAAAATGGCCCTTCATTAATACCCCAAATGTTCACCTTTTTAGAAGTAGATCCACCCCCATACTGCTTTTATATGTGTTGCAGATGTTTCTTTAGGCCATATCAGCTTTGGGTATGAAATTAAAACAGCAACTCCCTAGATCACCCTTTCTGGGTAATTTCTACAAATCCTATTTAGCCCTTCGCCCACCAGCTGCCCTGTTGTTGTTATTAGTTGCCTTTGAGTCAATTCTGACTCACAGCGACCCTGTGTGTGCGGAGTAGCACTGCTCCATAGGATTTTCAAGGCTATGACCTTTTGGAAGCGGATCACCAGGCCAGTCTTCTAAGGTGCCTCTGGGTGGGTTTGAACCACCAACTGTTTGGCTAGTTAATTGGGCACTTAACCATCTGAGCCAACCAGGGACTTCTATAACTTACTAAAGGTAGGGCTCCTAAGTCTTCTTGATATAGCAGTTCCTAGTAATTACTGTCATCACACTCGCTGCTTACGCTGGACAACGTTGCTCAGTAGATACTTCCTCCCTGTATTGCTTGTGCTGCTGAAGCTGTTATCTTTTCTGATATTACCAATACTTTCTCTGAGTACTTGGGTTTGAATTTGGGAAAGCGGTCTTTCACAGCTCAGGCTTAAAATGGCAGTCCTGCTCAAGATGAATTTTTTTCCAGTCTAGTGGTAATGGGGAAACTTTGGTGGCATAGTGGTTAAGTGCTAAGGCTGCTAACCAGAGGGTCAGCAGTTCGAATCCGCCAGGCGCACCTTGGAAGCTCTATGGGGCAGTTCTACTCTGTCTTATAGGGTCGCTATGAGTTGGAATCGACTTGACTGCAGTGGTTTTGGTTTTTTTGGTTTAGTGGTAATGGTGGAAACCCTGGCGGCATAGCAGTTAAGTGCTATGCTGCTAACCACCAGCAGTTGGAATCCACCAGGTGCTCCTTGGAAAATCTGTGGGGCAGTTCTACTCTGTCCTATCGGGTCTCTATGAGTCAGAACAAACTCAACAGCAATGGATTTTTTTTTTTTTTTAGCAGTAATGGTGGGAGAGAGCCTTAAGGAATGAATCTCCCTGCTTCTTCTGATGTCACCCCATAATATCAGGCATGCTCCCACTTTAAGGCCTTTATACTTGCTATTCCTTCTGCCTGGGTGTATCACCAGGCCCACTCTCTCACTTCTGTCTATTTTTTGTTTAATATCACCTACTGAACAAGGACATCCCTGACCACCTGTTAGAACAGCACATCACCTCACTCTTCACCCAGTATTCCCTATCCTCCTTCCTACATATTTTCCTCCATAGAACTTATTTTCTAATATATTTGCTCATTTTGTTTTTGTTGGCTGCCTCCCTGGAATGAATATTCAATGATAGTTGGGATTTCATTCATGTTGGGTCCACAGTGCCTAGAACTGTGCCTGGCACTGAGTAGATGCCAAATAAATACTCAACAAATGAACACTCCTTTGGAGTGCAGCTTCTTATTGGTTTCTTACCATGCACACAAGCCCTAGAAGCTACACAAGACAATTCACCTTTAGCTCATAATGGAACTGGGACCACTTTCCTAGGCGAGTACCAGAGAAAGGTGAGAATTCCTCCGATAATTTTCTCGTTCTTCCTCTTTCCAAGAAAGTGTAGCTTTTCCTCCTGAACCAGTCACCCCAAGGAACCCATCACCAAAGTTGGTTTCTACTTTGTTGGTGCTCCAGTCACTATCCCAACCCCTGTGTTGGGGGGCCCTTGTTTCATATGCACTATGAAATATTTAAAATCTTTCATGGTTGTCTAACCATGGAAAAGTTGTTATAATTTTGACTATTTAATGAAGATGAATTAAATAATATTGAATTTATATTTATTTATGCATGAAAGTATTTAACCTTAAAGTTAATAGTGTAATTAACCCACATATCAAATTTGAATAAAATGCCACAACACGAAGCCTTTCAAAGAGAAATGTATTTTAATGATAAAAGACAGCATTAGCAAAGAAGTTTTCTTATACATATCTTTTGTGATATTAAACATATATACTGTCAAATATATATATACCTAAGTGAATAAGCATACATATTAATTTTTCATGAAAGAGCTGTTCTTTCAAAGGCTTTTAAAAGGGCAAAAAAGTAAAGTTTCTCTTAGAAAATGACACTGAAGAGTTAATGACATGAAAGGTCACGTTGACTAAAGAAGGAAACTTTTAAAACTATCTTAACATAAAAGTTACTGTAATATAAAATGCTTTTGAATGCAATACATAGAAAAGAGAATAACCTCGAAGATATTATGGCTTTCTTCTCTGGCACTTTAAAGAACAATTTTGGCTAAAGCCTGCTGAAGTATAAAAATTCCTACTTGATGAGTCCCCCTAGATTGCACAAAGCTTTTCACTTTTAAAAGGCCATGTAAAAAGATATATATCAGTTTCCAGAAGAGGTAATATTGGTCTATAACAAAAGTTTACTTCAGGTCATTCTAATACATTGACATTAGAAATCCCCAGTTTAAACAGATTTTTAAACCAATACTAGGCCATAAAAAAATAACCATATGGATGAGGTTAATTGTTCAAAAGCAAAAAAAAAAAAAAAAATAAGAATCTTTTTTTCCAGAACAGCAATGGGACAGCTACCCCATTTACGTTTTTATGTGAAGATCAGTTTTACCACTTGCTGGAATCCCAGCCCAGGAACCAGCCTGTGAATGTGGGTGGCTCATGGCCCTGTTTTATGATGACAATTGGTGTCCTCTTGTCTCTTCCAGAAGGGTCTGTCTCAAGGTACATTTTGGCTAAAAAGAGTTGCAAAGACATATAAATTCAGCTGGTTTGATTAAACTAAAATAATTACACAATGAGAATTCTTCCAATAAAAGTACTAAATCAAATTTTCATTGCCCCCAAGTAACCAGAAGCTATTCCATGTGAACAATTTCTTTTATTGATTTCTCTCAGCTGCCATGCAAAGTATCACGGGAGCCTTTCATTGTTACTTGAAAGAATTCCAAGCTTTACGAAATTATCTTTATGGCATAATTATCCCTATCCTTCTTAATGCAAGAAAATTGTGTTAGAAAGAACAGCATTTCTCAAAAGGAAATTGAAAAATCTAGGTTATAACAGTTATGGAGGTTTTACTATTCTCATAATAAAAAAAGGTTTAAGTAGATTTCAGTTTTTCAGAGTAAATTGATATAATTATATTCTAAATTAAGTAGTTTTTTTTTTGCCTTTTATTGTTACTTAAGTTTATTTTGTCTTTCAGTTTGGAAAAAAAAATGACTCTTTAGTTCTTAGGATAAGAAGACAGATATTTCTTGTTTTTGATATGTATTTTTGGAGGACCTGGTGGAAAAAACAGGAGTCAGGTACTCAGTAATAACCATTCCAGGTGGTTTGTGAGATACAGCTTACCAGACTTCAGAGATTCTGTTCGTTCAACTTCATTGGCATCTTTGCCAATCCAAATAAATATCTGAAAAACAAAATAATAATAATAATACCAGCATATACTGTTTTGGGAGTGTTACTCAGTGCTAGGGCCAACTATGCCCAGTGCTTGACACACTCTGCTCATTTAAACTTCACAACACCCCATCAGTAAGGGGTGTGGAGACAGAGGCTCAGGGAAGTTCCTTCACTTGCCCAAGGGGAAAAAAAAAACACTCGTTCAAATCCAGGCATTTTGACTCCAGATTTCACTCTCTACTATTTTATACTTATATGGTATCGTATACTTTATAAAGCAATCTTTCAAAAAACAACATATTTGCTTTGTTTTGCATCAATCTCTGGGGGTGTTTAGGGTGGTCATTATTATTTCCTAGGTGAGGCTCTAAGATCCTCTGACTTAAGCCTGCTGTTTTACCACCTACAGTATTGTGTTCCTGTCACACTTTGGTGTGTCTAATGTTTAAATAATTTAAATAGTTAATTTTTTAATTGATATAATTATATATTCTGTATGCATTCTTCACTTTGTCAAATGTGTGCGCTAAGTACTTTAATGCTGAAAAATTCTCCTAAATTACTTTATATCTAAAAAAAAAAAAAAAAAAAACACTTTAAATTCAGTTGTTCAAGCAATTTTAGTCAAATTAAGCTCTGATTATATTAAATTCATACTGAAAATGCTGGACTATTTGCTTGCAGGACAGAGAACAAACTAGGGCAGCTGGTAATATTAATGAAAAGTATGATTAAAAAAATGAAATGCAGAACAGGAAATATTCTAAAGACTCTGTGACTACAGAAATAACAGAATTGGCGACAAATGGGAATAAATACTTCTAAATATGGAAATACTGTAATTCTTATAATTCTTAAATAAACAAAGGAGTCTTATTGACATGGGTTTTAAACCTCCAGAAATGAATAATCTTGGGAAGGACCTGTGATAGGATCCCCAATTTAAATGTTATTTTTAGACTGAAAGTTAAGGTGTAATATAATGGAATGACTTAGCAATTAGAAACAGACTTACGTGACCATCTCTGTGGCTGACTCTAAGACTAGGCCTCATTCAGATAAGAGTGTCATCATCGTTCTACATAACTCCGTTCCTAACATATTTCTTTTTTCATTTTACGATTGTTAGCTTATATAGATGTTAAGAAAAAAAAAAGGATTATCAGATATGGCCTGTCAAATCATCATTAATTTTCTCCAAAGTAAAGATTAGAGATCTAAACAATAACATATTTTACTGAATACATTCAAAACCCTTCTATGTCTGCTCCCATTTATTTCTTCCCTAGGGGAGAGATTCCCTCCATGACTTTCTGTCAAATTTCAAGAAAATTTCTAAATATTTTTGCCTTCCTGATAACATACCCAAAAGTCACTTGATGCATTTATAAATGTATTAATGTATAAACAAATGGGTAAATGACGTTAACAAATGAAAAATAGGCAGGTAGAAGTTTTTTGTCTAAAACTATAGAGTCAAAGATAGTTGCCATAGAATTATTTACTTATTAAGAAATTGACTTGCCACACGTATTCATTTTATTTTCTGCCAAACTGTGCTGACTTTCTTTTAAATACAACCTAAATCCCTAGGTCCATTTATTATTGGACTTGCCATTTTCTCAAAGCAGATTCTTGCCAGGTCCTGACCATAAGTACACTTTCTTGTTATGAGCAAAATATAGTTTTACCTGTTCCCAAGCATCTAGTAACATGACATCATCTTCTGCTAGATCATCCTGGGTGAATTCTCCTGGAACCTCCTCAATCTGAAAAGTATTAAGAAGCTTTGTGATAAAACGTGTATTATTTTAGAGCGTAGCTAAAATAAAATTTGGCAGTCATTTTTTTTTTTTTTTCCTTCAAAGTATCATGGATTGAATTGTGTCCCCCCAAAATATGTGTCAACTTGGTTAGGCCATGATTCCCAGGATTGTGCATTTGTCCTCCATCTTGTGATTGTAATTTTATGTTAAAGAGAATTAGGGTGGAATTGTAACTCCCTTAGTAAGGTCACATCCCTGATCCAATGTAAAGGGAGTTTCCCCGGGGTGTGGCCTACAGCACTTTTTATTTTACAAGAGATAAAAGGAAAGGGTAGCAAGCAGGGAGTGGGGGACCTCATACCACCAAGAAAGCACTGCTGGGAGCTGAACTTGTACTTTGGACCCAGGATACCTGCCCAGAGAAGCTCCTAACCCAGGGGAAAATTGATTAGAAGGCCGACAGAGAGAGAAAGGCTTCCCCTGAAGCTGGTGCCCTGACTTTGGACTTTTAGCCTACTTTACTGTGAAGAAATAAACTTCTCTTTGTTAAAGCCGTTCACTTGTGGTATTTCTGTTACAGCAGCATTAGATGACTAAGATAGTAATAAAGATTTAAATTATTGTTTATCTGCTTAATCAGGTATTACAAACTGACAGCCTGAAGGGTGTCTTATTTTGGTGCAGTGGGTAAGTGCTCGGCTGCAAACCAAGAGGTCAACAAGTTCGAATCCACCAGCTGCTCCTTGGAAATCCTTTGGGACAGTTCTACTCTGTCCTGTAGTGTCCCTATGAGTCGGAATCCACTCGACAACAATGGAGGTTTGGTTTGGTTTGGTGCTTAATATAAACATTGAGTTTGAATGCCTTTCAGTAGGGCATACGCTGTCAATCTGACCACTGTTCTCTAAACTTCCAGATCTATCTGACAAGTTGCTTCATTCATCATGTTGTCTGCCTAGAACCTAAAGACATTTGAGTTTATAGCTTGAGTATTAAATTTTCTTTCATTTTGTAAGTCAAGATTATTTTAATAGAATCAGCAAAGTTATTTTATGAAATCAATATTATTTTACAGTGTCATTGTCAATAAAATGACATAATATTCCATAAATAAAAATTTAGTATTTTTATTTTTAATATGTTAGATTGTATTCGCTACAGTTAACATTAAATGGTAATGGGATGGGTTAGTTTTATCCACCTAACACCAGTAGGCATTTATTAATCTGAACTCAATATTATTAAAAAATCGTGGGAGGATTAAAAATTCTAGAGAATTTTTTGAGAATCCTGATCCTCAGGCAGGTGTGATCAGTTGGACTATGATTCCCAATTCTTCATGCCCTCCCTCAACCATGTGACCTTGCAGTGCAGTCAAGTGGGTGGAGGGGACTGTGGCCTTGGCTGTTTGACATGCTTTGGCCATGTCATATTAGAAAAACTGACACACAGGGGCCCCCTTGTGCCCCTAAGCTCTGCCATAGGAAAAGCAGGCATGAACCCAGCCTGCAGCCTGAAGCAGAATCTTCCAGTTGAGACCAGTCTAGATTAGCCCAATCTCAAAGAACCTGTAAACCTCGGTATGACGGTACATGTTTGTCATTACAATTTAATAAGCTTTTGAGATTGTTATACAGAAAAAATGATCTGGCCATTTACAGATGGAAAGAAGTCTGGTCATGTTAACTTTATACAGAACATTTACCAATCACACACTGATTAAGGGAAAAATCATAAATATTGCGTACTGTGTGCCAGACACTGTTCAAATACTTTACATCTCATAGCTAGTTTACTATTCATAACAACTCTGTGAAATAGGTACTATGATTGTGCCCGTTTTACAAAGAAGAAAACCATGGATCATGATTTAGAAAATAATATTGGAATCATTATTCCCTGTCCTTGAGCATAGAGAATGTGACCCAGCTGGAGCTGGGCTCACAAGGACAAATCAACTGGGCCCTGAGGTATAAATACAATAGAATAATCTTGGAAATATCTTTTAGAGAACTTTTCACATAAGCCAGAACAAAAAAAAAAAAACTTTCCACTTTTATCTTTTTCTATTGACATTTAGTGAATAGAAGTTTGTTGGACCAATGAAGACTGTCCTAACTGTCATTACTGAAACCTGTACCAGTGATTGTCAAGAAAGGCAATTCAAAATGTAGGATCACATTTTCTAGCCATTCTGTGAAAAGGTGAAGCTTTCAATGGTTTTGCCCATTGGTAATGTTAATATATACTGATGACTCTGTAATATTCTCTGGACAGACATGGCTGTGGCAGCATGCGTGTCCATTTTTCCATTCTTGCCTATTCTGTAATATTCTCTGGAACTCGGACAGACATGGCTGTGGCAGTATACTTGTCCTTTTGCCCATTCTTGCTTATTCTGTAGTATTTCCTTGGACTCGGGCAGACACAGCTCTAGCAACATGCTTGTCCTCTTCCCACTTCTACATTTTTGAATATATGCCAAATAAAACTTTCTATTTGCTTTACTAAACTTTGTGATTTTTTTCCCCTACAACAAACAGAGAGGGCAAATAATCAGCCTAAGATCACACAGCTAGTAGGTAATATCTCCAGGACTAGAACACAGGAAAATTGGTTCTAAAAACTGTGCTTGAAACCAAGAGACTCTGCTGCCTCACCTGAATCTACATATCAAAAGCCTGTTTTTGATGGTGATGCTGTCTTGTTTGTTTGTATCAATCCCTTTCCTTAAAGGGAGTCCAATCCCAGAAGGAGTTCCAAATTTCAAAACAAGAAAATGAATAGATGCAGAGGAAAAGAACATTTCTCTGAAAGGCTAATATATGCGCATGATACAAAAACAAAGACTAATAGACTTGTTTTTGAAACCTAACTGAGAACAAAGCCTGGGTACTTAATTTTTAAAATACATCATCAGTGTAAGCAAACATCTAATTTAGAGCAACATTAGCAAATAATACTAATAAAAAATTATAAAAGCATGTGCTGAAAAAGAAGTTGTTTGGATGCGATATCAAGTTAACAGTCAATGCATTAAAATAAGAGGTTTTTCTCTGACGAACAGTTTAGAAAATACAGCAGTGCTGAGATTTCCTACAAAGTAGGTGAACAAATTAAACAGCATGGTGCCCAATGACCAACCTTTTCTCACAATCTTATTTTTTAGGTCAAATCACTTAGAAGTTTCAAGTGTGGTTTGTACATGAAGAGTTTCTTCTTCAAAGCATTTTATTTCTAATAATCGAGGTGCCTGTGAAGGTACTTAAGGAATTTTTTTGTGTGTGTTGAAAAACAGAGCTTGTATTCACCAGGATGTGTTGACCAAACCTGTGGATCAATTTGTACATAGAAAAGGAATTTGTTCTTCAAATGAACAAATTTACACAAAGGCCAAGCATGACAAACAGAGAAAGCAGAATTTTTTCTGGTTAAACCAGAGACAGGAGCTGCAGCCCAGGATGATATTCAGAGCCCAGTATAAAATCACTCTTGTACATAGATACCATTACCTCGAATTGCCTGGAATTCAAAGCCTGTAAATGATTATAAGACAAAACACTCCTGTTGATTTCAGTTAATATGCAGGTGCATCTATAGCTTTCTGTGATTTTGCCCAATGATCATAATATTTCCATAATATTTTTTATTCAGTCGACGTGGTAAAATTTCTTATTCCTCTGGGAAACTGAAGTGTCAAACTTGCCTGATACTGACAAGCAAGACAGCACCACCATCAGACTCAACTCCTGCTGCCGAAATCACCAACCACATATGTATTCATACAGCACCTACCCCAGGCTGGCACAGGTGCGAAGTAGATCATGATTAGCAGCTAATAGTTTTAAGAGGACCTTGATTTAGATCGTGCACTACAGTGCCCCAATGCTTCCACAGCAGTCCTTGGGTGGCACAAACGGTTAAGCGCTCAACTACTAGCCAAAAGGATGGTGGTTCGAACCCACCCAGAGGTACCTTGGAAGACAGAACTGGCGATCTGCTTCCAAAAGGTCACAGCCTTGAAAACTCTAAGGATGGGTAGAGACTAAAGGAACCCCTGTGACTATCGTCCTGAGATACACTTTAAGCTTTGTACTGAAATCACCCCTGGAGGACACCCTTCAGCTAAACAACAGATTGGCTCATAAAACAAGCATATCACCCATGAGTGCTGTTCTGCTTTAAAAAATCACTTGTATGAGCCCAAACAGTCAACATTTACCCTAAAGCAAAGATAAGAAGGTAAGGGGGGAGGAGAGGCAGGGAAGCTAGGTGAAAGGAAATGGAACAAACAGAATGGAAATAATAAGAATGCTGACACATTATGAAAATATAACCAATGTCACTGAACAATAAGTATGTAGAAATTGTTAAATGGGAACCTAACTTTCTGGATAAACTTTCACCAAAAAAACATAATAAATATATTTAAAAACAAAACTATGGAATAGTTCTATTCTGACACACTTGAGGTCACTGTGAGTTGGAATCCACTTGATGGCAATTAACAACAACGTCTTCATACCAATGCTTTCGCATTATGTCGTTGGCCCTTCCACTCACCCTGTGCGAGCAAAGATTGTCATCTATGATATGCAGGTAAGCAAAATCTGACAATCAGATAGATAACATGGCTAGAACACCTCCCAGTGCTGTTTAGATTCTATCCCACTATTTCTCAAGACACTTACAATGAACCTTCCAGTTTTGTTTGAGCAGCCATAAAGCCGAGGGGGATGGTCTTCAGCCTGGGTTTCTAGTAGTGGTGAGGTCTGGTAGTCTTTTTTCCCTCCAAGAGAACTCCAAAATTCCTCTGTGGAAAACACACTGAATTATCCAATGCATTTTCAGGAGCATATGATGGTATTGCTTTACATCAACAAAAATAATATCATCTCACCTTGACTTAATGTGATTTAAGGAGTTACTTAAGTATTCTTAGGTACTGTCCCCCACTTTGCAATCTATGAAGGGATTCTTAATCCCCTATAACCATTAAAAAGTCACTATTTGTAAAAAATACAAAGCATGTGATTAGCAATCATACAAAATATAAATTCTGGTTGGTTCCTTTGGCCTCATAGTACACACCTGGTTCCTCCCCTTCCTGAATCTTTGTGGTTTTGCACTTGAGGACATTTGCCACATACTCTGCTCCTTTCTCCTCCTCCTGGCTAGCACCTTGTCCCATCCAGGTGTAGCCATTGTTTTGTTGCAATTTCAGGACAAAAGCATCATTGGAATTCAATGAATTTGCATCAACATCAACCTAGAGTATAAAAAAGAAAATAACACAATGATTCAAATTCATCACTGCTCATCCCATTAAACATGTCCCAGACACTGTGACAGTGACAAACCGTCATAGCCTTCTGTCCTGATTCCAGGACATTAGTTTTGGGCAGCACTGGGATGCCATCACCATGGTGTTTGAAACATTCAAGTTGGAGCAGTTTGGTCTGTGTCACCTTAATACCCCACTGCTCACAGATGGTGACACAAGGCTCTCAGAATAAAATTAGGCAAAATTAAGTGATAATGAATGGAAGATCTGGAAAAGTGACAAGATATTTGAAGATACCGTAAGAACAACGATGGGTTACAACTGTTTGGAGAGCAGTGTATAATATTCACAAATGACAGAGATAAAACAAAGATAGTTTTTCTGGCCCCACTAAAGACAACATTTATCAGATAATCAAAGGGAAATCTAAAAATGATTAAAACATTTTAAAAAGGGACAAAGCCCAAAGGAGGAAAACTGATAATATTATAGATTCACTAAATAAGGCTACCCAGGCTCAAGTAAATTATACCTCAAATTATAAAACACTTTATAGGGAATTAAAAACTCTTTGCCTTCAACCCAGAAGCTGTGAACCCTGTCCAGGAGGTATCTGGGATCATCCAAGGGAGCACAGTTCCAGTCCATGTGGCCACAGAGGAGTGAGATGGGCCTGGCTGGGTCCAGGGTCGGGGCTGACAGTGACTTTGAAAGTGGAATCTCTGGGCAGAGGAGAAGGAGGTGCAGAGCCTCAGGCTTGGTAATGAGTGTGAGGATCCTAGAATGGGCTTTTGTGACTCTGTGAGAACCTCGGTCTGACCAGATGATTACGTGACTCTGCGACCATATGTGTATGACTCTCTGTGCAATTGTGGGATTGAATGTGAGCCTATGAAACTAGGGAGGTAAAGAAGAAACTATAAGCAAGACGGAGAAAGAGCAGCTGAGAAAGAGGAGGAAATCAAGACTGTGTCATCTTCCTGAGGCTGAGTGAAGAAAAATGTTTCAAGAAGAGTGATCAGCTGTACCAAACGATGCCATTTGGTTAGCCACACTGAGCTGCCAGGATGCAGGCGTAACTATGTGGAGAGTGGATTTAACCAGGGTTGGAGTTTTGTTGGAAATCCTGGTGGCGTAGTGGTTAAGAGCTAGGTCAGCTAACCAAAATGTCAACAGTTCAAAGCCACCAGGCATGCCATAGATAGCCTGTCTTATAGGGTTGCTATGAGTTGGAATCAATGGGTTTGGGTTTTTTAGGGGGGCAGGGGTGAGTTTTGTCAGGACCCTGCCCCAAGCAAAACACTAAAAGAGGAAGGAATGGCTGGCAGAAGTTTTAAAGACATGTCCCAGGAATTTGCAACTCTCATGCAAGCAGCTATAGTCCTCTCTCAGGAGGAATGAGGCCTAAGGGGCCAACCTTAAAGGAGTTTATGCAGATGTGATGATGGAGAATTACAGAAACCAACTCTGGTTTTCAGGACATCTGATTTCTAAACCAAATGTCACCATATTCATACAGAGGAAAGAACCTGGGTGATAAAGAGATAGTTGACAACAGGTCCACGACCAGACAGGTGTGAGATCAGGCAGGTTGTTCTGAAATCCAACGCATAAGTTTTAGCCTCCCAGGAAATGAAAGCAAAAAGACTTACACACAATGATTTCGAATAGTCCCTTTCCGAGAGGCTAGGAGTGAGAACCCTGGTTTGAGAGGCTACAAGGAAATAAGGAGATACATTGCAAGCAGATAGCAATAAACTTATTTCATTAAAACAGGAGAGAAGGCAAAATTTATACGCAGAGAGGCAGACAAGTTGATGGAACCAGAGGGGAGAAAATGAGGTAACTTTGTCTATTGTATTTACATTTCTGTGATCTCTGAATCAAAGTTACTAGTAGAGAGCAGAGGGTATAGAGATTTGGGAGACAGCAGGACATGAGGGTTGTGATGGATGAGGAGGACTTATAGATTGAGGTATGGGATTTAAGAACTGCTGGAAAGTGCATACTGGAGGAAAGGAACCAGCAGATAGGAGGTGGTTGTCAGAGATCAGACATTTGAAATGGAAATTTCTGAGGTGCTATAGCTGCTAGGACCATGTGAATGTGAGTAGACATGGGTCAATGAAAGATTGCTCTATGAGAGCAAGTCAAGAAATGGAGAAGTCAGAGTGATGGACACAGTGAGATAATTGCTGAAGCCAACAATGAATGAGAAGAGAAGGGCTGGCTGTTTAGTAGATGCCAGAATGGGAGGGTTGAGGAGGGAGAGAAAAGCCTGATAAAAAGGAAAGAGGTCAGAGACAAAGGAGAGCAAAAGGGATACCCAACACCCCAACCCAGAAGCACTAAGGTAAGGTAGCATTGGGGAGAAACACAGCCTTCTCTTGAGAAGACTGTATGGGAATGTGCGTCCTCAGGGAACAGCCATTGAGTAAGAAGGGAAAGGGAAAAGCAACTTAGAGAACAGGCTGAGAGGGGAAGGATGCAATGACCCATCCAGTTTTAAGGACTCAGCTGACTGACTCATGCAAATGGAAAGGGTTAGAAAATGCTTCCAAGTTTGGGGATAGGCAGAGTAAGCATGAGAGTTCAAGGGTGAATTAGGAGACTTGGATTTTGATGGTGACTGAGGTGACTGGGATATCAGGGATGAAGGAACTGTCCTGGAGGCCAAGACACTCTGCTATTTAGAACCCTGGAGGTCTTCTGGTCTTTAGCACCAAGACATAGGGTTTGATTTCTTTCACAGCTGCTGTCAGAGACAGCTTGTTTGGCCAGGTGAGTTATGGTTCTGGTCCAGTGTAGCAAAGCCTGTTTCCCACATTTGTTACACTTGTGCAAACAAGAGCCTTCCCTCTCAGATTTCCCCAGTGTGGTGGTCACCTGACCACCACCTACCATCCATCTTGCCTCAGGCCTTTCAAGGTAGAGTTTAAGCTGTCTCATGCCTTTGACAGCTTGATTTGTTTTATTTTTCTTAAAATTCATTGTTTGGGTACAACGTAGTTGAAAAATGTGAGAGACCTCGTATCTGGAGTTTAGCTTTCCACTCAACTCTCTTGATTTTAGTATTTTTTATTGTGGACACTGGATTAATTATAGAAATAAGGGGAATTCGCTTGCCAATTTTTTTACATACTAATATCTGTTGACAACCCAAGTCCACTGGGAAGTCCATAAGCAGGGCATGTTTTACTGAATGCATGACATTACCTCCACAATTCTGGTGATAGATGCCAGGTTTCTCCGGACTTGAAAGAGGCGGATAGGGGGAGCAGGTGCCTGACCTCCTTTCTTTGATGTTCCATTCTGGTAAATAATGAGCGGTTTGTCTTTGAACAAACTCAGCAGGTGAGCAGGCTCCTTGCCTTGGGAGACCCGGATCTGGGGGCAGGGGGGAGGAAAACAAAAGAAATGTAATAAAGGGTGTAATGAAAGAAGGTTGTACTTCCAAATGTAAGGTTGTACTTCCAAATGTGTTTTTATTTTTATTTTTGAAAACAGAACAAAAAATAACCAATGCATCAAGAGCAGGGGGAATGACGATTAACAGAAAACACAGGTGAATGTTAAGTGCAGTTTCCTTGCTGACTGAAGGACTGTGGGTTTGTCGCTCAGGCACAGCATCCCTAAACAGCTTCTTGTCAGCAGAAACGTCACCCTACTGCAAGGCTTTCTGCTTCCAGAAAGCATAAAAATGTAAGTTTGTTCAGCTACTCCTTCAAAAGAAAAAAAAAAAAAAAGTACTGATGTATGCTAATAGGAAAATAGCTTTTTTTTTTAAGAGTACTAACATTTTACAAATGTTCATAGATGGACTTGGTTCTCTTGTGTTTGGGATCTGATTCAGAAGATTAAGAGATACTCATTCAAATGCTTCAAAAAATAACACAACCCAAAAATCATATTATTTATGTCTACATCCCCATATCTGTAAAATGTGAAAAAAAAAATCATAAATCCATATGGGGAAGGATAAAAAATTTCTACCCAAACATAAAAAAACTGGAAAAAATCAACAGAACATATTTTCTAATTTTTAACTTTCCTATAGAATTACTGGTAATAGATATGCTTATTATATCTAATACGATATACAATATAAGAACTTTTTAGGATGAGGAAATTGGAAAAAATAAATGATCAATTATTTGTTTAATTTCACTTATTAGCTTAATATTAGATACTGGATTAGAAATAAATTTCCAATTTCTTGCCTAACTATTGATGCTTTTTTTTTTTTTACATAAAGAGTTCAAATTCTGTGTTTTCTTCTCATAAAAGTGCGTATGTTATCTTGCACACGGCCAAGCTGAAGTAAAACTTGATAAGAGAGCATGGATCCTTATTTTTTCCTTCTAGGCGCCAGAGTCTTGACTGAAGCAAAATTCAAAAACCCCAAAAATGGGGGGGAGGGGCAGAGGAAGAGAGGGGGAAAGGGAAGGAAGAGAAAAACATTTACAGGTGGAGAGAGGAGAGAGAATATGGGGAGGAAAAGAGAAGGGAGGGAGGGGAGAAGAGAGGAAAGAGAGGGAGAAGAAATACCAAGAGAAGAAAAAAGATAGGTGGGAAAGAGGGAAGAGAGGAGGAAGGAAAATCTTGGAGAAGGAAGGAAAGGGAAGAGAAGGAAGAGGGAGGAAAAGGAAAGGGATCAGATAGTGAGGGGGGAGAGAGATGAGGTCTTAGGGAATTTACGAAAACAACAAAATAATTGGTTGAGTTGACTGAATCCAAATTCAAAATGGCAATTCCATATTAATATAAATGAGCCAGCTTTGTTTTACACACAGACACACACACACACTCTCACACACACACACACACACACACTTAGGGTAGCGGAGCAGGGGGTACCGAAAACGGTAGGCCTAGCATTTTACATAATGTTGAGAGAACCTCAACTGCCAACATAAGAAAAAGGGGCCACTGATTAAGACCCATCCCTTCTGTGAAAGGTGAGTGAGAGATCAAAAAGCCAAATCAAAAAATTTTAGTACTGTTAATATACTCTACAAAGGAATTTTTAAAAGAGCAATACAGGACTTTGTTTATGCATTATTGTAAACTACTGCCATCTAGTGATTAAAGTAAAAATCACCATTTCACTGTAAATTTAGGATTCAACTGCCTAATGATGAAAATTCATTGACTGGACACATCAAATATTGTACTATGAACTATGGAATTTATAAAGCATAATGCATATATTCAAAGTTTTTACATAATTTGATAAGGGATACTTTAAAAATTAATTAGATGACATCAGTTCTTAGCTAGAAATATTTCATCCCAGAGGTGAATAGTTCATGGAGAAATAGTCTAGTGCATTTAAATAATTCAATCATATTTTTACAAGTTAATTAGTAAAGCAAATACTTAATACACAGTTATAAATTTGGATCTAACTTGATTTATAGATCTATTAACAAATGCTGTAGGGCAACTAGCAAGAAGAGCAGATTCAACTGCCGCCACATCTTAGATTTAATGTTTTAAACTATCTGATTTGCCTCTATATTTAATCATTACATTTGAAGAAGGAAATGACACATTTATAAAGATGTGAAAAGGAAAGAAAACAAAAGAACTTGCATATCATACATAATCTCAGCTCACTTGACATCAGCCATGACAGGCACCTCCCTGCGGAGGGAATGTTTAAAGGTACTCTATTAGAAAGGTCCCTGCGCTGGGCAAAGGAGCACCTGATTCAGGCTGAACCCCAGTCTGAAAGATGCTTTTTCCAGGAGATGCCGCAGATTCCTTCACTGAAACCAGCCAGAAATGTAACAACCAGACAGAGGTAAGAGAAAGCGGGGGGGGGGGGGGGGGGGGAGAATCAGGGAGAAAAGGACCAATGGAGGGAGGGAGGGAGGAAGGGAAGGAGTAAACAAGGGAGGGGCAGAGAAAGGCAGGGAAGGAGAAAGGGAGCAAGAGAAACACTAGGGAGGAGTAGGCAGCCTCGCTGGATCAGCACACTGGAGAGAAACAAAGTTTCCTTTAGTCTGCATTTAGGTTATACAGTAAGGAATTAAATAAGCAAACCCAAACCCAGTGCCCTCCAGACCATTCCACTCATAGCAACCCTACAGGACAGAGAGGAACTGTCCCATAGAGTTTCCAAGGAGCGCCTGGCGGATTCGAACTGCCAAGCCTTTGGTTAGCAGCCGTAGCACTTAACCACTATACCATCAGGGTTTCCGAATAAGCAAAAACTAAGAATTTTCTGAGGTTACTAATAAGGCTCCTGAAACAAGTAGCAGATATTCCACCATACACGTAAGATGAGCTGCAGGTCAAAAAATAGAAGTAAGGGCGGAATTGGGCTAGAAATGGTCCTTTAGACCCAGTGAGGAGAGCTAGATATTGATATTGGAATCCATGATATAGCATTCAAACTTATAATTAATAAGTCAATACATTAACACACTCTCTCTACACATATACACAAATGTGTGTGTGTGTGTATAAAACAAAGTTGGCTAATTTATATTTATATGGAGTTGGTATTTTGAATTTGGGTTCAGGCAACTCAACAAATTATTTTGTTATTTTCATAAATTCCCAAAGAGCTCATCTCTCTCCTCCCTCTCACTATCTGATCCCTTTCCTTTTCTTCCCTCTTCGCTTCCTCCTCCAAGATTTTCCTTCCTCCTCTCTTCCCTCTTTCCCTCTTATCTTTTTTCTTCCTCATCTCTTTGGATTTCTTCTCCCTCTCTTTCTTCTATTCTCCTTTCCCTCCCTTCACTTTTCCTTCTCTTATTCTCTCTCCTCCCCACCTCAAAATGTTTTTCTCTTCCTCCCTCTTGCCCTGCTCTTCCTCTGCCCTTTTCTGCCCCCCTCATTTCTGAGTTGTTGAACTTTGTTTCAGTCAAGATTCTGGTACCTAGAAGAGAAAAATAAGGATCCCATGCTGTCTTATCAAGGTTTACTTCAGTTTGGCTGTGTACAAGTTTAGCTGTGTACTTCTATGATAAGAAAATATTTTTCTGAACTTTTTACCTATTACTCAAAATTATAAATCTGTGCTTATTCTATAGTGTGGTATTAATTACTTATTGCTGGCATTCCAAACCCGGTGCAAATTTAGTGGCTTAAAACAACACAGATTTACTATCTTACAGTTCTCGATGTCAGAAGTCTGAAATTCAGGGCCTCAGAGGGCTAAAATCAAAGTGCTGGCAGGGCTGCATTTCTTCTGGAGGCTCTAATAATCTGTTCCCTTACCTTTTCCAGCTTCCAGAAGCCTCCTGCATTTCTTAGCTTGTGGTCCCACCCCTCCAATTTCAAAACAGCAACGGTCTTTCAAGTCTTTCTCACCTGGCATCACTCTGATTCTGACTTTTTTTTATGCCTCCTGCCGGCACTTTTAAGGATCCTTGTGATTACATGGTCCCACCTGGAAATTGGGGGCTAATCTCCCTATCTTAATTAAGGTCGGAGGGACAGAAACCTTAAATAGATCTGCAACCTTAATTCCCCCTTGCCATGTAAGGTTCATAGGTTCTAGGGATTAAGTAATGGATATTTTGGGGCGGGGTGGGGGAGGACAATTATTCTATCACGACAGTTTAACACTACCTGGCACTGGTAACAAAAGTACAACAGTTTTAATGTTAACTGTCATGACTGACATATGGTGTGATTTTAAAGGAAAGATTCTTCTAGGCTCATAAATCTGTTATTAGTTGATTTTGGGGTTTTATTTTACTTTTGTTTGTTTCCTCTTTTCCAGAATCTCAGAGAACCAGTATGACATGAGTGTCCCAATATTTGAATGCCCAAAATGAAAAAAAAAAAAAAGAAAAGATCAAATTCCCACTCCAACTTGAGGGGAGGGGGGCTTTAACTAGAAACTAGGTTAATGTGCAGTATTTAGTTCAGAAGTAGGTTAGCAAAACTTTAACTTGTATGAGTTTTTATGGATAAAAATTGCCCAACCTGCACAGCCTGTCCTCCAAGGGACCGGTCCAACTGAACAGTCAGGAAGGCGGATGTCGTCAGCTCATCTCTTGTGGCATTTGCTCCTTGCCTAAGGGAACCATTGTAAAATAAGTCAGCCTGTATTTAAATTTTAAGACCTACTAATATAAACATTCCAAGCACAGCCTTAAGTAATTATGAAAGATCAAGAAAAAAACAACTGATTTAACATAAGCTTTGAAGCTATAGTTTTTTTTTTTTTCTTTAAATACTAACTTTGAGCTGTGAACTTTTCTGTGTATTGCCTAGAATTCTCTCCATTGGATAGGTGAAGAAATTAAACTTTAGCTCCTTACATAATTGGCTAAGTAATCAGGTCTGTCTGACTCCAAGTTGGAGCTGTCTATTTTGGAAATCCATCTCCATAGTGAAAATACTCCATTTGGATAGCAGAATATGAGCCAAACCTGGTCAGGCTGGATATTGGAGGAGTTTCATCTTTCTATGAATATTTAGTCAGCATAGAACCAAATATCTGGAACCCAGATAATTTGAGAAGATAATCATCAGAAGTAGGCAAAGGAGAAGCTTCATTTTTGTCATTCTCACAATTCCTTAAAGGCATTACTGTACAAAGGTCTAAACTGCCAGCAAACCAGATAAGGGTCAATAAACCAATGGGTCCAGCTGATTTACAACTTCTCTTGCTAGGGTAGCTTGCGGTTTAATTCTGAATCACTAGCTTAATCAGTAAGGCAACTTCTGGGAGATTTTCCTGTTTTCTGAGTTTATGGAAAGGAAAAAAAAAAAGCATTGAACATTATTTCCTTCAGCCAACTCTTCCATCTCTATATGATGACTGACTAGCGGTTAGCAACAAGAATACTAATCCTGGAATTGGATTTTGAACAGATTTCAACAGTAACTGCCATCCCGGGCAACACATACACCCTGGGAGCCAGGGGCATGTGTTATTTACCCCAGGATTTTTCAATGCACCAGCACAGGCAAAATGGCGGATGTAATAATGTTCTACAGAAGGGTTTATAAAATAAAAAAGGACATGCATAGGGCAGGCATATATGTTTGTAAGGAAATGAAAAATGTTTTCCCTGATAAAAAAAATCAAAACCAAACCTGTTGCCATCAAGTTGATTTCGACTCATGCAACCCTATAGGACACAGTAGAACTGCCCCATAGGGTATCTTAAGGAGTAGCTGGTGAATTAGAACTCCCGACCTTACGGCTAGCAGCCAAGCTCTTACCCACTGTGCCACCAGGGCTCCTTCCCTAATAAAGGCACCCATAAAAATACAGTTCTGTTTTTTTTTTTAATGTTGATAGCTTAAATTTTCCATGAGCCTATCATGCTAACAGACCCTTCCAGGAGCCACCCTGAGCACATGGCTGTGGGGAGAAACACAGAACTGCACCGTGCTCATCCTCAGCAGGGTCTGTTACTCCTACTCATGTCTTACCTACATCTGCTGTTTCCTAGCCCTTTCTACATTTTGCTTATTTTCTGAAGGAAAAAAAAAATTCAATCAACTATTTTAAACAATATAACCAAGCATTTGCTTCTATTTTGTATTCATGTTTTTTTCTCCTCTGGAGTATTTTAATCAGTTAACCAAAATAATACTACCGAAGTTTTAACTTCTGACATTCTCAATAAAGCCTTCACTAACCTCGAGTTCCTCTTTCTGCTAGATTCCTGTCAAAATGATTAGGCCCACATCCACACAAATTAAAATTAATTTGCTTTATGGACGTATTACCCAGGGAGTCAAGTTTTCCACGATAATCATGCTATAACACAGTCTATCT
Source organism: Elephas maximus indicus (assembly GCF_024166365.1). NCBI lineage: Eukaryota > Metazoa > Chordata > Mammalia > Proboscidea > Elephantidae > Elephas > Elephas maximus. The sequence goes on along the minus strand of NC_064826.1, from coordinate 73,322,459 downwards.
CTGCCTCTAATTTTGAAATCCTCTGCCTAGGGAGGGAGAAAAGCAATCCATTTTGTCTGGCCTGACTTCTTTTTTATAAATCTGTGGTGCTTATTGCTCATTAAAAATAAATGTTCCATGAAAATGGGATTTACTGCTTCAAGAGATTCATCATTGTTGTTGTTCAGTGTTTGCACAGTTTCAATTACCCAACAGTGCAGAGAAAAGATCACTGCTGAATTCATCTTTCTCATCATTTTAGGATATGTGGTTTCAGAAATAAAAAGACAAATTTGTATACTTGGAAGCTGATTTAATTTCAGTCTTTATTTTTAACTCTACCTCCTAGACTTAGCCTTTTCAATTCCCTGCATCGAATTATCACATAAACTGAAATGTTTCATACCTACACAGAGTGGCTACATTCAGGCCTTCAAGTTAAATAGACAATAGACCAAAGTTCGAAATATTGCTTCACCAGTCACAGGAGTTGTAACTCTGGGTTAAATTACTTAAACCGTCAGATTCCCTTTTCAGAAAATAAGCTGATTGCGAGGAAGAGAAATAATTACAGAAACATCTAGCACTTTGCTGGTCCAAAGATGCTGCTGAACAAATGGTTGCTATCAAGATTCCATCTGAAGCACAGATGAAGAGCTAAAACATTCATCGCAGACGAGATACAGAGTGACTGTGGGGTTAGAAATGCCACTTGGTGCAGTGGTTCTCATCAGTGGCACAGTGGTTAAGAGTCTGGTTGCTAACCAAAAGGTCAGCAGTTCAAATCTGCCAGCTGCTCCTTGGAAACCCTACAGGGCAGTTCTACTCTGTCCTATAGGGTTGCTATGAGTTGGACTCGAAGGCAATGGGTTTTACAGGTACATTAGAATCTCAGGAGTCCCATCCCTGATTCTGATTTATTTGGTATGGGATAGAGCACAGGTGTTTGTATCTGTGAAAAACTGGCCAGGCTTTTCCAATGTGCAGCTAGTGTTTAGAACTATTGCCTAAGGCAGTGCTTGTCAATTATTAAAGTATATATGACTCATCTTGGAAACTCTATGCGGTCAGTTCTACTCTGTCCTATAGGGTCGCTATGAGTTGGAACCGACTCGACGGCAGTGGGTTGGGTTATGACTCATCTGGGGATCTTACTAAAATGAAAGTCAGGGGTAAGGCCTGAGAGTCTACGTTTCTAACAAGCTCCCAGGTGATGACAAGCTGCTGGTTTCCAGACCACCCTTTGGTTAGCAAGAGCCATCCCATCTACTGAACTTGGTTATGTTGATGGCACTGCACAGCATAAGTGGTCAGACTGTGGGGACAGACATGTCTCTGTCATCTAGTGTGATGCTCACCAAAGGCAAATGTCACCATATCAGCGGAGATCTGAGTACACGTTCATTCAATATGCTAACTAATGGTTGCTGTCACCACGTAAGCAAGGGTAGGATCCTGCCCCTGGCCTTGCACCTTCCACCCACACCTCTCAGCTGTAAGATCTTTTCTGAGAATTCTTTTCTTTTTTCCACTCTTCTCTGCAATATTCTGTTTTACCTGATTACACTTGATAAAATCAAGTGAAAAGTTAAAGATAAAAAGTTAGGTAATTCCACATTATATGATTTATTTCAGAATTCTTCTCCTTTTGAAATAACCCAGCATGGTATATATACTTAAATTACTTGGTTGGCCATTTGATCCTTCCTCCATGAACAGGGTCTTGTCACTGATTCAGACTAAGTAAACCAAACGTTCGATTAAGTCAAATCACTGAGCAAATTCATATAACACGTGGATAAACTGCAGTATTTTCTCCATCACTGATCTGAATTTCATGGGGACAAAGAATAAGAATATATCGATTTGAGGTTTCTGGGGTATGAAATGGCATCAGAAATTATATCCCCTACAAAGTTAGCCTTGCTTCAACTTTGCAAATTCAATTCAGGATGGTCCTTGGTTAGTTTTTACAATAAGAAGACATGGTCCAACATGGACCAGGTGGACTTTTAGCTTGCACAGAAAATGAGATATTCAACCTCGAGTCCACTAACAGTGTGCTACAGTTGTGGATATCAAAACCTTTTTCCTAGAATGGAGAGGATGATTTTTATATCATTGCCTCATGGCCAGAGACAACAGGTACAAGACATCCTCAAAGTCATGTCCAAAGAAAATATAATGAACCATATCTCTATGATGCTATGCAACTCCCACCGGGGTTAAATGCAACTCTCACTGGGGTTACTATAGGATTATTCGCCCTCATACTGCATGGAACTTAATACTGTGGAGTAAAAGCTGGTCCCTATAAAACTTGAGATCTTCTCAAAGAGGTAAACTTACCATGTGTAGATAATCTGCCCTCTGGGATAAGAGTACAGTATAATGTAGCAGTCACCACCATAAAATTCACCATATGAGTTTTCGTCAATTGGGATCCTACCATTATTTTCTACACGCCAAATCTGGAAGGAATGGAATATATGTACCAAAATTAAATTTTTCTTGATCCTATAATACTTCTTATGAGCTTTAAATAATTTTCAGTTCAGATCTATTAAAACAAACAAAAAACCTGTTGTCCAGTCAATTTTGACTCATAGCGACCCTACAAGACAGAGTAGAACTGCCCTCAGGGTTTCCAAGGCTGTAAATGCTTACAGAAACAGACTGTCACATTTTTTTCCCACAGAGTGGCTAGTGGGTTTGAACTGCAGACCCTGCAGTTAGCAGCCAAGCACTTAGCCAGGGCTCCACCAAGGCTCTTAGGTCTATAATAACTAACATTTTTTTTTTCTTCCAGTTTTGGGCTATTTTGAATAGTGCTGCTATGAACATTCCTACACAAGTATTTTGGTGGACAAGGCTGCTTTCTATCACTGTTATCTCTTTAGTTTTTTTTTTTTTTATATATATATATTTATTATGTTACAAGTGAAAGTTTACACATCAAATTAGGTTCCCATTCAACAATCCATACACAGATTGTCCTGTGACATTGGCTCCAATCCGCACACGGTGTCAACACTTTCACCATTTCCACCCCACCTGCCCTGCTGCCATCCATCCAGTTTTCCCACCCCTCCTCGCCTTCTCGTCTTTGCTTTTGGGTAAATATTGACCGCTTGGTCTCAGGTAGCTGATTCTTTAAAGCAGCACATTCCTCACAGGTGTTATTGTTTATTTTATAGGCCACAGGCCAATCTATCTTAGCCGAAAGGTACCTATGGGAGTGGCTTCAGTTCCAGGTTAAAATGGTATCTTAGGGGCAGTAGTCTTGGAGGTTCCTCTAGTCTCTGTCAGTCCACTAAATCTGGTCTTTTTTATGAATTTGAGTTTTGTTCTACGTTTTTTCCCGTTCTAACCAGGACCTTCTATTGTGTCCCCGGTCAAAAGGTCTGTAGTGGTAGCTGGGCACCATCTAGTTCTGGTCTCAGGCTAGAAGAGACTGTGGTTCATGTGGGCCATTAGTCCTGCAGACTCATTTCTTCCTTGAGTCTTTGGTTTCCTTCATTCTCCCTTGCTCCAGACAGGAAATAACCAACTTTTATTTTTCTAACTAGTTTAAAAATTAAGCAAAGGGAAAGAATTTTATCAATCTGAAAATTTATTTACCAACTTCAGAAGTGCTTACATTCCTTTTGTATCCTCCACAGTATTTAGCTCAATTCTGAGCCCATTGCTTAATAAACACGTATTGATTGGTTGGTTAGTAAAAATAACATGACACTCCAGTGAAATAATGGACTACAATATTGAACTCAGAGACCTTTCAACTTTATAATAAAAGTTTTTCATCGGGCATGAGATAATTTGTTTTTGTTTTGTTTTTCTTTTTCCTTATGCTTTAAGACATGAGAGTATAATTTTTCCCAAGCAAAAGTTGGTAGATTTTGACCAAATTATGACTTCTTTTTTGAAAAGGTATCATCCCAGCATGAGACTGAAAAGGTATGACAAGGGATAAAAGCAGGCAGAACCAGTTTTTAATTTGACCTTCTTACCCTCATCACAGATTAAAGAAACTCCAATTTGGAGAGATGACAGTTGTGTAAATGGAACAGGAGAGTAACATATAAATGAGGGGCTGCCAGGCACTGCTATACACATAAGCACCCCCTTCTTGCCTGGGTCCCAGGAGGGGTAGAAGAGATCCATTGCCTTGAAATGTGGAGATTAACTAGTGGAGACAGCAGTGTAGTGCTTTCAGAGAGAAGCCTCCTCATGCCATCCAGTAAGCTGAGAAGAAATAGCACCACTGCCTCACTAAACCAACCTACCAAGCCCCCGAACGTCAGCAGCCCTGGGGTGGCACAGGAAGACATCTTGGTGATACTATGGCCTGAGGTTGAGACTGCAGCCTGGCACATAGCCAGTGCTAGGAAGCCAAGTCCACCCCACTAGCCCCCTAGCTGTGCCGCCTGTGCTGAGCTCCAGGAGAAGATGCCCCACAGCTACCCCAGAGACAGACCCAGACCCAGAAATCAATACCCTTCCACTAGCCATGAGGGGCATCTGTGACATTCTCCATTAGCATCCCTCACCCTCAAAACCCCTTCCCTGCTGAGATTCACACTTCACATCTTTGAAAAAAGGAAAAAGTATTTCCCAAATTTCTTGAGTATATTCTTTGGTCCAGTCATTGTGCCAGCCCCTGGGAATACTGAAATAAAAAATATGCAGTTCTTAACCTCGAGGAACTGATGAGAGGTCTAATAGGGGAAGCCTGTAAGGAAAGGAACAATTCTTACTGTTCTTATTTATGGCATTTATATGACATGTTCTGTGAAAAATACCATTTATGGGTTGAGCACAGACTAAGCCACACAGAGATACACTATTTCAGTGCAGTAGGCAGGCATCTGGGAAGAAGTATGACTTGTGGCTTAAATGAGTTACCAAGGAGGAAAGAGGATGTTAGCCAGATGGCAGAGAGGAGGGGCACTCAAGGCAGTGGAAGGGCGAGGCAGGGAGGAAGGTAAGGGTCAAATCATGGATGGCTTTGTGGGTACAGCCGAAGATTAAGGTTTTCAGGAAAACTGTCAAAAGCCATGAAGAAAATTTTGAATGGAAAGTAACATCACTCAGTTCTCAATAAGTTAGATGACTCAAGCATAGCCTGGGTGTGAAGAAACTTGAGTCAGGGAGAATGATTAGGGGATTTTTATCATTTGTTTTCTAAAATGGGATAATTAACAAACTCAATTCAAACCCAAAACCAAACCAAACTCATTGCTGTCAAGTCGATTCTGACTCACAGCAATCCTATAGGCAGAGTAGAGCTGTCCTGTAGGGTTTCTGAGAAGCTGTTGGTGAATTTGAACTGCCAACGTTTTGGTTAGCAGCTGAGCTCTTAACCACTGCACCACCAGGGCTCCAAACTCAATTCAAATGCTCTAAAAAAAAAAAAAAAAAAACCCAAAAAACTCTGTTTTTGGCATGTAACACATGCGCAATATGTTTTTGTGAAGAAACAGCCTATAAAATGTGGTGGATGGACAAGCTGATAGTAGTTGGTACATTCACAGAATAACACACCCTCACTGGACCATCCCAGACATGAGCTTTCCGAGAGCAGGAACAATTCTGCACTAGAAACAAGATGATCAGGTTCCAGTGCCGAGTCTCTAGGACTATAATTAGGTGATCTTGAAAAATATCACCTAACTTCTTGGAATTTCAAACTACCCATTTGTAAACTGAAGGTCAGACAACATCTCTTCCATATTTAAATCATATGATTTAATATGCACTCTTGGACCATCTTTATTATTAAGTAAAATTTACATTTTATTAAGTTTGTAGTTTCCTGAAGTTACAGTTCCATGTTTACTAGCATAAATGGGCTTGATAAAAACAAACAAACAAACAAAGCCGAGTAAATACCTCCACTTTTCCAGAACCATCATCCACCATATTGTGCTGGGCTGCCATCTGCGGAGAACTGTGTAATTTTGAGGCATCAAATGGAATTTGTTTTACTTGAGCAACTTTCTCTGTGACATATACTTTCCCAAAGCCAACACTCTGATCTTTATCTCGCCAGTCCTTAAAGAACTGTTTGAAGATTGGTGTTTCACCTCCTTCTGGAAGAACCTGAATCTGAAATTTTAAAAAATCATAATAATAAACAGGAAATTAAGAGACTGAGGAAAAACAATGTAGTGGTGGGAATGAAAAGATTGTCCTTGGTTTCTGTGATTACAGATGGTAACTTAGAAGCAGGCATCCTTAAAAAAAAATGAATGAAAAAACAAAAAATTATCAAATATGAAGCTAAAATAATCCAGCCTCGCTTTCTCTCACAACTTAACGTATTACCACTGAAATCACATGTTTGAGATGAGAATAAATTTTTTTCACATGTTGTCATTGCAAGGCAAATAAGCTTGACTTTTTTTTTTTTCTCATTAAGTTTCACAAGAGGTCTGTGATCTGGAGGAAACTATCTCATTGTGTTATTTGCATCAGGACATAAAAATGATGAGAGTGGATAAGGCTGAGAGACTCAGAAAGGGAAGGAGTAAAGAGCCAGTGTCTAGTTTGATCTTGATGGAGCCAAACATTATCTGGGTTTTAGCCAATGTCTGCACAACTTGCTGTAAGGAATCTCACTGGTGAGGGCTTTTAGTTCATTCAACTGTGGCTGATTATCTTGAATTAAAAGGTTGTGGAGAAGTGGATAGGCTCTTGTTCTCATCCTTCAGCCTTATTGAGGGTCTGACCTCTCACTTCTGCAAAATTCTATCCCACACGTAGATTAAGTTCTAGGAATATATGATACCTGATTGCTCACATTCAAGTGAAGAATGACTTCACATGCATACATTACTTTAAACCAAATTCTTTCAGGAATTTTATGGAGATGCCACGGGCTCCCATGTGTATATTTTTTTCTAGCCAGTTCTTTTCCACACGTACTTGGGTATTGGTGGGATAATTCATTTGCTCTAGGAATTCTTCAGCTGTCTTCATGGCAGCCTTTCTCTCCTGGGGATTAGCATTTTTACCTAAAATACAAGGTAAATTGAAGAGAGACATATATGACTATGAAGTATGTATATACTGAAATATACAAGTATTTGATAGACAATTATACAATTTAAATATATCACTAAGATGGTGGCAAAATATTTCCTAGTGCATTGAATAAACTTAACAATACAATAATGAATACCATTTAAAAAAAAATTCTTTTCGTCTTGCCCAAAAGCCTTCTTTAACCTCCGATCCCTGGCAAATGATATTTGTAGGAATAAAATAGGATTTTGCTGGCTGCATATATGTGAGCTATTTATAGAGCATGTCTCAGAAAGTGAGGCTTTTTTTTTAATCAGAAAAAATGCTTTCTTTATCCTTCTGAGAACATGTCTATAAATCTGCAATGCAATATCAACATCAATAGCATCTTTTACCTTTCCATATAAAAATTTGTTTTGCAGCACCATGGTCCAAAATAAAGCATTCTTCAGAGAGCAGCATCGCCATGGAGAAGGGGTTTTCTTCTGCCACCATGGTCACTTTCATGGATCCACTGGCATCTGAAACCTAACATAAAAACCATAAGCCCCAGTTTTCTTTTTGAGATGATCAAAATGTTAGGCATTGAGATTACGGTGATGATTGTACAACTCTGTAAATATACTAAAAACCATGGAATTGTGCATTTTAAAAAGGTGAACTTTCTGGCATGCTAATTATATCTCAATAAGGCTGTTTCAAAGAAGAAAAATAAGCAAACAAAATACCCATGAGCCCAATTATACTCCAAAAGCTCTTTTTAAGTACTTTGTGATAAAAGAACTACTAATAACCAAGCCATTTTGACAGTGTGCCAAAAACTTGTGGGACATCAGAAAATAATAGTAATAACAATAATGTCCAGTGTTTACTGAGATCTTTGTATGTACTAGACACTAGGCTATCATTTTTACGTGATTTTATCATTTAGTGTTTGTAGCAATCCTTCAAAGTATATACTCACTAGATACACATAAAAAACCGAAGCTTAAACATCCTTTCATTCAACATTTACTGAGTGTCTACTGTATACCAGGCAGGCATTGTGCTAAAGAAGGCATTGATACGTTATAGTGCGCGCTCATAGAGTTTCTTCAATGCATTTTTTTTCCGATTTCCCAATTTTATTTCTGACAGAGAAAATTTACTTTGATCACTTTGTGCAAATGATCAAATTTTCTCTGTCAGAAATAAAATTGTTATTTACCTCTTAAGGTTTGAAAATGACTACAATATCTTTTTTTTTTCCATTTTAGCTGGCTTTAAAAATTTGAAGGTGATATTAATGTGCATTAATGATAAAGGCTCCTCCCTTGACCAATAGTGAAGTGCTGTAGCACCCTAGTGAGGTCTGGATTCTCTAGTTTTCAGAAAACACCCCAGGTGATTGTGCTTCCCAGCCATGTTTGACAACCGGAAAATATTTTCAAATGGACCTTATACTTTATGTATGCAATACACGGTCCTTCCACCAGGGGGAGCCAGTTTTAGGATTAACATTTCCACACCAAAATATTTCTTTAGCGCATAATGCTGTCCAGGAAGGAAAAGAGTTTTGTCTGATAATGCCAGATAAAAGATATTTGTTAAGCTGTTGAAAAGCTGGAGAAAGAGTAAAATAAGAAATAAGCAGCTACAATAAGCAGCTACAAAGTATTTAGATAACAATTTCTGTAAAGCTTATACTAAAATTCAACGTTTAGCAGAAATGGTAACTGCATTTTCTTTTGCCATCTGAGAAGAACCCACTTCCTTTTATAAAAAGGAACTTATGCTACCCAAGTTAGTAATTTGATCTTCATTTAAATCACAGAGTTTCTGAGCTAAATGGTCCCTGAAACCAAAAAACCTAACCAGTTGCAGTTAATTCATACTCATAGCAACCCTGGAAGACAGAGCAGAGCTGTCCCATACGGTTTCCAAGGCTGTAATCTTTACGAAAGCAGACTTCCACAACTTTCTCGTCTGGAGAGGCTGGTGGGTTCCAACTGCCAACCTTTCAGTTAGCAGCCGAGTGCTTAACCACTGTGCTACCAGGGCTCCTACCAAAAAACCAAACCAAACCCCATGTCCTCAAGTCGATTCCGACTCATCGCGACCCTATGTACGGAGTAGGACCGCCACAGGTCCCTTAAAAAGAGCGGCAAATCTAGCTCTTTTCTGTGGCTGATGGGAAAACTGGATTTCTGCAGGGAGATTATGACTTGCTGCGAATCCTGTGCTTGTGCTTACAAAGTTACAGGGGGAGGGAACTCTTGGCAGAATTCCATTTTAGCAATCTCCTTAACTGCTATATCTTGTGGCTTTTGTTATCCTCACCAGCAATAAAATCATAAAATTACAGAGCTGCAAGGAACCTAAGTAAGCATCTAATTTAATCTTTCTCTCTCTCTTTCTTTTTTTTAAATAAAGAAACTAAGTCTTAGGATGGTTATGTTTCAGTCTTGTAGATTGAGTTTTGCCTCATTAACACAACTGCTGCCTATCCCTCCTCATTAACATCATAAAAAAAAACATTAACATCATAGAGGTAGGATTTACAACTCATAGGAAAATCACATCAGATGACAAAATGGTGGACAATCATACAATACTGGGAATTATGGCCCAGCCAAATTGATAAACATGTTTTGGGGGGACACAATTCAAACCATGACAGTGACAGTGAACTCACCATGTAGAGTTTAGCCGTTTTCCTGTTAGTTACATCTGCTACGGTGTCCTCATCATCATCTCCATCTGGGAGCTCTGGCTTTTCCCCTAAAACCTGGAAAAAAGTGAACAACAAATGAAAGAAAAAGACCTCCCAGTAAAGGATGTATGGAGTTTAGAAAGTAATAATAAAGCATCTTATACTTGTAAAGGCATATGTTATAAAATACTTGCAATTAAAGTTACCAGGCTCAAATATTTTTTCACCAATTCATAAAACAAAGGGCTTTTTCCATGGGTCAAATCAATCGATGGCATTAATTAAACAAACACTGATTTTCTGGTGATGTGACTTTCCAAGAGAGAAAAACCTCAAATTGAAAATTCAAAAATCTCCAAATTTTTGAAAATTACCACCCACTGCCGTCAAGTCGATCCTGATTCATAGCGACCCTATAGGACAGAGCAGGACTTAATTAAAATATGAGTTCTGAGTTCAGTTCTGTGAGAAAATTCTCTCTTGCTTCTAAAAATAATCTATAGGTTTTATTAATTTATTTTCACAAAGACTTGGATAAAAATTACTATTTGAGGGTAAAATACTATTATCAACATATTACAGGCTACCATATTTTTTACGCAAATAATGCACACCTTCTACATTTGTTTGGCAACTGTGCTCACCCCCCATGAGGTATTTTTGTAAGCATGCTATGCTAATTTTTTTTTTTTTTTTTACAACAACACATAAAATAAATTGGCAGTGGCGCTTATGAAAATACCTTGCAGGGGGAGGGCTCAGTTGGCAAACAAATATAGAAGGCATGAGTTATTTGCATAAAAATATGGTATATAAAGTGTAAATTCTTGATGACTGTAATCACGATTTGTTTCCTGTGGTCTTCTTGACACTTAGAACAGTGCCTAGGATACAGTAGATGCTCAGTAAGTATCTGCCAAAGGAATGCATAAATGTATTTGTTTATCTTTTGCGTTCTGATGCCATTCAAAAGTTCAACCAAAGCGTGTGGCAGAAAGCTCATTTGAATCTGCCTTGAATTTCTATGCATGTCTGTGAAACATTTTAAAATCTATTACAAGTTATATAACTTTTGTTGTCTAAAAGGAGTTTGGAGTGTTTATTCATTTAGAATCATAAAATAACATCTCCTAAATAATATATATTTACTGTCAATTTTCTTGCTGTAAAATCAACTAACCCAAGTACTATAGAATGTTAAAGACAGGAATAAAATATGAACTTGTTCTAAACAATGTGATTTTATAACAACACAGATAAAAATTCAAGTTTAGAAATCCAATGAAACTATTCACTTAGAGTCAATAAATAATATGCAATGAAATTCCTTGTATAACGTGCTTTATAGACAGTATTTCTTACAATATATTGCATTAAAATACATACTGAATAATATCAGATAGCATAAATGGCACAAACTTGAGTTTAGAAATTCATCAAAGAACTTATCTCCTCTGAGAATAGTCCCACCTTTTTGTTCACACGGTGATCAATAAAACTTTTCAATTATTTTAGATGCTAAATGATTGTAATAGAGTGTTTTGTTTTTGTTTTTTGAGGGTGGAGGGTATTGTTTGGGTTTTGGTAAAAGTAGGATGAAGCCAAAAATTAAAACACCTACAACCAAAACCATGTAACACCCACCAGAGGTCCCCCTCACATGCCCTTTTGTAACTCTTCTCAAACACAACAACAGAGTTTAAATTGAACAGTTTGGGTTAAGGGCATAACTAATACTGGGAAGTCTTCCAGCTGGCCAAGTGAGTCTGGGACTTTGGGCACACCCTAACTTTTAATTATCAAACAACTCCCATATTAGCCAAGGATCTTAATTAACCTCTCAAAGGACTGTAGCATAGTTGGGACTTGAACCCAAGGGATTTACCAGAAATACACTGAACTCCAGGGGATGGGAGGATGCTGTATATTGTCAGGTATCTCTAAGGATCATTTTACAATTAAAAAACTAAGCATTTACCAGTTACCAGTTCCCTGGGGTACACAAACGAGTTTCCAACTACCTTGCCCAATCCTTAAGGACTTTATATCCTGCCTGGGAATATAATTAAATATGTTCACTTTATCAACTATCTTGTACATCTTTGAAATAAACTGTAAATATAGTTTTTCTTTTTCTCTACAGGTAGGATCATGCCAATATTTAAAATAATTTTAGGTTGCTTAAGTGTTTAGCATTAGTGATTAGCTCATGTAATTCTTTGTATGCAAAATAACATGCATTTTGACAACTAAAGAGGTAGAAAAACAGAGAAGCCTTAAATATCATCTACTGTTCCAGCCGAGACCTGTCATTCCAGCTTGAAGCCCCCTTCCTGCAATTATTTCCTCTGAGTTTCCTCTTAGGAGAATCCCCTTCATCTAATGTGCTCCAAACTGAATTTACCTTTCCACAAAGCTGACTGTTCTCAGTTCTCCACTCGTGTCAGTGTATTGCTTTTCTCCTAGTCACCTGGACTTAAAATCATCTGGACAGTTTTGAACACACCCCCTCCTCCACTTCGGATCTCCTATCCACTTAGCCATTAAATTCTATCTTTTTTAAATGATAATATTACAATCATTGATTCTTGTCTATTCCTGCTCTGCTGAAGGCCACCATCATATTACCCTAGGCATGGATTACAGCTATTCCTATCGATTCTCTCCATTTTCCCATCACAGAAGCTATCCTGTATGCTGCTTACCAAACAAGATCCCAAACCCATTACCATCAAGTTGATTCTAACCCACAGTGATCCTATAGGACAGAGTAGAACTGCTCCATAGGGTTTCCAAGGCTGTAATCTTTAGGGAAGCATAGTGCGACATATTTCTTCTGCAGAATGACTGGTGGGTTCGAGCTGCCAAGCGCTTAACCACTGCGCCACTAAGGCTCTTTCTACACTGTTTAGATGCTCCCTTATTTCACATTATTCCTATCCTTTAAGTACATGGTGCTAGATCATATTCTAGTGGTTCCTAAACTTCTATGTGCTAAAGGAACACATTGGGATAATGATAAAAAGATATTCCCTGGCTCGGCTGCTAGCTGTTGTCAATAGGTTCAGGCTGAGGCCAGGAATCTGCATCCCAGGTGAATCAGCTCTCACCATACAGAGCCAAAATTTCTCTATCTGGATTCCAGGACTCTTTCGAAGACTGACACATACACATCACATCCCCTGGGTCTTACCTAATGCTGTGCGTAACTTCTACCTAGGTTGACTGGGTGTGGCAGAAGCAAAACTGAGCAATTATTCCTTGGTTGTTTCAGCTAATTATAATTAGTACAGTAAAAACCAACTCTGACTCGTACTGACTCCATGTGTGTCAGAGTAGAACTGTGCTCCATAGGGTTTTCAAGGACTAATTTTTCTAAAGTAAATTGCCAGGACTTTCTTCCAAGGCACCTCTGGATGGACTCGAAACTTCAATCTCTTGGGTAGCAGCAGAGTGTGTTAACCATTTTCACCATCCAGGGACTCAATACAGTAATACCAAACAAAACCAAAAACATTGTCATGGAATTGGTTCCGACTCATAGCGAACCTATAGGACAAAGCGGAACTGCCCCATAGGGTTTGCAAGGCTGCAGTCTTTACAGAAGCATGCTACCACAGCTTTCTCCCATGGAGAGGCTGGTGGCTTCAAACTGTCGACCCTTTGGTTAGCAGCTGAGCACTTAACCATCTGGGCCACCAGAGCTCCTTCAGATAATGTTCCTAGTTTGTATCAGGTCTTAAACACTTAGGGTCTTATGTGCTTGCAGTGACAACTCTGAGAGATAGGCAGGACCAGTATTTTTATTATTATCATTATCATTATTATTTCAGCTTGATTAGGTAAATGAGGACGAGAGAAGGGTTTTGCCTTAGGCCCAGGTCTCATGAATACGAAAGCAACGATGTAAAACCCAAAGCCTTCTAATGCCTGTTTCAGGGCTCTTTAGTTAGAAAATAAGACATCTCATTCTTCTTGTCTGAATCATTTTAGTGTGAATGTCTCTGTTCCTGAGTATTTTCACTAAAAACAAATTTCTCAGGTTCCAAGAGCTGATATTTTCATTACTCATGTGTCTCGATTATTTTCTTTGCCTAACTGAAAAAAAAAAAACCAGTAGCTTGCATGCATATTGAGCTTGTAAATAAGTCATAAAAGTGAACTCTTATTGTATGGTGTATTTACATGCTGCAAGACATTTTATGTTTTCAACAGGATAAATATTTAATAAGAGGGAAGGTACACAAATATATGAAACCACAGGCAATTCTGGGAAGAGCAGAGACCTCAGTTAGCCAGTTCCACCTAATCTGTACATGAAATTCCAACATTTACTCTTCTGCTCTCTCTCAGTGATGTGCTTCCCTGCCTGTAAAGACCCTTTACCCCTTTATTGATATACCAGATAAAGAGTAACTTAATATATCAAATAGAGGGTAAAGATATTTTAAAGGGGAGAAAGCATGTCATATACACATATGGATGAAAGGACTAAGTGACTTGAGTGTCTACAAGAGAGGTTTGGCTACTTACTTATCTAGCACGGTGCTGCAAAAATGGAAATATCTATGTTGTCCAACAAGATAACCACATATGGCTATTAAGTACCTGAATGTGGCTAGCGCAACTAATGGAGCTTCATGACCTTGTCTCCACATTTAAAATGGTACAATAATACCATTCACAGTTATTAGGATGGTTAATTGAAATAACATATTCGAAGTGGCTATCACTGTGCTCAGCACATAATGCAGGGAACTCAACAAAAGTTAGATGCTGCATTCTTTCTTCACCCTTAAATATGCACAGTCAAATATTGCCCTGGTTGAAGAGCCATTCAGTTTTTTTGATGTGGCTTTGCATATCACTGCCCTGATTCTTCGCATGATGACTTCATGATTTAACTTCTTGCCACCCACATTCCCCATGGGCTCTCATTTTGTTATTATATGTTCAGGTCTTGATCTGATTATTTCATCATGAAGTTTATATGTCTTAATAGCACACCCTTGTCAAAGTCTTACATTTAGGATTCAAAACTACAAATTGAAGACAGGTATGTATATCCCTCTTCAAACAAAACCTAGAATAGTCCTCCCCTCAGCAATCAGCATTATTGGAATAGTCAATAATGCTGAGAAGGAAGAATAAAACCTAGCAATTACTTCCCTTCTTTGAATTCTTTCTACAATTATGGTGTGTAGGAGCCTGGTGGTGCAACAGTTAAGCAGTAGGCTGCTAACCGAAAGGTTGGCAGTTCAAAGTCACCCAGTGTCTCCAAGAGAGAAAGACCTAGCAACCTGCTTCTGTGAAAATTACAACCAAGAAAACCTATGCGGCAGCTCTACTCTGTGACATGGGGTCATTATTAGTCAGAATTGACATAATGCCTTTTGTCCTTGGTTATAAATTCTCTGATCCTGCCATGCATTTCAATGCTGTCTCCCCATGTAGTCTCGTATGTGATCTTATTTTGATGAGGCAGAATATGTCCATTATACAAGGTTTATTTATGGATTGTCTGTGATAAATCAGCATCCCGGTAAGGGACCGGAGCTACCGTGGCTAGCCCATTAAATGTGGTTTCTGCACCTCCGCAAGCTGACTTTTAGTGCAGGGATGCTAAGTACGTTTCACCTGGCTTTACCAAATCCAGTAGGCAGTGGCTGCTGGAGCAGTCTGTGGAGAAAGATTCTGAGGCTGCTTCCAAATTTAATGAGAATGTTTAAAATAATCTACCACTTAAGACATTCATGGCAAGTAGAAGGGGTAGGACACATTTCATTTATTTTTAACTCCAAATATATGAAAATAAAAAAATATAATAGCCTCTAAAAATTCACAAGTTCAGAGATGTTTAGAGCATATCAGTCCACAGAGTGCTTTGTGGACATCCTGGTCCACTCTCCTCCTCTCAAGGCTAAAAAAAAAAAAAAAGAAAGAAAATCTCAAGGCTAGTTCTCCATTATAATGCATCTGGCCCCTTTCCCTCAGTAAGTAATTTCCTAGTAGAACTGCCCTATAGGGTTTCCAAGGCTGTAATCTTTCCAGAAGCAGGCTGCCACATCTTTCTCCCATGGAGCTGCTGGGTGTGTTCAAACTGCCAGCCTTTCACTTATCAGCCCAGTGCTTACCCGCTGCGCACCATCAGGGCAGTTCATTTACGTATAACCTTTAGATTAAACCAAATTTTGCTTTAATGGTAGGTGACTTTTGAAAACTTTATCTACATAATTTAGATAATATTCAAACACCAAAATTTTATTAAGCAAATGTGAAATGGCTTTCATTAATATTAATGAAATGAGCATTAAAATTTAATTTCTCAGTTAAGCATGTATAGGACTTCGTTTACAGTATTTTTCTGTTTTTTTCTTGAACACACATACTAAAATATTTCTTTTTAAGAGTATAATACTTTACTGTCTTCATCATTAATAGGATACTATGCAATAACCAGAACTGACGGTTTCCTATTCATTTTCAATGAGTACTATATATAGGGTCGCTATGAGTCGGAATTGACTTGACGGCACTGGGTTTGGTTTTTTTTTTTTTTTTTTTGGTTTACTATATTATACTTACATGGACAAACTATATTTATAAAAAATCATTTTCAAATACTTTTTATAAAAATATATTAAAAATATATATTATGTATATGTTTTTCACAATGTAACTGTAAAACTGCAATGCACTGATACCCTTCCAATCATGATCATTGCTGCTGCTGTTGTTGTTGTTAGGTGCTGTCAAGTCGATTCCAACTCATAACAACCCTATGTACAACAGAATGAAACACTGCCTGGCTCTGTGCCATCCTCACAATCATTGCTGTGTTTGAGCCCATTGTTGCCTCCACTATGTCAGTCCATCTCGCTGAGGGTCTTCCTCTTTTTCACTAACTCCCTGCTTTACCAAGCATCATGTCCTTCTCCAGGGATTGGTCCCTCCTGATAACATGTCCAAAGTATGTGAGACAAAGTCTCGCCATTCTCACTTCTGAGGAGCATTCTGGCTGTATTTCTTCTGAGACAGGTTTGTTCATTCTTCTGGAAGTCCATGCTATATTCACCATCCTTAGCCAACACCATAATGCAAATGCATCAATTCTCCTTCAGCCTTCCTTATTCATTATCTAACTTTCACATGTACATGCCATGATTGAAAATACCATGGCTGGGGTCAGGCACACCCTAATCTTCAAAGTGACATCTTTGCTTTTTAACACTTTAAAGAAGTCTTTTGCAGCAGATTTGCCCAATGCAATATGCCGTTTGATTTCTTGACTGCTTCTTCAATGGGCATTGATTGTGGATCCAAGTAAAATGAAATCCTTGACAACTTCAATCTTTTCTCCATTTATCATGATGTTGCTTATTGGTCCAGCTGTGAGGATTTTTGTTTTCTTTACGCTGACGTGTAATACATACTGAAGACTGTAGTCTTTGATCTTCATTAGCAAGTGGTTCAAGTCCTCTTTGCTTTTAGCAGGCAAGGCTGTGTCTTCTGCATATCACAGGTTGTTAATAAGTCTTCCTCCAAACCTGATGCCACATCCTTCCTCATATAGTCCACCTTCTCGGACTATTTGCTCAGCATATAGATTGAATAAATGTGGTGAAAGGATATAACCCTGAGGCAGACCTTTTCTGACTTTGAACCATGCAGCATCCCTTTGTTCTGTAGTCATTCTAATAGCAACAACACCTGTTTTTCATTTAGACAGCTCCGCCACAGTGGGATTCTTGGCTCTGAGGAAAAACAACACTTAAAAGCACAATCCAAAGAGCCTTCATTTTAAGGAATTCTCTCCAATATGGCAGCACATTTTCTTGTGATATTATTAAGCAAATATTATTTACAAAATAAACACCAAGGAATTATGAATTTCTGGGTCTTTAAGACTCGACCTTTCAGTAGTTGGATATGGCTAATTCTTACCACAAGATGTAAGAGGAAACTGGTACAAAATTAGTATTACTCTTAACTATTTAAAAACTATTAAATTTACAAATGAATGCCAAGGAATTCTGAATCACTGATTCTTAGAGATCTGGCCTTTTAATATCTGAGTATGGCTAATTCTTAGCACAAGGGATAAGAAGAAATTAACTGAAAATTACTGGAACAAATATAGTCTTATTATTAATTTTTTAATTATTATTATAGTCTATCACTACTACTCCATCTAACAAGGGAAGCAATATAAATAGAAGAGAGAATAGAAACCTGCCATTCTATTTAATATTTATATTAGTTTCTAGATTCATATGTTGATTTTGTGGGGCAAAGGCCAGTGCCTCTTCCCTGTAATGCTCATTAAGTCCATTGTCTTAAAGCTGCATTATTCTTTTTACAGATCTTATCTCCAGTTCTTCACTCTAGCTGCAAACTAAAGGGAAAATTGCCTTATTCAAAAACCATTGCCAATACAACAGGAGGACATAACCATAATAAATATTTATTCACCCATCATCAAGGCTCCAAAATACATAAAACAAATTCTGACAGCATTGAAAAGAAAAACGGACAGCTCCACAATAATAGTAGGAGATTTCAACACACCACTTTTGGTGAAGGACAGAACATCCAGAAAGAAGCTCAGTAAAGACACGGAAGATCTAAATGCCACAATCAACCAACTTGACCTCTTAGACATATACAGAACACTCCACCCAACATCAGCTAAGTATACTTTCTTTTCCAATGCACATAGAACATTCTCCAGAATAGACCACATATCAGGCCACAAAGCAAGCCTTAACAGAATCCAAAACATCAAAATATTACAAAGCATCTTTTCTGACCATAAGGCCATAAAAGTAGAAATCAATAACAGAAAAAGTAAGGGGAAAAAAAAGTCAAATACACAGAAACTGAACAACACCTTGCTCAAAAACTACTGGGTTATAGAGGAAATCAAGGATGGAATAAAAAAATTCATAGGCTCAAATGAGAATGAAAACACATCCTAGCAGAACCTTTGGAACACAGCAAAAGCAGTGATCAGAGGTCAGTTTATAGCAATAAATGCACACATCCAGAAAGAAGAAAGGGCCAGAGTTTAAACATTAACCCTACAATCAAAGAAATAGAAAGAAAACAGCAAAAGAAGCCCTCAGGCACCAGAAGAAATCAAATAATAAAATTTAGAGCAGAAATCCATGAAACAGAGAATATAAAAACAATTGAAAAAGTTAACATAACCAAAAGTTGGTTCTTTGAAAAAATTAACCAACATTGATAAACAAAAAAATTGACAAAAGAAAAGCAGGAGGGGAAGCAAAAAATTCGAATAAGAAATGAAACGGGCAATAGAGAACCAACAGAAATTAAAAGGATCATAACAGAACACTATGAAAAATTGTACTGCATCCAACAAATTTGAAAATCTAGAGGAAATGGACAAATTTCTAGAAACACACTACCTACCTAAACTGAGAAAAACTACATAAACCTGTAATAAAAAAAAGAGATTGAAGAGGTAATTAAAAAATCCCAACACACACACAAAAAAAGCCCCGGCCCTGACAGCTTCACTGGAGAATTCTACCAAACTTTCAGAGAAGAGTTAACACCACTACTACTAAATGTATTTCAGAGCATAGAAAAGGATGGAATACTCCCAAACCCATTCTATGAAGCCAGGATAGCCCTGACACCAAAACCAAGTAAAGACACCACAAGAAAAGAAAATTACGGACCCATATCCCTCATGGACATAGAGGCAAAAATCTCCAACAAAATTCTAGCCAATAGAATTCAAAACACATAAAAAAAAGTAATAATTCACCATGACCAAATGGGATTCATATCAGGTAGGCAGAGATGGTTCAATGTTAGAAAGACAATCAATGTGATCCCTCACATAAATAAAAGACAAGACCAAAATTATCTTATCAATAGATGCAGATAAGGCATTTGACAAAGTCCAACACTCATTCATGATAAAAGCTCTCAGCAAAATGGGAATAGAAAGGAAATTACTCACCATAATAAAGGCCATTTATACAAAGCCAAGTGGCACAGTGGTTAAGTGCTATAGCTGCCAAGCAAAATGCCTACAGTTTGAATGTACCAGGTGCTCCTTGGAAACTTTATGGGGCAGTTCTACTCTGTCCTATAGGGTCACTACAAGTTGAAATCGACTTGACGGCAACAGGTTTGGTTTGGTTTTTGGTTATACAAAGCCAACAGCCACATCATCCTAAATGGAGAGAATATGAAAGCATTCCCCTTGAGAACAGGAACAAGACATGGACGCCTTTTATTACCACTCTTATTCAACATTGTGCTGGAGGTCCCAGCCAGAGCAGTTAGGCTAGAAAAAGAAATAAAGGGCATCCAATTTGGAAAGGAAGAAGTAAATGTACCCCTATTTGTAGATGATATGATCTTACACATAGAAAACTCCAAAGAATCCATAAGAAAACTACTGAAACTAATAGAAGATTTCAGCAAACTATCAAGATACAAGATAAACATACAAAAATCAGTTGGACTCCTCTACATCAACAAAGAGAAAGTCAAAGAGGAAATCACCAATCAATACCATTTACAATAGCCCCCAAGAAAAAAAATACTTAGGAATAAATCTAACCAGAAACATAAAGGGCCTATACAAAGAAGACTACAAGACACTACTGCAAGGAATCAAAAGAGACCTACGTAAGTGGAAAAACATACCTTACCTTGCTCATGAATAGGATCAACGTCACGAAAATGTCAGTTCTACTCAAAGCAATCTACAGATACGATGCAATCCCAATCTAACTTCCAACAATATTTTTTAAGGAGATGGAGAAACAAATCACCGACTTCATATGGAAAGGGAAGAGGACCCATAAAAGTAAAGCCTTACCGAAGAAGAATAAAGTGGGAGGCCTCACACTACCTGATTTTAGAAACTATTATACCACTGTGGTCAGTAGTCAAAACAGCCTGGTACTCGTACAACAGATACGTGGAGCAATGGAACATAATCGAGAATCTAGACATAAATTCATCCACCTATGAGCAGCTGATCCTTTTCAAAGGCCCAAAGTCCATTAAATGGAGAAAAGACAGTCTCTTAAACAAGTGATGCTGGCATAACTGGATATCCATCTGCAAAAAAATGAAACAAGACCCATACCTCACACCATGCACAAAAACTAACTCACAATGGATCAAAGGCCTAAATATAAAATCTAAAATGATAAAGATCATGGAAGAAAAAATCGGGAAAATGCTAGGAGCCCTAATACATGGCATAAACAGTACATGAAACTTTATTAACAATGCACAAACACCAGAAAAGAAACCAGATAACTGGGAGTTCCTAAAAATCAAACACTTGTAAAAGAGTAAAAAGACAACCTATAGGCTGGGAAAAAAAAAAAATTGGCTATGACACATCCGATCAGGGTCTAATCTCTAAAATCTACAAGATGCTGCAAAACCTCAACAACAAAAAGACAAATAACCCAATTAAAAAATGGGCAAAGGATATGAACAGGCACTTCACCACAGAAGGCATGCAGACGGCTAACAGATACATGAGGAAATGCTCATGATCATTAGCCATTAGAGAAATACAAATCAAAACTGCAATGAGATACCATCTCACTCCAACCAGGCTAGCACTAATCCAAAAAACACAAAATGATAAATGTTGGAGAGGTTGTGGAGAGATTGAAACACTTATATACCGCTGGTGTGAATGTAAAATGGTACAACCACTTTGGAAATTGATCTGGCGTGTCCTTAAAAAACTGGAAATAGAAGTACCACATGATCCAGCAATCCTACTCCTTGGAATATATCCTAGAGAAATAAGAGCCATCACAGGATATGCACACCCATGTTCATTGCAGCACTGTTCACAATAGCAAAAAGATGGAAACAACCTAGATGCTCATTAACGGATGAATGGATAAACAAATTATGTGTATACATGCAATGGAATACTATGCAATGATAAAGAATGATAATGAATCCATGAAACATCTCACAACATGGATGAATCTGGAAGGCACTATGCTGAGCGAAATTAGTCAGTCACAAAAGGGCAAATATTGTACGATACCACTATTATAATTCAAGAAAGGGTTTAAACACAGACGGAAACATTCTTTGATGGTTACAAGTTTGGGAAAGGAGGGAGAGGGGAATTCACTAACTAGAGAGTAGACAGGAATTATCTCAGGTGAAGGGAAGGAAAACACACAATACAGGGGAAGTAAGCACAGCTGGACTAAATCAGAAGCTAAGAAGTTTCCTGAATACAACTAAACACACTGAGGGACAGAGTAGCAGGGGCTAGGATCTGCGGACCATGGTTTGGGGGGGGGGACATTTAGGTTAATTGGCATAACAAAGTGTATTAAGAAAATGTTCTGCATCCCACTTTGGTGATTGGCGCCTGGGGTCTTATAAGCTAGAAAGTGGCCATCTAAGATGTATTAATTGGTCCCAACCCACCTGGAGCATAGGAGAATGAAGAACACCAAAGGCGCAAGGAAAATATTAGCCCAAGAGACAAAAGGGCCACATAAACCACAGATTCCATCAGCCTGAGACCAGAAGAACTAGACGGTGCCCGGCTACCACCAATGACCACCCTGACAGGGAACACAACAGAGAATCCCTGACAGAGCAGGAGAAAAGTGTGGTGCAGAACTCAAATTCACATAAAAAGACCAGACTTAATGGTCTGACTGAGGCTAGAGGAACCCTAGAAGATACGGCCCCTGGACTCTCTGTTAACCCAGAACTAAAACCATTCCCAAAGCCAACTCTTCAGCGAAGATTAGACTCAACTATAAAACACAAAATAATACTCGTGAAAGAGTGTGCTTCTTAGTTTAAGCAGATAAAAGAGACTAAATGGGTAGCTCCTGTTCAGAGGCAGGACAAGGCAGAAAAGGATAGGAGCTGGTTGAATGGACACGGGAAACCCAGGGTGGAAAGGGGGAGTGCACTGTCACATTACAGGGATTAAAACTAGTGTGACACATGTGCATAAATTTTTGTTTGAGAAATTAACGTAAGCTGTAAACTTTCACCTAAAGCACACACACAAAAAAATTGCCAAGTCATATCAGTAAGGTCACAGCCTTCATGTTGAACTTTGGTATCACAAAGAGGGCAATTATTTGAAATAATATTACTTTATTGCAGCATATGGTTGACTATGCTGTAACTACATGCATTTCTTTGTTCAGAGTTTTTCAGCTTCCTCCTCTGGATGAATTGATGAGGATTGAAATAGGTATCTGAAAAAATACTAGAAATCCAAGTAACAGACTCATTAAATAACAACAAATGAGTGTGCCTTGAACAGTGTCTGGCACACAACAAGCTATCAATAAAAGGTAGATATAAATACCTATAGCAAATACGGTGTTTTAGGAAGCATTGTAACCTTGTGGCATGCACTACCTGTCACTATAATTCTCCGGACTCAAGTGTGTCTAAAGCAAGCAAGATAGGGGAAATCATCTAATTGCAAACGCCAACAGAGAAAATAAAGAGAAAGATTCCCGTTTGCTGGTATCTCTGGTACATCCTGTTTCTCTACATACAAGGTGGCATCAAGGCTGTCCTAGAGAGAGTGGCAAATATTCTGAATACTTTCAGCTTTAAAGACCTTTGAATAGTAAAACTGTAAATGACTCTCCTTTTCCATATGGTTCTCATCAAAACATGGTTTCAATCAAATAACAAATATTGATGGGCATCTCCTATGTGCCAGATGCCAAGAGATTCCAGAATACTTAAGACATTGTCCCTTTTCCCAAGAACTTAGAAAAAGTCCCCGGAAAGTAGAGGAACGATAAACAAGGAAGCTGAAGCTACTTAAAAAGCACAAAGAGAAACAAGTCTGCTTCTCTGACAAAACCTTTTTGTTGTCTCCTAGTTTTAAAGCGTTTACTGGGTCTACTGACCAAATTAACATCTCAGGCAATTCAAATTTCCGTGTTTTCGAAGGGCAGAGTTTTGACTAACAATGAAATAAATGAGAGGGCAACAGAAATGGTTTAACATTTTTTTTGTGTGTGTGTGAATATTACAAACCGTGATACTACCTTAGGTCTTAATTTTTAGGAGTTGAAAACATCAAACTCCTAACATTTAATATCTAATGCATTCTTAGTGTTCAGTACATATGCTTGTTCCCTGACATTAAAAAGCAATGCAATTTTTATCCTTATTTATATTTTCACATAAAGTTTTAGTCTTTTTAAAAATACTATATGCATTATTCCAAATGGTTGTTACTAATTTCCGTGGGCTGCTATAACAAAGCACCACCAACTGAGTGGCTTTAGACATCAGAAATTTATTCTTTTACAGTTGCGAAGGCTAGAGTCCGAAATCAAAATGTTAAGAGGGCCATCTTCCCTTTGAAGGCTCTGTTGTCAGATGCCATCAAGCTGATTCCGGCTCACAGCAACCGTATGTACAACAGAACAAAACCCTGGCCAGTCCTGCGCCATCCTCACAACCATTGCTACGTTTGAGCCCATTGTTGCAGCCACTGCGCCAATCCATCTCATTGAGGGTCTTCCTCTTTTTCACTGACCCTCTACTTTACCAAGCATGATGGCCTTCTCCAGGGACTGGTCCCTCCTGATAACATATTCGACATTACTTTATTGTAGTATATGGTTAACTATGTTGTAACTAGATGTATTTCTTTGTTCAGAGTTTTTCAACTTCCTCCTCTGGATGAATTGATGAGGACCGAAATAGGTATTTGAATTAAATACTAGAAACTCAAGTAACAGATTCATTAAATTACAACAAATGAGTGCCTTGAACAGTGCCTAGCATACAACCAACTATCAATAAATGGTAGATACAAATATATATAGCAAATATAGTATTTTAGGAAGCACTGTAACCTCGTGGCATGCATTACCTGTCGCTGTAATTCTTTGGACTAAGGTGCGTCTAAAGCAAGAGGGGAAAAATTATTTAATTGCAAACACAACAGAGAAAATAGAAAGATTCCCATTTGCCGGTATCTCTGGTACATCCAATTTTCTCTACACATAAGGTGGCATCAAGGCTGATCTAGGGAGATACTTCCATGCATCTTCCTAGCTCTGGTGGCTATCAGCAATCCTTGATGTTCCTTGCCTTGCAGTGACATTAATCTCTGCCGTCCTGGTCACATGCCCTCTTCTCTGTGTATCTGTGTATGTCTGTCCCTCTGTCTAATTCTCCCTCTCCTTCCTCTTATAAAGACACCACTCGCTGTGTTTAGGGCCCACCCTAATCCTGTATGGCCTCATCTTAATTTGACTATATCTGCAAAGACCCTATTTCCAAACAAAGTCACATTCACAGGTACCAGGGATAGGACTTCACCGTATTTTGGGAGAGGACACAATTCAACCCACAACACTTGTGAAGGGTTTTTTTTACAATGATTCCTAATTTGTATTATTGGTGTTTCTTTGGTTCATGTTATAGTATTATTCAAACATAAAAGGGAATGATTTATCTAATCAAAAATCATATATCAAAAAATAGTTACTCCCAATCTCTGCAGTAAAATTTTCAAAATCCCCCTACTTGATCTAAAGGTATAACTATATTTTAGTTGGAGGTTTAAAATATGATCTCATGTAAATCCAATATGCCCAGGATTATGCTATGAAACAAGCATTTCTACAGTAAAAGTTCAGGGAATGTTGACAACCTTGCAAATTTCCAAATTCCAGTTTGTTTCTTTCTACAATCTTTTACTTTAAATGCTGAGACATATGAATGTTTTAATACTTAGATTATTAAAAGTTCAAAATCATTAGCATTTCTGTAAATATAAATTTTATAAGACCTTAGGAAGCATTAGCAATGTGCACATTCTTTTAACATTACGTTGTAGGGAAGAAAACGACAAATACATCAGTTGATTTAAAAAATAAAGCTGACCATCTGTGCATTTCCTGGGAGTTCACGGAGCACCTTAGCTTCTAACCCAGAGCAGTGGGCAGCAGTAGCCACAGCATTTTCCCAGTGGGCAGCACCAGGACTGGGGCAACTGCCAAAGGAGCAAAGGAGTCGAGGCCAGTGGAGAGCAGTGTCAAGGATTAGAATTCTGCAGCTGCTTGAGACTAACAAAGGAGATGACCTGGCCTTGGAAAAAGGGTTCTACACATGGGAGTATCCAACTACAAACCCTGGGAGCAAGTGTTTATTCATGGCATAAAAAGTTTTTAGACATCAGAAGGTATCAATGTCACTGAATTATACATGTAGAAATTGTTGGTGTACATTCTGCTGTGTATGTTCTCAACAACAAAATAAGTTATAAAAATTACATATTTGGTACTATGCTAAGTATTTTCACCTGGAGTATCCGTCATCTTCCTAACACATAGTAAATATAGTATTACTTTCTAAAAGGTTAGTGTAACTATCCACATGAAGAAAGCAGACTAACGCAATTTATGAATTATCTTTATTTAAATACTGCTGCTCCTATAGAGGAGTTCCTGGATGGTGCAAATGGTTAAAGCGCTCGGTTGCTAGCCAAAAGGTTGGAGGTTCGAGTTCATTCGGAGGTGCCTTAGAAGTAAGGCCTGGTGATCTACTTCCAAAAAATCAGTCATTGAAAACCCTATGGAGTACAGTTCTACTCTGATATACGTGGAGTCTCCATGAGTTGGAGTCAACTCATTAGCAACTGTCAACTGACTCCTATAGAAATGTGCTTGGTCTTAAAGCTTATGTTAATCGTTAGTATGGCTTTGTTCGTATCTTCATCAACACTATCATATAAAAAGCAAGTGGATTTTTTAATTGACACGATGCTCTAGAAAACAAGAAAATAATTATGCTGGGTTTCTGGCACCAGGTATCTGACAGTTAATTGACTTAAGTATTCAAATATTAATGAACACTGAGTTAGACTTGTGAGAATTACAAAGATATACATTTTACTCTTGGTCTAAATAGACTTTGTGCAGTATACCTCTAAGTGGAAATTTGAGAAATATTTTTGGTGTTCAGCTCAAGATTTTACTTATAAGATGCCCAGATCAGCACATCATAAACATCCAATCAACTTGCCAAGAGGAGGACTGAATAAATTCCTTTATTTTTAAGTTGTCAGTTACAACTTTCAGGGAAAAACAAGAGGCACAAAATCCCTATATTGGAAGATTTTTGAAGGTTAATCTAGCCTATATGCTATTACCAGACTAAAATACAAATTTTATCTGATTCTGTCTTGTCCAAGAAGGCTTCCAAGTAATGGTAGTATCATTTAGACCATGCTTTCTGGCTGTTTAAGACCCTCACAATCTGTTCTCACTTTTTCTGGCTCTGTTTTCTAGCTCGTGCTTATTTCCTCAATCAGACAATAAAACAAGATCCTTGAAAGCAGGGTCTTTTAACTTTATTGAAAACTAATCTAGTACTCAATAAATACTGACAGGCATAATATGATATTCTAATTTTCTTTTCTTTTCAAAATCTAAAACAATGATTGCACATTTTGACTTTCCAGGGAGCCTCACAACTGTTTTTTACAAAAGCAGGAAACCTAACAGTTCAGCAACACAACATCTGCTTATAATCTCCCTGTAGTAATTTCACTGCCAGTACTTAGCCACCAGCATTTAAAAATGATTACAGACTTGACAAGCTCATTAAACTATATTTAAAAAACAGTTTTTCTGAGCTAGAAAAAAATACACTTTTATTGCTGTTGTTATTGTTTCAAAGAACTTCCCTACCTTCTCCCTTTTCCTTTTGATACCCACCAAATGATATCTCTTTAAAAATGAAAGTTTATAAAATAAATATGTAAGTATATAAATAATTGATCTTAGCAATTTTTCCTCAAGAGTTTTTTTAGCCTCTCTTCTAATCTTTAGAAAATAAATGCAGACGAAATAATATTTTAAGGTATCTACAGTAACAATCCTGTTGTATGAAAAGTCATAGGTACTGTTCACGCTCCTGCAGTTTGTTGACTACACTCACAACTGGAGGGAATGCTAACTTTCAGTTAAGAGGTTTGTGAGAATAAAGTTGAAATTTTTCCCATTCAATTTCATCAACTTTTTAAATTCTGTCCTTAAATGTACAGCATTAAGTCTAGAGGTCAAACTAGTTTAGCATAACTACATAACAAATCCATTAAGCAGCTACTTAGCCTAACCCAGCCACAAAACAACATTTATAAAAACAAGAAAAAGCCTGAATACTTCTTTTCCTTATCTAACGAAGACTGTCACTGAAAACTCATTTCAGTTCATTGTATGAATGAGTATACACACTGAATGTATTGAATGGAAACAAAACGGGTATTTTCCAGGATATTTTAAAACCCAAAGAAAGAAAAATCCTGAAACATGGCCATGGCTTTTTATATTAAGCATCATGTCCCTTATCCCCATCACTAATATTTTAACATAGTTTTTCTTCAATTTTGCATCTTATTTTAACAACATAATGTACTAATTGATAGTTTATCTTTCTCAGAAACAAGGAAATGAAATGTATATTGCGTGTGTGTGTGTGTGTGTGTGTGTGTGTGTAGCTAATCCCTCAGTCACAGTGTCTCTACATCCTGGAACAAACTACAAGTGTCAAACGGTAATTAAACGGTGTTACTAAGACACGGTAGAAACACAGGCCGTTAGAATCTAAAGAGACCATAAAGGCAGTTTGTCCAAACCCTCACTTTATAAATGAGGAACCAGAGAAAATGAGAGATGAAGAGACGTGCTCTGGGACCAAAATAACCGTGGCAGAACAACTCTCTCTGCACCACCCCACAAGGATGGATCTTGTTCCTGGGTTCACTTGTATCAAGGTATAGCTACTGAAACAGGGTGTTACAATCAATTTAAATACACCTTATTTTCCTCTCAAGTATGAGAGTTCATAGACTTAAATAGCTGATCACACATATAGAATAGAGGCTTTCAAAGAACTAACGATCTAGAATTTGCTTTGAATAGTTTTCAAAGTCAATCTATTAGACATACAATTCTGTCTTTTGCAAATCCAGTTAAGTCAATCTCAAATTTAATTTTTAAATGACTTTTTTTAATTATAAAAGGGATATGTGTCCATTATAATAAATTTTGAAACTTAAAAAAAAATGAAAATAACAAGCAGCCATATTCCCAAGAGTCAGATAAGTACTAGAATAATTTCAGCTTATTTATTTCCATATATGTATATGTGAATATATAGCTACAAACATATAAAATTCCTTATTAAGATCATATTGTATGTAAAATTTTATATCCTACTTTTTCTCTTAGCATTATACCACGAGTATTTTTCCTAGTGAATTACAATAACTTCTAAAACATCATCAATGTGAAAAAAATCTGTGCTCAGTGGTTATTAAAGTAATATAGTGGCACTAAAATCAATAAAAATTATCTCATTTTTAAATTTTTGATCACTGGATTACGTAGGCTATTACTGGATCATGTAATGCTAATGAATTAAATTGCCCTAAACGAAAAAACATTAAAAATATGCTTATAAGACAGTATTCAGAAAAATTTAAATACAAATGACTAAAATCATTGAGGAAAATGTATATCTGGGGGAAACAGAAATGAGAACTCAAAAATATATTATCTGCCACTATTAAATGTGTGAATACTCAAAAAGTTACTACAATGGTAAATTTTGACAGGACTGTAACGTCATGATCCAACACAATGTTTGCGGAAGGCACCATCAGTTGGTGCAAACATTAGGGCCTGGCACACTGTAGGAGTTTAATAAATATTTGTTGAATGAATAAGAATAATTAATTTACCAACATGTATCAAGACACTTGAATATGATCATATCCTTTGACTAATAATCTTACTTAAAGGAATTGTATGTTGTTGCTGTTAGGTGCCGTTGAGTTGGTTCTGACTCACAGTCACCCTATGACACTATGTACAACAGAATGAAACATGGTCTCATCCTGCACCATCATCACAATCAATGCTACGTTTGAGCCCATTGTTGCAGCCACTGCGCCAATCCATCTTAGGGAGGGTCTTCCTCTTTTTCACTGACCCTCTACTTTACCAAGCACGATGGCCTTCTCCAGGGACTGGGCTCCTGACAACATGTCCAAAGTATGTAAGATAAAGTCTCAATATCCTCCCTTCTAAGGAGCATGCTGGCTGTACTTTTTCCAAGACAGGTTTGTTCATTCTTCTGGTAGTCCATAGAATATCTGATATTCTTCGCCAACACGTTAATTCAAATGCATCAATTCTTCTTCCATTTTTCCTATTCATTGTCTAGCTTTTAAATGCGTATGAGGTGATTGAAAATACCATGGCTTGGGTTAATGCCAATAGGTTTTTTGTTTGTTTGTTTTTTAATTTTATTGTGCTTTATCAAAGGTCACAGCACGAATTAGTTTCTTATTCAAAAATTTATACACAAATTGTTCTGTGAGATTGGCTGCAGTCCCCACATTGTGTCAACACTCTCCCCTTTTCCCTTTCCACCTCAAGTTCCCAGTGTCCTTTCCTCCAGTTTTCCTGTTCCTTCCTCTCTTCTTGTCTTTGCTTTTGGGCAGGTGATGCCCATTTGGTCTTGTATATGTGATTAAAAGATGTACATTCCTCACGTTTGTTATTATTTTATAGGTCTGTCTAATCTCTGTCTGAAAAGTGAGCTTCTGGAGTAGCTTCAGTTCTGAGTTGGCAGGGTATCTGGGGGCCATAGTCTCAGGAGTTCCTCCAGTCTCTGTCAGACCAGTAAGTTTGGTCTGTTTTTGTGAATTTGATTTTGTGCTACATTTTTCTCCCACTCTATCTGGGACTGTCTATTGCGATCCCTGCCAGAGTGGTTAGCAGTGTTAGCCAGGTACCATCTAGTTCTTCTGGGTTCAGGCTGGTGGAGGCTGAGGTACATAAGGTCCTTTAGTCCTTTGGGCTAATCTTTTCCTTGTGTCTTTGATTTTCTTTGGAGCCCTGGTGGCGCAGTGGTTAGGAGCTTGGCTGCTAACCAAAAGGTCTGAATCCACCAGCTGCTCCTTGGAAACCCTATGGAGCAGTTCTATTTTGTCCTATAGGGTTGCTATGAGTTGGAATTCACTCGATAGCCATGGGTTTGGTTCAACGGGTTCTCAGTTTTCTTCATTCTCCCTTGCTCTGAATGTGATGGGACTAATAGATGTATCTCAGATGGCTGCTCAAAGTTTTTGAGACCCCAGACACTACTCTCAAAAGTAGAAGGTAGTACATTTTCTTTATGAACTATGTTATGCCAATTGACCTAGATGTCTCCCCAGGTCATGGTCCTCAGCCCTCAGCCCTCAGCCCTCAGCCCTCAGCCCTCAGCCCTCAGCCTCAACAACTCAGTTCTTCAAGGTGTTTGGATGTGTCTAGGAAACTTCTATGACTTTGCCTTGGTCAAGTTGTGCTGACTTCTCCTATATTGTGTATTGTCTTTCCCTTCACCAAAGTTGACAGTGCCTACTATCTAGCTAGTGATTTCTCCTCCCCATCTTCCCCCCCGTAACCATCAAAGATTGCTTTTTTTTTTCCTGTGTGTAAACCTTTTCTTGAGTTTTATAATAGTGGTTTCATATAATATCTGCCCTTTTGTGATTGACTTATTTCACTGAGCATAATGGCCTCCAAATTCATCATGCTGTGAGATGTTTCACAGATTCATCATTGTTCTTTATCATTGGGTAATAATCCATTGTGTGTATATACCATAATCTATTTATCCATTCATCTGTTGATGGGCACCTAGGTTGTTTCCATCTTTTTGCTATTGTGGATAATGCTGCAATGAACATGGGTGTGCATATGTCTATTTGTGTCACAGCTCTTATTTCTCTACGATATATGCCTAGGAGTAGGAATGCTGGAAACCCTGGTGGTGTAGTGATTAAGTGCTACACCTGCTAACTGAAAGGTTGGTAGTTCAAATCCACCAGGCGCTCCTTGGAAATGCTATGCGGTAGTTCTACTCTGTCGCTATGAGTCGGAATCAACTCGATGGCAATGAGTTTTGGTTTAGGATTGCTGGATCATATAGTATTTCTATTACTAGGTTTTCAAGGAGGAGCCATGTTTTTTTCATAGTGGTTGTACCATTTTACATTCCCACCAGCAGTGCATAGGAGTTCCAATCTCCGTGAAACCTCTCCAACTTTGTTATTTTTCTTTTTTTTGATTAGTGCCAAAAATCTATTGTGTCTCATTGCAGTTTTGATTTACATTTCTCTAATGGCTAATGATCACGAGCATTTCTTCACGTGCCTACTAGCCACCTGCATATCTTCTTTGGTGAAGTGTCTGCGCATATCCTTTGCCTATTTTTAAATTGGATCCTTTGTCTTTTTGTTTTTGAGGTAGGCAATGAGTTTTTAAGGGAATGTATACAAAGTATTTTCCCATCAAACCAAGATGTATACACTTGGGTAAGCACTGACATTTTTGTAAGGGGAAAAAAAAAGTCACAACTAAATGTCAAATATGTAAACAAATGAAGTAGATACAGAGTCACAGAGACTTAATTTTCAAACTAATTTAACAAAAAAAAAAAATTTTTTTTTACAGCTGTATTAAAATCATAAGTTTCTTGTCTGTAATTCTTGACTGAAACCAATTGAAATATTTAAAATATTGGTGTTTTAATCTCTTAGTATAAAGTTTCATTTCATTCTTTTAATGAAATAATTGCTATTTTTAATATCAAAGAAAATTACTACAGTTTCTGGAAAAAAAATTAGAAACCCAGATAAATAAACTATTATCTTCTTTCCAAAATATATTCTTATAGTCAATTTCAAAGTATTACCCACATGTTTGTCTTCATATACCATAGAAGACACATGCAGGACTTCCTTTGACAGTCTTACCAATGGGAAGAGAAAACAGTCATGACTTTCCATTTTCCTAGTATCATGACTTAGATAACCCTGAGGCTAGATCTAGTATTACAGAATTTGTTAAAACTAACATATATATGTTATATATACACATGCAACATATATGTGTATATTCACACATACATTCATACACATATGCACACATAAGTACATATGCATCTACATATATGTAGAGAGAGGGAGAGATGTGGATAGAGAGAGAAGGAACCCTGGTGGCACAATGGTTAAGTGCTGGGCTGCTAATCCAAACTTCAGAGGTTTGAACCTACCAGCTGTTCTAGGGGAGAAAAGACCTGGCAATCTGCTCCTGTAAAGGTTACAGCCTAGGAAATCCCATGGGGAGTTCAGAATTGGCCCAATAGCACACAACAACATCAATAACAGATATAGAGACAGACATGGCTTGAAGTGATAATTCTTTAAAAAAAAAAACAAAAAAACACAAGTCACAATACCTTCATAAGCTCTGATGGTTCACTTCCTTCTTCTACAATAATTAGTTGAGATCTTCCTTTCCTTTCATTGTCACGAATGCCAATGGCAACCTGGCTTGCCTTCAGACGCTCATATTTGTTACATGAAGAACCGCACCATTGGTAAATTTCCTAAAAAAAAAAAGATATTTTGACTATGTGGAGGACATTCAGTCTTGATGTAATACTTATTGTGATTAATCAGGAAAAAACAAAAAAGTATAAAAAATAAAATTAAAGTAGCCTATTATTGAGGTATATATTATTTTATATATTTAAAAATATATATAAATTACACATTCGCACCCCTCACTCTGCATGCCGTTCCTTTCAGTTAGCATTATAAAGTGAGCATTTGTTAATGTGGAAAATATAAATACCTATTTCACCATTCTTTGTGTGTACAATTCACTAATTACAACTTATGGGTTTAAAATTATTATGTATTACTTAATTAAAAAAAAACTTTTTTTATTACTTAATTAGAAAGTAGTATATACTCCATTAAGATCAACATTTTCTACTTAACCTTTTCTTGCCAAAAATATTTGTTTTAATTATAGAATACTTAAAAAAGTAATAAATCTATCATATCTCAGAAAGTCAGTGAAGAATCTATTTAGTAATATACTCCTAATGATCATAAAAACAGACATAACATTTTCAAAAAGGAATTTAGCAATACTTATCAAGAGCCATAAAAACAGTTTAAAACCTTTGACCCAGTAATATCATCAACTGGAATTTATTTTAATAAATTATTCGTAAAGATTAAAAAAAGATATGTACAAGGGTGCTCATTACTATGAGATTGTATTAGTGAGGCATGAGAAAGACATTAAATGTTCAGTAATAAGATGATAGTTATATGGATTATTTATATAGGTAAAACTGAATACTATAAAAATTATGCTTTAACACAGAAACAGAAAAATAGAAACATGAAACAGTGTTTGATATATTGTAAGGCATTACATAAAATATCATATACTTTAAACTTGGCTGGATTATTCTGAAGCTATACAGACATAAATGTAAAACAACAATAAAATATCATTTTCTCCATTAAATGTGGTTTAAAAAAAGAAAGAACAAGCATGAGAGAGAAGTTGGTACACAGGCCTGGTAGTTGCATAGGAACGGGCATTATCACAGACTATTTGGGTGGGTATAAACTGTTCTTGTGTGCATAAAGCTTATGGTTTTTACTCAATATAAGTATGTATTTTCGCCTTTTTTTCAATGCCATACACATCCATTAGATGCAGATTATGAGATAGATGCTGGTTATACAGAGGTGAATATAAGAAAACTAGTAAGAGAGACCAACATGTAAGCAATTAATCCGCTGCATCACTAGGGTTGGTGTCACCCAGTGTGGTAACTCATGGTGTCACCCTCCCCCCCACCCCATGGACCTCCTCCTATACCAGGTCCTACAGAATCCTTAGTAATGCCTTTTGTACTAATGTTACTAAAAAAAAAAAAAAAATGTTACTCGTGAACTGTAATTCCCGTATTATCACTCCTTCTTTTCCTTTAATTTCTACTTCACTCTCAGAAAAGTTATTGATAGAGGTTCACAAATACTACTTACCACAATATTGTAGCTAAAACACCACAAAATTTCATAAAATCAGTGACTATAAACACAACAGCAGTAATGAAAACAACACATGCTTGTTGCATGTGCCAACAAAACCATGTGATTCAAAGCGTCATTGTAATTCGGTAATAATGACAGCTCTGACCCGGTGCGTTAGAAGGTTCAAAAAGCAAATTAACATAGAGTTTCAGCCTTGTAGGTATATTGATACGTGTGGAGCCCTGGAGGCCCCAGTGGTTAAGAGCTTGGCTGCTAACCAAAAGGCTGGCAGTTTGAATCCACCAGCTGCTCCTCGGAAACCCCATGGGGCAGTTCTATGAGTCCCTATGAGTCAAAACTGACTTGACGGCAATGGATTTGTTTGGTTTTTTTTTAAGCTGGGCTTACAAAAATGTTTTTGTTGTTACACCTAACTACAGGTATTTTTTTTTAACAATAATAAATTTCTGCTGATACACCACAAAAATTTTATAGGCAGTCATTTTGGTGTCACTCCATCAGAAAATGTCGCTTCATGTGGTCCACACCCCTTGCAACCCCATAGTGAGGCCACTGCAATTAATGCTAATAATATATTTGCATAGCACTTGGTTTTCAAAACATTTTCCCACACATACTTCATCTAGTCAACCACAAAGAGTGTTTAAGTGTGAAGGGGGATGGACCCACGCTATTACTTATTGGCTGTGTGGTCTTATGTATGCATTTTTTAAAAAGAGCAAATAAATAACAAAATAAAAGAGCACTCAAGTACCAGAGAAATTCGTTCTATTCTCTGATTGTAAGACATTTCCAATCCAGAGTCATTTCTTCATTCAAAAATAATTTACAGAAGGTACCGCACGAACACAAGATGTTAATAATAAGAGCAACAGTGTGCAGTGGGGAGAGGGGGTATATGGGAACTCTCTATACTTTCTGCACAATTTTACTGTAAATGCAAAACTGCTCTAAAACATAAAGCCTATATATAAAAAAAAAAGTCTACTGGGTGTCTAATATGGGGCTGACTGTCTTGTAGGCACTGGGCACAGCTTTGAACAAAGTAGGCCTGCAGTGGTCTCTCTGACCCATCCTCCCCTGCCCACCCTGTTCCTGATTGACCTATGGCATATCCCTCTTTAAGAATAAAATATAAGTTTTATGAATTTAATCCTTTAAAAGAAAGAAAACAAGAGGCCTATGTTTTGCAATGCCTTTCACTCTAAAATCTGATTTAGTTCTTCGGCAGGGCCGAGAGGCGTTTCTTTCCTGTTTCTATGAGAACAGTGCACTTCTATGTTTCCTCCCTCACCTCTTTTCCACATCTGGGCATGTGAATGTGAGGTTCATATTGAGAGGCAGTTTGAATACCACGCCCAGGTTAGCAGTTACACAGGGTCACCATAAATTCTTTCCAATGATCAGGCAACTCTTAATCACTGGGTGTTAAAATCAGGGGATGCAAAATCAGGGGATGGAGTAGGAAGGAGATATTTAAAAATACCTAACTGAGCACCGCCTTGGGGACTCTCAGGAGTGTTCTAAGCAGCGATGTTTATTGAAAGCTCCCCAGGAGATTCTTGCATTCAGCCAGGGTTGAGAACCGCAGCTGGTCGCTCTGAGCATCTCACACCTGGCACACACAGCAGCGAATGTGTAGCATCGAACATCTAATTGTCTGATGTAGCCAGGCAGGCTACTCTGCTGAGTATAACCCAAGCTCTTAGCTCAGGCTCTTTTCACAACCCTATTCCACAGTATTTTGGAAATTACGATTTTCTCAATAGGCCTGAGAAAACAATCTTCTAATAATTACAGTTTACACTACAGAGAACTGTTGGAAGGGCGTCAGAAGTAAGCTCTCTAGGTTTCTCAGACATTTTTGCAGCTTTCATAACTGACTCACTCTGTATTTACATAATCATCAAACAGATATTTATGTTCTCTTTATCTGAGTTGTATAAATGACCTCTCATTTGCTTCATAGAGATTACATAAAATCACCCTAATTTTTATTAACATCTGTAAAGCATTACGGACGCTTGGTAAATTTTAAAAATGAATTGTAGATAATGATAACTTTACAAACATAATTATTATTTAATGCTGAATTATATAATATTCTAAAGACCCCAAAATATTCTCTATGATATTAGTTTGGGTTGGCAGTTTTTATGTGTGGTATCAATTCACAGGTAAATTTAGTAGTAGGAAATATTCTTCGCCACTGCTTAGAGACCACAGTTCCTACATTTAAAATAGGGAGAAAAAAACGTTTAGGTAATACTCATAAAAACAGTAAAACTTTTAAAAGTGAAGTTTTCCTTTTAAGTCAAAGATGACTAAGTCCCTAAGGAAACTGTTAAAGAGATTGAGTGTGAAAATACATACTTTGTACTATACCTGCTCTTTCGTTATTCTCACTTTATTTTGTGCTACCACTTATCTAAATGTGGCACATTTCGTTATTTACTAAATTATTCTTCAATAGTTAGTTCAGACAATAAATGCAATAAAACACTGACTTTAATTGCAAACTGCTAAAAGCCAGAATTGTTTAAAGAGTCAGGTTGATTAAAAGGCCCTTTCATTCAACGCTAAGTAATTTTCCATGCAAATATAGTTCATTCAATAATAGCAGCAGTGCATTAAAACTTGCTTTATTTGAGCAATTTATAGTCTGCCTCATGTGGCTGATGTGTTTAGGACGGACTGTCTCATTTTAACAGAGCTCTTCTGTGCTGAAATAGATGCGTATAGTGCTATTAACAAACTGCACTGCCTAACACTTAGTCTATTCAGAGATGATTGGTAAAGACTGCTTCACCACTCTGTGCACAAGGTAATTTTGTACTCAGCTGGCACCATGCTTGAAAAACTCTCTCCTATAAATCAACTTATCCTGCATTCTAGGGGGGAGAGTTTGGAAAAAAAAAAAAAAAAAAAACCTGCATAAAGACTAAAATAAAGTCTGAATTTATGTGTTATGTATTCTTATAACAAAAGTTTTCACTACAACTTAAATTATTTTATTTGTAATACTTTAGTGGGATTTAGCTTTAAAGCTTTTCATAAATCTGATTTAAGTGTACCAGACACTGAAAATTATAAAACAAACATGGCTTCTGACTCCACTATTTTACCCGCCAAGATCATAAGGAATTTAACAACTCAACACTAAACGTCATATTTCTTAGGGGAAGGGACATAAAAATTCCCTGTAAATACGGGCGTACTTGTTCCATGTGGAACCCAGCCCACTAAAATGTTGATAGGGAATTGTTGATGTACCTATTACCCGTGCATACCCTGTTCCAGAACTTTGTGAAACTATAATTAATTCTTAAATATACAAACAATTCAAGAAAAACAAAGTCATTCCACAGAACTGGAAAAGGAAGAAATAAGGAAATAAAGGCTATTTGTTACTGGCAAGTAGTTTGGTCCACAGTAACAAGAAACAAAAGCAAATGAGTGTTATTTATAGACAACCATGCTAGGAGGGGAAGACCCGTCAGTAGTCTCCAAAACTAGAGGTTTCTAAACTTTCTTTTAAATGATGTGGTCAGAGTTAATAAGTAAAACATCAAAGGGAGCCAAACATCATTTGTGGACAGGAAGTAAGAGCAAGAATAAGATCATGTTCAATGATACCCTTGAAGGAAAGCAAGATTTCAGAAGACACATGTAAAGGGGCACCCAAAACAGCATGGATGGCACTGACTTAAAGTGCAAATAATTCAACATGGACTCGCTACTCTTTTGTCTTTTTCTACATCATTTATTCCAAATACATCTAAAATTTCAGAGAAGGAGGAAGGGGACCCAGAACGGTTCCTCTTCCTTGCTTCTATTGGCTTTTTCCTGTGTTTAGTTTTCATTCAGATATAGTTAGCCAAATATAAATTTCATTAAGATATCCCTTCCAGCCTGGAGGTTCTCCAAGCATAGCTTAAAAATAATAATGGTTTGTGAGATACCTCCAGGATGCTACCTATTTTTATTATTTTATTTAAAAGTTTAAAATACGACTTCCTTAATTTTTGGATAAACAAATGTCTATCTTATTTTGTTATTTTCTGAAAGCAAGACAATTCAATATACTTTAGTGGCATAACATATGTGTTTTTTAAAAGCTCTCTGAATGAAGTATAGAAGATGAACAGGGTGGGTGTGTACAGCCAGTGAAGGCCTGGTGACCAGAAAGGAAGGGATTGCAAGGGTCTACTAAGCGATGATAAATATCTGAACTAGAGTAGGATAGTGGTGATGGCTGTTGTTCGTGGCCATTGAGTCGATTCCGACTCAAGGCGACCTCACATGTGCAGGGTAGAAATACCCTATAAGGTTTTCAAAGCTGTGACATTTAGGAAGAAGATTGCCAGGTCCGTTTTCCTAGATGCTTCTGGGTGGATTCAAACCACCAATCCTTCAGCTAATGACAGAATATTTAGGAGGTTAAAGCCAACAGGTTTGGTCAATAATGGTATTGGGATGCGCAATGGAAAAGCAGGGAAAGGGGAAACATAACTTGAACAATTCTAGCTTGGTTGTTGGTGTGATGACACTCATTAGAACAAGGTCAACATATTTGGGAGGTTGCTTTTGTAGATGAAATTATGTGAAATTTTACAGTCACAGTTTATCAAAGACCATCTCTATCAGTGTTGGAAAAACATAGTAGAAAACAAAATCTCCCAACCTAGAAAACTTCCCCATAAAAATATAAAAGTTTCCTTACTGAATAAGTATTAAACCAGAATGAGGTGCATTACAGGCAATCAGCTAGAGATTGCACAGACAGAAAGAAATCTTAACCTTACTTGAGTGGGTACAGCCCATTACATTTATGTTTTCAAAGTAAAATTGCCAATTCTCTAACATGGCCTTAGTTGATTTGCAATTTGGGGCTTGAGCCATTTGAGGTTACGCTAATCTCCTCCCAGAAAACTGGGAGGTTGGGGTGGATCACCAGGTTTACATACTTTTCAAAGGGACACAGAAAGAATTTATAATTACAGGTTATCTAAAGTGAATTCTGAAAGAACAGGGAGGAAGGGAACCTCTTCCCTTATTTCTAATCAGGAGACCTCTTATTTTCACTTTGTAATTTTCCTTATACCAGCCACATAAATTAGGAATTCAACTACTTTTAACTGACTCATTGGCTCTTCCACCATATGACAGTCAGCATTTCCTATGTTGAAGTGGTTCTCAGCATTCACTGTACATTAAAATAACTTCGGGGCTTAAAAAATACCTATACCAAAGTCCCAACCCAAAACTTTTAAATCAGAATATCTGGAATAAATCACAGGCATCAGTATTTTTAAACCCTCTCCTAGATGATTCTAATGTGCAAACATGAAATAATTAAAGTATAATCCTAATACATTGAGAATTGTCTTCCCTCGTGCCTTTGTCTCCTCCCCAATCACAGTGTGCGTGTGCCTCTTCTCCAGCACTTCTCATATTCTACCTTGTGCTACTCTTGTTTTATATGTCTGTGCCTTCCACTATGTGATAGCATCTAGTGGTGGCACAGTGGTAACAGCTAAGCTGCTAACCAAAAGGTCAGCAGTTCGAATCCACCAGCCACTCCTTGGAAAACCTATGGGGCAGTTCTACTCTACCCAATAGGGTCGCTATGAGTCAGAGTCGACTCAGGCAATGGGTTGGTTTTTTTTTAGAGATGCAAGCTCCCTGGGTAGTGCAAACAGTTAAGCACTCGACTACTAACCAAAAGGTTGGCGGTCCAAACCCACCCAAAGGTACCTTGGGTAAAAGTC
Organism: Elephas maximus indicus; assembly: GCF_024166365.1. NCBI lineage: Eukaryota > Metazoa > Chordata > Mammalia > Proboscidea > Elephantidae > Elephas > Elephas maximus. Next base: position 73,282,027 of record NC_064826.1, on the reverse strand, counting down.
CTGGTGATTTGCTCCCAAAAAAGCCTTGAAAACCCCATGGAGAGCAGTTTTACTCTGCAACACATGGGGTTGTGATGAATAGGAATGAACTCGATGGCAACTGGTATAGAGGTGAAAGGTCATCTGGTGTTAACCTTTGCTCACCATGTACCAACACACACACCACACTCACAGTGTAATGCCACTTTTGTTGCAGGATGACTCTTAGGAATTTAAAATTAGGTTAATCTTTCTTATCATCTTTTCTCATTTTCCTCAAGCCTTTCCTCTTATAAGGCTAACGGTATGCATTAACTTGAGACAAAGACAAACTTATCCATAACAAAAAAAGTTTTTGCTCAGTTATTAGTTTCAAAATAAGTGTTTTCAAGTCAAAACAGAGACAACAGTCTAAAAACTAACAGTTTTAATTTGCAAAAACCTTGATTTTGCTGATGTAAAGTTTGTCTGAAGGAGCCTGGTGGTGCGGTGGTCAAGCTCTCAGCTGCTAACCGAAAGGTCAGCAGTTCAAAACTACCAAGAGCCCCACAGGAGAGAGATGGGGCAATCTGCTCCTATAAAGATTACAGTCTTGGAAACCTTATGGGGCAGTTCTACTCAAAGGGTCAGTATGAGCCAGGATAGAGTCAATGGCACACAACAACAAAAGTTTGTTTGTTTTGTGGGAGGTGCTTTCTAAAAACGTGGTTTTGTGTATCAGTAGCTAGAATCCTGACCTTACGGACTAAAATTTATTGCACAAACCATAAAGTAGGCAAGAATGTGAAACAGTATAAGACCAGTTCTTCTGGTCCAAAAAGAGGAATGCGGGAGATGGCAGGTAACTAGGAAATGGGACCAGATGCAATGGATTTTTGATAAGAGCCCAGCATACTTCCCCCCTGACTGATACATCATATAGTTGTGGTGTACATGGTATACATTCATATGTCGTACATTCATGGTGGGTGTGAAAGTCAAACAGTGTGGGTTGAAGCCTGACTGAGAAATGAGGAAGTGTAGGCAGCTGACTGAACAAAGAGAGAGTGGGTGATAGATTATAAATAGTGAGGACTGCATAGCAAATTCACAAAACTGGCCAAACAAGTTAACAAGGCAACAGAGCATGCAAAAGCCCACATTAGTAACTTGCCACAGAACTTCCCACACTGGTGAAATCTAAATCTCCTCTGACACATATTTCTAAAATAGGTAGCCCCAGCTCCCAAGTTCTGAGGATATGGGCTTTTTCCTTTAATGTTGCATCAAGTTGAACACGCCTTTGCTGCAATATTTTTAGATGTGATTTTATTAATGTCTACAAATACCCCTTAAGTGTATCTTTAAAAATAGTGAGAAAATAAAATAATGAAGAAATTTACCAACATTAAAATTTATACTCAGAAACACTTTCCGAAGACTCAGTACATTCCAAAATGCTAAGATCTAGCCATGCTCCATATTATTTTCTGAGGATGCGCTAAACGTAATGCAATTTATAGAAATCATACTTTAAAATGTTGATGATTTTCCTATCAAATTGATTAAAAGGTTATTTTTAAAATCTCATGCCTCAAGTTGAGGAGGTTACATTGTCGTGTCTAAGCATTATTTACTATAGTCTGAAATCCTGTAAAAGAGTAAAGGTTTCTAAAGTATATGGCATATCATATTATTTATCAAAGAAACTGACACCCCTCAAACATGATCAAGAGACAGGATTTAGTTTATATCTATAACCTTAGTTTTGGTGAGATGGCTTTATTTGAGTATAGCTTAGGGCTGCCATGGGTAGCAATCAACCCAACAGCAGTAAGTTTGTTTTTTGTTTTGTTTTGTTTTGGTTTAGATGTTTAGCCTAATAAAACAAAGAAAAATGCACTGACTTCCTCTGTGTCCTCTAATGCAGAAGTTGAATAGCTAGCTCGATGACTCCTATTAAAATATTATTACACAGAAAATTTTAATTCCATGTCCTTCTTTGTTTACTGTTTCCAGATCTTATCACCCAAGTTTCCAGATCTTATCACCATTTAGGAACTTTTGGCAACATACCAACTGGTTTAAAGGTTAGTAATATAACCAAAGGTCATGAAGCTATTTGTTACAATGTATATAGGAATCCAGCCCTTGATTCCTACTAGGATATTCCTTGGAATGTAGGAAACATCCACAATATAAAGATAACAAGGCACAATCACCTCTACAATAAAATCATTTCAAATGTCTCTTTAAATAGGCCTGAGAACAGGAGATGACTTGAAAGCCATTAAAGATAATTAACTACTATATAAAATAAAGATAATTTACTATTGGGTAGATGAATGTCCCTGAACCTTGCTGTCCCTATCATATAAGCCTGGATTTCTAGGTCATATTCCCATGGACAAACATTACCTATGAGAAGAGAGTATAGGTCACTAGTACCACAACCTGTCTGCCACAGCACCCAACTATCTAGCTGATTATGGAAACTCAATTAATATCTGTTCTACAAAATAATATTTTTTTTATTGTGATTTAGGTGAAAGTTTACAGAGCAAGTTAGTTCTTCGTTCAAAAGTTTATACACCAATTGTTTAACGGCATTGACTGTAATCCCCATTGTGTCAGCACTCTCCCCCTTTCCCTTTCCACCCCAGGTTTACCAGGTCCATTTGTCTGGTTTTCCTGTCCTGTTCCACCTTCTCATCTTTGTTCCTGGGCAGGTAGTGTCCATTTGATCTCATATACTTGATTGAGCTAAGAAGAATGTCCCTCATGTGTGTTATTGTTTGTCTTATAGGTCTGCCTAATTGTTGGCTAAAAGGTGAACTTTGGGAGTGTTTTCAAGTATAAGTTAGAAGGGTGTCCAGGTGCCATAGTCCTGGGGGTTACCCCAGGCTCTGTCAGACCAGTAAGTCTGGTGTTTTACAAAATAATAATTTAATGAACGATATCACTTTCAGTACATTCTCAGCCAGACAAAATGGTAGACGTCAATTCTGGGGCATACAGATTCTGAATCCATAGCAAATCACTCTGCTATAAAAACATTCTGTCTTATAGACTACCTGACTAGCTCGGTGTAGTGAAAGGATAGGAACTAGGAATAAAAACAACCCATGTCCTATGCTGGTCACCACTACTTAGCTTGTATGAATACAAGAGATTTGCTCAAATCTTCCAAAGCTTTGTTTCGCCATGTGTAACTGAGATGAAACTGCGGGTTCCCAGATGTGACTGTGTGTCAAGTGAGACTGAATCACAGTCAGCTACGGCTGGGTGTGGTATCAGAAATCAGAGTCAAGATGTAAAAAATAATTGAGGAAGTTAAGGCTCAGAGAAGTGAATAATTTCCCCAGGATCAAAGACTAGAGAGCTGGAAAGCTGAATTGGAAGCTATTGATGATAATTAAATGGATTACTGAATTTATGGAGCAATTGCATTAGATTATATGCACGAAAGGTAAATACATTCAAGTAATAGCAGCGATGAATACTATTATCAATAAGAAAGGCCCTTTTGCTTAGGAGCTTTAAAAACCGGTTACCATCAAGTTGACCCCAATTCACTTAAAAAAAAAAAAAAAAAATTCACTAGAGATCACCTAATCAAATATTTGCCTTTCACGATCAACTTGGAAGAGAATTCACACTTCCTTTTTCCCTGAATATTGCCATTTTATGTATAAAAACTTTATAAATTATAAAAGGCCATAAAGTATAAGTGGTTGAGATGAAAGCCGAGATAGACAATTATTTCACATAGACTTTGAGATACTGAACGTTGTTTTAACTGTTTTGGAATTGTGTGGCTTCATGATACACGTGGGCATCTATTTGCATAAACTGTATTTTACTTGCAGGGGAATGGAGGGCTAGAATAACATCTGTTTTCTGCCTAAAGCTGAGGATCAAGTCTTAAGCCTGGTTGGAGAATTGAGTTAGCATTTGAAGTTGAAAAGGACATTTCCAAGAAATCTATTGTGAGATTCATGGCAAAAGTGCTGCCATTTTAGATGCAGATGCCTAAGTGTGACACAGGGAATTGTACTTTGGACATTAAAATTATTTTAATTTCAACTTTTGCACACAAGCTAGTGTGATCCAAGACAGTCAGATTACGCATTAGCAGTAATAAAACAACAGTTACACCCTAGCTTAGAGCAACCGCAGAAGTTTATAGCTTGAGGTCATTTTCTAAACCACTTATAGCCTTAGCGTATTTAATCTCGGAGTTGTTGCCAAGTTAATATTTCTGAAACAGAACTTTGACTGCATAGCTCCATTTTCATAGTTCTTAGCATCCCTTCCTTATGAATATGAGATAAACTTTGGCTTCTGCCTGCTGGTTTCAAACTTCCTTTCCAGATTTACCCCCAAAATATCACAAAGAGAGGCAGTAAAACAAAACCCTTAGGTGGGAGTCAGACATACTTAAATTCTAATCCTAGTTTCATCATTCACTGGCTGTGCAAGCTTGAGTAAATTCAAGAATCAGTACAAGCCTCATTCTAACTAAAGTAATACAGCTCGAGCCTCCTACAGTGTTGGCCAGAAATGTTAGGCATGATGATTAGAACGTCGAGGTGTATCTACGGTGAGATGAGAATGATGGTCATCATTACCATGTACCCTGTTCTGTCCTGCCTTTTTTGCCTTTGCACATGGTCTTTCAGTGGCAGAAATGTCCTTTATTTCTACTTTTTATACTTACTAATTTTCAGAGCTACAACTTAAATCCTACCCACTAAGGTCTAGTACAAGGCCTTGCAATAATACTTGTTTGTCAGGGTAATAATGATTAGTAAGTACACCTGACATTAGAAGAGTCTCTTTTTCTGGAAGAAAATGTAATTCAGATATAACAGACCAGTTACCACCCCATCAAAAGACACTTGATATTTTTACTGGTGCCCTTGTCTTCTATTGACTCTAACTGAAGTATGTGAAATAGTGTGGTATATATTATAAATTACAATATATATAAATATATGCGTGTATCTATGAAGTCTCTGGGTGGTGCAAATAGTTAACACCCAGAAGTGCCTTGAAAGAAAGTCCTGGAGATCTACTTTTGAAAAATCAGCCATTGAAAACCCTATGGAGCACAGTTGTACTCTGACACACATGGGATTGCCATGAGTTGTAAGTCAACTTGATGGCAACTGGTTATCACGTGTGTGTGTGTGTATGAAATAAGTTAAAATATTCCCCCAAAACTCCTCAGAGAGCGTATTTGGAACCCACCCTATGTCCATTTTAAATTCTAGGATCTATAAATCTTGAAGTTAAAGAGTCTTCCAAAACCCTTGATTGCTGGGGAAATCAATTTCGCCCTGAAACTATGTTTCCCAACACACAATTAAATACAAAAATAATTAGAGGAAGCTCTGTTCAGAGAGAAGGGGAAATACATTTAAGATCCTTCAATTTCTCTTCTATGGTAGGAAGAATTAAATCACTACTCTATTCTAAATCTAACAAAGAAAATTAAAACTTTGAAGTCCAACTTGGTATGCCATTTAAATACTTGCCAATTATTTGTGTGATACAATTGCAACTCTCATAAACACTAACCTCTTGCTAAAATGATTATCTTCAATGACATCTGATTTTATCTGAAAATTTATTTTTCTTCAGAAATCTAAGTGTGTATATAAACTTACAGTTCCAAGGTCAATGATGAAACAATCACCCTTGTTGAAACTGTCCCAGCTCAGGGGCACTTCTGTGGCCCTGACCACTCTCCGACCCTTCACATGTAGGAGCCTCTCAGCCGTCAGGTCGTTTGTGAGAACATGATTTAGTCCAGATGCAACACCTCCAGCCTGATCAGTGGGAGGAAGAAACAAAACAACAAAAACTGATGAAGCTTCTAAGAAGACACAGCAAACTGAAACCACAGCTATTAGTGCAAAAACTGTGCTTATCAGGCCAAGATAAAACAGCCACCGGAGTGCATGAGAAAAGCTAAATATGATGGAGAGGAAATTCCTTGCCAAATTATCAACAGGTTGTTTCATGTGCGGTTTGTTTTTGTTTTTGGTCTCCTTGTCTTCCTATTTTAACAATTCATTTTAAAACTGTGCATATCTACTGAGACTCTTCACTGTATATAACCTTGTTGCATAAACAAAAAGAAGGTGCCATAGCTCTTGCCCTTTGGGAATTAATGATTTAGTGAGAAGACAGAGGAAAACTTCAACGAAGAAAGTCATAGGAGGTTGAAGCAGAGTCAGAAGACACAAACACAGCTGAGGAGCAGCCAGAGGACAAGGCAGCTCAAAAGTTCCCTCTGTCACAGGGTTGGGACAGAAGAGGGGAGCTGAGTGGTGCTCCTATTTATGGACCTTGTTTTTACATTAAAGAACCAACCATCTCCTTTATTTCCTGGTAAGCCGAGTTTACTAAATATGCTAGGCCTGAGTATTTATACCATAAATGAGGAGAGATGTAGTATCCTGGCAGCATATCACCAACCAAAATAAAACAAGACAAAACAAAATAAAATAAACCACATCAAATTACAGAAATAAGAAAAAAATACTCAATGTATCAGCTACTTCTTACATTATTTGCGCACATCTTTTACTTTTCACTTTTTTTTTTTAAATGTTAGGAACCGTAATCTTTATTTCCACAATTAATTATGAAGTAACGTGTTAATTAAGATGCAGGGTAAACAAAACTCTCATTTACAAATCAAAAGCCTTTGATGATAATATAGCAAGCAAATTAGCTGTACAAGAAACCTACCAAATAATCCAACTGTGACCTTTATTATGTAAACATCACAGTAAATCCAAAATAAGAAGCTGTAAATGTAATCATTCCCACATTCTTTAAATTTCTCTTGACTTAAAATTTCCACCTGTCTTCAGGAAAAGGCCCTCATGAATAAAAAGATTTTGTTAGTATAGGGGTAAATGCTGATTTCAGGACAACATCAAATGTGAAGAAATATATAATAGTTGCCCAGTCCATGATTTCACAAAGATTGCTACATTTCTTGATTGAAAAAAAAAAAATAAGTATTATCCAATAAAATAAATATAAGTTTTCATCTATTTTCTACTGTTCTTAGCCCGTTCAAAAACACTAAAAAGTGAAAGTACAATACGATCAGATAAAAAATACAGTAAAAACACTCTGACCTGACTGAAAATAAACCATAAATTATAGAGCAGACTTAGACTGAGGATATGTATATATCACTCAGACTAATTTCATACTCTGAACCATCAGAGTAATATATCATTGCCATTAAGTAGATTCCAACTCATAGCAACCCTATTGCACAGAGGAGAACTGCCCCATAAGGTTTCCAAGGCTGTGATCTTAATGGAAGCAGGGTGCCATATCTTTCTCCCGCAGAGTGGCTGGTGGGTTTGAACCACCTACCTTCTGGTTAACAGTCGAGTGCTTAACCACTGTGCCACCAGGGCTCTTTCAGAGTAATATATAGTCTGTGAAAATTTAACAGTATTTTAAAAATTAATTTTGAATCTAATATTTGATGACATAAATGCACAAAAGAAAAACTATATGTTGTATTATATGTCTGTATCAGACAAAAAGTAGTTACTTGGTGAATATTATTTGAATTAGCCCTAGAAGCTCCTAGCCTTTTTCTGCTTTCACAAGTGGAATACAAGCAAGGGATTGGGGGTGTGGGGGGGAGGTGATCCTCTAAATAGCAGCATCATAAATATAGGCCTGCAGACAGATGTCCGATGGGTACTATCTACCATGGTCACTACCTACAATCGTGGCTGAGGGTAGGTCTTACTTGAACTTGGAAAGGGTATGATTAGCCAGAGATTTAATTTAAGGGAACAGTGGAAAGTAATAGTACTCTATAATCTCTAACCTTTACAGCCCCTCATTCCCCCACCCCCGCCAAAAAAAAAAAAAAACTCAGAAATGACACAAGTCAATCAAATGAGATAATGTTTCCCAGCTGAAGCTTAACATTACATAGGGCAACTACGTACAGTTTCCGCTGACTTGATCATAATAGACTTTGTCAAATTCTGCACATTGCAAATAGACACAATATCCCCTTGCTTATAGTAATTTAAGATTTTGTTCCAGCATTGGAACCATTTATTTATGGTGAGTGCATCATAGCATAATGATTACAAACTCAGGCACCGGAGTCAGATGGCCACCCACGCACATACTAGCCATGAGACTTCGGCAAATTACATAGCCTCTCAAAGTCTCAGTTTACTTAACTATAATATGCTGGTAATGAGAGAAACTGCATCACAGGGTTGTTATTTGGATTAAATATGTGACGTGCTTAGCAAATTCCTATAAACTTGAAACTAATGATGGGATGACATTAAGTACAACATACTAGTCTTTGCTATTTTGGGTGGTAAATTATCTCTGCCTCTACATCTCCCATTTTTGCAATTGCACACATTGTCATATGCTCAGTGCCTCCGATGATAAGAGAGTGAACTGATCTTTTCTGCTGATAAATTTGATTTCCATTTCCAAGCATCCCCTTTCTAAAAATGCTGATTCGTGGTGGTTTTAATATTGACCACTGATCATTAGGAAATAATTATCCAACTCCTGCAAAACTACTTTAATCACGCCCACTTGCAAATACATATCCAGAAGTTGGATTTCAGAAATCCTGCTCATAGTTAGGATTAATAACAAAGTCCGTATTGATTGGACTTAGATATACGCTATGTCGGTATTTTTATTATATAATTTAATCTTTAATTCTTATGACACCAGTACAAGGAAGTTGTTATTATACCTATCGCACATTTGAGGAAACTGAGCACGGAGAGCTGAAGTATTTGCCCAAAGTCCAACAAGTAACACGTGGCCTAAATGGGTTTATAATTAAGATAATGCTAGAGCATATTCTTTTAGTAACAAGGCCCAATTTATCTAAAATGTTGAGTTCACCTAAATGGAGTTTCAGAACCATAAAATGTAGGAACTAATACGATTTAAATAAAATGGGAGCTATTATTTTCATATTTAGAGTGGTTCATAGCTTAGAATGAAAAATTAACTTCAAAACAGAAAAGAGAACGTATATGTATTTTGTCCTGATCTCAGTGGTATCACAAAATATTCAAGGGAGGCACTGAATATTTAGGTATATTTAGTACATATTCAGAATTCTAGTAATTTTAATTCCAGCATTGGAAGTAATGCTCTGAGGTTTTAGGTCTTCAATAGGGTGATATGCTCAAGGGGTGGGGTGGTGGGGTGGCGGGGTGTGAAGAACACCTGGCTTGTTTTTGCAATGTTTGTCTGGAGTGGGTGTTCCTCCCATTTTAACAGAACACATAGGGTGGGGGCAGGGGCAGGGAAGGATTACTAGTCTGCAAAGGTCACTGAGTGAATTCCAGAAAAAAACATCTTTTAGTGAAGGTTACCTTAAAGGGATAGAACTACTCGCTTTTAATTGTTTGCTTTCAGAAGCAAAGCCAATTGATCGTATGTGTGTATTTTTGAATTTACATAAATTGTGTGTGTGTGCTTTTGAATTTATATCTGTGTCTGTGTGGCTGAACCACATATATGTTCAGCTCAGTGTATCATTTCTAAAACCAAGCCACATTATTTGGGAAATGTGTGTATAGTTCTTTGCAACTATTCATAATTGTTATAAATAGTGTATCAAGATAGTCCACTACGATTGAGATTCCTAAGTGTTGGGTTATTTGCAGCAAATTCAGAGATTCTCTATATAGTAAAAAAAAAAAAAAAAAAAGACAACTATACTTGTTACCAATATTTAATTATTAAAATAAACTTAGGAAATATTAAAACGGCTTTCTTATGAAGACATCAATAAAAGCTCTTAACTTTAACTATTAACCTAATAAAACCAAATCAAGTCAGAACCTACTATGTGTCAGACAGACCCTGTTCCAGGTACTTAGGGATACATCACTGAAAAACACAGATTAAAACCAAAACCAAACAAAACAAAAAGCCCCACCCTCAGTGACCTTTCAGAAACCCTGGTGGAGTGGTGGTTAAGTGGTATGGCGGCTGCTTACCAAAAGGTCGGCAGTTCGAATCCACCAGGTGCTCCTTGGAAACACTATGGGACTGTTCTACTCTGTCCTATAGGGTCACTATGAGTTGGAATCAACTCGACGGCAGTGAGTTTGGTTTTTTTTTTTGTTTTGTTTTCAGTGAACTTTCAGTCTCTGAAGACATGAGGTGTGAATGGACAGGGGTAGAAAGGGGACCCTGTTTGAGAGAGCTGTTTACCTTGTATTTCAAACCTCCTTTGAAATAGCCAACAAAATCAGTAGACTCATGACCTTGGAGTTCTCTATTCTGCACTGGTTTGCCACCCAAATAGTCATCCATTTGAACGGTGAAGATGGCAGCTGCTGTACTTTCATCCTGAGTACACTCCTTTCCTGAAATAGCAAATGACAGCACTTCGTTTATCAAGCAAGAAAAAAGCTGGTCAGAATGTCTAAAATCAAAGACATCAGGACATTTCTTTGAATTGTATATCAGTACAACAAATAACCTTCTACAGAAAGATCTTTTAACTGAAACAGTGTAATACCAACACTGTAAAACATTATTTTGCCAATAATTCAATGCATTGCTTTTGTTCCTGCGTTTTATATCTCCTTTAAAAATGTGTTTTTAAAGACCACCGTCTAGATATGCTAGGAACGATAGGTAGCAATACGTCCCAGTAGGGTTCAGATGAGCCTGCATTTGGTGCGGTCAGTAACATCAGGGTATGAAAACATTTTACATTCGTTTTAGCCTTCATTGGTATTAATCTTTAGGCTTCCAATAAGTCAATATGTTAATATTTGGCCTTCAACAGGTGACTGGTTAAACAAATTGTAGTACCTAAATACTGAGAGAGAGAACCCCCAAATCATATGAGGCATTCGGTGCAAGTAGAGGAGGACCCCAGCCCAGGCCTGAGAACAAACTTTATTTTAAAACAGCAGTTTTTCTCTCTCTTGCTTAACCTTTAGCCATTCTTAAAAATATACCGTAAAGGAAATATTTTTCTTTGTGGCCCAGCAGATACAGGATATGGGCAGCTTGTTCCCAGAGAGTCTGGCACACAGCATTATCGACAAATCTTTACAACGGACCCCCAGGAAAAGACATGCTTGAGAAAGCAGTTTCATAACATGTTCCCAGAAAAGCATACCCTGTCATTGTCCTGTGATTCCTCACGTACACACCTACAAACACATACCTCTGCAGTCTAAGATAAGCCTCCAATCACCGAAGTCCACCTATATGTTAGCCCCCAATCAATGACAAGCCCTGCTTTGAGAAAGCCCATCTCTAACTTCTCTGACTGCCTGAAAACCAACCAGAATATTGTACCCCCATTCTTTACTAAAAAAAAATTACCTAAACCCTGCAAAAATGTCTCTGTGATTATTACGTCATGGATTCAATGGTTTTATTTTCATGAGCCACATAGGTCCCAGTTCAAACTGATTTTGAACCCTTGGGAAACCTCTCTGTTTTGCTCCGAAACAGCGTCTGAGTTTTCTCTAACACAATACCATAGACTACTACTCGGTAATAAAAAAGAATGAACTACTGATACGTGCAACAACTTGGATGACTATCCAGGAAATTAAGCTGAGTGAAAAAAGTCAATGCCAAAAGGTTTCATATATATAACATTTTTGAAATGACCAAGTTTTAGTTAGCATGGGGTGGCGTGGAGACAGGGGATACAGGTGGGAAGTGGATGTGTTTACAAAAGGCCAACATGAGGGATCCTTTTGGTGATGGAACTATTGAGTATATTGACTGTGGTGGTATAGAAACCTACACAAAAAGTTGTTTAGTTGTATAGAACTAAGCACACACACATAAATTAGTACAACTGAAACTGGGGAAATCTGAATAAGATAGATTCTATTAATGTCAATATTCTGGTTGTGATTATTATACTATAATTTTACAAAATGTTACCACTGGAGGAAACCAGGTAAACTATACAGGAGATGTCTCTGTTACTATTTCTTACACCTACATTGTGAATCTATAGTTATCTCAGTCAAAATTTCAATAAAAATAGGATAGTAACTGCAGGAGCATAAGAATTTTTTGTATGTAAATTAAAAGTGTGTACACTGATTTTTTTAAAAAACCATTTCAGCTAAACACATTGCTTTCCTCTAGCTCAATCCACTCTCTCCCCAGGACTTGTCAACTGATGGTTCAGCCATGGCCTGGGACCCATCAGACACAGCCTACAACACCTGATACGGTCCCTTCTCTTGCCTACCCCTCTGCGCTCCCTCCTAGGGCTTTTTACTTGAATCACTGCATCTAATTGCCTCAATGGCAGACCTGCATCCAGTGCCCTCTCCTTTTGGGTGATGGTCAGGATCATAGGGACCATGTCCTGGTTAGGCTGAGCTCCCCAGTGGGATATTGCCTGAGGAAACGATCTTCCACTGGTAATTTCCCTTCCCTAGACTCTCATGGGAGGCCCCCAGAAAGCCAGGGTGCCCAAGCCAGAGTGCCCTTGGAAAGCTACCCCCCGGGACTTTGGACACTTTTACAGATTGGGCTGTATGAATTCAGAGACCTCACTCCAGATGATCAGAGTGTTAGTCTGCTTTTGTTTATTCATCTGTTTTCTTCCTTGAATCAATGCTACTGGTGACAAGTCACCTTTAATAAGTCATGTGTTCTTTGAAAAAAAAAAAAAATTCCACTCCATACCTAGTGTTTTAAATGCACTCACTGTGTGCTTCTAAGGATCCCTGGTGGAGCAGTGGTTAAGTACTTGGCTACTAACCAGAAAGTGGGCTATTTGAACGCAGTGGCGGCTCCATAGGGGAAAGATGTGGCAATCTGCTTCTGTAAAGACTACAGCCTTGGAAACCCTATAGGGTAGTTCTACTCTATTCCTATAGGATCAATACTAGTCAGCATCGACTAGGCAGCAATGGGGTTTTATGCTTCCGGTTACTTATAGCTTCATGTTAATCTGCAGGGCTAGGTGGTAAAACTACTCTCTGTCACATGCTGACCCATGCTGCAAACATCTGCCCTCACCCTTTTTCCTTGTCAATTCTAAACTTTGCGTAAATATATTTATAGCAATAAACACATACAGAATAGCTTCTCCATGCTAGGTCCTGTGTAAGACAGTGAAAATCCAAAGAATGGAACTAATTCTTTCCCTGAAGGAGTTACACTGTACTAAGTGGGTGGACACATAAGCAGATAATGATATTTTAAGGTAGTTCTTTAAATAATCTAAGATATGCAAGAATATCCTGGAAACACTGAGAGACCTGGAAGGATGACTCCTCCTCTAGGCTCTCTCATTTTAAGTTCCACTTCTTCCTAGCTCCCCTTTCTTCTTCATACTGTTTCTCCATTTTTATGCTGTGAACCATTTTCAATCCAGTCTGACTTTAACTTCACCTCTTTTCTTTCATCTTCCTTTCCACTATTTCTTTCCATCAAATTTTTTCTCTTCCTGAACTTTCAGCTCTCCCTCCCAGAGCTTTCTCTCAAACTGTCCCTTTGACTAACTTGGAGGCCTTAGAGTAGAATACAGCTTGCTCCAGGGAGATGAAGTAGGGGAGCTGCTGAACAATTCCATCTGAATTGTTCTAAGCTTGTGTCATGGATTGAATTATGTCCCCCCAAAAATGTGTGTATCAACGTGGTTAGGCGATGATTTCCAGTATTGTGTAGTTGTCCTCCATTTTGTGATTATAATTTTATGCTGAGAGGAGTAGGCTGGGACTGTAACACCAGCCTTACTCAGGTCACCTCCCTGATCCAAGGTAAAGGGAGTTTCCTGGGGTGTGGCCTGCACCAACTTTTATCTCTCAAGAAATAAAAGGAAAGGGAAATAAGCAGAGAGTTGAGGACCTCATACCACCAAGATTGTGCACCTGTGCACCGGGAGCGGAGCATGTCCTTTGGACCTGGTGTGCCTGCATGTGAGAAGCTCACGGGAAGATTGAGGACAAGGACCTTCTTCCAGAGTTGACAGAGACAGAAACCCTTCCCCTGGAGCTGACGCCCTGAATTAGGACTTGTAACCTACTAAACTGTGAGAGAATAAATTAATCTTTGTTAAAGCCATCGGCTTGTGGTATTTCTGTTATAGCAGCACTAGATAACCAAGACAGCTTATCCACAATCTCCATGATTTTTCCCTTGGTGCAAGTACCTTCCAATCACCATCATTTTCCTCAAAGGCTTCTGTTTTCCCATCAGACAGATACTTTGTGTCTCTTTCACGATACTTATCACATTCTACCTGTGCCTATCACTCTTTGTGTTTGTCATTACACCTTTGAGGCTATGAATTTTCAGAGAAGGCTCATCAATTATTTATATCCAAAAAATGTTTTATACAATGTTGGGTACATTGAATAGTTACCAAACAAATTGCCATCAACATGCTATTCAGTTTTAACAGAGCTTTAAGATCATCGAATGTTTCTGCCCAAAGCATTTTCTAGTCCATTTTTTTTTAAATTGATGAGCGCCAAATGAATAATCAAATAAAAGTTTATCTGTGGACGCTACAAAATGCAGGAACTTACTTGGAAGTACTTACAGAATTTAAAAATTGTGTTCATAGCCGTTTTTTAGTCTTCTGATAAAGTAAAACTTACTTTTGTCTATATCATGATATGGAGTTCTTTAATATTTTCCTTCACCCAAATGACAAATGTGGCATTTCAGACACTTTTGTTCATTTCAGAGCCAAGTTCTGGATGGAAAGACTTTCACCTGGCATCATTGGTTCCTGCTCATAGGTCATACATTAAAGTTTAGGTGTTTTCTGGTATAAAATATAGATTACTGTGTATTATAACATTATAATAGGAATATTGACATTACAATGGGGAAAACAAAACTTTTGCAACTCAGGTTCAGTATCTTTAAGCAAGCACAAGGTTTTAATGCTGAATATTATAGTTAAAATAGCCCTCTCTCTCTATGTCTCATTTGTAGTGCTTGCTCCGAGTGTTGGCTTATGTTGAGAAAAATCATTTCTCAATGTTTTCTACTATGTTATTTCTTAACTTCTTCAAATGTTAGAAATAAAAAGTGTTGGCTGTCAGAAGCTTAAAACTTGTGACTGTGTGTTTGCCCCTTAAGCTCAGGAATAAAACTAAACTAGACCAACACTCTTTTTTTTTTTTTGACCAACACTCAGAAGTCCAAGGGAAGCAAGCTAGTTTTATAAAAAGTAAAAGGCTCAGATAATAGTCACGTTGTTGGGGGAGAGGGGTGTGCCCACTAGCCCAGGACCTCATCAGGAGAGGCTGGGCATTCAGGATGTTTACGAGTAAAAGTAGAAGGTGGAAAAAGTAGAACACACAAGGCCCAGTGTCCTAAGAGCCTGGCGCAAAAGCAGCCCCAAATAATTGCTCCTGCTGAAGGAGTCGTTTTGTTCCACCCTGTGTCGTTGATAATTAACAAAAAATTAATTAACAAATATTAATAATAAAGCAGGCCATCTAAACAAATACTTAAATAACCAAGTTAGGTATATAGAGCTATTTATTTATATAGATAATATGTGTATTTTTTCTGCCTACGTTCGAAGTCGCCACCATTCTCGCCTAACAGTCGGATTTATTGGCCGACCCTGCGAGCAGTGTCGTGCAGGCAGGATCCTGATTAATGCGACCAGGAGCACTAATCCCTGCAGTTAGCAGAGAAATGTAAATTGATGCCCAAGGGCGGAAGAAAAAAAAGGAGCTTCCCGCCAGCTGCGGCAGAAGTCCACCAACTTGTTTGACTTCATCTCCACCCTGACAGCGAACCAGGAATGAACTTGTTATCCGAAGGTGAGCCGGTTTGGGCCAGCACCAGCTCTGGGCAGGAGGGAGCGTTTCGAGTCTTAAAGGTGATGGGTGAGAAGCCAGAGGAACCATCCCTAAAGTCTGGGAACTGGACATGAAAAAGGTCAAGGTCAGGAGGTTAACTGGCTCCTGACTTCACCTGCACCCTGCATTTGCAGCCCTCGACTTGCTAATTCCCGCGGAGAAGAGGTGGCCAGCAGGAAAGGGGCGGCCCCGAGGAGGCGTGAACGGAGCCCTAAGTATTCAGTCCTGCCTCCTTTTCTCCTGCCCGGGTCGAGCTTGCAAATCTTAGACCCTGGCGACCTCGCCTCTCCCGACCTTGGCGCGTCTGGGTGGCGCTGCCGGCTCCCCTTACCCAGCCAGAAGTGCAGGCGGTAGGTGAAGCCCCGGCTCCCCTTGGCCGTGTGCAGCACCAGGTAGGCATCCCCGACGTAGAAGTTGCCGTAGACGCTCTCGGGCACCGGCACCAGCTCCAGGTTCTCAACCCTCCAGACCTGGAGCCCTGCCTCCTTGCCCGCCCGGGCGAACTCCGGATGGTAAAGCTCCTGGGCCATGGCTCCGGCACACGATGCTCAGGGGAAGCGGACTCAGGCTGCAGGACTCGCTGACCCTAGAGTCGGACAAAACCGAGACCGGCAGGAGGGACCGCTTCACTGCGACTTTATAGCGTTCTCCCTTCGGGGAGGCGGGGCCCCGAAACGGGCGGGGCTCAGGGCCCTGGCGGGTGTTGCTTCCACGTTCACACGCCCTTTCCCCGTGGGAAGAGGGAGATTCATCGTCACAGACATCTTTTTTGAGATCAAGAGGGGGATTATAGAATCTCCTGGAAACGCAGTTTTCATTTTCCCTGCCAGAGGTTGGAGATACACGATTAAAACTCTGTTTAGCTCCCCCAGAGCGCACCCACCGCCACCTTCCTGCAGTTATTCCCTTTCTCCCACTGATCTTATTTCTGGGTCTCAGTTGGGCCCGGGAGGTGAGAGGTCAGTCAGGAATGGGTGCACCTGCTCTAGAGGTTGAGTCAGCGTTTCCCTAGGAGGAGCTATAGCTTCTCTTCCTGGCCTCTTCTTCGGACAGGGCGTCCTCTGCAGACAGCAGCACCTGCCGTTGGAGAACCGAGTGAGTGTGACACAGCGGCGTCCCAGGAGATGATCAATACGTCATTAAAAAAAAAAAAAAAGGACTACCCGGATAACATCCTCATGATCAACTCCATCATTTCAATGACCATGCTTTCCCCAGTCCTAGTGGCCGAAGTTTCCGTCTTGACCTTCCTACTTTGAAAATGCCGCGAAAAACAGCACATCAGGTTTCTCGCAGAGTTAAAACCTGGAAGGCCGGCGGTCCTACCCAGGGGACCGAGCTCTCTAAATTCCCAGGGCTCAGGAGCCTGTGGTTAAGCTCTCTTGCCACCTGCTTCCTTTGGCCAAGAAATTACTGAAAAAAACAGCAGCCGCCCCCCAGGGGTTTGGTGGCGGTAGTTTTATGCTTGGCCTGTCTTCTGAGTTACCTATTACCTGACTTCAAGGCCTTAATGTTCTCATTGTTAGGCTTACGGTGTTTTGCGTTTCCACCATGGACGAAGCACTGTAGAACAGAGATGGAAATTTACTCTTTATTTTGCATTCGTGTAACCCAGGCTGGTACAGCAAAGGCTTTTTACTCAGTTAGGAAAGCGAATTGCTTAGGATGCAACGGATAAGAAAGGTGACTTTTATGCATGAACATTTTGTCTCACTGTTTCCCAAATCGCATGAGTCCCCGGAAGGTCACTAATTATGCCCAATTAGATTTATTCCTTAAAGGGTTTACGTTTTTAAATAGGGTATTACATTAAAAAAAAAAATTACATTACGTTGGTAAAAAATTCACCAGTACAAAAAGAGCACTAAAAAGTTGAGATTTTATCCTACCCTCTGCCAACCATTTGCTTGCCCTAAAAGCAAAAAAGTTATCAGGTTTTTGTGTATTTTTGCAGAGATAGTTTTTCATTTACAAGAATGTAATTTTTTAAGAAAACGGGAATGGTAACATACACAGTATTTTGTATATATATTTTGAGATCGGGGGGACCTTATAGAACCTCATTGAAATGCCTTGTCCAAAGGAAGGACATTTCCCTGACAACAGATGGGGGATATGTACACATATATACAAATGTGTGTGTATATGTGTATATATACAGGTAGAGGTGCCTCTTCTTACTGACCACATGGTCTTCCATCTTATGAATGTAGTATAATTTATTTTCAAATTGATTAGCATTTACATTTTTTCTGTATTTTGCTAATACCACTTTGCAAAGAGCATTTGTGAACATACTTCATTGTGTACATGCATTATTATGACTATGAGATAAAATCCTAAAGATGTAATTGCTAGATCAAGGTAAAGAAAAAAAAAGATCAAGGAGGTGGAATTAAATGCTTTTGATGGAGGTGATGGTAATTACAAAACCAATCACTACCGTTTATTGAGCTTCTGCAATGATGGGCTGTGGCACAGACTGCCTGCATTCAATTCCAGCAGCAATCCTTAGTTCTGAGATTTTGGGTAAGTGATTTAATTATCACAAGCCTCAAGTTAGTCATATATAAAATGGAGAAATAATAGTCTTCACCTAATAAGAGTGTTATTTGGATTAAATGAGATGTTGCAAGTAAAGCATTTGTGACTGTTATATAGAAAATACTCAATAATTATCAGCTGTCATTATGTGATGGAAAGCTTCCTTTTGTTCCTTCAGATCTTCTCCCTACCTTTTTCCACCCTGCTGTCCTGGTGGTATAGTGGTTAAGTGCTACGGCTGCTAACCAAAAGGTTGGTGGTTCAGGTCCACCAGGTGCTCCTTGGAAAATCTATGGGGCAGTTCTACCCTGTTCTGTAGGGTCACTATGAGTCAGAATCAACTCCATAGCAACAGGTTTGTTTGTTTGTTTTCTGATCTTCCCCAGACAGTGGGCTCACATTCCCTCTAGCTTAGGGTTGGGTTGGAGACCAAAGTGAAGGAGGAGGGTGAGGTCAGAGCATTTCTTTCCTTGGCTCACACCGAGTCATTCTTTCCTTTCAAGGCAGATAACTGTATGTGACTTTCACTCCTTTTGGGTTCCAGCAACTGTCCCCTCAGAGGCACTATCCACTGTGGCCCCTCTACACCCCTACTTCTGTATATAGCATCTTTGTAAAAAAATTGTTTTTTGAAGTTCCCTATATTGCATGTGCTATCTGTTATGGGTTATCAGTTGAGATCCTGATAAATATCATTAGCTCCATCCTCATTTTTACTCCCAACCAACACAATGAAAGGTATGTATGATAAGCCTCATTTTACAGATGAGGAAACTAAGGCTTCAGAACTTACCAAAGGGGAAGTGAGCGGCCAAAGGGGAATTCAAGCCCACTGTGCCTGATTCAAAAGCACATATTTTTTAGAAAAACTGATTCTTGTAATCCAAATTATTTTGCCAAGATTTGTTCACATAAGTATAGTTTGTGTTTTCATATTCTTCCAACTTGTGCCTAGAGAGGCTTCTGGTCTCGTGTGCCCCATGCAACACCAGAAGTTAATTCTAACTTTGCCACCAAGCCATTAAATGCCTTGACTTAAAGTGGAAATCATTTGTTCTTATCTTCCCTCTAGAGAAAAACGTATGGTGCTTTGGTTTAAGATAGTTAAAAAATCAGAGTTATCAATTAAATTCAGTTTCCGTTTAGTGATAATTTCATTCCTAAAGAAATAAAAAGGACATTAGTATGTTGTTGTTGTTGTTGTTGTTGTTAGGTGCCGTCGAGTTGGTTCCAACTCATAGCAACACTATACACAACAGAAGGAAACACTGCCTGGTCCTGCACAACCTTCACATATGTTGTTATGCTTGAGCCCGTTGTTGCAGCCACTGTGTCAGTCCATCTCGTTGAGGGTCTTCCACTTTTTTGCTGACCCTCTATTTTATCAAGCATGATGTCCTTCTCCAAGGACTGGTCCCTTCTGATAACATGTCCAAAGTATGTGAGACATCAGTATAAAAAAAAAAATAGGTGAAAGTAAAAAATTCCCTCTACCTTTGGTCTAGATTAGGATGATGGAGTGAGGCACATGTCTGGGACACAAAAACTCAATAGTCAAGACGAATAATACTTCAGTGCAATATTTTTAAAAAATCAAGATCAATGCAGAAAATCGTGATGAAAAAAAATTAAGTTTTGAATGAAGATCCAAAACCCAAAAATCCTTTGCCATCAAGTCAATTCTGACTCTCGGTGACCTTATAGGACAGAGTATAACTGTCCCAACGGGTTTCCAAGGAGCACTTGGTGGATTCAAACTACCAACCTTTTGGTTAGAAGCTACAGCCCTTAACCAGTACACCACCAGGGTTTCCTCGAATAAAGGCAAAATTGTTAATAGTGCTATGTGGGGCCATTTTGGAACCTGAGGCAAAGGAAAAATATTGATCTTGTTTTTACTTAAGATTTGACCATTTTATCATAGACTTTTTCACTAATTTTTCTTTTTAAAAAAATATTGCTTTACAATATTACTTATTTTGATCACTGAGTTTTTTTTTTTTTTTTTTTGGCATCCCCTTAAATTTTGTGCCTGAAACAAGTGTGCCTCACTTGTCAACTCTAGTCCTTGCCCTTGTTTAGGCTCACATTTTAAACTTCCTGCTAGACTTAACTACATAATTAATCCTAAAACTGCTCAAATTCAGCATGTTCAAAGCAATCTCATCATTTCCTCTAAACATGCTTCTCCTATTCTTTCTAATTTCATTGATGCCATAATTTAATTTGGACTTGGTGCTTTCATTTTATCTCCCTATTCAACCAAGTCTGTCCAACATGTTTCTCAAACTGCCTGCTTTTTGGTCACTGGGGCACTTTCTGTCCTTCCATCTTCAGGAGGGGCATACATCAGAGTGAAGAGACTTCAGCCCATGTTAAAACGTGGCTCCTCCACTTTTCAGCTGCTTGACTTGGGTGAGTTGCCTAACATAATGTCTCAGTTTTCTCTTTTGTGGAATGCGGATACTGATAGAAATTACCTCATAGGATTCTGTCTTAGGCTGGGTTCTCTAGAGAAGCAAAACCAGTAAAGCATATAAATATCTAGAGAGAAAGCAATTTATATCAAGGAAATGGCTCACTCGGTTGTAGAGGCTGGAACGTCCTAAGTCCATGGGTCAGGATAGAGGCTTCTCCTTATTCACGTACCCACAGTGACTGGTGAACCCAAGATCTGCAGGGCTCTTGCTCATAGACTGTGAAGATGGATGAATCCCCAGATTGGCAGGCAAGACAGTAGGTAAGCTGCTGGGTCAAGAACTGGAGGTCAGACGAACAGGAGCCAGTGCAGGGTCCAGCATGAGTGAGCCTTACCAGAATGTCTGCTTCTGTTTGATGCAGGCCACATGCCCAAGAAAACTCCCTTTCAACTGATTGGCTAGTCACAGTAGATCCCACTATGGGGGTGACTACATATCACATCTCAACAAGGAAGTGATCACAACATTATACGACTGCCAAAACACTGAGAATCATAGCCCAGCCAAACTGACACACAACCTAACCATCATAGATTCTTATGAGGATTAATGAATTAATATATACAAGCCTGGAATGGTGCTTGCCGTATAGTAAATGCTAGTAATCTCGAATGAGATTGTTGAATGATTAATTCACTTCTCCATATCTAATCCTACAAGAATATCTCCAGAATTTAGTTCAGATAAAGAATACCCATTCTCTACACAGAAAAAATACTCGAAAACAGGTACCAATTTCTTTTCCATGCCTTTTCTCTCACTCTCTCTCATACTGTAGTTTCCTAAAAGTAGACCATTTTCTCCTCTTCACAATACTGCCTTTCCTCCATCTCAGCCAGTTGAAGTTTTTCCAGTTCTTTAAGGTCTAACTAAAGGGACACGTCTTTATCATCTTAACTCCCTGGCTCCTTTAAATTTCAGCATCCTCTGTGCTCCCAATGCTGTTGATATGCTCTTACATTATAGAAGTTACCACTCTCTGAAGTATGTTTTTTCCCATTAGCTTGTAGGCTCACTTAGAGACTTGTCTCATTATTTTATTCCCTGGCCTTATAGCAATACATGTGAATAGGTATAGTTGAATAATTGGATTTAGATTAATAAACTACATTTATTTTTTTTTATATTATCATCAATTTACTAACTCTCAGTCCAAGAAGAAAAAGTCAACGTGAATAAGTCTTGTACCAAGAGCCAGAAGATTTGGTGTGGGGCTTTGTGATTGGATTCAAGGTAGGTGTTCTAGAATTTTAATGCCCAAGGGGAAATATTGCATAATTTAATCATTAAAAGAAATACCAATGACAACTAATGTAATTAGTTTATTGTGCAACTCATTGGAATGGGTTGGTAAAAACCAGTCCCCTTCAGGTGATCTTTAGTCCCTAAGTCATAGGTTCTTACAGTTAACTGGCATGCTTTATTTCAATCACTGCATCATGACCACAGAATTGTTGGAAGTAAATAAATGTGAAAAACAGAGGTGTACATTCTTACCAAGAAAGTGAAATGTTTCAAGTGTGTTATTTATGTGCTTTCCTTTGATTATCAGTAATGTAAGAATGTAACTAAAAGTACAACTATTTTATTAGTAGTTCTGCTGAACTAATATTGATGTTTTATTTACCAAATAGCTTATGGGTGTATGCACGGAACCTGGAGTCAGAAGACTTGAGTGTTTTGAGGATTGAAAGAGATAATGTATGTCAAAGCCTTGAGTACCCAGTCAAATAACACTGACAATCAGCAAGGGCCCTGTGATCCTTAAGGTTGCATGTCAGCTTGGCTGGGCCATGATTCTCAGTGGGATTTGGCAGTTGTGATATAGTTTGGCAGTCATATGATGATGTGATCACTTCCATGAGATTTCCTATAATGTGATCACCTCCATAATGGGATCTGCTGTGAGTAGCCAATCAGTTGAAAGGGAGTTTTCTTGGGGATGTGGCCTGGATCCAATATAGGTGGACTCTCTGGCAAAGCTCACAGGCTTTTGCTTGTTCTGAATCCTACAGCCGGCTGCTGTTCTTCTGACCTCTGGTTCTTGGGACTTGAGCTAGCAGCGTACCTGCTATCTTGCCTGCCAATTTTAGGATTCATCAGTCTTCGCAGCCTGTGAGCAAGAACTCTGCTGTCTGACCTGCCAATTTTGGGTTCACCAGCCACTGTGGCTACATGAATCAGGACAAGCCTCCAGCCTGATACGCAGACTTGAGACGTTCCAGCCCCTATAACCAGGTGAGCCATTTCCTTGATGTAAATCTCTCTATATAGATATTTGGAGCTCTGGTAGTGCAGTGGTTGAGAGCTTGGCTGCTAACCAAAAGGTCAGCAGTTTGAATACATCAGCCATTCCTTGGAAACCCTATGGGGCAGTTCTCTGTCCTATAGGGTTGCTATGAGTTGGAATTGACTCCACAGCAATGGGCTGGTTGGTTCGTTTGTTTTTGTATATATAGATATTTATATGCTTTACAGGTTTTGCTTCTTTAGAGAACCCAGCCTGAGACAGGCTCTTAGCCCTGGTATCTATCAAAATTATGTGATTTCCTAAACATGAAAATATACCCTAGAGAATAGTGTTTTCATCCCTCCTGTCCATGCTAGACACATTAGGAAGTTTTTGTTTCATTTTGTTGTTGTTGTTTTAATTGCAACTTTTTTTTTTTTTAAAGCATCAATCAGGATCTAGGATTTTCCCTTTCACTAATCAATTAGTTTGAAATTACACACAATACTATATCTATAAAGCTATCATTCATGGTTCAGTACCAAGGTGAAGGTTTTATTGATTCTTGGATGTCTGCTGGTGTGATAAATAATTCATTTCTGTAAACCTATGTGGATTTTACAATTAACCCTACTTAAAGAATTTGATCTTTGTCCTTAGTTCCTAAGAAATAACTTCTAAAACCTTGAGATTTCCTCATTCACTGGGAGTCTTTATTATTCCTTGAAGGCCCCAGACCACACCTGAGAGTTTAGGCTAATGAGACAACTCATGTTGGGTGATGGCTGGCCATGGCAGAAAGACCACTGACTGATATCACCCTGATCTCATGGGGCATTGGGGAGCAGGCCTAGAGGCTGACTTCAACCATATAGGTAATGATTCAGTCAGTCATGCCTACGTAGTGAGGCCCCAGTCAAAGCTCTGGACACTAAATCTGCATGAGCTCCATGATTACCGATAGATATTGATGCATGGGAGCATAGCACATCCTTCAGGACATGGAAGTTCTTTGTTGGGAGCGCTCCCAGACTTTGCCCCGGGTGACTATTAATTTGTATCCTTTTTACTATAATAAAACTGTAATCATTTAGTACTTTCCTGAAATCTGTGATTCATTCTACTGAATTATCAAAACTGGGGAAGTAGTGGGAGCCAGCAGATAAAAAATGAGGGGGCTCTTGGGGAACTTCTGAGCTTACGAATGGCATCCTGAGGGGATGGGGGAACCCCTAAATTTTTAGCCAGCCAGCAGGTCAGAAATTAGGGTGTTGTGGGGAGCCCCAAGCTGGTGCCTGGTGTCTGAAGTCTTGGGCTGACTTGGCAGTCTGGAAGATTGTGCTCTTTAACTTGTGAGATCGAACCTAGCTCTGCTGGTTAGGGTCAGAAGAAGTACCGCGTGTGCCATCACAGTCAGACAGAATCAAACTGATTTTCCCAACCGGCTTACCACAACAGATTATATTCAGATGATATAGCACTTTCTTCTTAATAAAATATAATTATATGTATAAGATGATAAAATATGCAATATATTAATAAAATATAATTATATATAATATGCAATATGCATCAAAATTATACAAATCGATATGTCATTATCATTATTATTATTATTATTATTATTATTATTATTATTATTGTACAGGTAACAGCTAACCCCTGTGAGATTATTGAGAGAAGACATCATTATTACTTTATGAGTTTACATATTAGAGAATGCTGATGACCGAAAAATGTTTTATTATGGATCAAGGTCTCAGGGAGATTTGTGATTTTAAATGGTAACCCTGAGCAAACTTCCGGTTTAAAATATAGAACAGCCTCATAGGGTTTCCCCACTTCTCCACGAGGGCTTCTGAGAATTTCATATTCATATTATTTACACATATTGCTACTGAACTACATAAATTTTTTTATTAGTTTATAGGTTAGGAATATTTATTTAGTCTCTCACATGGGTTGTGACTATATAATTTAATTCCTTCTTTTGTTTTCTTCTTAGGAAAGTCTTCCCAACCTGATGTTAAAAAACATTCTCATATGGTCTATTGTAATAATTTTGGAGCTTTGTATTTTTTTTCTCTAGATATGGCACCTGAAATATATCTCTGTGTTATTCTATAATGTAGAGCTATAATTTTTTTCTTCCAAATTGATAGCTGCATTTGTGTGGTTCAGTATGACTTGTTCTATAATCCATGTCTATATGTTGATTTGCAATAACATATTTATCATGCATACAATTCTTATCCCTTCGCTTTATATTCAGTCCACTGATTTATTTGTTCATTTTTCTGTAACATGCTTCTGTTATCACAGTAGCTGTTTTTCCCCTTTAACTTCTGCTACAGCAGATCCTCACTAATTATTTTTGTTCAAAACCCTCTTGTCAATTCTTACATATATTCCACAAGAAATGAAGAATCAGTTGAGCATTACATTTTACCATTAATTTAGTCTACCCTTTCAGGAATATGGCATATCTTTGAAATGGGTCATGTCCTGACTTATAGCAATTGATAATATTTTAGAATTAAAAAAAAAAAGCTCTTATTTCTGGATTTTAAATAGTTGAATGTGTGATATATTTGTGTCTCTCCCATCAGTATATACAGTTTTATTTATTTTTGCCACTATTCTAATAACTAGGAACATCTTCAAAATTAAAGAACTTAAAAATTACAAAATTATATCAAAGATGGTGCAAAAGGATTTGGTAATGTTTAGCAGTTATCAGGAATTGTGTTTTAGGAGAATACTTACTGACTGGAAAGTTTTTCATAATATAATGAGTGAAAAAAATAGATACAAATTGGTTTGGGTTTAGATTTGGTTTTAAATTGTAAATAAACATAGATAATTTTGAGTACTTTCTGTGTGCCATGTACTTTTTAAGTGTCTTACATGCGTTACGAATTTGTCACAACAATCAAATGAGGTGTGAGCTATTATTATCATCTCCATTTTTATGAAAGGAAAACTGACATACAGATTGGATAAGTAACTTGACTTGAGTTCACAATTTAAACCACATCTGTTTTCATACTCAAATTTTCTCCCTTAAGTTCACTGTTTAATTTATTGTAAGAAACACTTATGGAGTTTGACACTTTTATAGCCATCTGATTTTTGACCAAAGCCAACACTTAATACAGTTTTCTCTTTATGTAACCTCAAGACACAATGAAAGTTCACATTTTTAAGGGATTTGTCACCAATGATTAGGAAATTTTCAATATATCAGAACCACATGACCACATCAAGTTTTTTTTGTAGGAGAGGGAGGTGGTTGATTTCACTTATCCAGGTATCTTAACATCTACAGGCTTCAGAACTAATATAAATAAGTCCCCACCAGGGGGACTTATATACACTAAATTGATTTGACATGTATTTACATTTACCTCAACAAGGCTGTGGTTCCATGACTGTGGAATCAATGATAGAGATTGAACGAGACTCCGAAACTTGATCTTGAACATCAAACAGCTAAAGCAAAAGGAAGAAATGATGAAGTAAAAGAACTGAACAGAAGATTTCAAAGGGTGGCTCGAGAAGACAAAGTAAAGTATTATAATGACTTGTGCAAAGAGCTGGAGATAAGAAACCAAATGGGAAGAACATACTTTTCATTTCTCAAGCTGAAAGAACTGAAGAAAAAATTCAAGCCTCGAGTTGCAATAGTAAAGGACTCTATGGGGAAAATATTAAATGATGCAGGAAGTATCAAAAGAAGATGGGAAGAATACACAGAGTCACTATACCAAACAAAATTCATTGGCATTCAACCATTTCAAGAGGTAGCATATGATCAGGAACCAATGGTACTGAAGGAAGAAGTCCAAGCTGCACTGAAGGCACTGGCAAAAAACAAGGCTCCAGGAATTGACAGAATATCAATTGAGATGTTTCAACAAACAGATGCAGCACTGGAAATGCTCACTCGTCTATGCTAAGAAATTTGGAAGACAGCTACATGGCCAACCAGCTGAAAGAGATCCATATTTATGCCTATTCCAAAGAAAGGTGATCAAACCGAATGTGGAAATTATCGAACAATATCATTAATATCACATGCAAATGAAATTTTGCTGAAGATCATTCAAAAGCAGCTGCAACAGTATATCAACCGGGAACTGCCAGAAATGCAGGCCGGATTCAGAAGAGGACGTAAACCAGGGATATCATTGCTGATGTCAGATGGATCCTGGCTGAAAGCAGAGAATACCAGAAAGATGTTTACCTGTATTTTATTGACAATGCAAAGGCATTCAACTGTGTGGATCATAACAAATTATGGATAATATTCTGAAGAATGGGAATTCCAGAACACTTAATTGTTCTCATGAGGAACCTGTACATAGACCAAGAGGTAGTTGTTCGGACAGAACAAGGAGACACTTCGTGGTTTAAAGTCAGGAAAGGTGTGCATCAGCATTCTATCCTTTCACCATACCTATTCAATCTGTATGCTGAGCAAATAATACTAAAAGCTGGATTATATGAAGAAGAACGGGTCATCAGAATTGGAAGAAGACTCATTAATAACCTGCAATACGCAGATGACACAACCTTGCTTGCTGAAAGTGAAGAGGGCTTGAAGCGTTTACTAATGAAAATCAAAGACCATAGCCTTCAGTATGAATTATACCTCAAAATAAAGCAAACAAAAATCCTCACAACTGGACCAATAAGCAATATCATGATAAATGGGGAAAAGATTGAAATTGTTCAGGATGTCACTTTACTTGGCTCCACAATCAACAACCATGGAAGCAGTAATCAATAAATCAAAAGATGCATTGCACTGGGCAAATCTGCTGCAAAAGTGTTGAAAAGTTTTTTTTTTCTTTATTGAGCTTCAAGTGAACGTTTACACATCAAGTCAGTCTGTCACATATAAGTTTATATACACCTTACTCCATACTCCCACTTGCTCTCCCCCTAATGAGTCAGCCCTTCCAGTCTCTCCTTTTGTGACAATTTTGCCAGCTTCCAACCCTCTCTACCCTCCCATCCCCCCTCCAGACAGGAGATGCCAACACATTCTCAAGTGTCCACCTGATACAAATAGCTCACTCTTCATTAGCATCTCTCTCCTACCCACTGTCCAGTCCCTTTCATGTCTGATGAGTTGTCTTCGGGAATGGTTCCTGTCCTGGGCCAACAGAAGGTTTGGGGGCCAAGACCGCCGGGATTCCTCTAGTCTTGGTCAGACCATTAAGTCTGGTCTTTTTGTGAGAATTTGGGGTCTGCATCCCACTGATCTCCTGCTCCCTCAGGGGTTCTCTGTCGTGCTGCCTGTCAGGGCAGTCATCAGTTGTGGCCGGGCACCAACTAGTTCTTCTGATCTCAGGATGATGTAAGTCTCTGGTTCATTTGGCCCTTTCTGTCTCTTGGGCTCTTAGTTATCGTGTGACCTTGGTGTTCTTCATTCTCCTTTGATCCAAGTGGGTTGAGACCAATTGATGCATCTTAGATGGCTGCTTGTTAGCATTTAAGACCCCAGACGCCACATTTCAAAGTGGAATGCAGAATATTTTCATAATAGAATTATTTTGCCAATTGACTTAGAAGTCCCCTTAAACCACGGTCCCCAAACCCCCGCCCTTGCTCCACTTACCTTTGAAGCATTCATTTTATCCCAGAAACTTCTTTGCTTTTGGTCCAGTCCAGTTGAGCTGACCTTCCATGTATTGAGTATTGTCCTTCCCTTCACCTAAAGTAGTTCTTATCTACTAACTAATCAGTAAATAACCCTCTCCCACCCTCCCTCCCTCCCCAACTCGTAACCACAAAAGTATGTGTTCTTCTCAGTTTATATTATTTCTCAAGATCATATAATAGTGGTCTTATACAATATTTGTCCTTTTGCCTCTGACTAATTTCACTCAGCATAATGCCTTCCAGGTTCCTCCATGTTATGAAATGTTTCACAGATTCGTCACTGTTCTTTATCGATGCGTAGTATTCCATTGTGTGAATATACCACAATTTACTTAACCATTCATCCGTTGATGGACACCTTGGTTGCTTCTAGCTTTTTGCTATTGTAAACTGAGCTGCAATAAACATGGTTGTGCATATATCTGTTTGTGTGAAGGCTCTTATTTGAAAAGCTTTTTAAAGTGTTGAAAAGCAAAGATGTCACTTTGAAGACTAAGGTATGCCTGCCCCAAGCCATGATATTTTCAATTATATCATATGCATGTGAAAGCTAGACGATGAATAAGAGCAAAGAGGAATTGATACCTTTGAATTATGGTGTTGGCAAAGAATATTGAATATACCATGGACTTCTGAAAGGATGAACAAGTCTTTCTTAGGGGAAGTATAACCAGAATGCTCCTTGGAAGCAAGTGTAGCCGGACTGGGTCTTACATACTTTGGACATGTTGTCAGGAAGGATCAGTCCCTAGAGAAGGACATCATGCTTGGTAAAGTAGAGGGCCAGCAAGAAAAGGGGAAGACCCTCAATGAGACAGATTGACACAGTGGCTGCAACAATGCACTCAAGCATAACAACAATTGTGAGCATGGTGCAGGACTGGGCAGTATTTTGTTCTGTAGTACATAGGGTGGCTATGAGTCAGAACTGGCTTGACAGCACCTAACAACAACAATTTACTGATTGATTTGACATGTATTTACATTCACCTCAACAAGGCTGTGGTTCCAGAACCGTGGAATCAAAGACAGAAACTGAATGCTAAGGGGACCTTAAACAAAACCACAGGGTATTAATTCTTGGTTCTAGCAAATAAAACACAATTCGTAGAGTTACATAAGTAATTATACAAATTTTTAAAAAACCAAAAATAACATTTTAAACAAATAAATATTAATAAATTTGAAATTTAAGATAAAGTCAATATATTTCTAGAAAATGTAAAATGTCAAAATTTACCTAAGAATTAGAAAATCTGAATTAATCAATACACATTAAATAAAATAAATTGCTTAAAAAACAGAGAACCTTCCTCCTATAAAACACCAAGCCCAATGAGGGCTGGGGACCATGGTCACAATGATCATCTAGGTCAATTGCTATAACATAAAATGTTCTACATTCAGCTTTGGTGAGTAACCTCTGGGTCTTAAAAACTTGTGAGTGGCTCTCTAAGATACATGTACTGGTCCCATCCCATCCCATCCAGAGCAAAAAAGAATGAAGAAAACCAAAGACACATGGGAAATATTAGTCCAAAAGACTAATGGACTACAAGTACCACAGTCTACACCAGCCTAAGCCCAAAACAACTAGATGGTGCCTGGCTCCCACCGGGCACTCTGACAGGGATCACAGTAGAGGGTCCCAGACAGAGAGGGAGAAAAATGTAGAACAAAATTCAAATTCACAAAAAAAAAGACCAGACTTACTGGTCTGAGGTCTGACAGGGACTGGAGGCACCCCGAGACTATGGCTCCTGGACACCCTTTTAACTCAGAACTGAAGCCACTCCCAAAGTTCACCTTTCAGCCAAAGACTAGACAGATCTATAAACAATAACACACATGAGGAACCTACTTCTTAGCTCAATCATGTATACGAGGCCAAATGGGCAACACCTGTCCAAAAGCAATGATGAGATGGCTGAAAGGGACAGGAAAAAATGGGCAAATGGAAATGGGGAACTTGGGGTGGGGAAGGAGAGATTATTGACACATCACAGGGATTGCAACCAGTGTCACAAAATAACTCGTGTATAAATTGTTGAATAAGAAACTAATTTGCTCTGTAAACTTTTACCTAAAGCACAATAAAAAAAAATTTTTTAAAACAAGCCCAGGAAGTTTTTAATGTGAGTTTCACTGTGTATATTTCCTGTTGTACCCTAATTGATCTAGAAAAGAGAAGAAAGAGATACACTGCTAAAATCTTTTTTTTAGGCTATATAGCATACAAACCCCAATAAGGGCAGTTCAAGAAAATAAAATTATGGTTAAAATTGATTTATGAACATAAACACCAATATTATAAATGAAATTTTGTTCAAGCAAATCAACAAAGTGTTCTGTTAAAAAAAAGAAAAAAGATTATCTCAATAGAATAAAAAAAAAGCTCATTGTGTTCAAATTTCTTAGAAAGCTAGATAGAAGGGGTCTCTCTTAATCTCATAACATAATAAGTTGCGGCAATAACATATCAAATGGAAAAACTATAAGGATTTCATTTAAGTTTGAAAAAAAAATAGGGGAAAAAATCAACACCACTATCACACTACTGTTAAACAAGATACCGAGAGTCTTGGACAATAGAGAAAGACCAGAAAATGGAATAAAAAAAAGATATTAGGAATTGCTAGGAAGAATCAAAATTCATTGTTTGCACATGATAATAATGTAAAAAAAAATAACCTAAGAGAATCTACTGACAAACTACAAGAAGAAGACAGTTCAACAAGATCAGCAAATGATTAGAATAATGTAATAGACAGTGAAATACAAACTCAAAAGCATCAAAGTCTATAAAATCGAATGTCTATGTGATCTCAGAGTAGAAAGAGATATCTTAAACAAAACCAAAAAAGACATGGGGTGTAAAGGGAAAAAAGTGATTGCTTTTACTACATCCAACATCAAACTTGAAGATGCAGTTTCAAAATATAAAGACAAAATTAAGTGATGGCTGATGAACTGTGTGAAAATATTTTCAATTTCTATAAGCCTCTAAGTATAGCAAAATAATATACAGAAAGAACTCAGCAAGAATCAAGTAAAGAAACTTCATGAAAAAGTAGTTTAAGGATGTGAAGTAATCTGAATGGCTACAAGTATGTGAAGAACATTCAGTGAGTCGAGCCTCATGGTTAACTGGAAGAACTATATAAAATCATTATTTATTGGGCACTTACCTTGGTCAGACACTATTCTAAGTGTTTTTAAAATATAACTGCTCCAATCCTTATAGCAACTCTTTGAGCTGTGGATTATTACTATCTCATTTTACAGATTAGGAAACTGAGGAACCGTAAATTACCCAAGTATTAAATGATAGAGCTAGAGTTTTAATCCAGGCAGGATGGCTGAGCCCACGCCTTAGCCTCTACAACTCACTACTTAAGTTACACCACTTTATAACCTTCGGATTGGCAAAAATTCCAAAGTTGGGTAACACTGAAGGCTGGTGAGAATGTTCGGAAATGAGAAAACTTATATAATATGGGGGGGGGGTCTCTACCTGATGCAGGCATTTGGAGAGCAATCTGGCAGTATGTAATGAAATTATAGGCACAAACTCTGTGCCCAAAATATCCAGTCTTGAGTGTGTACTCCACAGATGCCCTTCACAGGCGCATAAGGAGACATTTACAAAGATGTCCAATAAAGCACATTATGGCGGAAGAAGTTGAAAACAACCTACAATTCCAAAAATAGGTGAAAGTATAACAATTATTATAAAACAAAGATGAGAAGGTAAGGGGCAGGCAGGGAAACTAATGGAAACAGCAGCGAGAATGGAAATATTGAGAATGTTCATGCACTGAACAATTTATGTAGAAATTGATCAATGGGAACCTAAATTGCTATGTAAACCTTCACTGAAAATACACTAAACTATTAAGTTTTTTAAAAATGCAGAACAGCACACGCAGCTTTCAAAACTATAATGTTGAATAAAATAGTAAGAAACACAACACCATACAATTTATGCCATTAAAACCATGCCTATATTAATAAAAACAAATTTTATGGATGCACATTGTAAAAATGGCATGGTGGAGGTATCATCTGACCTATACACACACACACACACACACACACACGCTCCACCAGTAAGCCTTGGCCCAAAGGTGTTTAGATTTCTCACTTCAGTGGGTTGGTTCCGTCAACAAGTGCCGAGAGACACCCCACTCTGCCAGCAAACCTGCTGCCCAAAAGCCCTCAGCTTTCTTACTTTGTGGGCTGGGAAGCCCACTGTGCCATCTTCTGCCGGCCTCCTGCTGATTTTCTGGTTCTGCTGCCTCTGCTGCCCCAATTTCTCTGCCACTGCTTCTCACCATCTCCAGTGTTACAGCTCCCTCTCTAGAAGGTTCTCGTTGTAGGGACCCTGAGTCCAAAGGACGCGCTCTGCTCCCAGCTTTCCTTCTTGGTGGTGGTGAGGTACCCTCCCCCCCCCCCACACTTTCTGCCTCTGGAATGGCTCATTTTAAGTCAAGCAATGTGGCAAAATTGACCAATCCCCTTGTCAGGGTTCCATACACCTTATTTGACTCAGGGTACAGTTCTTCAGTCAGGACAGCTCTTCTTAGTCATGCCTGCAGGCAGGCCTCTCTCTGACCCTCAGCTTGTCAGCCAGGCTTCTGCCCTGCTTGGGCAAGTATTACAAAGCTCTTTTAGCTCTGCTGAGAAGTGCCCAGAGGCACCCCTCCCCACTAATCCAGTAAGCCTCTGCCCAAAACTGCTCATTTTTCTTCCTCTGCTTGGCCATTAAGTGCCTGGAGACAACCCACTCCACCAGCAACCCTTCTACCCAAAGGCCCTCTGCTCTCTCACTCTGTGTTTTGGTCAGCCTAGCTCCACCAAGTGCCCAGAGGCACTCCACTCTCCTGCCACCCAAAGGTGCTCAGCTTTCTTGCTTTGTGGGCCAGGAAGCCCACCGTGCTGTCTCCTGCTGGTCTCTGCTGGTCTCCTGGTTCTGCTGCCTCTGCTGCCACTGTTTCTCTGCCACTGCTTCTACCTGCCTCCATTGTTACAGCTCTCCCTCTCTAGGAGGTTCCCCGGGCTGGGACCCTGGGTCTAAAGGACATGCTCTGCTCTCAGCTTTTCTTCTTTGTGGTGGTAAGGTCCTCCCTTTCCACCTCTGAGATGGCTCATTTTAAGCCTAGAGGAATGGCAAAACTGACCAATCCCCTTCATAGGGTTCATATACCTCATTTGCATGATTCCACCCCCAGACAGGTGCCATGCACTTTATTTGCATTATTAGCAAGCTATCTAATCACCTTGGTGGGCCACAATTACCTTATTTCATAGTCCCACCCAATCACTTGGGTAGGAGTTATAAGACTGTGGCAAGAAAGGCCATGTAAGAGTGATACATCACATTGCATACATATTGGCATATGAAGGTAAATTGGAGGAGTGGTGTCTTAGTTTCCTAGGGTTGTCATAACAAATACCACAAAGTGAATGGCTTTATAAAACAGAAATTTACCTCTCACAGTTCTAGAGGCAGAAGTCCAAATGCATTTATGTTCTCCCTCTGTTGGCTCTACAGGAAGATCCTTCCATGTCTCTTTCAGCTTCTAAACATGACTGCTCTCCTTTTTTCTAAAGCACCGTTCAGAAGGGATTAGAACCCACCCTACTCTACTCTATCTTAACTGATAACATTTGCAAAGAAAGGCTTTCTTTTCAAACAAGGTCACATTCATCAGTAAAGGGATTATGACTTGAACATATCTTTTTGGGGAAAGCAAGTCAATCCATAACAAGTGGGGAAGGAGACTTGAAGGATGATGGAGGAGTGGATGGGAAAAATTACGAAATAGAAAGTACAATAGGGTAGATAGACTGGTTGTTAACAAAAGTGTACATGGACCAAGGAGCACAAACAATACAATTCTGTGCACCTGAGATCCAAAAACTCAAAACGAAGTAAAAAAAAGATTGCAACAAATAATTTTAAAATACAGCTATCCATATTTAAGTGATTAGTAAAGTTGAGGGTCAGCGAAAGAGAGGAAGAACCTCAAAGAATTGGATTGAGACAGTGGCTGCAATAATGGGCTCAGACATAACAATGATTCTGAGGATGGCACAGAACTGGGCAGAGTTTCATTCTGTTTTACATAGGGTCAGTACGAGTCAGAACCAACCTGACTGCACCTAACAACAAATATTTAAATGATTGTTGTTGTTGTTAGGTGCTGTCAAGCTGATTCTGACTCATAGCAACCCTATGTACCATAGAACAAAATACTGCCCAGTCCTGGGCCGTCCTTACAATCATTGTTATGCTTGAGCCCACTGTTCCTGTCACTGTGTCAATCCATCTCATTGAGGATCTTCCTCTTTTCCTCTGACCGTTACTTTACCAAGCATGATGTTCTTCTCCAGGGACTGATCCTTCCTGACAACATGTCCAAAGTATGTAAGACGCAGTCTCACCATCCTTGCTTCTAAGGAGCATTCTGGTTGTACTTCTTCCAAGACAGACTTGTCCGTTATTCTAGAAGTCCATGGTATATTCAATATTCTTTGCCAACACCACAATTCAAAGGCATCAGTTGTTCAGTCTTCCTTATCCATTGTTCAGCTTTCACATGCATATGATGCTATTGAAGATACCATGGCTTGGGTCAGCTGCACCTTAGTCTTCAGGGTGACATCTTTGCTCTTCAACACTTTGAAGAGGTCCTTTGCAACAGATTTACCCAATGCAACGCATCTTTTGATTTCTTCAGTGCTGCTTCTGTGGCTGTTGATTGTGAATACAAGTAAAATGAAATCTTTGATGACTTCAATCTTTTCCCCTTTTATCATGATGTAGCTTATTGGTCTGGTTGTGAGGATTTTTTGTTTTCTTTATGTTGGTAGTTTTTTTTTTTTTCCTTTTTAATGATGGCATATAAATATATTAAATTTAGAACTATTACAATAAATTACATAAGAATTTCGAGTAAAAATGAGGACCTAAAGAATAACACAAAAAAAAATTATTAGAGATGAATGTAGTGGTTGTAATCCTGTTTTTACTATGTTCTTTTAGCTTGTGTGACAAAAAGAAAAGTCTTTAGCCGGGAAGTGATTCACACAGATTGTGAAATTTGGGTTACTGATTTACTATTTTATTACCATCTCATTTAAGAATGTATAGAATAATACTTGTTACTATGACCTTGTGGCCTCACAAACTGTCATTACAAAAGTTCAAATAATTGCTAAGGATAATATGCCTTATATTGCAATTAATTAGGTCTTTCTTTTTGTCTAGTTTCAAAGCTTAAGACGCAGTGTGTATATTAACTGAATCAAGGAAAGAGCAAGAGGAAATATCTTGGTGAGCACTTAAGCTAAGAAAAAGCAGAAAATGTTTCTTTCCTTTCAACAATTTTCTTTTCAAGGGTCTTAATTACTATCCTCTTGCATACTGAAGGAAGAGGTCCAAGCTGCACTGAAGGCATTGGTGAGAAATAAGTCTCCAGGAATCGACTGAATACGAACTGAGATGTTTCAACAAATGGATGCAGTGCAGGAGGCACTCACTCATCTATGT
Source organism: Elephas maximus indicus (assembly GCF_024166365.1). Lineage (NCBI taxonomy): Eukaryota > Metazoa > Chordata > Mammalia > Proboscidea > Elephantidae > Elephas > Elephas maximus. Next base: position 73,245,712 of record NC_064826.1, on the reverse strand, counting down.
CAAGAAATTTGGAAGACAACTACCTGGCCAACCGACTGGAAAAGATCCATATTTGTGCCTATTCCAAAGAAAAGTGATCAACAGAATGTGAAAATTATCAAACAATATCATTAATATTACACACCAGTAAAATTTTGCTGAAGATCATTCAAAATTGGTTGCAGCAGTACTTTAACTGGGAACTGCCAGAAATTCAAGCAGTATTCAGAAAAGAACATGGAAGGAGAGATATCATGTTGATTTCAGATTGATCTTGACAGAAAGCAGAGAATATCGGAAAGATGTTTACCTGGGTTTTATTGACTATGCAAAGGCATTCGGCTGTGTGGATTAAAATAAATTATGGATAACATTGCAAAGAATGGGAATTCCAGAACACTTAATTGTTCTCATAAGGAACCTGTATACTGACCAATAGGCAGCCGTTCAAACAACAAGGGGATATGGCATGGTTTAAACATGTGCATCAGGCTTGTATCCTTTCACCATACTTATTCAATCCATATGCTGAGCAAATAATCTGAGAAGCTGGACTATATGAAGAACTCAGCATCAGGACTGGAGAAAGACTCATTAACAACCTGCAATATGAGGATGACAAACCTTGTTTGATGAAAGTGAAGAGGACTTCAATGACTTACTGATGATGATCAAAGACAACAGCCTTCAGTATGGATTATACCTCAACATAAAGACATCAAAAATCCTCAAAACTGAACCGATAAGCAACATCATGATAAACGGAAAAAGGGTTGATGTTCTCAAGGATTTCATTTTACTTGGACCCATAATCAACACCCATGGAAACAGAAGTCAAGAAATCAAACAACGTATTGCATTGGGCAAATCTGCTGCAAAAGACTTCTTTAAGGTGTTCAAAAAAACAAAGATGTCACTTTAAGGACTAAGGTGCACCTAACCTAAGCCATGGTGTTTTCAATCACCTCATATGCATGCAAAAACTGGACAATGAATAAGGAAGACTGAAGAAGAATTGATGCTTTTGAATTATGGTGTTGTCAAAGAATATTGAATATGCCATGACAGCCAAAAGAATGAACAAGTCTGACTTGGAAGACATACAGCCAGAATGCTCATTAGAAACAAGGATGGACACACTTCCTCTCATGAACTTTGGATATGTTACCAGGAGGGTCCAGTCCCTGGAGAAGGACACGAAGCTTGGTAAAGTAGACGGTCAGTTAAAAAAGAGGAAGACGGAGGCGGGGCCAAGATGGCGGACTAGGTAGACGCTACCTCGGATCCCTCTTGCAACAAAGACTCGGAAAAACAAGTGAATAGATCACATACATAACAATCTACGAACCCTGAACAACAAACACAGATTTAGAGACGGAGAACGAACAAATATGGGGAAGCAGCGATTGTTTTCAGAGCCTGGAGCCAGCGTACCAGTCAGGTAACCTTCGGCGCCCGATTTGGGGCAGAGCCCAGGGGAGCAGACAGCACAAACAAGAGGCCCAGTCCTAGCCCCCGAACTCACTCTGGGAGGGGGCCCAGCCGGTTGGCGCAGGTGGTGTGGCAACGCAGCCGGTGGGAGAAGTCCCCGGGAGGCAGTGACTGGTCTTGGAGCAGGGAGAGCAGCGTCCCAGCCGGGGAACCATCCCGCCGGAATATTGACTGGGCACAGGCACGGTATAAGCACAGAGAGCTGCTCCACCCACCCGAACTAAGCCTGGGAGGGGGCCCAGCCAGTTCGCGTGGGCGGCGTGGCGACGCAGCCAGTGGGAGAAGTCCCCGGGAGGCAGTGACTGGTCTTGGAGCGGGGAGAGCAGCGTCCCAGCCGGAACATGCGGTCACAGCACAAGCACGGGGAGCTGCTCCACTCACCTGAACTAACCCCGGGAGCGGGCCCAGCCGGTTCACGGAGGTGGCACGGTGACGCGGCTGGCGGGATGAGAAGTCCCCAGGAGGCAGCAACTCATTTTGGAGTCGAGAGTGCACCGTCCCAGCAGGGGAACCTTAACGTTGGGCGTGGGCCTGGCAGCAGAGGATCTGACCGTGACTCCAGCGGGCCAGACCCCCCGGGGGCACTCTCCCCACAGCCAGCACACATAGGCGACATGCCCCGCGGGAATCTCAGATATAATAGTCATTCCAAGCAAGACAAGCAACTCTGGCTATATTCTGAGGTGCTACTCTCCTATCTCTCTGATCCCTCCCCCACCCTCCCCAGGCGGCTTCATTAACATCCAAATAGCCTGAGCCAGAGGGAGAACTCTGATAGGGATCTGACTGCATTTTTTTTTAGCGGATTTTCTGGAAAAACTAGTTTCCCAGTGATGGCTCAGAGACAGCAGTCCATATCAAACCACATAAAGAAGCAGACCATGACAGCTTCTCCAACCCCCCAAACAAAAGAATCAAAATCTCTCCCAAATGAAGATACAATCCCGGAATTATCAGATACGGAATATAAAAAACTAATTTACAGAATGCTTCAAGACATCACAAACGAAATAAGGCAAACTGCAGAAAAAGCCAAGGAACACACCGATAAAACTGTTGAAGAACTCAAAAAGATTATTCAAGAACATAGTGGAAAAATTAATAAGTTGCAAGAATCCATAGAGAGACAGCATGTAGAAATCCAAAAGATTAACAATAAAATTACAGAATTAGACAACGCAATAGGAAGTCAGAGGAGCAGACTCAAGCAATTAGAACGCAGACTGGGACATCTGGAGGACCAGGGAATCAACGCCAACATAGCTGAAAAAAAATCAGATAAAAGATTTTAAAAAAATGAAGAAACCCTAAGAATCATGTGGGACTCTATCAAGAAGGATAACTTGCGGGTGATTGGAGTCCCAGAACAGGGAGGGGGGACAGAAAACACAGAGAAAATAGTTGAAGAACTTCTGACACAAAACTTCCCTGACATCATGAAAGACGAAAGGATATCTATCCAAGATGCTCATCGAACCCCATTTAAGATTGATCCAAAAAGAAAAACACCAAGACATATTATCATCAAACTTGCCAAAACCAAAGATAAACAGAAAATTTTAAAAGCAGCCAGGGAGAAAAGAAAGGTTTCCTTCAAGGGAGAATCAATAAGAATAAGTTCAGACTACTCAGCAGAAACCATGCAGACAAGAAGGGAATGGGACGACATATACAGAACACTGAAGAAGAAAAACTGCCAGCCAAGGATCATATATCCAGCAAAACTCTCTCTGAAATATGAAGGTGAAATTAAGATATTTACAGATAAACACAAGTGTAGAGAATTTGCAAAAACCAAACCAAAGCTACAAGAAATACTAAAGGATATTGTTTGGTCAGAGAACCAATAATATCAGATACCAGCACAACACAAGGTCACAAAACAGAACGTCCTGATATCAACTCAAATAGGGAGATCACAAAAACAAACAAATTAAGATTAATTAAAAAATAGTAATAATAATACACATAACAGGGAATAATGGAAGTCAATAGGTAAAAGATCACAATAATCAAAAAGAGGGACTAAATACAGGAGGCATTGAACTGCCATATGGAGAGTGATACAAGGCGATATAGAACAATACAAGTTAGGTTTTTACTTAGAAAAATAGGGGTAAATAATAAGGTAACCACAAAAAGGTATAACAACTCCGTAACTCAAGATAAAAGCCAAGAAAAATGTAACGACTCAACTAACATAAAGTCAAACACTATGAAAATGAGGATCTCACAATTTACTAAGAAAAACGCCTCAGCACAAAAAAGTATGTGGAAAAATGAAATTGTCAACAACACACATAAAAAGGCATCAAAATGACAGCACTAAAAACTTATTTATCTATAATTACGCTGAATGTAAATGGACTAAATGCACCAATAAAGAGACAGGGAGTCACAGACTGGATAAAGAAACACGATCCATCTATATGCTGCCTACAAGAGACACACCTTAGACTTAGAGACACAAACAAACTAAAACTCAAAGGATGGAAAAAAATATATCAAGCAAACAATAAGCAAAAAAGAAGAGGAGTAGCAATATTAATTTCTGACAAAATAGACTTTAGACTTAAATCCACCACAAAGAATAAAGAAGGACACTATATAATGATAAAAGGGACAATTGATCAGGAAGACATAACCATATTAAATATTTATGCACCCAATGACAGGGCTGCAAGATACATAAATCAAATTTTAACAGAATTGAAAAGTGAGATAGACACCTCCACAATTATAGTAGGAGACTTCAACACACCACTTTCGGAGAAGGACAGGACATCCAGTAAGAAGCTCAATAGAGACACGGAAGACCTACTTACAACAATCAACCAACTTGACCTCATTGACTTATACAGAACTCTCCACCCAACTGCTGCAAAGTATACTTTTTTCTCTAGCGCACATGGAACATTCTCTAGAATAGACCACATATTAGGTCATAAAACAAACCTTTGCAGAGTCCAAAACATCGAAATATTACAAAGCATCTTCTCAGACCACAAGGCAATAAAACTAGAGATCAATAACAGAAATACTAGGGAAAAGAAATCAAATACTTGGAAACTGCACAATACCCTGCTGAAAAAAGACTGGGTTATAGAAGATATCAAGGAGGGAATAAGGAAATTCATAGAAAGCAACGAGAATGAAAATACTTCCTATCAAAACCTCTGGGACACAGCAAAAGCAGTGCTCAGAGGCCAATTTATATCAATAAATGCACACATACAAAAAGAAGAAAGAGCCAAAATCAGAGAACTGTCCCTACAACTTGAACAAATAGACAGTGAGCAACAAAAGAATCCATCAGGCACCAGAAGAAAACAAATAATAAAAATTAGAGCTGAACTAAATGAATTAGAGAACAGAAAAACAATTGAAAGAATTAACAAAGCCAAAAGCTGGTTCTTTGAAAAAATTAACAAAATTGATAAACCATTGGCTAGACTGACTAAAGAAATACAGGAAAGGAAACAAATAACCCGAATAAGAAATGAGAAGGACCACATCACAACAGAACCAAATGAAATTAAAAGAATCATTTCAGATTATTATGAAAAATTGTACTCTAACAAATTTGAAAACCTAGAAGAAATGGATGAATTCTTGGAAAAACACTACCTACCTAAACTAACACATTCAGAAGTAGAACAACTAAATAGACCCATAACAAAAAAAGAGATTGAAACGGTAATCAAAAAACTCCCAACAAAAAAAAAGCCCTGGCCCGGACGGCTTCACTGCAGAGTTCTACCAAACTTTCAGAGAAGAGTTAACACCACTACTACTAAAGGTATTCCAAAGCATAGAAAATGACGGAATACTACCTAACTCGTTCTATGAAGCCACCATCTCCCTGATACCAAAACCAGGTAAAGACATTACAAAAAAAGAAAATTATAGACCTATATCCCTCATGAACATAGATGCAAAAATCCTCAACAAAATTCTAGCCAATAGAATCCAACAACACATCAAAAAAATAATTCACCCTGATCAAGTGGGATTTATACCAGGTATGCAAGGCTGGTTTAATATCAGAAAAACCATTAATGTAATCCATCACATAAATAAAACAAAAGACAAAAACCACATGATCTTATCAATTGATGCAGAAAAGGTATTTGACAAAGTCCAACACCCATTCATGATAAAAACTCTTACCAAAATAGGAATTGAAGGAAAATTCCTCAACATAATAAAGGGCATCTATGCAAAGCCAACAGCCAATATCACTCTAAATGGAGAGAACCTGAAAGCATTTCCCTTGAGAACGGGAACCAGACAAGGATGCCCTTTATCACCGCTCTTATTCAACATCGTGTTGGAAGTCTTAGCCAGGGCAATTAGGCTAGACAAAGAAATAAAAGGTATCCAGATTGGCAAGGAAGAAGTAAAGTTATCACTATTTGCAGATGACATGATTATATACACAGAAAACCCTAAGGAATCCTCCAGAAAACTACTGAAACTAATAGAAGAGTTTGGCAGAGTCTCAGGTTATAAAATAATCATACAAAAATCACTTGGATTCCTCTACATCAACAAAAAGAACACCGAAGAGGAAATAACCAAATCAATACCATTCACAGTAGCCCCCAAGAAGATAAGATACTTACGAATAAATCTTACCAAGGATGTAAAAGACCTATACAAAGAAAACTACAAAGCTCTACTACAAGAAATTCAAAAGGACATACTTAAGTGGAAAAACATACCCTGCTCATGGATAGGAAGACTTAACATAGTAAAAATGTCTATTCTACCAAAAGCCATCTATACATTTAATGCACTTCCGATCCAAATTCCAATGTCATATTTTAAGGGGATAGAGAAACAAATCACCAATTTCATATGGAAGGGAAAGAAGCCCCGGATAAGCAAAGCACTACTGAAAAAGAAGAAGAAAGTGGGAGGCCTCACCTTACCTGACTTCAGAACCTATTGTACAGCCACAGGAGTCAAAACAGCCTGGTATTGGTACAACAACAGACACATAGACCAATGGAACAGAATTGAGAACCCAGGCATAGATCCATCCACGTATGAGCAGCTGATATTTGACAAAGGACCAGTGTCAATTAACTGGGGAAAAGATAGCCTTTTTAACAAATGGTGCTGGCATAACTGGATATCCATTTGCAAAAAAATGAAACAGGATCCATACCTCACACCATGCACAAAAACTAACTCCAAGTGGATCAAAGACCTAAACATAAAGACTAAAACGATAAAGATCATGGAAGAAAAAATTGGGACAACCCTAGGAGCCCTAATACAAGGTATAAACAGAATACAAAACATTACCAAAAATGATGAAGAGAAACCCGATAACTGGGAGCTCCTAAAAATCAAACACCTATGCTCATCTAAAGACTTCTCCAAAAGAGTAAAAAGACCACCTACAGACTGGGAAAGAATTTTCAGCTATGACATCTCCGACCAGCGCCTGATCTCTAAAATCTACATGATTCTGTCAAAACTCAACCACAAAAAGACAAACAACCCAATCAAGAAGTGGGCAAAGGATATGAACACACATTTCACTAAAGAAGATATTCAGGCAGCCAACAGATACATGAGAAAATGCTCTTGATCATTAGCCATTAGAGAAATGCAAATTAAAACTACCATGAGATTCCATCTCACACCAACAAGGCTGGCATTAATCCAAAAAACACAAAATAATAAATGTTGGAGAGGCTGCGGAGAGATTGGAACTCTCATACACTGCTGGTGGGAATGTAAAATGGTACAACCACTTTGGAAATCTATCTGGAGTTATCTTAAACAGTTAGAAATAGAACTACCATACAACCCAGATATCCCACTCCTTGGAATATACCCTAGAGCTACAAGAGCCTTCACACAAACAGATATATGCACAACCATGTTTATTGCAGCTCTGTTTACAATAGCAAAAAGTTGGAAGCAACCAAGGTGTCTGTCAACGGATGAATGGGTAAATAAATTATGGTATATTCACACAATGGAATACTACGCATCGATAAAGAACAGTGACGAATCTGTGAAACATTTCATAACATGGAGGAACCTGGAAGGCATTATGCTGAGTGAAATTAGTCAGAGGCAAAAGGACAAATATTGTATAAGACCACTGTTATAAGATCTTGAGAAATAGTAAAAACTGAGAAGAACACATACTTTTGTGGTTACGAAGGGGGGAGGAAGGGAGGGAGGGAGAGGGTTTTTTATTGATTAATCAGTAGATAAGAACTGCTTTAGGTGAAGGGAAAGACAACACTCAATACATGGAAGGTCAGCTCAATTGGACTGGACCAAAAGCAAAGAAGTTTCTGGGATAAAATGAATGCTTCAAAGCTCAGCGGAGCAAGGGCGGGGGTCTGGGGAACATGGTTTGAGGGGACTTCTAAGTCAATTGGCAAAATAATTCTATTATGAAAACATTCTGCATCCCACTTTGAAATGTGGCATCTGGGGTCTTAAATGCTAACAAGCGGCCATCTAAGATGCATCAATTGGTCTCAACCCACCTGGAGCAAAGGAAAATGAAGAACACCAAGGTCACACGATAACTAAGAGCCCAAGAGACAGAAAGGGCCACATGAACCAGAGACCTACATCATCCTGAGACCAGAAGAACTAGTTGGTGCCCGGCCACATGACAGGGAGAACAACAGAGAACTCCTGAGGGAACAGGAGATCAGTGGGATGCAGACCCCAAATTCTCATAAAAAGACCAGACTTAATGGTCTGACTGAGACTAGAGGAATTCCAGCGGCCATGGTCCCCAGACCTTCTGTTGGCACAGGACAGGAACCATCCCCGAAGACAACTCATCAGACATGAAAGGGACTGGACAGTGGGTAGGAGAGAGATGCTGATGAAGAGTGAGCTAATTATATCAGGTGGACACTTGAGATTGTGTTGGCAACTCTTGTCTGGAGGGGGGATGGGAGGATAGAGAGAGAGGGAAGCTGGCAAAATTGTCACGAAAGGAGAGACTGAAAGGGCTGACTCAATGGGGGAGAGCAAGTGGGAGTACGGAGTAAGATGTATGTAAACTTATATGTGACAGACTGATTGGATTTGTAAACGTTCACTTGAAGCTCAATAAAAGTTAATAAAAAAAAAGAGGAAGACTCTCAAGGAGATGAATTGACACAGTGGCTGGAACAATGGGCTCAAGCACAACAATGATTGTGAGAGTTGCCCAGGACCAGGCAGTGTTCCATTCTGTTGTACTTAAGGTCGCTATGAGTCAGTACCAACTCGATGGCCTCTGACAACAAAACGACAATAACTGTTGTCTTGCATTTATGGCTTTTATGATATGATTGAAATATTTTATTACTTAAACAATGACAATGAAACTCAAAGTACACATTCTCTAAAACTGAGAGGTAAAAAATATAAAAGAATATCTTTAACATTTAAAGAGATAATAAAGTATGAATAAAATGACATGTTGTCTGGGGTTTGCTTTGCAATACTCTAGGAAGGAAGTAGGGGGCAGGTGGATGAGATGGAACTGGCCAAATGATGATATTGTTGACGTCGAATGACAGACACATAAGGGTTCACTGTTCTCTTAGGTCGACTTTTGCATGTATTTAAAATTCTTCATTGGAAAAGTTCTTTATAAAGAGAATGAACCTGGGATTAGCATGGTTTTAAAAATCATTTTGCTATAATTGCTTTTTGAAATATTTATGGATTAAATACAGCCATTAGATTCCCACAGCTGGATACATTTGTAAAATTTATGAGGGCTTATGATGCCAGTGCAGAGCTGTGGGGGTACAGTGGTTAAGAGCTGGTCTGCTACCCAGAAGTGGTTAAGAGCTGGGCAGCTCGAATCCACCATTTGCTTCTTGGAAACCCTGTGGAATGGTCCTACTCTGTCCTGTAGGGTCACTGTGAGTCAGAATCAAGTCGATGGCAATGGGCTTGGTTTGGACCCCAGTCCACATGTCAGCCACGTTCAGGATGAGGTCTGACCTGACACACGTGGATCCCATTTCCAGAGTAACTGGAAGTGTGGGCAGCTCTACCATGTGTGTTGTAATCATTTGCAAATTTGCTTCCTCTCCAAGTTTGTGTGGGTATCTTCTATCTACAGACATTGCTTTGTTGTTTTCATCAAGCAATTTCAAAATTAAGCTACCAAATAGTATTTATTATTATCAAGTAACTTTGTGAAGGAAGAGGCAGTTTTATTTTTTATTTTTTGCTGTTTATAAAAGATAGCAGAGAGCAATTGGCCCAAAAAGAGATGAATGAATAAAATTGGCTTTTAGACATGTTTGTACTAGCGAATAATTATTTCTAAAGAGAATTTTCTAAATGTAAACACTAGTTGAAAAACTAGTAATAGTTGCTTCCACATTTATTGTGAAAGTTGTTAAAACAAAAATCATATAAAGCCAATAATAGATATTGAAGTTTATTTAATATATGATTTGCAAATTGGGGTAACATTTCAATTAAACAAACAAACAAAAAAAGCTCATTGCCAATTCTGACTGTTATATAGCAACCCTGTAAGACAAAGTATAACTGCCCCATAGAGTTCCCAAGGCTGTGATCTTTACAGAAGCAAACTGTCATAATATTCTCCTGTGGAGCGGCTGATGAGTTAGAACTACTAACCTTTCACTTAGCAGTCGAGTGCTTAACCACTGTACCACCAGGGTTCCATACATTTCAAGTTATCATTGTTTTTAGGTGCCATTGAGTCACTTCTGACTCATAGTGACCTTATGTATAACAGAATGAAACACTGCCCAATGCTGTGCCATCCTCACAATTGTTGCTGTTTGAGCCCATTGTTACAGCCACTGTGTCAGTCCATCTCAGTAAAGGTCTTCCTCTTTTTACTGACCCTATTTTTTTTTTTTATACCAAGCATCACATCCTTCTGCAAGGACCGGTCCCTCCTGATAACATGTCCAAAGTATGTGAGATGAAGTTTTGCCAACCTCCCTTCTAAGGGGCATTCTGGCTATACTTCTTCCGAGACAGATTTATTCTTTCTTCTGGAGAAAAAAAAAAAAAAGCAGTCCATGGTATATTCAGTATTCTTTGCCAACACCATAATTCAAAGGCATCACTTCTTCAGTCTTCCTTATTCACAGCCCAGCTTTCACGTGCATATGAGGAGATTAAATGCATTTAATGTAAAATACATAGCAATGTACATGTAAAAAAAAAAAAAGTAGGACCGGTAAAATCATTGTTTTGCAAAGAAATATTAACACGTTTGTTGTAAGGAATAAGGTAAAAATTCAACATGTATCTGAACTACTGAAAGGCTCTGCAAGTTGTCTTGAGATACCCTGAAAAAGGAAGTTTTCTCCTTGGAAAACAACTTCCACTGAGTTTTGAAGTACATCTGCTTTTTATTAGCGTTGGAAAGCACTACTTTTTTTTTTTCTCCCTAAAATAAGTGGGTGATAATCTCCACATAACCCTGGCAATGACATCATTTAATATTTTTCTGGTAGTCACTTGATGGCTTAAAACTTGCACAAGAAGAAATAAAAGCAGCAGGTTATACCTTTACCGATGGCTAATGCAATTGTTTGACCATAACCATGAGAACAGGCTGATATTTAGCTCCCCGTTGTTGTTGAACTATGCAAAGGTACAATGTTCCTCCTCACTGCTGTAAACTGTTAGTTATTAATATCCTCAGCAAGTCCAGAATTAGCCAATATTATGTTGGTTCTGATAAAAAGTTTCTACTGTCATCCAAGTGCCAGTATTTCTTATGGGTTCTTACTGTTCTAAATTTCACTGGCCCTCCAAAGTAGCTTATACACGTTCTACTCCATAAAGACATTACTTTAGAGATCAAAGTTAGAATTCAGCTACATGCTGCTAGAGACAAAAAGGAGTACAAGCCTAAAACATTTTTAAAAATTAAAAAAAAAAAAAAGGCAACAAAAACTCTCAAAACGCTTAGGAACGACTCGGAGGTCGGAGTCTAGGATTCAGGGGCTCTTGAGAGCCTGACAACACTAACCTATCCGTTTGTGGTCTGTTGTCCTGCTTGCAGGCTGTTCAGATAACTTTTAATGGAGGGTTTAAAAGGTGCAGGTTCTGGAGGCCATCTGTGTGGAATTGATTCCAGCCCCATTATTTACTGTGTGACTTGAGCAAATACAGCCTTCCTTATAGAGTTTTTTAAAGGATTAGTTGAGCCAAATCATGTAAAGTGCTTAGGATAGTGCCTAGCACAAGGTAAGAGCTCAATAAATATTAGCTATTATTTTTATAACCCTTTGCCATTGAGTCGATTCTGACTCATAGCAACCCTCTAGAACAGTGCAGAACTGCCCCATAGGGTTTCCAAGGAGTGGCTGGTGGATTCGAACTGCTGAACTTTTGGTTAACAGCCAAGCTCTTAACCACTGTGCCACCATTTTCACGTGTACAGGCTACATCGTGTGTGTATATATATATATATTATAATCACATGCATAGAAAAAATCATGTGTGTGTGTATATATACATGTACACAGGCACACACATACAGTAAAAATGCATGTTCACATGTACATGTGTGTATATACATGTATGCACTCAGGCACACACATATAATAAAAATGTGTACTCACATGTATATGCTTGAAAATGGTATGCCTATTGGATTTATCCTGTGATTTTTACTTATTGTGGACTACTTTTCTAGGTAAGTACATACAGATTGATCTCACTTTTTAAATTGCTGTCTTCTAGTACATCATATAGATGTACCATCTTACATTGGTATATGTTTAGTTTTTCTTTCCAATTTTTTTCTTTAAAAATAATATTTAAAAGGGCAAGTTTCTATACATAGCTCTATATATGAATACTGCTTTTTTCTCAAGGGTAGATTCCTAGAAGTGGTTGGTGGGTCAAGTTATGTTTGCATTTTAAAATTTTTATAGATACTTCTACAGCATTCTCCAAACATAGCGTAACATTTTATACTCTTACAAACTGTCCATTTGCCCAGGCTCTAGCCAGAACTTAATGTTATCAATTTAATTACTGTTAGTACAATAGATGCAAAAATTGTATTGCATTTGGCTTTAATTTGTGATTCCTTAAATAAGAGTGAAGCTGAGCATATTTTCGTATATTTTGGCTGCCTATATAAGAAAAAAAATTTTTTTTTTATATATAATCTGCTAATTTTATGTTCATGTTATTATATGTTCATCTATTGTGCTATTTCTTTTTTTGTTGCTTTGATCATTGTGTGTATTAGGGATATTAACTTCTTGTTCATATTTGGTTACAAATATTTTCTCCCATATGTTGGTTATGTCTAGACCTTTTTCCTCTTTAGGTTGGGGATTTCACTCTGGGCTTCAAATATTCTCCCATATTGGCTTTTAATAACTTTATAATCTTATTTTTTCTCATTAGATATTTAAACTGTATGTAAAATACTTTTTCCATATGGCAAATATAGATGCGTATCTTTATTTTCTTCCACATGGACAACGAGTTTTAGCAATAGAAATAGGCTGCAGTTAAATAAACACAAAATCAGAGGAAGAATTTGAGAGCTTGATAGGATCTTAAAGGTTATTTAGTACAGGGTCTCATCTTGCTATTCAGATGATTAAATCCCACCAAAAGAAAACTGAGATACTTATGCCAAGGGTTAGGATAATTTGATTTGAATGTTAGGTTTGATGGCTGGTCTGAAGTTGCTTCGTTTGCCCAGATCATGTCTTACCATAGTATTTCCTGACACATGGGTCTCTATTAAGCACTTTGGCTGGTACTATTTTCTTTTTTAGCTTTCCTTTTCTAGATATTTTGGCCTTCTCTTTTTTTTTTTTTCTGAAATTATAGGTCTTTTTAGCACTGTTACAAACAGATAGTAATGGCTATCGAACCCTTTTTAAGACAAATTTTTTTTCAGAGCTCTGACAGCTTCTCTTTTCTTCAACTTCTAGTTTGGTTTAAGTCTTCTTCTGAAAATGATAAAGTTTAGTATTCCATCAGTAAATGTTCAGTAGACTTGATAGTACTCATTTTTATAGGCCAGGCCCAGGCAGGGAAAAATGTGCAATTTGAGTCCTAAAAATATGTATTTGCATACTTGGACAAAAATTTTAAAAGGAAAATCAGCAGTATAACTATTTTTCGGGAAGAGGGGGTAGTCTGTTAACTCCTTTAATTTTTATTAGCATTCATTATGGTTTCTTTTCTATCCAAAATATTGGCAGTTTGAACCCACCAGCTGCTCCTTGGAAACCTTATGAGGCAGTTCTACTCTTTCCTGTAGGGTGGCTATGAGTCAAAATCAACTTGACAGCAACAGGTTTGTTTTTTGTTTAATATGTATAAATCAGGGCTTCCAACCAGTTCTAAATGGTTCGGTCATGGCCGATGGAAACACGGCCTAAGGAATTGGTTTGAAGCAGTTCAATCATGGGCAAGGAAAACAAGGGCAGCAAACAAATCTCTTGCACATGGGCTTTTGACCCAAGTAGGGAACAGGCAGTGGTATCCCCCTCAAAGATGGTGGCCTCCACAGTTCTGCCAATTATCCAATCTCCTGAAATAGGCTCCTGAAAGTTTCCTGATACCGGAGATTGCATTACTGGTAGGACTTGGTGAGACATACACACTGGAAGCTGGGCAATAGGCCGCCATCTTTGATCGGGGCCCCTGCCTCTTTCTTTCTGGTGTCAAAAGCCGATTTGGTTGCTGGTCAACGCATACACTGCCCTTGTTTCCACTGGCCATGACTGAACTGCTCCAAATCAGTTTGAGGCCCAGCCTTGTCTCCGACAGCCATGATGAACCATTTAAAACCGGTTTGAAGCCCTGATATACACTGAAGAAAATTTAGAAAATGTATAAAAATATAAGGAAAAAATTTATTTGGACATAAAACCAAAAGTGCATTGCTGTCAAGTCGATTCTAACTCATAGCGACCCTACAGGACAGAGTAGAACTGCCCCATAGGGTTTCCAAAGAGTGGCTGGTGGATTCAAACTGCTAGCTTTTTGGTTAGCAGCCAAGCTCTTAACTGCTGCACCACTAGGGCTCCATTCTAACATTATCACTTTAAATTGTTTCATATATATCTTACTAATCTTTATGCATATATGGTTTTTGAACAAAATTAAGATCATACCAAACATGATTTTTCTTTTTGAAAAATACTTTTATTACTTAAAAGAGTATCTCAAAATTATAAAATTTAGTGTTAATCACACAATACAGGTGAGGTCAGCACAACTGGACTAAACCAAAAGCAAAGAAGTTTCCTGAATAAACTGAATGCTTCAAAGGCCAGCGTAGCAGGGGCAGGGGTTTGGGGACCATGGTTTCAGGGGACATCTAAGTCAATTGGCATAATAAAATCTATTAACAAAACATTCTGCGTCTCACTTTGGAAAGTGGCATCTGGGGTCTTAAACACTAGCAAGCGGCCATCTAAGATGCATCAATTGGTCTCAACCCACCTGGACCAAAGGAGAATTAGGAACACCAAGGACACAAGGTAATTAGGAGCCCAAGAGACAGAAAGGACCACAGAAATCAGAGACAACACCAGCCCGAGACCAGAAGAACTAGATGGTGCCTGGCTACAACAAATGACTGCCCTGACAGGGAACACAACAGAGAACCCCTGAGGGAGCAGGAGAGCAGTGGGATGCAGACCTCAAATTCTCATAAAAAGACCAGACTTAATGGTCTGACTTAGACTAGAAGGGCCCTGGTGGTCATGGTCCCCAAACCTTCTGTTGGCCCAGGACAGGAACCATTCCTGAAGCCAACTCTTCAGACAGGGATTGGACTGGACAATGGGATGGAGAGGGATGCTGGTGAGGAGTGAGCTTCTTGGATCAGGTGGACGCTTGAGATTATGTTGGCATCTCCTCCCTGGAGGGGAGATGAGAGGGTAGAGGGGATTAGAAGCTGGCGGAATGGACACGAAAAGAGAGAGTGGAGGGAGGGAGTGGGCTGTCTCATTAGGGGGAGAGCAACTGGGAGTACGTAGCAAGGTGTATATAAGTTTTTGCGTGACAGACTGACTTGATTTGTAAACTTTCACTTAAAGCACAATAAAAACTAAAAAAAAAAAAAATTCAATGTTAAAACTTGAGAAGTCTGGTAGCAACTCAAGTTATCTGAGAAAGACAAGCAAAACTGTCAAAGAAAGCCAACCCTTTAGAAAGGAAGCATAGTATTTTGCTTCAACAGGAAACTGGAATAAAATGAGTGAGCTAAATATTAAGTTCAACTTATTGTGCATATTTTTCCCTGTGAGGGGATAAGTATTTTGAGAAAATAAAAAATATCAGACCAAAGCAACAACAGGAGCTAAGAAAACATGCTGCACTATTATGTTGTTTTTGTTAGGTGCCATTGAGTCTGTTCTAACTCAGTGATCCTACATACAACAGAATGAAATATTGCTATGTCTGAGCCCACTGTTACAGCCAGTGAGAGTGTCAATCCATCTTGATGAACGTCTTCCTCTTTTTCACTGATCCTCTGCTTCACCAAGCATCATGTCCTTCTCCAGGGACTAATCCCTCCTGATAACGTGTCCAAAGTATGTGAGATGAAGTCTTGCCATCCTTGCTTCTAAGGAGAATTCTGGCTATACTTCTTCTAAGACAGACTTATTCATTCTTCTGGCAGTTCATGGGATAATCAATATTCTTTGCCGACACCATAATTCAAAGGCACCAATTCTTCTTTGGTCTTCCTTATTCATTGTCCAACTTTCACATGCATATCAAAATGCATATAAGGAGACTGAAAATACCATAGCTTGGGTCAGGCACACCTTAGTCCTCAGAGTGACATCTGTGTTTTTTAACACTTTAAAGAGGTCTGTACTACTGTGGATTATTTTACTAATTTTGAATTATCTCCTAGAATGAAAAATATAATTATATTTTATATGTTGTTGTTAGGTGCTGTTGAGTCAGTTCCGACTCATAGCGACCCTATGCACAACAGAACGAAACACTGCCCGGTCCTGAGCCATCCGTAAAATCGTTGTTATATATAAAATATATCTATATTATATTTTTAATTCTAGGTGATAATTCAAAGTTAGCAAAACAATCAATAGAGAGAAATGTTTGGTTTTGAGAACATTATGTATAAAACAAAAAAGAATATTATGTAAGACTTCAAATCAAAAAGGTAAACCAAAACCCACAAAAGATACATATGATATAGATAGTGACATAAATATGAAATGGACGATAGAAGGTATGATTTACAAAACTGAAGACTGTTTTCTTAACAGATTAGTAAACCAGGCATGCATTTGAAAAGATTGGTCATCAGTAAGTGCGTACATGCAAACAAAACACAGAATAAAATAGGTAGAATAACTAAAGATACTAAAGACATACGGAAACATATCTAATTATATCATAAGTAGTAATGGGACAATACATTAGAAACAAAAAAAAGGATAAGCAACTTTAAAATGTAAAGTACAAATTTAGTAAAAGACTACAAAATGACAAAATGACTTGAATAGACTAATAGCCAGTAAATACATTGAAGTACCCCTTTTATTTATTTATTTTTTACCCCTTGAAACTTCCTCTTTTACACAGATACAGTGCAAGGAAAATTTTATAAGCTATGGGGTTTTTTTGGTTTTGTATGTCTACTACATATCAAGGAACATTACTAATCTCTATACAAATTATACTAAGAAAATAAATAAATAGAAAAAGAGGAAAAGATGCCAAACTATTGTTATGAGGCTGCATCTTATTTCCCCTGGCCGTATTTCCTCGGGAAGACTGCGGTCTTCCAAAATCCTCAAGGAATTTAAAGGGGCTTCAACGTTGGATTTTACGATTGTGAGAGTCATAATTAATCCCTTCTGTTTTCTACCTATCACATAAGAGAAATTTAAATATCAAATACATGCGTAGGACTGAGACAGAACAAAGTGCTAAATTTCATTCCACTACAAACTATTTAATATTAGAACCTCTCTCCCTTACTAATGTTTTAACTAGTGAAAAAAAAATGTATATTTCTACAAGGTTACTCATAAAAACAATATTTTGTTTTGACTATAAGTTCTTTCTACTCATTCTGGGAAAAACTGAAAAAAAATCAATCTCCCGTCATAAGAATGCAAAAACTTTTGTTCATATAATGAATCCTTAATTTTAACTCATGTAATATTTGTTTAGTAATTTAATAGATATGAGTTAGAAGAGTTCATTTTAAAGCCATCCCTGCATTTAACATAGTGGTCAGTTGGTTGGGCTTTGCAGTTAAGAAGCCTGGATTTTATTTCCAAGTCCTCTTTACAAGCTGTATGGCCTTTGCCAAGTTACTTAACTGTCTTAGCCTACCATCTCTAAAATGGCAATAATAAGAACAGTAATTCTCTTAGAGTATTTTTGTGAGAACTAAATTAAATATTGAATATAAAGAAATTTGGAAGAGTAGCTGGCTCACAGTATATTCTAAAAACATCTTAGTTATTATCCATACTGCAACAGGAAACCCTGGTGGACTAGTGGTTAAAAGCGATGGCTGCTAACCAAAAGGTTGCCGACCTCTCTCATGAATGCCTGACTCATAGATTCTTGTGTGTGACAGCCAACTCAGCATCTTCCTGTGGGTGTCTAAAAGTTCTTTCTCACTTGCCATATTCAAAATTTAGCACCTGTTATCCTTCCCAAACCTCTCACAGTCTCACCTATTTCAGTAAATGGCAACTCTATTCTTCCCTTTGCTTGGGCTAAAAAAAAAAGAAAAAAACTGGAGTATCCTCATCTCCATTCTCATATCCTACATCAGTAAATCACGTCCTTTCTACTTCAGAATATATCACGGAGCCAACTACTTTTCACCACCTTTAGTGAATACCCTGATCCAAGTCCACCAGGCGCTCTTTGGAAACCTCATGGGGCAGTTCTACTCTGTCCGTTAGGGTTGCTATCAGTCAGAATCAACTGGACGGGCACGGTTTTTTGTTTGTTCGTTTGTTTGTGTTTTTTGGTACTATAATGGATATAGTTAGAATAGTTCAATTATAATTTGAAGAAAAGAATGTTTAGTTAAAAGCTCAAGCAACAGAATATCAGGAAAAAATATGTATATAATTGACAAAAATATTTTTAAATAATTTTTTAAAAAACATTTTTACTATACTGACTGTGGTAGACCTGCAGCAAGATTATGTTCGCTATCATATAATACCCTGGGATACACTGAAAAAGACAAAGATTTTTGCTTACAAATGTTAAGAAAAATGATCCAAAACTTGGAATAAAGGCCAAAGAAGTGCAGCATGACTTTTCAACATTATCCTGAGGCATTGTTTAACAAGCCCATCTAATGATTATTTAATCTAACGCTAAACTGTCCATATATGGCTGTTGAGCTCTTGAAATGTGGCTAATCTGAATTGAGATGAGCTCAAAATCAGATTTTGAAGACTTAGGACAACAAAAGGAATATTTAAAATCTCATTAATAATAGCTATATTACACGTTGGAAACCCTGGTGGCGTGGTAGTTACGTGCTAGGGCTGTGAACCAGGAAGTCGGCAGTTTGAATCCGCCAGGCGCTCCTTGGAAACTCTGTGGGGCAGTCCTATAGGGTCGCTATGAGTCGGAATCGACTCCACGGCACTGGGTTTGGTTTTTTTGGCTTAATGTTTTTAATCCTTTACTTACTTCATTTAGTTTCCTATAGAATTTGTTTTCTTTTCATGGATTGTTGTTGTTGTTAGGTGCCGTTGAGTCGATTCTGACTTATAGTGACTCTATGTACAACAGAACAAAACACTGCCCAGTCCTGGGCCATTCTCAACACCATTGTTGCAGCCACTGTGTAAATTCATCTCGTTGAGGTATTTCCTCCTTTTCACTGACCCTCTATTTTACGAAGCATCACGCCCTTCTCCAGGGACTGACTGGTCCCTCCTGAAAACATGTTCAAAGTACATGAGACAAAGTCTCACCATCCCGGCTTCTAAGGAGCATTCTGGTTGTACTTCTTCCAAGACAGGTTTGTCCGTTCTTCTGGTAGTCCATGATATATTCACTATTTTGGCCAACACCATGATTCAAAGGCATCTATTTTTCTTCAGTCTTCCTAAGTCATTGTTTTCATGGATTGCCTACTAAAATTCCAGGGAGGCTGAATTATGCAGAACATCCTTTGAGAAATGATGTAACTTATTGCCTCATCTTTCCACTTAACGTTGCCAGTAAACAAAGCTATTAAATACTTATTTGACTTTATTTCAAGTTTTCATGGTGAAATTGAGAATAAGGTAGGAAAATTCATTCCATAAAACTGGCAGCTAGCATTAAGTTCTATCACCTTTTTGTTTTCTATTTAAAGTGGTAATTATCAAATCTTGATCAGAAAGAAAGAAATTTTAAGTTATTTTTTTCCTTCAAATTTTTAAGCTAAATTTTAGAATATGATTTCAAAATGTTTACAGAAAGACTCCCCTCTGCCCTTAGGATTATAAATTCTCTAAGCCTGATGGCCTTTAAGAACATATTTTATCTTTGTTAGTTGGAGATATTCTCTTCCAAATGAATTTCTAGAAACTATGTTGGAAAACCTGAAAACAGAAGATTCAAATTTTGGTTTTTTAATGTGTCGTAAAAATACAAGATACATTTTGATTGTTTCAACTCATACTACCTTGTGAGTATAAACACAAAGCTCATACGTATAACTCTCAATTTTTTTTTTAAAAGACAGAAACACTATCACAGAACACTCTGGCATCCTAAGATTCCTGAAATATGATTTATTCATGGAATAAAACTAGAGGAATGTCATGCTGCCACAAACTAAACTTGCCTATTTTTTGTATCTGGATATTAGTTCACTGGAAAATTGCTCTATTTATACATGAACCACATCGACCCTGGTTGCTACATCATTATCCTCTCTCTCCTTTTTTTTTTTTCTGTTTCCAAGTAAAAAGTTTTGGGTTTTCAATCTTGGTTCCTGAAAAAAATAAGGTATAAGAAAATATATGATATATATAGGAAATCCTTGTTGCCATGAAGATATAAACAAATAAAATTTGTGATGGCTGCCTCAGAAAAGCTTAGAGCCTACTAAAAAAAACAGATATGTATAAAAATAACTCTAATACGAAGTTTTATAAGTACAGGTAAGCTAGTATGGATATTATGTGTATTTAATGCATGGCATTTGTGGTAGGCGTAACGTAAAGGACAGAACGTTCTGAAGGAGTTATTTATGTACGCCAAGAGCCGCTGCATTCGATATTTGTGTTTCGCAGGCCTCCTTGAACTTATGACGTTGGCATCAATTTCCTATTGTGGATTTAGTTTCCTCACCATAAAATCAGGATAATAACCTCTGCCTATTTTTTCTGAGGATAAGTGAAGTGACGTATATGAGAAAATACCTAGCATATTGTAGGAAGTCAAAACAAGTAATCATTATTCTTGTTTTTCGGACCTTTCTTAGCTTAACCTGAGATTAGAGCATCTCTTTAATTTTAGCTGTTTTGAGAAAACACAAGTTTTATCAGTATTTCCACTCATAACATCCAAAGTTCTCAAATTGAATCAAAATCCTGATGACAGTTTCTTTATCTATATTGCAACACAGGGAATTTTTTCGAAATAGGCAAGTTTAGTTTGAGGTATTTGTTGTTTTAGAACTTCCTTGTCCCTCTGGGAGAGTGCATTTCCCCTAGAATCCAGGATGATGCCATGATTCATCGATGTTCTCATTAGGGGATGCATAGAAGATCAACTTTCAGGAGAGATTTCAGGAAGCCCTATGTTGTTCTGATATGTCAGCTATCTAAATGAAAAGAAAGAAATGTGAGACCACAATTTCCTGAATCAGTCTCTGTAAAGGATGAAGCTTACCTCGTTCATCCCTCACAGGACTAGAACTCAACTTAAACTGCTAGATAGCATTTGCTTAGTTCTGTTATTTACCTATAGAGATATCTATCTAAAGCTAAGCTCCTAACAGCATGATAAAAAAAATGGAATAGTTGAGCACAGCTACACTATGATATGGAATGAGAACTACACCATGTTAGCCAAACAGTCAATTTTATTTTTGGTTACTTGGCAGGACTGGTAAAAACATCTAAGGGGCTTGGCTGCTAACCAAAAGGTTGGCAGTTTGAGTCCACCCAGAGACACATTGGAAGAAAGGCTTGGAGATCTCTGCCAGGAAAAAGTCAGCCACTGAAAACCCAATGGAGCAAAGTTCTACTCTGATACATATGGGGTCACCATGAGTTGGAGTTGACATGAAGGCAACTGTCTTTGGTAGCAGGAAGTGCACACATGCTACAGAGTGCTGCAGTACCATGTGAGTGTTTTGGAGCACCTTCTCGAATACATGAGGTGATCATTAAATTCTTAATGAGAACCTCAGTTTTCTAATTTAGTAAAATTGTAATCATAATAGCAATAATAATCCTAAATATTGGATAATTCTAGAGACAACTGAGACCTAACAACCACATATCTATAAAAGTATCTTACATAGTGCTGATTTTGATGTGTAAAAGGCAACTAAATGATCCAAAGATCAAGGACTTCTAAATACATCTTATCTCTCACAGTTAAACACCTCCATCTTCTGCAGCACCCAGCAGAGTACAGAGGAGTGATTGTTATGATGAACCATTTTATGTTCAATGCCAGATCACCTATACCAATACAGTACAATGAGCATCAACCAGTTTCTTGTAGTCTTTCATCAAAAAAGCTTTGTTTGAGCATCGTGTTCTGAGCATCTCACCTATGAAATAAAATCAGCCAAGACCCTGATTCTATAGGAGTTTGTTACGTAGTCTAGGAAAACCTACTGCCATTGAGTCAATTTGGATTCATAGCAGCCCCACAGGGTTTTCCAAGGCTGTAAATCTCTATGGAAGCAGACTGCCACATCCCTCTCCTGTGGAGCCACTGGTGGTTTCAAAACGCTGACCTTCCAGTTAGCATTTGATTGCTTTAACCACTTTGCCACCAGGGCTCCTTAGTCTAGGAAAAGGGCAGTAAATCATGTAATAAGAGCTATGCTAGAGGTATTCTCTGCATAGTGTAGGTGCCCGAACAACCAGTAGTAAAAGCAGATAATGGCCAGGGAAGACTAAAGGTAAAATGTTGAAAGGAAGACATTCCAGGAAATGGCCTAAAAAATATGGGGAATTAGAGAAAGAGTATGTCCAGGCTTCTCGTTTAGATTGGGGGGGGGGCGGCGAGAGGGAAGGGAGAGCAGCTTGCTGCGCCAAGGAATACAAGTGTTAAGAGATGATGGAAATAGGATGTTTCCTGTTGTCTTGAAATGTCAAAAGCCCCAAAGCTGTAAATACTAGGAGATTAAAAAAAAAAAAAAGGAGATAAGTACACCTATATTCCACAGAGAAGCTACCAGGAGACATAGCCCTACTCACCCTCTGTTGCTGTTGTTAGGTGCTATCGAGTCAGCTCCAACTTACAGTGACACTACATATAACAGGACAAAACACTGCCCAGTCCTGCTGCATCCTCACGATCGTTGCTATGTTTGAGCCCATTGTTACAGCCACTGTGTCAGTCCATCTCATTGAGGGTCTTCTTCTTTTTTGCTGACCCTCTGTTTTACCAAGCGTGACGTCCTTCTCCAGGAACCAGTCCCTCACCCTCTACTCCATCCAAACTGAGTAAGTAAAATATTAAAACTCTGAAGGTGTTTTGTGAACTAGGAATCATTGTCCTTAGGAAAAAGCACTGTAGAGTGAGTATTCCTTCTGGTTCCTGTGAAAAAGGAAAGAGGGATCATCCCTACAAAGCTGATTGAGGGGGCTCAGGATTACCATTTCTAGAGGTTGGAGGTACCTACAATCAGCTCTGGCTAGATGTTGCTGAGCTACAGAAGATGCAGGGGCCACTTGTGGTGTCCCTCAGTACAAGGTAGTATAGGAGTTCCTGGTGGAAGGTTTCACATATGTCCATGTGAGGTTTAGAGGGTGATCATAGTGACTGGGGTCTTCCTTCTGGGCACTAACACCTTGAAGAAAAAACGCAGGCCAAGAAGCAATAGAACAAGACAGAAAGAAGGTGCAGAAAGAGTACAAAAAAGAGAGCATGTTCCCTTCCCCACTATAGATCCTTGAGCTGCAGGGCAGGGCTTTATTTCATAAGCACATGTGAGCTATTATGGATATTACATGCTTGTGTGTGTTCCAGTTAACATTTTAATTTAGAATGGATGAGACTTTTTCCCTTCAAAATTTAAAGCAATTATAACAAAACTTCCAATTAATTTTTAAAAATTACTAAAGTTTCACATACATACAGAAGAATGCATATGTATTAAATGAATATTTCTATGAAGTATCACAAAATGAATGCGTCTATGTAACCACCACCAAGGTAAGGAAACATCACATTTCCAGGACCCAAACGTTCCACATCATACTCTCTCACTTTCCAAACTGAAGGAAGCCAATCTCCTGATTCTAGCACATGGACAAATTTTTCTGTATATAAATGGAATAATGCAGTACGTATATATATATATATATTTGCATCTGCCATTTTTTTACTCAATATTATGTGTGAGACTCATTCACGTTGTTGATTAGAGCAATACTCTGTTCATATTCATAGTGTTATAGTAATTGGTTGTCTAAATGTATCACACTTTATTTATCCTATCTACTATTTACTGGCATTGGGATTGTTTCTAATTTGGAGGTTATTACTAATATTTCTGCTATGACCATTCCTGTACATATTTTTTTAATGCAGATGTATATATTGGATATATATTTTAGCTAAATATACTTAAGTTCCCTTGTTGGTGCAAACAGTTTGTGCTTGACTACTAATCTAAAGGTTAACAGCTTAAAGCCAACAAGTAGTGCTGTGCAAGAAAGTCCTGGTGATCTGCTTCCATAAAGATTACAGCCAAGAAAAGTCTATGGAGCAATTCTGCTCTGTAACACATAGGATCGCTGTAAACTTGACAACAGCTAACAACCTTAACAACATACTTAAGAAAAGCATTTTGTGTTGTAATGTACATATTGCCAAATGATTTTCCAAAGTAATTGTCCCAGTTTATACTCCATCAAGCTCTAGTTGCTCTACACCTTTACCAATGCTTGATAGTTATCTTTTTCATTTTAGCGATTTAGATATGTGTGTAATAATATCCTATTGTGTGCTGAGTGCATTTCCATGATAAGTTGTAAAGCTGAGCACATTTTCCTGTGTTTGGCTATTTGGATATCCTCTTTCATGAAACTCCTGTTCAGTGCTCTTGACCATTTTTTGCTTGTCTATTTCTTATCTATTTGTAAGAGTTCTTTATATGTTATTAATACAAACACTTTTTGGGTATATGAGTAGCAGATATCTTCTCTGACCTTTGTGGTGCCTTATCATTCTCTTAATGGTGTCTTTTGATCTTTTAATATAGAACATTTAATACTTTTTTTCCTTTATGGATAGTGCTTTTTTTTTTTTTTTGTCCTCTGTAAGAAATCATTTAATTTTCCAAGTTTGTTTTGTTGTTGTTGTTGTTGTTAGGTGCCAGTGAGTTGGTCCCGACTCGTAACGACCCTATGCACAGCAGAATGAAACACTGCCCATTCCTGAGCCATCCTTACAATCGTTGTTATGCTTGACCTCATTGTTGCAGCTACTGTGTCAATCCCCCTCGTTGAAGGTCTTTCTCTTTTCCGCTGACCCTGTACTCTGCCAAGCATGATGTCCTTCTCCAGGGACTCATCCCTCCTGACAACATGTCCAAAGTATGTAAGACGCAGTCTCGCCATCCTTGCCTCTAAGGAGCATTCTGGCTGCACTTCTTCCAAGACAGATTTGTTCGTTCTTTTGGCAGCCCACGGTATATTCAATATTCTTTGCCAACACCACAATTCAAAGGCGTCAACTCTTCTTCGGTCTTCCTTATGCATTGTCCAGCTTTCACATACATGTGATGAGATTGAAAATACCATGGCTTGGGTCAGGTACACCTTAGTCTTCAAGGTGACATCTTTGTTCTTCTACACTTTAAAGAGGTTCTTTGCAGCAGATTTACCCAATGCAATACGTCTTTTGATTTCTTGACTGCTGCTTCCATGGCTGTTGATTGTGGATCCAAGTAAAATGAAATCCTTGACAACTTCAATCTTTTCTCCATTTATCATGATGTTACAAGTTATTGTTTTCCTTTTCACACTGGATCTACAATCCACATTACTAAAGTTCTTCATGTATGGTGTGAAGTTGGAATCATATATATTTTTTATTCTAGCTTTAACTTTTTCATGGCTGAAAGTGCATTTACATTAAAGAATGATCCTGTTAATACAAGTGAACATGATTAAGAAGCTGTGGGATTTGTCAAAGATGTTTTCAAGCTGAGGGAAGGGAGATCCAACACAGCACATTTGAAAGTCATAGACTGAGAAAAATAAAGTTGTGTTCTTTTTGAAGCTTCACAGGCTTCAATTTAATTATATCAGATAATTTTTTTTAAATAAGGGGAAAATATGACTTTAGATTAAAATATTTTGATATTGAGAACTCTGTGGGATACTGAGGTAAATTTGCCCTTGAGTCTAATAGAAGAAGCTCCCCAGTGACTGCTGCGAAGTTTCAGGTCTGGCTGAGGCTGGAGGCCCTGAATTCATAGCACTATAGTCAGCGGTGCTCTATGATTTTCTGTAATGGCTTTAAGAGACTACTGATGATGGACTGCCATGTCATTTTCTTTGTGGCTAGAGCCTGTTTTTGGCTACAAGACCACTAGTAGCATTAAAACTAGCTATTGCTTTAAGCAGTTCTACTCTGTCCTATAGGGTCGCTATGAGTCAGAACCGACTCTACAGCATGGGGTTTTTTTTCTGGGTATTGCTTTAGGAATCAAGAATTCTACATATGTACGGCAGAATCTTTGTAATTCAAAATAACCGTTTAGTATTTAAAAGAGATTTTGTACTGGAAGAGATTCATACTTGTGCCCATACCAAAGAAAGGTGATCCAATAAAATACAGAAATTATTGAACAATATCATTAATATCACATAGAAGTAAAATTTTACTGAAGATCATTCAAAAGCGGTTGCAGCAGTACATCAACAGGGAACTGCTGGAAATTCAAGCCAGATGCAGAGAGGATGTGAAATGAGGGATATCACTGTTGATGTCACCTGAATCTTCACTGAAAGCAGAGAATACCAGAATGATGTTTACCTGTGTTTTATTGCCTATTCAAAGACATTTGACTGTGTGGATCATAACAAGTTATGGACAACATTGTGAAGAATGGGAATTCCAGAACACATAATCATACTCATGAGGAACCTGTACATAGACCAAGAGGCCGTTATTCAAACAGAACAAGGGGATACTGCATGGTTCAAAGTCAAGAAAGGCGTACATCGGGCTGTATCCTTTCACCATACT
The DNA here is from genome assembly GCF_024166365.1 of Elephas maximus indicus. Classification (NCBI taxonomy): domain Eukaryota; kingdom Metazoa; phylum Chordata; class Mammalia; order Proboscidea; family Elephantidae; genus Elephas; species Elephas maximus. The sequence continues at coordinate 73,218,805 of NC_064826.1, read as the reverse complement.
TATTCAACCTCTATGTGGAGCAAATAACCCCAGAACTGGACTATATGGAGAAGAATGTAGCATTAGGATTGGGGGAAGACTCATTAACAACCTGTGATATGCAGACGACACAACCTTGCTTAATGAAAGTGAAGAGGACTGGAAACACTTACTAATGAAGATCAAAGGCTACAGACTTCAGCATGGATTACAGCTCAAAGTGAAGAAAACAAAAATCCTCACAACTGGATGATAAGCAACATCATGATAAATAGAGAAAAGATTGAGGGTGTCAAGGATTTCATTTTACTTGTATCCATAATCAATGCCCAGGGAAGCAGCAGTCAAGAAATCAAAAGACGCATTGCATTGTGCAAATCCGCTGCAAAAGACCTCTTTAAAGTGTTAAAAAGCAAAGATGTCATTTCGAAGACTAAGGTACAACTGACCCAACCCATGGAGTTTTCAGTTGTCTCATATGTGTGTTAAAGTTAGATGATGAATAAAGAAGACTGAAGAAAATTGATGCCTTTGAATTACAATGTTGGCAAAGAATATTGAATATACATGAACTGTCAGAAGAAGGAAGAAATCTGCCTTGGAAGAATGCTCGTTAGAAGCAAGGACAGTAAGACTTTGTCTCACATGCTTTGTACATGTTATCAGGAGGGACCAGTGTCTGGAGAAGGACATCATGCTTGATAAATAGAGGGTCTGCAAAAAAGAGGAAGACCCTCAATGAGATGGATTGACACAGTGGCTGCAACAGTGGGCTAAGCACAACAACTGTGAGGATGACATAGGACCAGATGGTGTTTCGTTCTGTTGTACATAGGGCCGCTATGAGTTGGAACCAACTCGATGGCACCTAACAACAACAACAAAGGCTTTGTAAGGGTAAGTCTATACTCTAAATCATTGATAGATTGACTGAATACCCACCACTTAAAATATAAATGGTATTGTACCACTCCTCCTAGATAGTCCTCTTGAACTCCTACCCATTTGAAAACAGCTTTCTGGTCACCTACCTACTCTTTCTATATTCATCTGGTCCTCTAAGAGCTACTTTTCTGCTGACTGTCCATTCTCTGCACTCCCTCACATATACAGGTCCATGGGCCAATCTTTGTCAATTCATTCCCTTTCTGCCTGTTTCTCTCTCTTTCTTCATCTTTTAGCCAACCTTTGACATGGTTACTCTCTGCCCACTACATATTCTCTATTTTGTACACAAAAAATGCATAGTTTTTTAATTTTTATTTACTTCTTAAGTGCCATGTGCTATGCTCCAAGTGTTTTACAAAATCTTTCCATTTTTTTAAACAACTTTATGAAGTTGGAACTATTATTATTGTCATTTTACAGATAAGGAAATTGAACCACTGTGAAGTAACTTGTCCATGATGGTGTAAAATGGTAGCTCTATATCATCATAAATGATAATAGTAACCAGGAATAATTGAATCACAAAAAAAAAAAAAAAAATGAGGAACTCTGCCAGCAGTTTATGTGTCATCTGATTTAATGCTCCTAAAACGTGATAAAATAGGCTCAGAAAATTAAGCAAATCATCCAAGATCACACAATTACAGTGGATATGTTGGAATATGAACCCATTTTGACCATATCTAAAACCTAAATTTTATCCGTTCTATTAATCCCCCCTTCTACCCCCCTTCCCATAGATGACATTGACATATGAAAAAGAAGGTAGAGATACTATGAAGCACAGTGTCATTCAGAAACCCCCCTCCGGCCCCACCCTTGTCTGCAATGAGGACAGTACACATTATCTGCATTTTACAGATAAACAACTGAGGAAAAGTGTGGCTAAGTCATCTGCCTAGGATCAAAAAGCAAAGCTGGTGTTCCCAACCAGGCATCTGCCTTCTGGGATGATGCCTTTAGCCGTTATAGTATCTCTTGCTGTCTTAATTTAGGTTTTTACAGAAGCAGACAAGGATCCTAAGGGAACCAGGGGTGATCTCAAAAACAGAGGTGAGAAGATGGGAATGTGAGACAGGAAAAGGAAGATAGCCAACAAAATGCAAGAAACCAGAGGGGGCAATTGGGACTTAATCCCCTTGAGGAACTCTGGGAAACAGTGTGAAATAATTATTTCCATTATTGCTTGAGGGCTACTGCTGAGAAACCTTAATGCCCAGCTTGTCTGTTCGGCTGTGGCAGCTTCAGCCCTCAGATAAAGCTCTCAGCAAGGAGATGCAGCTGCTGGCAGCTGGAAGTTAGGCAGAAATGCTCTGGAATGATAAAGGCTGGTGGGATAACAAGCAGGAACCAACAGTGTCTGCTAAACCTAGTATTTTGACATATTCACTGGTAGTTTTTCAGAATTCCATTGACACCTAGGAAAAATAACAATTATCTGAGCAATAGACTGAATTCTTTAAGGCTCCATTTGAAATGGTTTGAGCACCATCCAAATACTTCATTTACAGCTCCTGTGACAGTAGTGGAGCTTTGGTAGTGCAGTGGTTAAGAACTCAGCTGCTAATCAGAAGGTTGGCAGTTCAAATCCACCAGCTTCTCCTTGGAAACCCTATGGGGTGATTCTACTCGGTTCTATAGGGTCGCTATGAATCGGAAGGAACTCGACAGCAACAGCTTTGTTTTGTTTTATGATAGGCAAGGAGACCCTGGGTGGAACAAATGGTTAATGTGCTTGGCTGCTAACTAAAAGGTTCCAGGTTCAAGTCCCCCCAGAGGCATCTTGGAAGAAAAACTAAGCGACCTACTTCCAAGGAATCAGCCATTGAAAACCTTATGGAGCATAGTTGTAACCTGACACACATGGGATCTCCATGAGTTGGAACTGACTCCATGGCAACTGATTGTGACCGTGGAACTTCTATAGGGTAAAGCACACATGATTTACAAAAGTAATTGAGTAATAATTCTAAAGAAATAATATGAGTGTTCAACAAATTCGAAGTTTTTTGCCCACCTGTTCTTGTGTGTCTTGGTAAACTTTTCTTCCACACGATCCATAAATGCACCGTATGCATCACGCTGCCTTTGATATCTCTTAAGGAAGATGGTGCAAAGGAAGTTAGTAAAAGCAAACACATTGATTTCAATTTTTCTTTTTGTCTTTTTTAGGACCGAAGGGGCAGTTTTACTGAGGAATAATATAGCTCAAGCTGCGCAGCACTAAGTAAAAATGCAAAGCACTCCACCGTTCAAACAGAGAGAGGTGTCTATATACATAGAAAAAAAAGGAAAGCTAGGGACTGAATGATTTATGAGTTTAGCTTTAGCTTGAAGTCCTTTGAAATATAAAGGTCGGCTCCTTAGCCCTCAGTTACCACCTAGGTGAATGGTGCCATTTACCAAGTCCTTTGCCCATTTTTTAATTGAGTTGTTTAGATAATTTTTGAGTTCTACAATTTCTGGTCTGTAACTGCTTATTCTTAAAATATTCATCCTAATAATCATAGATCAACAATGCCAAAGTATTTGAGTGTGTTTGGGGGAACATTGGGAGTGGTTTTGTTTTTGCGAGTACTGAATAGAGAGAATGGTCCTGAGCAAGCATAAACAGGGAAGGCTGGGAATTAGAAGATGGCTCTGAACATGCTTTGGTGTTGGAATTTTAGAGCTTCTCAGTTCCATGTTCCACAGAATTCTTTCTCTGAAATAAAATACAAAAGCCACACCTGATCGCCTTAAAGGATGCCTGTATTTAAATAGAGTAATAGGTTGAGGGTTTTTTGTTTTTGTGTGTGTGTGTGTGTGCGCGCATTAGGTGAAAGCTTACAGAGCAAATTCATTTCCCATTCGATAATTTGTGCATAAAGTGTTCACTGACATTTCCCACAATGTGCCAGCACTCCCCTCATTTCTCTCCTAGGTTCCTCGTTTCCTTTCATCCTGAATTGCTACCCCTTCCTGTCCTCTCACCTTTGCTTTTGGGCAAATGTTGCCCTTTTGATCTCGTATATTTGATTGTTCCTAGGATCATTTTCCTCTCGGGTGTTATCATTTGTTTTATGAGCCTATCTATGGTTTGGCTGAAGGACTGTTGTTGTTAGGTGCCATCCGGTCAGCTCCCACTCATAGCGGCCCTGTGTACAACAGAAAGAAACTCTGCCTAGTACTGTACCATCCTCACAGTCGTTGTTATGCTTGAACCTATGGTTGCAGCCACTGTGTCAATCCATCTCATTGAGGGTCTTCTTTTTCGCTGACCCTCTACTTTACCAAGCATGATGTCCTTCTCCAGGGACTGATGTCTCCTGATAACATGGCCAAAGTATGTGAGATGTAGTCTCCCTACCTTGTTTCTAAGGAGCATTCTGGTTGTGCTTCTTCCAATTGTTCATTCTTTTGGCAGTCCACAGCATATTCAATATTCTTTGCCAACACCACAATTCAAAGTTGTCAATTCTTCATCGGTCTTCATTATTCATCATCCAGCTTTTGCACGCATATAAGACTATTGAAAACACCATGGCCTGGATCAGGTGCACCTTAGTCTTCATGGTGACATTTTTGCTTTTCAACACTTTAAAGGAGTCTTTTGCAGCAGATTTGCCCAATGAAATACGTCTTTTGATTTCTTGACTGGTGCTTCCATGGGTGTTGATTATGGATGCAAGAAAAATGGAATCCTTGACACCTTCAATCTTCTCTCCATTTATCATCATGTTGCTTGTTGGTCCAGTTGTGAGGTTTTTTGCTTTCTTTATGTTAAGGTGTAATCCATACCGAAGGGTGGTCTTTGGGAATGGTTTCCATTCCCATTCAGAAGGGTGTCTTAGAGTCACAGTCTCAGGAGTTCCTCTAGTCTCAGACTTGTAAGTCTGGTCTTTTTTGTGAATTAGATTTTTTGTTCTACATTTTTTCTCCTACTCTGTTCAGGACCCTTTGTTGTGATCCTAGTCAGAGCAGTCAGTAGTCATAGCCAGGCACCGCTTAGTTCTTCTGGTCTCAGGATCGTGTAGGCTGTGGTTCATGTGGTCCTTTAGTTCTTTGGGCTAATTGCTCCTTTGAGTCTTTGGTTTTCTTCATTCTCCTTTGCTACAGATGGTAAGAGACCAATAATTGTATCTTTAGGTGGCCACTGGCAAGCTTTTAGGGCCCCAGACACTACTTACCAAAATAGGATGAAGAACTTCGTCTTTATGGACTATGTTGTGCCAATTGACATAGATGTACCCCAAGTCTATAGTCTGGTTTTGTTTGCTTGTTTTAACTGTTATTTAACGGTATTTGCTATGAAAGCTTGATCAGTATGCTCCATCCATAACTTGTTCTGCTTAGAAATATAGGGCTTACCAAGCAGCTTTATTTGCCCAGGGTAGAATTTGAACCATGGTAAATTTTCCTACCATCTTTTCATGATTGCTTCACAGAGAATTCTTGTTAGACCTTCTTAAGAATATGGACTGCTCCTTGTGAGGTGACAGGAAATTTGGGAAAATGCCTCAGGATATTCTGACCTCAACTCCACCATACCAACTATCTTTGTAATAAGAAAAGAACATTCAAAATCCTAGATAATCCACTATTCGCATTTCAAGAAAAAGCAGAGGTCTGCATGCTTTACTTTAGAAGACAGAGATATCTTTCACTATGTACACTCCAACAAATTAAAAACTCCCGCACTAAAGCAGGAACCCTGATGGCACAGTGGTTAAGAGCGTAGCTGCTAATTAAAGGGTCAGGAGCTCAAATCCATCAGCCGCTTCTTGGAAACCCTATGAGGCAGCTCTACTCTGTCCTATGGCAGGTTGCTATGGGTCAGAATTGGCTCAACAGCAACGAGTTTATGGGCACCAAAGCAGTTGTTATCACTACGCTGAAGACATTTCCCAGCAGCTGTAGAGAAAGTCAAACTCACCGTGTAGGAAGCAGATTTAGTGGGCCATGGGTCTTTTGGTAAAATTAGTTTTGAATCCCAGGTGCATTCACGAGGCTTATAGGTAATAAATCTTTCTGTACTGTTCTTCTGTTGATTGTCTTTCAGCAACTGGCATCCATGCACTAGAGATACAAAGACAAATGAGGAACTTGGCAATTACAGGTGTCTTTGTTCATGAAGTCTCTCAAAATATGATGTCATTTGTGAGACAGCAGCACCTGCGGTGGTAAATTCTGGTCCATTTATAAATGCAAATCTAAATAAAACTTGGCTTATGATTTCTATCATTTCTGCTGGAATTAATGTTCTTTTGCTTCAAACTTCAATTCAAATTCCATCTCCCTTAAATCTCTCCAGAAGCCTTTTTATAAAATTTCTCTTTCCAAGTAGTACTTTACAACTTGTATGGTATATTTTGTATGCTGCTTTACATCTTACTTAGAAATTTCTTGAGGTCATAGACTGTGTTTTATAAAGTATCTTTGGCATTTTCTTCCATAGTGGGTTACACATACAGCATGCAAGGAAAGTTGAAGGGTTCCATTTTAATTACACACATAGACAATCATTTTATAATTATAATCCACACAAAAATATATACATGGTTGTAAATATTATCTTAATTTTCTAATTATAAAATAACGATTCTAATTTTGAACAAAAGAGAATAATATTCAACCATTATCCCACTAGCCCATGGACAATCACTGTTAACATCTTTTTGTTTTGTTCATAATTGATATGTAATTACACAATGTTAATATAGCATGTAAGTGTTGTTCACCCTTGTCCAGATAAAATATGCTGGATAATAGAAATTAACTCTGAAGAAATACTATACAAATGGTACCATAATACTAATAACAGATTATACATAGATAGATGATAAAACCTGTTGCCGTCCAGTAGATTCTGACTCATAGTGGCCCTACAGGGCAGAGTAGAACTGCCCCATAAAGTTTCCAAGAAGTGCCTGGTGGAATCAAACTGCCAGCCTTTTGGTTAGCGGCCGTAGCTATTAACCACTACACCACCAGGGTTTCCAGATAGATGCTAGGTAGATAGACAAATGATAGGCAGGCAGGCAGATGATTGACAGGCAGGCAGGCAGATGATTGATAGGCAGGCAGGCAGATGATAGGCAGGCAGGCAGGCAGGCAGGCAGGCAGATGATAGGCAGGCGGGCTGGCAGGCAGGTAGATGATAGGCAGGCAGGCAGATGATAGGCAGGCAGGCAGATGATTGATAGGCAGGCAGGCAGGCAGGCAGGCAGATGATAGGCAGGCAGGCAGGTAGGCAGGCAGATGATAGGCAGGCAGGCAGACAGATGATAGGCAGGCAGGCAGATGATAGGCAGGCAGGCAGGCAGGCAGGCAGACAGATGATAGGCAGGCAGATGATAGGCAGGCAGGCAGATGATAGGCAGGCAGGCAGGCAGACTGCATGTTCCACAAATACATGCTTTGCATATATTATTAACAAGTGCTTTACACAGCTGCTAACCAAAAGGTCGCCAGTTCAAATGAACAGAAGAGTAAGACAGTACACACTACTGGGGAAGCCAGCACAACCTGTAAGAGGCAAGCTCATAGTAGCTCCATAAAAGACACAACCAAACACCCTGAGGGACTGAATTGCTGGGCTGAGGGCTGTGGGGACCATGGTCTCGGGGAATATCTAGCTCATTTAGCATAACAGGTGGTGCAGTGGTTAAGAGCTACGGCTGCTAACCAAAAGGTTGGCAGTTCAAATCTACCAGGCGCTCCTTGGAAACTCTACAGGGCAGTTCTACTCTGTCCTATAGGGTCACTATGAGTCAGAATCGACTTGACAGCAACAGGTATTTAGGGATTAGGTAGTTTATAAATAAAATATTCTACAATCTATTTTGCTGAGTAGCATCTGGGGTCTTAAAAGTGTGTGAGCAGGCATCTAGGATACTTCACTGGTCTCACCTCTTTGGGAACAAGGAAGAATAAAGAAAACTAAAGATACAAGGGAAAGATTAGTCCAAAGGACTAGTGGACCGCATCTACCACGGCCCCCACCAGACTGAGTCCAGTACAACTAGATGGTGCCTGGCTACCACCACTGATTGCTCTAACACGGATCACAATAAAGGATCCTGGACAGAGCTGGACAAAAATGTACAACAAAATTCTAATTCAAAAAGAAAGACCGGCTTGCTGGCCTGACAGAGACTGGAGAAACTCAGAGAGTATGGCCCCGGACACCGTTGCAGCTCAGTAATGAGGTCGCTCCTGAGATTCACACTTCAGCCAAAGGCCTATAGAACAAAACAAGACTAAAGGGGCGCACCAGCCCTGGGGCAGGGACTGGAAGGCAGGAGGCAACAAGAAAGCTGGTAATAGGGAACCCGGGGTTGAGAAGGGAGACTGTTGACATGTCATGGGGTTGTTCACCAATGTCATACAACAATGTGTGTACTAACTGATGAGAAACTAGTTTGTTCTGTAAACCTTCATCTAAAGTACAATTAAAAAATATATATATACACATACATATATAATGCATAAAGTTTATCTCTGCAATACTGGCAAAATTTTGATAATAACTTACCTGTACTTAAGTGTCTTGACTTAAGTTTTAAGTCAAAGGGGTCTCTTTCATAAGTTGTCACAAAGTTTGGTAAATGAGCTCGATACTAGATACGTAAAGAGAAAATTGCACTGTTAAAAATAAATACTATTTCTTAGTGCTAACATTGTAGTTGGAATTTTCCCATTATTAAATATTTTATTGGCAAAATGCATCTTTGAAAATCTGGTAGCATTTAAAGCTTTATGTAAAAATTTAAAAGAATAATCTAAGATTCAAGATACTACATAAACAGTTCATTTTATTGTATACCATCATCATATGATAGTTGCCATCAAGGAGATTCCAACTCATGATGATGACCCCAGGTGTTGCAGAGTAGAACTGTGCTCCACAGGGTTTTCAAGATTGTGTCCTTTTGGGGGCAGATCTCCAGGCCTTTCTTGTAAGCTACCTGTGAGTGGATTTGAACCACCAACTTTTAGTTTGTAGTTGAGTGCTTACTATTTTATGGTAAAGAGCATTCCAATTACCCTTGAGCGAATAGATGGGAAATAGTATTTTAAACAGGATAAAACTAATATTTTAAAAAGTTGGGGATTTTAATCTTAAGTTCATATAAAAACAAAACAAAACCAGTTGCTGTTGAGTCAATTTCAACTCTTGAAGACCCTTTGTGTTACAGTGTAGAGCTGAGTAGATGGCCAGACCTTTCTTCCAAGGTGCCTCTGGGTAGGTTTGAACCGCCAACCTTTTGGTTATGAGTCAAACACCTAGCCATTTGTGCCACCCAGGAACTTCTTAAAGGCACGTAGTTACTGTAATATTTCTGGAGCTGATCTTATTTCAAGGACACAGCAAAAATATTGAACGAAGCTAAAATAATTTACCAAGCCTGAAGTAGAGTAACTATTGCTTATTTTCAGCAAACTGTTTGTATTTTTTTTAATTGTTTAATAAGCCAATTTGAATTGAAGTAGAGCTTGTATATTTTAGAAACTGATGAAATAAAACAACATTCTCTATTCAAAAGCTGAATCAATGTGGGCATCAGAACAGTGAACTTGAGACGGGGCAAGCAGAATATAGACAGGGTTCTCTTCTTAATGAATGATTCTAGGTTCTGTCACAAATAGGAAAGTATTAAAAGTCCCAAAGAAGGAAACTCTCTAATACGAGATTTTTCAGTTTAATAAGACGTGAGGCCAAGTTAGTTAAAAATCTTTTACTTGAGGTTCAGTTTGTGACAATACTGACACCTGGTGGTTACACGATTTATATGGTTGCTGGCTCAACTGCTAACCAAAATGGTTGGCAATTTGAATCCACCAGCCACTCCTTGGAAACCCTAGGGGGCAGTTCTACTCTGTCCTATAGGGTGGCCATAAGTTAGAATCAACTGGACCAGCAACAAGTTTTGGGTTTTGCCTCCAACTCAGTCTCATACGTAAAAACAAATTTTTGTTGTTGTTGAGCGCCATCGAGAAAATTCCAATTCATAGTGACACCATGTGACAGAGTAAAACTGCCCCTTAGGGTTGTAAAGACTTGGCTGTAGTCTTTATGGAAGCAGATCACCAGGTCTTTCTCTCACGGAGCTGCTGGTGGGTTTGAACCACCAACCTTTCAGTTAGCAGCTGAGCACTTAACCATTGCACCACTAGCACTCCTTAGAAACAAATTAATTCAGCTAAAATAAAAATGTTTTCTACTCCTTGAAAGTCTATTGATCTAATTCTTGTAATCCTAACTATAGTGAAATATTAAAATAAACCAATGACATTTGAAATTTAATTGACCTCCCCTTATCCCTAAATGATAACGTATCTCACTAGGAGTAGAATTAAGTATTTAGATGTTCTGTACAAGTAAAGAAATTTATGGCCCATGGCTTCCTGGATTGCCCAGCTATCAAGCCAATGTCATTGCTGTTGTTAGGTGCCTGGGAGTGAGTTCTGACTCATTGAGATCCTATGAACAACAAAATGAAATACTGCCTAGTCCTCCGCCATCCTCACAATCATCACTATGTTTGAGCCCACTGTTGTGGACACTGTGTCAATCCATCTTGTCTAGAGTATTCTTTTTTTTTGCTGACACTCTCCCTTACCAAGCATGATGTTCTTCTCCAGGGTCTGGTCCCTCCTGATAACATGTCCAAAGTACATGAGATGAAGTCTGCAATCCTCACCTTCAAAGGAACACTCTGGTTGTACTTCTTCCAAGACAGCTCATCAAAACTAACATTCATTGCATACCTCTATATTCCAGATCTTATTATAAGAACTTTGCATATAATATCTCCTTATTTAAAATAACCATATGAAACAGGTAGCATTATTATCCCATGTTACGATGAAGTAAAGAAGCTCAGTAACTTGTTCCGAATTATTAGAAAGTAGAAGAGTGGCAATAATCTGATTCCAGAGGCTTTGCTCTTAACTGCTATCCTGTTTTTCCCCACAGGGATAACTTTTTTTTTTCCCCTGCCTTTTAAAAAAATATACTATCAGTCCAGAGCCCTGGTGGTGTAATGGTCAAATACTCAGCCTCTAACTCAAAGGTTGGCAGTTCAAACCCACCAGCCGCTCTGTGACAGAAAAGACCTGGAGATCTGCTCCTGTAAAGATTACAGCCTAGGAAACTATATGCAACAGTTCTACTCTGTCCTATAGGGTCGCTGTAAGTTGGAATGGGCTTGATGGCACACGACAACACTATTGGTCCTATTGTTCCTCTCTTTGCCTCACAAGAGTCATATTTTTATGCTAAATTATAGACCTAAGCATAAACTATCTTCACTTTCTAGTTGAATTATATTTTGACCTCATATTTGGCTTTAAGTATATATTCCCTGTCTCCCTTTCAAACTGATAAATCTGACTGGTCCATATATTTTCAAAATCATTGATCATCAGAAAGGCTAATTAAATTTATACAATACCCCTCTGGCAATTTTCATTCATTCATCCATTTGTTCTGTTAATTGATTCCATTACTGCTGTATTGTAAACTCCTGGCACCTAAGGTCTGTTCTCGAGTCAAATCTAAATACTCATAGTTCTCCTCAAACTTAAGAAGACCCATTCCAGAGTTGGCCACCATACCTGGCAGATAAACATTGACTAGGACCTTGTCTTTCTCCACCAACATTTATTGCACAGTCTAAATTGTACTGTTGCATAAGAAATAAAAATGCAGCATTATACACATTGTGTTTCACCTGCCACTTACTATTTTTTTTTTTTTTTTTTTTTGCTCAGGTAATAACCAAAAAAAAAAAAAAAATCATTGCCGTGGAGTCGATTCCAACTCATAGCGACCCTATAGGACAGAGTAGAACTGCTCCATAGGGTTTCCAAGGAGCAGCTATTGGATTCGAACTACCGACATTTTGGTTAGCAGCCATAGCTCTTAACCACTGTGCCACCAGGGCTCCCTCATCTATAGTTGTCATAATTAAGAAATGCTTAAAAAATAATATATATCTCCCCTTATCCCTTTTAAGTTATTTAGATTCAAATACTCTTTGGTACCTGTCTAAAGTCATGTGGTTTGGGATTGAGGTATACACCACTTGGATATTTTCCACTCTTCACAAACATTATTTTCGCTTTGTGTGAATCCAGATGTGCAAATGTAGTTATAAACTGAGGCGATGTGGACTTCTTGGGGTCATTCCTTATGCTGGGCAGGTGAAGAGTTGTTTCTGGAAAATTGCTTCTTGTTTTTCTTCTTTCTTTCTTAAGATTCTTGGATGTTTTCCCTGGAGATCTCAAAGACGTATAGAGTTTATAACTAAAATCAGGAGGCTTTACTTCCCAAATGTTAACTTCATGGTCAGATTGTTGAGATTGGATGACTTTTTCTTTCCATTTGGAGTTGAGACCTTGTTGTGTGGAATATTGAAGACTCTTTGGAAAGATACAGCTGCATGGCCTGCCTTTCTGAGACTCAAGATCCATTATGTGGAGGGATATTTCACATGTAAGAATCTGCAATGGACATGAAAATTGGTGAAATATGTCACGATAGCAATACTGTATTGAACATTTTCTCACCAGGAGAGGGTAATATCTGAAGGGCTTATGAAGGAGAATAAAGCTCAGAAGTGACAGGGGATGTGTGGGGATAGGAAGGAAAGACAGTCATTGCTGCTGCAAATATTTATTGAACACCTTTGCCATGTCAGTCACTGTGCTAGGTCTAGGCTGGAGGTTAAGACACAATTAATTTAAAATCCTTGTCCTTGAATAGCTGAGAAGCTACTTGGGAGACACGAAAACAAAGCAAAATCTATGTAATGCGATAGGTGTTACAATAATGTTAGGAGAAACAAAGAGAGTGACCTGCTAGCTCATCAGGGAAATAAAGGCAGCATCCAAAGAAACATCATTTGGACTGATTTTGAAGAATAAGTAAAAATATTCTAGGCAGTGAAGGAATGAAATGATACAACAAGGCATAGGAAGTGTGTGGAATTTGACATAGGTGATTTCTGGAATATCTATGGCATCCTAAACCACCATCAGCGCACTGTAGCTACTGCTATTGACACTTGCAGGTAAGAATCATGAATTTGCGTTTTGCTAAAAATGGACCCGGAAATTGTTGGCACACATCAAGAATTTGATGACTTTGTCATCAATTTTGATGGTGTCACTGAATTTCATATCTCTTTGGAAAAAAGGATAATAACCAATTAAAATAGATTTGACTAAGTGAAAATAATATAACACTGTTGGGTTGTGGGGGATGAGGACCTGAGAGAGGATTGAATTTCCTTACCTTGTGTTAAAATTTTGGTTGTTTGATAATAATATCAAAAGACTGTTTTTAAAATTCTAAATATTAATATTCAATAAACTGAAGTTGTGAATGAAAGAAAAACACTTTAAAGATGCATTGCAAGCTTTTTATTAAATTTTTAAAAATTAATAATAAATATTTTGAAAATTAAGATATACAACTATTTTTCAAATTCTGATATAAATATTTCTATTTTTTAAAAAAGGAACATGGTGCTATGCAACCATGAAGAACAATGATGAGTCGGCAAAACACATTAACAACATGGATGCATCTGGAGAACATAATGCTAAGTGAAATAAATCAATCACATAAGGATAAATATTGTATGATCCCACTTTTATAAGAAGACAAGAATAGATCTATATACAGAAACCAATCTTCATTGGTGGTTACCAGGAATGCAGGGGAGGGGAAATCACTCTCATGATCACAGATAATTGTTATTTTTGGTGATGGGAAAAGTAGCACCGAATGCGGGTGTAATGAACATAGCTTGACCAAAGTAAACAATGCCACTAAGAGGCACACATAAGAACGTTTGTGCTAAAGAATATGACATATATAATTTGACAAAAACACCAACAATGACCAAAAAACGAGTGTATGGTCACAAACGTAGGTGTACAGGCATGTACATATGTGTGCACAGATACACAGATACGTGTGCACATGCGTATATATTCATAGAGGACATAGTTACAGATACTTCTCAGATGTAATCAAAGATTAAGAGATTTGTTGTGAGATTCATTTTCTGGGTTTGAAAGCTTAGGACCTTAGTCTCACGGGACAACTCAGTCAATTAGCACAATGTATTTCACAAAGTTCATGTTCTGCATCCTAGTGAGGTGAGTAGCCTCTGGTATCTTAAAAGTCTGTGAGCAGCATGATTAGATAGGAACCTTAGGGAGCAGCGAGTTTATGTTAACGGAGGAGGAACAACTCAGAAAAGGGGGGTGAGAATGGTTTAACAACTTGAAGAATATAATCAGTGTCACTGAATTGTACATGTAGAATCTGTTGAATTGGTATATGTTTTGCTGTGGATATTCTCAGTGACAAGAGCAAAATAAATAACTTTTTTAAAAAAGCTTGTGAGCAGCCATTTAAGATACAACTATTGGTCTCTCCTCATCAGGAGCAAAAGAGAAAGAAGGAAACCAAAGTCTCAGAGAAGAAGCTAATCTACAAGGCTAATAGCTTACACAAGCCACAGCCTCATCTACCAGGAGTCCAAAAGAACTAGGTAGTGCCTGGCTACCACTACTGACCATTCCAATCGGGGCCACAATAGATGAACCCTGATAGAAGAGGAGAAAAAAATGTGGGACAGAACTCAAATTCTTAAAAAATTCAGACTTACTGGACCAGTTAAGACTAGAGGACTCCCTGAGACTATTGCCCTGAGATACTCTTTAAACCTGGAACTGAAAATATCCCCTGAGGTCACCTTTTAGTGAAATAACAGATTGGCTCATAAAATAAAGAATATTATCCATGAGTGCTGTGCTCCATTAAAACACCATCTGCATGAGGCCAAAAGGTCAACAATGACTCTAAAGCAGAGATTAAAAATTAACTTGGCAGGGAAACTAGAGTATTGGAAGTAGAACAACCAGAGTGCAATGAAAGAGAATGTTGATACATTGTGAAAAATGTAACTAATGTCACCAAACAATTTGTATAGAAATTGTTAAATGAAGACCTCATCTGCTGTGTTAACTGTCAAAGACAGCACAACAAAATGCTTTTTTTTAAAAAAAAGGACTATGGCATGTTTAAACAAAAGCAAAATGCACATTGTGGTACGAATGTAGCATGTACATGCGAAGAACCCAAACCAAAAAACCAAACCTGTTACTATCAAGTCGATTCTGACTCATAGCGAGCGACCCCATAGGAGAGAGTAAAACTGCCCCCATAGGGTTTTCAAGGAGCAGCTGGTGGAGTCAAACTGCCAAACTTTTGGTTAGCACATGTAAAGAGGCAGTGGAAAATGTTACAATGGATAAAGCTAGAAAACTCAGGTGGATTCATATTAACAAAGACCTTACATGCCACACTAAGGAGTTTTACATTTATCTTATAGGCAATGGGAGCCATTCAAGAATTTTAAACAGGAAAATGATCAATGTGGTATTTGTACTTTAGATAGACCAGTGTGCCAGCAGTGTATGTAGATTGTAGAGAATGAACTGGAGGAAGAAAGAATGAAGAGAAAGTTAAGGCAACAAGACTTCGAAGATAAAAGATGATGGTTAGATGATGAGACAATTTATATGGGAGATGATTAAAGCCTGAACAAAGATGTAGCTAGGGGATGAAAAAAGAGGAATGGTCATAGAGATATTTAGCCAAGCTAATCTACTGGACCTTGAATCGAAGATATTGCAAAGTTTTTTAACCAAGATAAGGAATACAGGAGGAGAAGCAGTTTATAGAAAAAGACCATAATAGATTTAAATAAAGTGAATGTGCAGTATGCAATTGGAACTATACACCTGGGTATTTGTCAGCTTTTTTTTTTTTTTTTCTTGTTTTGCAGTGATGCTACATAACAAACTACCCTCAAAGCTCATTGGCTTAAAACAAAAACATTTCTTCTCATGCTTCCAAGTCTTTGAGTTGGCTGGGACAGTTCTTTTCCATTTTGGTGCTCAGGGTAGAGAAGCAATGGCTACCTGAGCCGTGTTCTTCTCACAGTAGAAGTCAGACAGAGGTGTGAATGGAATGCTCCAGTGTTTTTTAAGTCTTAGACTTTTAACTGGTACACTGTCACTTCCACCTATGTTCCACTGAACAAAGCAAGGCAACTGATAAAGTCCAACATCAATAGAGCAAGGAAGTATATTCCTTCCATGGAGGTGGTTTGTGTGTGTTGGTGTGTGTGAATATTTTCTGGACAATGGTCTAATCTACCATGGTTCAGCAGTTTGAATCCACCAGGCGCTACTTGGAAACTCTATGGGGCAGTTCTACTCTGTCCTGTGGGGTCGCTATGAGTGGGAATCGACTCAACGGCACTGGGTTTTTGTTTTTTTTTTTTTATTTTACCATGGTTCAGAATGAAAAAAGAATTCTGGGTTGGAGATACATGTTTGGAAGACATCCACATATCAATGCTGGAACTGTGAATTTTTCAATTTTAATGAAAAACGAAAGTGTGGATCTTGAGAAAATAATAAGTTTTAAAGAACTGATGGAGAGAGGTGTCAGTGAAATTTGATTAAAAGGGGAGTGCTAATGAATAAGGAAGACTGAGGAAGAATTGACGCCTTTGAATTGCGGTGTTGGTGAAGAATATTGGATATACCATGGACTGCCGAAAGAACGGACAGATCTGTCTTAGAAGAAGTACAACCAGAATGCTCCTTGGAAGCAAGGATGGTGAGGCTGCGTCTCACATACTTTGGACATGTTTTCAGGAGAGATCAGTACCTGGAGAATGACATCATGCTTGGTAAAGTAGAGGGTCAGCAAAAAAGAGGAAGACCCTTGATGAGATGGATTGACACAGTGGCTACAACAATGCACTCAAGCATAACAACAATTGTGAGGATGACACAGGACCAGGCAGTGTTTCATACTGTTGTGCTGAGGGTTGCTATGACTCAGAACTGACTCAACAGCATCTAACAATAACAAGAGAAGCACTCAAATGCAGAATGTCCAAGAAACCTAGAGAGGAATACTTCCAGAAAGAGTATGTTGCCAACAATATCAAATCACCAGCGGACAAGAAGGATGAGGACATAGAATTATCTATTGGATGTAACGATCAGCATGCACTGACGACCGTGTCATAAGCATTGAAGTGGTAGTGATTTTGTGCTACAATAACGCAAGTGGTTTGAAGGAAAGTAGGAATTAACCATTACGCCAAATTCTGGTGGAAAGTTCAGAATAAATAAAAGACAAACTTTTTATGGGAAATAGAAAGAACAAGACCATGTTTTTGTTAGTTACTGTCAAGTCGATTTCATCTCATGGTGGCCTCATGTGTGCAAAATAGAACTACTCCTAGTTTTCAAGGCTGTGACCTTTTGGAAGTAGATTGCCAGGCCTGTCTTCCTAATAGAGCCTATTAAATTTCAAGAACTGGGCACCAGGAAAAGCGTTCAAGTTGGGAGGGTTGGCAGTGCCTTTTTGAGCCTCTTCAAAAAAAAAAAAAAAAGCATTCCCCGGTCTATATTTGATATTTTTAATTTCCCTGTCATATATTTAAGAGATTGATGTGTAAGTTCTCATAATTTTTATGCCTTTTTAACATGTGAACCATGTAATTTACTCTCTTCGTTCAGAATTTGTTCATCAAACCACTTTCAGATTATAAACTGGCTTCACATGTGGAGTACTCTAATGGGAGACAGTAGGTTAGGAAGAGAACATGAGTTCTTTTCATTTATTTTTCATGTAAATTTAATAAATTACCTTTTTTGGTTTTCACATTGAATTCTTCTGAATCTGCTTAGTGTGACTTCAACTCTGACGCACCCAAGCTCTGGGAATTGATAAAAGTCAAGCCCCATGCCGAAGGCGGATTCGCAGTAAGCAAGGTAAGCACGGGGTTATTGTACTTACTAATCTGTAGTGAGCAATTAGTAAGTAAGCACAAGTAAGCCTGTGCTTACCCTGTTTACTGGGTAATTTGTCCCTGTCAAGGATTGCAAATTTGAAGACGCTTTGAGTCTGTAGGAAGGTCATGTGGAATTGGGAGAGAGACGGATGCCAGCCGTGCCTAGAAGCAGAATCTTGATGTAGTAAAAACTGTTCATTACAGATGATCTAGTAACCAAGGTAAGCACCATGTTTAATTTGCCTATCGGATAATTCACCCCTGCCCCTGGCCCTCGATGGAGGTCAGTGTCTCAGGTACATGCCTATTTTGATAACACTTTGGCCTCACTCATGACTCTTTCACATTTCTATAGGAATGTATTTTGAAGTTTCCGAGGAATGCTGAATGCTCAGCTTTTGCCAAAAATTATCAACGTCCCTTTCTCCAGAAGGCTTGGAAACCTGACTACATGAACAGAAAAAGCAGCTTTGGATTGATTCGAAATCAGAGTTTTGTCATCTGTTACACTGAAAAGGTGCTGAGCTTAAGGATGCCTGTCTGTGAGTTAGTGAAGTTTCTCACCAGAAAGTACAACTAGAAAGAAATGATGCCAGAAAGATGATAAACTAGGAGAATAAGAAGAGCTTGAGGTCAAGACACCAGGAGTCTAATTGATACAAATAAAAAACATGCAAGTATCACGGCAGTAAGAGAGTCAGAGAACCTTAAAACTAAGAGGTTGTGGTTAGAGTGTGTAGTGCTAACCTAGACTTCTATTTGGTTGGGCAGCTGGGTGGGTGTGTACACATGCTCCCTAGGCACCTTGTTGCCATTGATGCTGGTGTCCGTCTCTTTATTCCTCAGCACTTCCTTCCTACTAAAAATTTTCACTCTGTCACATTCAATATGGGAATGGATTCTCTCAAATTATGTGTTATTCTTCATTTTGTCTTTATATTATGAGTTTATTAATGCATATTATCCTTTTGAATAATATGTGTGTACATTTAGGCTTCTATACTATATGAATCTTAGATTAGCATATGTCTTTGTAGTCCCTAGGCACCCAAGCAGAAATCATTCAACTGGAGGTCTAGTTGAATGATTGAAGCCTATATGTTGATATCACATCATAACTCCTACTTTACATGGGAAAAGCTAAGGCATAGAGAAATACAAAGTTATAAGATATCTATCTGATTAAGAAGATAAAAATAAACTAGTGTTACTCTCATTCCACCAAAACTTTAGTGGGAAATGTTGCCATTAAAGAAGCTATATTTTGGCCAAGATTTCTCAGTGGAAAGAACCAAACCAAAACCAAACCCACTGCCATTGAGTGGATTCCAACTCATAGCAACCCTATAAGACAGAGGTGAACTGTCCCACTGAGTTTCCAACGAGCACCTGGTGGATTCGAACTGCTGACATTTACGGTAGGCAGCCATAGCACGTAACCACTACACCACCAGGGCTTTCAGTGGAAAGAAGAGTGGCTTAATTTGCTTTCAGTAAGCACAACTATTCTCCATCTATGAAATTATACTTATCCTTCAAGGATTGGCTTAAATACTGTCTCCAATCAAAGCATTCCTAAATTTCCCTACCAGGATTTATCCTTCCTTCTTTTGAATCACCTGCAGATATATAAGAATCACCTGGGGATACTGTTAAACTGTAGATTGTGATTCAGTATATCTGGGGTGAAAATGCAAATTCTCAGCAGGGGATCAAACCAGAAAGTATTGGTTCAAAGCCCTGTTTTGAATACAGCAAGGAAACTTGAGCCTACATTTTGTCCTGTAATGTGTACTATAGTTAATGACTTAAAAGTGTTCCCCCAAATTAGAAATATATATAATATGTAAATATATATCTCTACATAAATATATATAAAGTAATTGATATAAGGATTTCTACCTCTGCAAATCCTACTTGGCAAAATTTAGGTTGAACCATGTGAAATTACTGTTATTCAACTTTTTTGTTAACTTTACAAAAAATGGCAGCTTTATATGGGTCCACCAAAATAAAAATACTAGAAATCCTCTGCTTGCCAAATTCAGAAAATTACAGATATTTCTATCTCTGAAAAATGTATCTAAATACCCAACTACTCTTATAATCGAATAGCAATATAATACAATAATAATTATAATATTTTTTTCTAAATGATAAAAAAAAATTCACCATCACAGTAGCTTCCTTTTCATTTAAATTTCTGCATCAGATGTTTTATACCAGAAAATCGCAAAATATTGTCATATGCTTATATAATATGCTATTTAAAAGAAATACCTTTTTTAGCAAATGTCCGCTTGTAGCTGCATAAGAATTTTGTTGCTGGTCATTCCTCCATCTACCTGCAGATGGCTGAGTGGAATTCCGCAGTCGCGGTTCATGGCCTCCAAAATCTTAAATAAACCAAACGCAATTATATAATTAAATTACTTCACAGCAATATCTTGGAAAATGGCAATCTTCCACTCCAAAGCCCTCAACTTCTTCTGCATACATAACTGGGTTTAAGTTTATAAAGTTAAAAATTTTGGAAAATGGATAGATTAGCTATAGATAGGTAGATACATTATAGATATATGCACCTGGTACAAAAATGCTATCAATATAAGAAAAGGCATTGTGAACCAACCAAAAAACCAAACCCACTGCCATTGAATCAATTCGACTCAGAGTGACCCTACAGGACAGAGTAGAACTGCCCTATAGAGTTTCCAAGGAGCGCTTGGTGGATTTGAACTACCAACCTTTTGGTTAGCAGCCACAGCACTTAACCACTACACCACCAGGGTGTCCCATTGTGAACCAGTCTGCTAATAATATCAAAATGAACTCCTTAGGCCACAAATTTATGCACAATTGTAAACGGCAAAAGAAATTTACAATTTCTTCCATCTTTGTTCTCTCCTTCTAAATGCATTATATATAAAGAAATTGCTTATCTCATAAATGAACCCATCTTGTATATCTTAACAGTTTCCTGAATGTCATCTCCAAAGAGCTAGTCAAATGACAAACTACAAGAACTCAAAATAATAACAAAAACAGGAACATTGTAAAAATTGGTAAGTTTACTCACCATTTGAAATTGAGGACTCTTTGTAAAAAAAAAGGTTTTTTTGCAGAAGATCTTTTCTGCAAAGCCAAGGGAGACTAACCAAATCTATAATAAGTCAGACGTTTACCCTTTGCTTTACAAAAGAATCCCAACCTTATTTATGTTATACCCATCTGGGTTGCTAAGAAACGGAATTAATTTTCTGAGGGACTCAAGTCAGAGCTGGAAAAAAAACAAAAACAAAAAATTGAAACTGGGACCTCTAATTGTTGCCAAAAACCTAGCAACAAGGCAACTAAGTCCCATGCTGTTTTTGCAAAGGTTAAAAAACCAGCATAATAGAAAGCCGATACCCAGTAAATACCCAGTGAGAGAGGGAGAGAAAGAACCATTTGTTTCCAGGATAAGAGCGTGTCTTGGCAACTCACTTTTTTTATTTGTTTAACAGTCTCCTTTACAAATCAATGTGAGCTTAATATTTAACATGAACATGATGCTGGAAAGCAATTTTAACACTTTTAATTACTTGATCTTAAAAAGAGTATGTTAGTTTCCTCCAAGGTCATTCTATAAGGCAAATGAGGCAGAAATAAGCAGATTACAAATTCTTCTTCCTGATCTATGGCTTAACCTACTGATTTTTGCTAAATAATTTATAAAGAAAGCTCTCTATTTTTTTGATCAAATCCTACACTCAATACATGTATATCTCTTAGCGTTTCCAAGGAACGGCTGGTGGATTTGAACTGCCAGTCTTTTGGTTAGCAGCTGCTCTTAACCACTGTGACAACAGGGCTCAAGAACTCCTTTATTTTTAAAACTAAGCTCAGCACCCTTATAAAATTTTAGAAAACCAAACATCAATTAATGTATTCAGTCAACATTAAAGTTTCCAATGATTTCATAAAAGTCATAGTTTTATTTTGTTTTTGCTTTATAATTTGGTTTGATTTGGGCTTGTGATTTACTTGCATTTAGTCCAAGATTTCCTATATCCGAGTCACTTCTCTTGTTTTTAAAATTACCCGGAACCCAGTGCCCTGGAGTCGATTACCGACTAATAGCGACCCTATAGGACAGAGTAGATCTGCCCCATAGAGTTTCCAAGAAGCGCCTGGCGGATTCGAACTGCCAACCCTTTGGTTAGCAGCCGTAGCACTTAACCACTACGCCACCAGGGTTTCCTGCTTTTAAAATGGAATATAAAATTTCTTGGACAAATATCCGCAATAGCCAGAGTCTACTTTAACTGTTACTTCGTTCAAAACAAAAGGTTGCCGCTGGGTGGCAGTGCATTCCTCATTATTTTGTCCAGTTTATGAACAAGGGAAACCCTTGTGGTGCTGTGTCTGAAGAGCTTGGCTCGCTAACCAAAAGGTCGGCAGTTTGAATTCACCAGCTGCCCATTGGAAACTCTATGAGGTAGTTATACTCTGTCCTATAGGGTCAATTGCTATGAGTCAGAATTGACTCAACAGCAATGGATTTGGTATTTTTATAAACAAATAAACTGGATAAACTTGTACTGTTTTCCCTGATGTTTAATTTTATAAGTATTTTTCCTCAAAAAAAAAAAAAAAAAAGAGAATGGAATTGAATAGGCTTAATTTCTGAACAATTTTTTAAAAAATAGAATCACTATGGCTTAAGGGGACTTCTAAGTCAATTGGCAAAATAATTCTATTATGAAAACATTCTGCATCCCACTTTGAAATATGGCATCTGGGGTCTTAAATGCTAACAAGCGGCCATCTAAGATGCATCAATTGGTCTCAGCCCACCTGGATCAAAGGAGAATGAAGAACACCAAGGTCACACGATAACTATGAGCCCAAGAGACAGAAAGGGCCACAGGAACCAGAGACATACATCATCCAGAGACCAGAAGAACTAGATGGTGCCCGGCCACAACCGATGACTGCCCTGACAGGGAGCACAACAGAGAACCCCTGAGGGAGCAAGAGATCAGTGGGATGCAGACCCCAAATTCTCATAAAAAGACCAGACTTAATGGTCTGACTGAGACTGGAGGAATCCCGGCGGTCATGATCCCCAAACCTTCTGTTGGCCCAGGACAGGAACCATTCCCGAAGACAACTCATCAGACATGGAACGGACTGGACAGTGGGTAGGAGAGAGATGCTGATGAAGAGTGAGCTACTGGTATTTTTATTGAGCTTCAAGTGGACACTTGAGACTGTGTTGGCATCTCCTGTCTGGAGGGGAGATGGGAGGGTAGAGAGGGTTAGAAACTGGCAAAACTGTCACGAAAGGAGAGACTGGAACGGCTGACTCATTAGGGGGAGAGTAAGTGGGAGTATGGAGTAAGGTGTATATAAGCTTATATGTGACAGACTGATTTGATTTGTAAACGTTCACTTGAAGCTCAATAAAAATTATTAAAAAAAAATAGAATCAACCTATCCCTATGCAATGAACAATTTTAATATTACATGCAAGTAAAGTTTTGCTGAAGATCATTCAAAGCAGTTGTAGCAGTACATTGACAGGGAACTGCCAGAAATTCAAGCCCGATTCAGATGAGGATGTGGAATGACGGGTATCGTTGCTGATGTCACATGGATCTTGGATGAAAGCAAAGAATGCAAGAAAGATGTTTACCTGTGTTTTATTGACTATGCAAAAGCATTCGCTGTGTGGGTCATAACAAATTATAGATAACATTGCAAAGAATGAAAATTCCAGAACACTTAATTGTGTTCACGGGGAACCTGTGCATAGACAAAGAGGCAGTAGTTCAAACTGAGCAAGGCCATAATGCGTGGTTTAAAATCGAGAAAGATGTGTGTCAGGGTTGCATCCTTTCACCATGCTTATTCCATCTGTATGCTGAGCAAGTAATCCAAGAAACCGGACTGTATGGGAGAAGAAGAACGAGGCCTCAGGACTGGAGGAAGACTCACTAACAACCTGCATTGCAGATGACACAACCTTGCTAGCTGAAAGTGAAGAGGGCTTGAAGCACTTAATAATGAAGATCAAAGACTCAGCCTTCAATATGAATTACGCCTCAAAATAAATAAAACAAAAATCCTCACAATAAGCAACATCATGATAAACAGAGAAAATACTGAAGGTGTCAAGAATTCCATTTTACTTGGATCCGCAATCAACAGCCATGGAAGCAGCAGTCAAGAAATCAAACGACATATTGCATGGGTCAAATCTGCTTACAAAAGACCTCTTTAAATTGTTAA
Source organism: Elephas maximus indicus (assembly GCF_024166365.1). Lineage (NCBI taxonomy): Eukaryota > Metazoa > Chordata > Mammalia > Proboscidea > Elephantidae > Elephas > Elephas maximus. The sequence goes on along the minus strand of NC_064826.1, from coordinate 73,194,719 downwards.
AAACAGGGGGCGGAGCCAAGATGGCGGACTAGGCAGACGCTACCTCGGATCCCTCTTACAACAAAGACACGGAAAAACAAGTGAATCGATCACATACATAACAATCTACGAACCCTGAACAACAAACACAGATTTAGAGACGGAGAACGAACTAATACGGGGAAGCAGCGATTGTTTCCAGAGCCTGGAGCCAGCGTACCAGTCAGGTACGGCACAAGCACAGAGAGTGGCTCCACCCCCCTGAACTAACCCCGGGAGGGGGACCAGCCGGTTCCACGGGCGGCGTGGGACGCAGCCGGTAGGAGAAGTCCCTGGGAGGCAGTGACTGGTCTTGGAGCAGAAAGAGCAGCATCCGAGACGGGGAACCGTCCCGCAGGGATTTGGACTGGACGCAGGTACGGCATAAACACGGAGAGTTGCTCCACCCCCCTGAACTAACCCCGGGAGGGGGACCAGCTGGTTCCACGGGTGGCGTGGGACGCAGCCGGTAGGAGAAGTCCCTGGGAGGCAGCGGCTGGTATTGGAGCGGGGAGAACAGCGTCCCAGCCGGGACACTCGGTCACGGCACAAGCACGGGGACCTGCTCCACCCATCTGAACTAACCCCGGGAGGAGGCCCAACTGGTTCTCGAGGGCGGCAGGGCCACGTGGCTGGAGGGACGAGAAATCCCCGGGAGGCAGCGACTGATTTTGGAGTCGAGAGTGCACCGTCCCAGTAGGGGAGCCTCGACGCTGGGCGTGGGGCTGGAAGCAGAGGATCTGACCGTGACTCCAGCGGGCCAGACCCCCCGGGGGCAATCTCCACACAGCCAGCACACATAGGCGACGCGCCCCGCGGGAGTCTCAGATATAATAGTCATTCCAAGCAAGACAAGCAACTCTGGCTATATTCTGAGGTGCTACTCGCCTATCTCTCTGTTCCCTCCCCCACCCTCCCCAGGCGGCTTCATTAACATCTGAATAGCCTGAGCCAGAGGGAGAACTCTGATAGGGATCTGACTGCATTTTTTTTTAGTGGATTTTCTGGAAAAACTAGTTTCCCAGTGATGGCTCGGAGACAACAATCCATATCAAACCACTTAAAGAAGCAGACCATGACAGCTTCTCCAACCCCCCAAACAAAAGAATCAAAATCTTTCCCAAATGAAGATACAATCTTGGAATTATCAGATACAGAATATAAAAAACTAATTTACAGAATGCTTAATGATATCACAAATGAAATTAGGATAACTGCAGAAAAAGCCAAGGAACACACTGATAAAACTGTTGAAGAACTCAAAAAGATTATTCAAGAACATAGTGGAAAAATTAATAAGTTGCAAGAATCCATAGAGAGACAACATGTAGAAATCCAAAAGATTAACAATAAAATAACAGAATTAGACAACGCACTAGGAAGTCAGAGGAGAGACTCGAGCAATTAGAATGCAGACTGGGACATCTGGAGGACCAGGGAATCAACACCAACATAGCTGGAAAAAAATCAGATAAAAGAATTTAAAAAAATGAAGAAACCCTAAGAATTATGTGGGACTCTATCAAGAAGGATAACCTGCGGGTGATTGGAGTCCCAGAACACGGAGGGGGGACAGAAAACACAGAGAAAATAGTTGAAGAACTCCTGACAGAAAACTTCCCTGACATCATGAAAGACGAAAGGATATCTATCCAAGATGCTCATCGAACCCCATTTAAGACTGATACAAAAAGAAAAACACCAAGACATATTATCATCAAACTCACCAAAACCAAAGATAAACAGAAAATTTTAAAAGCAGACAGGGAGAAAAGAAAGGTTTCCTTCAAGGGAGAATCAGTAAGAATATGTTCTGACTACTCAGCAGAAACCATGCAGGCAAGAAGGGAATGGGACGACATATACAGAACACTGAAGGAGAAAAACTGCCAGCCAAGGATCATATATCCAGCAAAACTCTCTCTGAAATATGAAGGCGAAATTAAGATATTTACAGACAAACACAAGTTTAGAGAATTTGCAAAAACCAAACCAAAGCTACAAGAAATACTAAAGGATATTGTTTGGTCAGAGAACCAATAATATCAGATACCAGCACAACACAAGGTCACAAAACAGAACGTCCTGGTATCAACTCAAATAGGGAAATCACAAAAACAAATTAAGATTAATTAAAAAAAAAAATACACATAACAGGGAATCATGGAAGTCAATAGGTAAAAGATCACAATAATCAAAAAGAGGGACTAAACACAGGAGGCATTGAACTGCCATATGGAGAGTGATACAAGGCGATATAGAACAATACAAGTTAGGTTTTTACTTAGAAAAATAGGGGTAAACAATAAGGTAACCACAAAAAGGTATAACAACTGTATAACTCAAGATAAAAACCAAGAAAAACGTAACGACTCAACTAACATAAAGTCAAGCACTATGAAAATGAGGATCTCACAATTTACTAAGAAAAACGCCTCAGCACAAAAAAGTATGTGGAAAAATGAAATTGTCAACAACACACATAAAAAGACATCAAAATGACAGCACTAAAAACTTATTTATCTATAATTACCCTGAATGTAAATGGACTAAATGCACCAATAAAGAGACAGAGAGTCACAGACTGGATAAAGAAACACGATCCATCTATATGCTGCCTACAAGAGACACACCTTAGACTTAGAGACACAAACAAACTAAAACTCAAAGGATGGAAAAAAGTATATCAAGCAAACAATAAGCAAAAAAGAAGAGGGGTAGCAATATTAATTTCTGACAAAATAGACTTTAGACTTAAATCCACCACAAAGGATAAAGAAGGACACTATATAATGATAAAAGGGACAATTGATCAGGAAGACATAACCATATTAAATATTTATGCACCCAATGACAGGGCTGCAAGATACATAAATCAAATTTTAACAGAATTGAAAAGCGAGATAGATACCTCCACAATTATAGTAGGAGACTTCAACACACCACTTTCGGAGAAGGACAGGACATCCAGTAAGAAGCTCAACAGAGATACGGAAGATCTAATTACAACAATAGACCAACTTGACCTCATTGACTTATACAGAACTCTCCACCCAACTGCTGCAAAGTATACTTTTTTTTCTAGCACACATGGAACATTCTCTAGAATAGACCACATATTAGGTCATAAAACAAACCTTTGCAGAGTCCAAAACATCGAAATATTACAAAGCATCTTCTCCGACCACAAGGCAATAAAACTAGAGATCAATAACAGAAAAACTAGGGAAAAGAAATCAAATACTTGGAAACTGCACAATACCCTGCTGAAAAAAGACTGGGTTATAGAAGACATTAAGGAGGGAATAAGGAAATTCATAGAAAGCAATGAGAATGAAAATACTTCCTATCAAAACCTCTGGGACACAGCAAAAGCAGTGCTCAGAGGCCAATTTATATCAATAAATGCACACATACAAAAAGAAGAAAGAGCCAAAATCAGAGAACTGTCCCTACAACTTGAACAAATAGAAAGTGAGCAACAAAAGAATCCATCAGGCACCAGAAGAAAACAAATAATAAAAATTAGAGCTGAACTAAATGAATTAGAGAACAGAAAAACAATTGAAAGAATTAACAAAGCCAAAAGCTGGTTTTTTGAAAAAATTAACAAAATTGATAAACCATTGGCTAGACTGACTAAAGAAATACAGGAAAGGAAACAAATAACCCGAATAAGAAATGAGAAGGACCACATCACAACAGAACCAAATGATATTAAAAGAATCATTTCAGATTATTATGAAAAATTGTACTCTAACAAATTTGAAAACCTAGAAGAAATGGATGAATTCTTGGAAAAACACTACCTACCTAAACTAACACATTCAGAAGTAGAACAACTAAATAGACCCATAACAAAAAAAGAGATTGAAACGGTAATCAAAAAACTCCCAACAAAAAAAAGCCCTGGCCCGGACGGCTTCACTGCAGAGTTCTACCAAACTTTCAGAGAAGAGTTAACACCACTACTACTAAAGGTATTCCAAAGCATAGAATATGACGGAATACTACCCAACTCATTCTATGAAGCCACCATCTCCCTGATACCAAAACCAGGTAAAGACATTACAAAAAAAGAAAATTATAGACCTATATCCCTCATGAACATTGATGCAAAAATCCTCAACAAAATTCTAGCCAATAGAATCCAACAACACATCAAAAAAATAATTCACCATGATCAAGTGGGATTTATACCAGGTATGCAAGGCTGGTTTAATATCAGAAAAACCATTAATGTAATCCATCACAAAAATGAAACAAAAGACAAAAACCACATGATCTTATCAATTGATGCAGAAAAGGCATTTGACAAAGTCAACACCCATTTATGATAAAAACTCTCACCAAAATAGGAATTGAAGGAAAATTCCTCAACATAATAAGGGGCATCTATGCAAAGCCAACAGCCAATATCACTCTAAATGGAGAGAACCTGAAAGCATTTCCCTTGGGAACGGGAACCAGACAAGGATGCCCTTTATCACCGCTCTTATTCAACATCGTGTTGGAAGTCTTAGCCAGGGCAATTAGGCTAGACAAAGAAATAAAAGGTATCCGGACTGGCAAGGAAGAAGTAAAGTTATCACTATTTGCAGATGACATGATTATATACACAGAAAACCCTAAGGAATCCTCCAGAAAACTACTGAAACTAATAGAAGAGTTTGGCAGAGTCTCAGGTTATAAAATAAACATACAAAAATCACTTGGATTCCTCTACATCAACAAAAAGAACACCAAAGAGGAAATAACCAAATCAATACCATTCACAGCAGCCCCCAAGAAGATAAGATACTTAGGAATAAATCTTACCAAGGATGTAAAAGACCTATACAAAGAAAACTACAAAGCTCTACTACAAGAAATTCAAAAGGACATACTTAAGTGGAAAAACATACCCTGCTCATGGATAGGAAGACTTAACATAGTAAAAATGTTTATTCTACCAAAAGCCATCTATACATTTAACGCACTTCCGATCCAAATTCCAATGTCATATTTTAAGGGGATAGAGAAACAAATCACTAATTTCATATGGAAGGGAAAGAAGCCCCGGATAAGCAAAGCACTACTGAAAAAGAAGAAGAAAGTGGGAGGCCTCACCTTACCTGACTTCAGAACCTATTGTACAGCCACAGGAGTCAAAACAGCCTGGTATTGGTACAACAACAGACACATAGACCAATGGAACAGAATTGAGAACCCAGACATAGATCCATCCACGTATGAGCAGCTGATATTTGACAAAGGACCAGTGTCAATTAACTGGGGAAAAGATAGCCTTTTTAACAAATGGTGCTGGCATAACTGGATATCCATTTGCAAAAAAATGAAACAGGATCCATACCTCACACCATGCACAAAAACTAACTCCAAGTGGATCAAAGACCTAAACATAAAGACTAAAACGATAAAGATCATGGAAGAAAAAATTGGGACAACCCTAGGAGCCCTAATACAAGGTATAAACAGAATACAAAACATTACCAAAAATGATGAAGAGAAACCCGATAACTGGGAGCTCCTAAAAATCAAACACCTATGCTCATCTAAAGACTTCTCCAAAAGAGTAAAAAGACCACCTACAGACTGGGAAAGAATTTTCAGCTATGACATCTCAGACCAGCACCTGATCTCTAAAATCTACATGATTCTGTCAAAACTCAACCACAAAAAGACAAACAACCCAATCAAGAAGTGGGCGAAGGATATGAACACACATTTCACTAAAGAAGATATTCAGGCAGCCAACAGATACATGAGAAAATGCTCTCGATCATTAGCCATTAGAGAAATGCAAATTAAAACTACCATGAGATTCCATCTCACACCAGCAAGGCTGGCATTAATCCAAAAAACACAAAATAATAAATGTTGGAGAGGATGCGGAGAGATTGGAACTCTCATACACTGCTGGTGGGAATGTAAAATGGTATAACCACTTTGGAAATCTATCTGGCGTTATCTTAAACAGTTAGAAATAGAACTACCATACAACCCAGAAATCCCACTCCTAGGAATATACCCTAGAGATACAAGAGCCTTCATACAAACAGATATATGCACACCCACGTTTATTGCAGCTCTGTTTACAATAGCAAAAAGTTGGAAGCAACCAAGGTGTCCATCAACGGATGAATGGGTAAATAAATTGTGGTATATTCACACAATGGAATACTACGCATCGATAAAGAACAGTGACGAATCTCTGAAACATTTCATAACATGGAGGAACCTGGAAGGCATTATGCTGAGCGAAATTAGTCAGAGGCAAAAGGACAAATATTGTATAAGACCACTATTATAAGATCTTGAGTAATAGTAAACCTGAGAAGAACACATACTTTTGTGGTTACGAGGCGGGGAGGGAGGGAGAGTGGGAGAGGGTTTTTTATTGATTAATCAGTAGACAAGAACTGCTTTAGGTGAAGGGAAAGACAACACTCAATACATGGAAGGTCAGCTCATTTGGACTGGACCAAAAGCAAAGAAGTTTCCGGGATAAAATGAATGCTTCAGAGGTCAGCGGAGCAAGCGCGGGGGTCTGGGGAACATGGTTTGCGGGGACTTCTAAGTCAATTGGCAAAATAATTCTATAATGAAATCATTCTGCATCCCACTTTGAAATGTGGCGTCTGGGGTCTTAAATGCTAACAAGCGGCCATCTAAGATGCATCAATTGGTCTCAACCCACCTGGAGCAAAGGAAAATGAAGAACACCAAGGCCACACGACAACTAAGAGCACAAGAGACAGAAAGGGCCACATGAACCAGAGACCTACATCATTCTGAGACCAGAAGAACTAGTTGGTGCCCGGCCACAATCAATGACTGCCCTGACAGGGAGCACAGCAGAGGACCCCTGAGGGAGCAGATCAGTGGGATACAGACCCCAAATTCTCATAAAAAGACCAAACTTAATGGTCTGACTGAGACTGGAGGAATCCCGGCGGCCATGCTCCCCAGACCTTCAGTTGACACAGGACAGGAACCATCCCCGAAGACAACTCAGCAGAAATGAAAGGGACTGGTCAGCGGGTGGGAGAGAGACGCTGATGAAGAGTGAGCTAATTATATCAGGTGGACACTTGAGATTGTGTTGGCAACTCTTGTCTGGAGGGGGGATGGGAGGATAGAGAGAGAGGGAAGCCGGCAAAATTGTCAAGAAAGGAGAGACTGAAAGGGCTGACTCAAGAGGGGGAGAGCAAGTGGGAGTAGGGAGTGAGATGTATGTAAACTTATATGTCACAGACTGATTGGATTTGTAAACGTTCACTTGAAGCTTAATAAAAGTTATTAAAAAAATTGTTAAAAACAAAGATGTCACTTGGAGGACTGAGGTGTGCCTAACCCAAACCACGGTGTTTTTGATCACCTCATATGCATGCAAAAGCTGGATGATGAATAAGGAAGACAGAAGAAGAATTGATGGCTTTGAATTATGGTGTTGGCAACGAATATTGAATATACCATGGACTGCCAGAAGAACGAACAAGTCTTTCTTGGAAGAAGTATGGCCAGAGTGCTCCTTGGAAGTGCAAGGATGGCGAGACTTCGTCTTACATACTTTGGACATGTTATCAGAAGGGACCAGTCCTTGGAGAAGGACCTTGTGCTTGGTGAAGTTCAGCATTAGCGAAAAGGAGAAAAACCCTCAACGAAATGGATTGACACAGTAGCTGCAACAATGGGCTCAACTGTAGCAATAATTGTGAGGATGGCACAGGACCAGGCAGTGTTTCGCTCTGTTCTACATGGGGTAGCTATGAGTCAGAACAGACTCAGTGGCACCTAACAACAACATCCCTATGCTACCTTATTTTATTACCCCCCTTTTTTTTGCATAGAGATACATATGATTCTTTATCAAAAGCACATTTTCAAGTACCTATTAATGTTCAGTGCACTGTTATTAGTTGTTTGGAATGCAAAAGATATATAACATGGCCCCAGCTTTCAAGAAAATTATAGTAAATGGTTAGAAAATATATGAACCAATAAGACGTATCACAAGACAAGGTATTAAATGCCAGGTGATGGGTCTTGACAATTACTATCATAGGAAAATGAGTGGGAAATAGATCCCTGAAGTTTGAGAATGTCCCCAAACACTTCTTAGAGCAATTAAGACCAATACTGACCCACAATGATGGAAAAGTACTGAATGAAAGGGCTTTGGATGAATGCACAGCATAAGCAGCTAACTGGAATTCTCTTTAATGTTTTCATAAATGCATTCCTAGAACTTTTTGGTAGGAAAATATTATCTTATAGCTAACAGACTCAAATATGTAGAATCATCCAAAAATCTATTCTTAGGTAAATAACTTTGAGGATATAATAAAATTTTACTACACATGAATATACATGGAATGTGCAAGGATCTGTTTCTTAGCTTCCATAAACAGAAGGAACATTATTCTGATTGGAAGGTAACATGTCCCAGCATATGAAAACAACACTCTGATTTTTACATGTCTAGGTACTTTTGAAGAAAATTACTTAACACATTCATACAAATCAATTAACTTAAAATTTCAGTGTAAAAATAATCTTGCATTATAACAGGTAACTGTAATTTGAAATACTCGATAAGATAATAAGAAAGTAAAACTGGTTTTAAATCATAAGAAAATAAGAATGAAAGTGTTTCTTGACAGAGGAATAATATTAACTGCTGCAATAATGTAGCAGAACAATTTAACTTCCATTTCAGCTCTCTATCCATTTTCCAAATCAGAAATATCAAATATCGGTAGAAAAAAAAAGTCGGAGTTTAAGATAGGTAAGGAGATAATCAAACAACATAGTATTTACATGAATTCCGGTTTTTAAAACCGTATGAATTACATATCAGAACAATGAGAGGACTAGCAGTTGGAAATGAGGGGGTACCATTTGGAAACTTGTTGAGAGGACAAGGAGCTATAAGGCTGAATATTGGAAATGAGACATGCCTGAGTTTACCCTTGAAACAGTTGTGCAAATTCGACCTCTTTGTGGTCAATATCTGACATGTCATGCAGTGTGGGTTAAGGAACTGATTTTATTGGGTTAACAAATTTAAAGCCAAAAATAATGGGGGAGAGGAGGCTTGGCTCTTCCAAGCCTCCTAACTTCCCCTGAGTAGACAACAATGGTCAGGGCACTCTGTTCGACACACTATGGGTGAACATTCTGGATGGTAGGGATTTTTCCTCCTATTGTTCTCCTTTACTACACAGAAAGCCTGAGAGCAACTTTATCAATGGGAGTGGAGAGAGCTGAACAAGCAGAATAACAGGTTATCTAGGCACCAGCCTTACGGAGTTGAGAAACGAGCTGTTCATAGGAGTTGTCTGGAAAGCCAGCTGCTCAGCACCCAGTGACTTTGGGGACCTGTGAAATGTTGCATTCTCTTTTTCAAGGGAAGAAGCCACCAATCTAGTGGGAAGCTTAGTTTGAAAAGAACCCTTCCCACTGAGAGGAGAGAGGAGCCCCCAGTTCTAACAGTCTCAGTGACTAGGTAGCACAGAATGACCTGCCATTGTCATTTTAGAACAGTCTTGTTTGTTGCACCACAGAATCTCAGCACATTCTAGAACAAGATTATTAACAGATTAGTGATTGCTCTAGGAAAGTGGGGCTTTCTGATCACTATCAGAAATGGGGATCAATTCATGGTAAAATTGTTTATTAAGCAGGGCTGTTTACGTATATAATAGGCCTAATGAGGGGAAATCCTGGTGGCATAGTGGTTAAGTGCTACAGCTGCTAACCAAATGGTCGACAGCTCAAATCTACCAGGTGCTCCTTGGAAACTCTATGGGGCAGTTCTACTCTGTCCTATAGGATCACTATGAGATGGACTTGATGGCAGCAGGTTTGGTTTTTTGGTTTAATGATCTATAATGCCTTCTCATTGTCCCACACTAAATTTGGCTGCTCTGTGCTGAGCCTGAGACTACCTAGAAATGTGTTGTTAACATTCAAATCTTTTCAGTTGTTTTGTGTTTTTGTTTTTTCCTTGTTCTTCCTTCCTCTCAAGGGGTTTCAAACTTATTTTGGTTATAGGCCTACACCTTCAGTTATCTATGTTCAGGTCATTCTGATTAAACCATGATCCCATGACTGTGTGTGAGTGATGTTTCAGAGAAGACCTTACCTGGTTCCATATTTACTCACCAGGTCCAAACCAAACCAAACCCATTGCCATCGAGTCAATTCTGACTCGTAGCGACCCTGTAAGACAGAGTAGAACTGCCCATAGGGTTCCCAAGAAGCAGCTGATAGATTCAAACTGCTGACCTTTTTTAAAATTTCTCCTAAGAAATCTCCTGATTATATGTTTTAGGTTTCAATTTGTATCATTAATATACTGTGGTGTATTGGCTCACAAGCCCTACTCCATGAATAAGTTTCATCAGAACTGCCTGGGGAGATTTATGATACAGATTTCTGAGCTCCATCCCCAGAGACCCAACAGGTATGGGGTGAGCCTAGGTATCCATAATTTAAAAATGCTTCCCAGGTGACTTTGATGTACAGGTAGGTATAGAAAAACTGTCAAATTTAGATTTAAAATCTAAGATTAGGTATAAATAAGTAACCAATTCATTTGTCTCAAGTTTAGTTTTCATCTTTAATATATATAATGTTATCATCTACCACTGTGTTGTAAGGACCAATGAGAATATACACAAAAATGTTGAGCAGTCTGGAACAGAAAACCATCTGATTGGTGAGATATCTTTTAAGACATTCATGACTCTATACAGATGTTGTGAAACCTCAGAATGCCTGCCATGTCACAGCACTATTCCAAAGAGTTCTATGCTCACAGCCCCATTCCACGGAATTCCCATCCCACAGCCACATTCAATGGAGTTCTTATGTACACAGCCTCATTCCAAGGAGTTCTGATGAACTTAGGCCCCTACCAAAGTGTAGCTAGTTGAGAGTGATTTACCAAAATAATTAGACGTTTCATTAAAAACAAAAAAAAAAACAAACGCATTGCTTTCGAGATCGACTCATAGTGACCCTATAGGACAAAGTAGAACTGTCCCATAAAGTTTCCAAGGAACACCTGGTGGATTCAAACTGCTGACCTTTCGGTTAGTAACCATAGCTCTTAACCACTACACCATCAGGGTTTCCAATCAAGAAAAGCTTTAATAGCCAAACTATAGACAGGCCCATAAAATAAACAATAGTACCCTAGGGGAACCTGCTCCTTAGAACAATTAACTATATGAGATCAAAAGGGCAACATTTGCCAGAGAGCAAAGATGAGAAGGCAAGAAGGGGTAGAAAACCAGGACCAAAGTAAACTGGGAACCTAGGACAGAAATGGGGAGAGAGTTGACACATTGTGAGGGAGGAAACCAATGTCATGGAACACTCTATGTGAGAACTATTGAATGGTAAACTAATTTGGTCTGTAAACTTTCACCTAAAGCACAAGGAAAAAAAAAGCATTTGCCACAAATGAAGAATATGCATATTGCTCAATAAATATTTATTGATGGTGGTTCAGAAAAAAAAAAAAAGAAAAGAAACACAACTTAAAGTACTTTAATTCTGTCATTCTTTGTGGCCACTTGGAGTTTTTGTGTTTAAAATCTAAAACAGTAAAACAGATGATGAACTGTGAGGTGTAGTATATTTGGGAAATAAAAATTTTGGTTCATCTATAAAAATAAGAAAGCTTAAATAGCAGAATACAAAGAGAAATCTTTGTTCACAATGAGAGCAGAAACTGAAAAAGAAACAAAAGGCAGTATACTCACACCATGAGTCAGTAAACCAGTGGTTCCCCAACTTTGTGGTCTTAGGAATCCTTTATAACCCAAACCCAGTGCCGTCGAGTCGATTTCAACTCATAGCGACCCTATAGAATAGGGTAGAACTGCCCCATAGAGTTTCCAAGTAGCACCTGGTGGATTCGAACTGCCAAACCTTTGGTTAGCAGCCGTAGCACTTAACCACTACGCCACCAGGGTTTCCAGGAATCCTTTATACTCTTAAAAAATTACTAAGTCTCCAAAGTGCTTTTATTTATATAATGTATCTGTAGATACCTACCATAGTAGAAATTAAAATGAAAAATGTAGAGTTATGCATTATTTCATTTAAAAATAAAGACAAAAAATAACCCATTACATGTTAACATAAACTATGTAACAAAAGCTGTATTTAAAAAAAAAAATTGTGATAAGACGGAATATTTTGCATTTTTTTCAAATCCTTTTGATGTCTGACTTAATAGAAGACCAGACTGCTGGATTTTGTATCTACTTTGCTCTCGATCTGTTGAGTTTAAACAGTTGCTATGAGTTTAGTTCTACATACAACAGACACTATCATATTTCAAGGCATTTGAACCAATTCAATTACTCATGTATAATAATAATAAAAGTTTCTTCTTTTTGTTTAATCGTAGACTTTTATTCTGGGTGGTGTTGTTTTGTTTTGTTTTTGTTTGGATAGACTTCTCTTTTTCGTAAGTAATGTAAATATTATTCGCAACTCTAGTTCTCTTTGCTAATGGAGATAAAAATGGAGATACAGGCTAATAATAGAGAAGAGGTTAAAAACAAAGCTATATCTGTAAGATGGGATATTACAAAACCATTGATATATACAAAATTTCTCACATATAACTTAAGTGCAAAAGTAATATAAAGTATAATATAGTAGCACAAATATACTCCCACATATACACACTTACATATGCATATATAATATGTTAACATATATATGTATATTTTTCATGGCCTGGAAGAATATATATGAAAACATAACCTGTGATTATATCAGGTTCACTTGTTATATTTCCGTATTTTCCCAAATTTCTTCATTGTATATTATTTTATAATTTAAAAATAATTATAAAAAATAAATGAATATAGTAGAAAATATAAGTGGCCTGGCAATATCAGACTTTAATACGGACATACACATCACAGCTGGGAGCCCTGGTGGTACAGTGGTTAAAGCACAGGGCTGCTAACCAAAAAAGTTGGCAGTTCGAACCCACCAGCCGCCCCACGAGAGAGAGATGTGGCAGTCTGCTTCTGTAAAGATTTGCAGCCTTGGAAACCCTATGGGGCAGTTCTACTCTGTTCTTTGGGGTCACTATGAGTCAGAATCAATTGGACTGTAACATGGTTTGGTTTTTTGGTTTGTCACAACTTCCTGATTAATTCAGGCACGAGCGCAAGTGAGACTTTGAGCTTGCCCTTGGAGAACAGGGGTGGTGGGGCTTCCCAGAATGATTCCAAAGTCTGTACACCTGTTCTAAAATCTGAGGAACAGGTTCCAGTCACACAAATGGCCAGCATTCAGGATATAAACATAAGTGAATATTGTGCTTTTATTGTTTGTTTTTCAGTGAAGAATTTAGTACCACCTGGTCTAGAAGTGAGACTGGCATAGCAATTTTCACACTTAATGATACTAAAAGTATCATTTAAGTGATAATAAAATGTAAATTTGGCCCACCTTATGTTTACATCATTTCAAATTATTATCAAACCAAATATGAGGTGAAATAGAAAACAAATAAATTGACCAAATAATAGAATAAGCCAAAGATTTGTGAAAGTATTTTTTTTTTTTAATTTAAATTGTCCTTTTAGGGACATAAGGAGAAAAGGCATAGAAAGTTAAGGTTGAATGTCATTTCTTGTCACCACTTTCAGGAGTAAAGTTGCTGTATGGTATAATGAAAAGAAAACCAAATAAAGAGGGTACTGGCTTTAGAGACGGAAGACCTGGGTTTGAGTTCCAGTTATATCACTGGGTACAGTTGAGTGACCTTAGAGTTGTGCCTGGGGTCTCCAAGCATTACTGTCTCAACTGTAAAACTGCAATAATGCCACAGCCTACCTTACAAAGTTCTTATGAGAATGAAATAAACAATTAAGTGTGAAAATATTTTGTAAATAAAACACACACACACATCTCATTGTGTGTTGTTTTAATCCATGGTAAATTTTAATCCACTTCAATTATAATGTATTTAAAATTAAAATAACTACTTATTTTTTTTTTGTTTAATAACTAAAGAAAATGTTATAGTTTCAAACAGATATCCTAAGAGCTATAAGACATTGCAAGAAATCTTTTTCTCTTTCAAAACAAAGCTATTAGAGATCTTTAAAGAGCAAAATCTGTTAGAATCACGTACCAGATTTCAAAGTTTTTACCTCAGATTGTGAAACCAATTACTCCTGTCACGCCCCAGACTATCTCGCAGGTTGAAGGGAAGTTAAGATATCAGTTGGACGTTGTCCCCCTGGGGCTTCACTGTCAGCCACCTTTCCTATATTCTCTTTAGATGTGAGCTGAATTCTTCAGGAGGCTCAAAAATACTTTTTTGTTTTGTAAAAAATAATAACCCTGGATTGTGTAGGTGTGTGTGCACATGCATTCCAGCTCAATTTGCACCCTACGTTTTGTCAACTTGAATCAGTAGCTGAAATCAAAAGCAAAATAAAACCTTCAGTATATCTGGGTACATTATTATGGCATACATTTTCAACATATAATTTATATTTTACTAATAGTTACACTAACAAATCTCTCTGAAAAATAGTTATGTATACCAAAATAATCATATTACTATTGTATTGTTTCAAGTCTTAGACTAATCTTTATCTAAACGAGAAAATTCTCAATGATCCGGGAAAACAGATTCATGTTGATCAGTCGAATATCAGTCAGCCAAATGAACTCTCTGTATGTATATATTTTTTTCTGATTTCTAACACCACTGGCACTCCAATGCAATTACTAGTTATTTGAAAGTGTGTCTATCACAGAACTCTTAAGTATGCAAAGAAAAACATTTTAAGTACACAAGATTTTTAAATATGCAAAAAGAAGGAGACATCCTGTCTACTCAACATCAAAATTCAGTGCCTCACGTGTCCTGGTGGTGGGAGATGGGCAGAAAATTGTCGTGGAAAGCACACAAAACACAAATAAGTCCACTGAATCCATGTCAAGAAAATATATTTTACATCAATCCTCCTCTTCATCCAGTCTTTTTGAGGCATAGCATTCTCCTGAATGGTTGCTGGAATTTAGAATTACTAAAGACTATTATAACTGAATGGCCAGAAGGATACGCTGCCATTATCTCCTTTAGCACAAAGAACCACTGACTTCCGAAAGCAATGACAAATGCTATGTCTGTCATGAAGGCAGCAAAATAAGAAATAAAGAAGCAAAAGAATGTCATCACCGTTCTTAATGCATTTATATGGGCTTCTGTGCTGGCATTTCTGAAACCATGAGATCTGTTTTGCATCCGATGAGTGTGTTTGTAAAGAGAGATGAATAGCATAAAAGTGCATATCACAAACATGGCTAGAGGGAATATTAATGTTAAGTTGACAAGAAGCACTTCACTAATTTGCTTTGTCTTGACTTTAGTCCTCTTTAGCGTGGCGTTTCTGAATACATCGTCATCTGCTTTAGGGTAATCAACCTCAATACATAGAAGTGCAGTGCTCATGGAGGCCACCAGGCTTCCCAAAAGCAGCCAAGGCATTAACTTTGTGATCCTGAATTTCACCCAAAGAAAATAGGACTGGGTGAAGCTGGAAATCTTGAGGCAGTAAAATACAGAAAGGCAGGTAGCAAACCAGAGACTGACAGAACTAAAAAACATCCAAAGGAACATCATCTCTGCACCGTGAATGTTTGCCTGATAGAAGAGTGGAAAGAACATAGGGAAAAGACTCTGTACCATTAACAGGATCTGCAGACCGAATCTAGACATCCCTATACATATTAAAAGGAGTTGTATCGATGTTAGTTTCCTGCTTTTGATCAATTCATTACAATTAATGATGACAAGAAATCCATTTACTGTAATCCCTGTGATAAATTCCGCTGACATGATGATAACATGAGGAAGAGCTGATAACGAATACGCCATGTTTCCTACCACAGGTCTTCGCTTTTCCTTTTGGATGGTCTTAAACACCTCCTTCAGGAGATTTTGCAGATAGAAACATGCAGCACTGAGGAATCTGGTCTTCTGCCAACTCCTGAATCCATAGGTAGAGTCCTAGACTAAACTTTTCCCCTGCTGTCAAGTCGGTTCTGCTCGTGGTGGCCCTATATACAACAGGATTAAACACTGCCCAGTGCTGCACCATCCTCACAATCTTTGCTATGCTTGAGCCCCTTGTTGAAGCCACTTTGTCAATCCATCTTGTTGAGGGTCTTCTCTTTCTTTGACCCTCTAAAGAAGAAAAATCAGAAAGGCTATTTTTTAAATCTGGTGCTCCTCAAATGAGCCACTGGGAATGCAAATCCAAGAATTTGAATGATGGTTAGGTCTTCCAAATATATCCTAAGGAAAACCACCCTATTTGCACTATTCAGGTTTCACTCTGACGCAATCTTGACAAAAATCTGATTATAAATATGCTTCATTTAGGTTACTTCTATTTCTTTTGTGTCTTTTATTCTCTCCTGATTCTAAATGCCACATCCTCAGGACAAACAGTTATTTCCCATTATTGCCACAAATATCCAGTCTCAGATGTGGCTCTTTCCCCAGAACAATTTTTACCTGATAATAATTTCAGGACACTTGATAAATCTTTTCCCTGCCCTGCCCACCACACCAAAGGCAATTTCCTCTCCAGATCTGACAAGCAGCTCCTGGGATCTAACTTTTTATAAGAATCCTTCTTTCCCCTAAATGATCTCTCATGTTTTCACAACACTGCAGACCTGAGGGTCAGCCAACCAGTTGATAAAAGCAGTGCATAATTAACCCAAATACTGGCTTCATTTCA
Organism: Elephas maximus indicus; assembly: GCF_024166365.1. Taxonomy (NCBI): domain Eukaryota; kingdom Metazoa; phylum Chordata; class Mammalia; order Proboscidea; family Elephantidae; genus Elephas; species Elephas maximus. Next base: position 73,177,893 of record NC_064826.1, on the reverse strand, counting down.
AAAGGTAGATGGCACAGATGCTCTTAATTGCCAGCAGAGGGCAAAATTACCTCTGTGTTAAAATCAGATTTCACCCTTTTTTTTCAGAGATGTTGGCATAACCTTGCTGAACTTCAGTTACATCATATATAAAATGTAAATAAAACATTACAACTTCATAAAATTGTATATCATGCTCAAAGTGCTTAGCTCAATGCCTGGGCCATACTAAGCACTCAATAAATGTTAACAATAAAACAAAACTGTTGAGGTCGAGTGGATTTTTCAGAAGTAGATCTCCAGCCCTCTGAGTGGATTCAAACCTACAACCTTTTGGTTAGCAGCCAAGTACTTAACAGTTTCACCACTCAGGGGCTCCCAACAAATGTGAATTACTATGAATACTATTAAATGCCTGTCCCCATACTGTGTTTACCACAGCAAAAAAATAATGATTCTGTTTAGAAATACTTTCAACCAGAAAGCTAAAAAAAAAAAATTATAAAGGTATTGAAAATAGAAAAAGCAGTGGATGATATTGCTACCCACTGTCCACATTGATCGTCTTTAAAGTCTCCCAGGATCATTCACACAATGTACATTCACGAGCCCATGAAAGCAAATGTCAGTGTTACCTTGTGTAACCTTCATCTGTTACCTTCATCACCCTCCCCACCCATTTTCTACATGTCATAGCTATCCAAAACGCAGCAAGGTTTATCCTATCTTTATCTCTGCTCAAATCTTGGTTTTGTGAATGATACGTCAATTTGGCTTCTGGTTTCTAATGTTCTTAGATGCCATCGAGTTGGTTCCGATTCATAGCTACCTAATGTACAACAGAGTGAAACACTGCCTGGTCCTGCACCATCCTTACAATCCTTATGCTTTAGCCTATTTGTTGCAGCCACTCTGTCAATCCATCTTGTTAAAGGTCTTCCTCTTTTTCACTGACCCTCTCTACTTTACCAAACATCATGTCCTTCTCCAGGGACTGGTCCCTCCTGATAACATGTCCAAAGTATGTAAGATAAAGTCTCCCCATCCTTGCTTCGAAGGGGCATTCTGGCTATACTTCTACCAAGGCAAATTCGTTCGTACTTCCTGGCAGTCCGTGGTATATTCAATATTTTTCACTAGCACCATAACCCGAAGGCATCGATTCTTCTTTCGTCTTCCTTATTCATTACCCAGCTTTCACATGCATATGAGGTGATTGAAACTACAATGGTTTGGATCAGGTGCACTTTAGTCCTTAAAGTAACATCTTTGCTTTTTAACACTTTAAAGAGGTCTTTTGCAGCAGATTTGCCCAATGCAATATGTCATTCGTTGATTTCTTGACTGCTGCTTCCATGGGTGGTGTTTGTGGATCCAAGTAAAATGAAATCCTTGACAACTGCAATATTTTCTCCATTTATCATGACGTTGTTTATTGGTCCAATTGTGAGGATTTTTGTTTTCTTTATATTGAGGTGCAATCCATAGTGAAGGTTGTAGCCTTTGATCTTTATCATTAAGGGCTTCAAATCCTCTTCATTTTCAGCAAGCAAGGTTACATCATCAGCACATTGCAGGTTGTTAATGAGTCTTCCTCCAGTCCTGAGGCTGCACCTTTCTTCATATGGTCCGGTTTCTCAGATTATTTGCTCAGCATACAGATTAAATAAATATGGTGAAAGGATACAATCCCAACGCACACCTTTTCTGACTTGAAGCCATGCAGTATCCCCTTGTTCTGTTCAAACTACTGCCTCTTGGTCTATGTACAGGTTCTTCATGAGCACAATTAAGTGTTTGGAAATTCCCATGCTTTCCAATGTTATTCATAATTTGTTATGACCCACACAGTGAATGTCTTTGCATAGTCAATAAAACACAGATAAACATCTTTCTGGTATTCTCTGCTCTCAGCCAAGATCCATGTAACATCAGCAATGATATCCCTCCTTCCATGTCCTCTTCTGAATACAGCTTGAATTTCTGAAGTTTCCTTGTCTATGTACTGCTTTTGAATGATCTTCAGCAAAATTTACTTATGTGTGATATTAATGATATTGATCAATAATTTCTGCATTCTGTTGAATCATCTTCCTTTGGAATGGGTACAAATATTCATCTCTTCCAGTCAGTTGACCAGAGAGCTGTCTCCCAAATTCCTTGGCATAGCCAAGTTGGGGCTTCCAGTGTTGCATCATTTGTTGAAACATCTCAATCGATATTCCGTCAGTTCCTGAAGCCTCATTTTTCACAAATGCCTTCAGAGCAACTTGGACTTCTTCCTTCAGTACCATTGGTTCTTGATCATACACTATCTCCTGAAATGGTAGAACGCCAACTTCATCTTTCTTGCCTATAAGCTATGACTTTGTCCAGTAAATGGCATTTGCCTTGCCCCATGATCTTTAGGAAGAATTCTCAATCCAGGTACAAGTAAAGAAACTTTACCTCAATTTCAAACTCTAGACCAGTGTTATTACCCTGGAAGTGAGGGGCAAGAGAGATAAGATTTAAATATTTTATAGCTTAGTAGCCTAAGTTACTATTTGAGGCTAGCTTATTATTTTTTTTATATGTATAGAATGATCACATTTAAAATAATTGGATAATGATAATCTTGGTTTTCCATTTTCCAAATATTCTGTCTGAATTAACAGTTTAGTATGAATGTGTTTCACTAAACGAACTTGTTGAGTTAAAGACGCTTGATCAAACAAGGAAACCCAATTTGGCATATCTATAACCAGGCAGATGATATGTACATACCAAATAACTGATTACGTAAATTACATAATTGAGGGGTTTTTATCATAACAGATGCCTTTTGCTTTTTGGCTACACTGTTACAGGCCATTATGGAAAGGATATATGAATATGCTCCCAAATACCTATTATTCTAGTGCAGCAATGATATATTTCAAATACCTTCTTCATTCTCCATTATTCCTTTTCTATGGTCTTTTTTCCCAATTTCCAACAGTAAGCTAGGGTAATAAAAAATGGGCCAATTTATGAAAACTCTTGTTAGCTAAACAATTAACATGCTGATTACAATTAGGATGAATATCTCTGATAATTATATTTTATGAAAAGCATTCATTTTTAAAATTACATTTTTTATAACAGCAAACTCAGAATCTATATTCAGTATAGATTCATAACATCTAGAGAAAATATGGAATCACACAAAACAAGTTTTAAGCAGCTTTTTATTTCATTTCTTAAATAAATAATTTCTAAGTTAGACCTTTCCCCCTTAAGTGTCCAAGTGTTTTAAAATTTCTACTGAGTTAGTTTCAAACCACCTGGCATTTCTCATATTTCTACAGGAGCAGCAGGTAGCACTGGGTGGGGGCTAAATTATTGATCTAAGAGATGTGAATTCACCTAGAACTTATTTAATTTGGAAATCCTGGAAACAAGCTCTCATTTGCCTCTCTAAATATGTCACTTAATTGAAAAGAAAGGTTGACTTTTCCAAGAACTATTTTGAAGCCAAAATTGGCATTTAGCCAAAATTCAGCTACCTTGTATTTGCATCTGTGATTTTCCTGTCATATGTGGACTGTTTTGCATTTGATCTTATTGAGTTGCATTTTGGAAATGAAATTTTAGTGAAGTGCTCTTTCTCAGAGCTGGGAAAAGCTAATGGTGAGTGACACAGTCTTGAAGTTAATAATTCGTAGGTTTATTAAAGACTTGGGGAAGGCAGTGGCCAAATGGAGAGAGATGATTTTCCAATTAAGTAAAATTTGAAAGTTTTACTTAAAAATGAATTTCTTTCTAGAGAGAAATAACAATATATATCAAGAAAAAAAAAATTTTAGCACTGAATATTTATAATTCATTAAATGAATTTCACTTATCATCCAATCAACATCTATTCTTCTAAGTGCTCATGTGATACTTGAGAACTAACATTACCTCCCTTGTAGCTTTTGTTTGAACATGTGCTAACAGAGACATCTGATTCTTATATGAAGTTCATAAACTAGTCGGAGAATTAGTTATGTATTCTAAATATTGATACTATGACCAGGTGTTTCCCATGCACGAGACCTGGTTGACCAGTTCTTATTGCATGTAATTGCACAAATGTCTGAATTTTTTAATAACCGCATTGAGTTTGTGCTATATACCAGCAAGTGGGTTAGGTGCTTTATAGATTCCCAAAGAAGACTGAAGTTGTTTTCATTCTTTCAGTTAAAAACATTTTTGCTTGGAATTTTTCCACTGCTTTTGTTTTAGTATTGAAGTTTTCCAGAGACAATTGACTTTAAAGATGAAATCTTTGATTGGTCCAAATTAATCCACTGGATTGGTTTAATTCAGTGAAAAGAAATTACTCAGAATATTTTTTAGCCTTCTGTGAAAAATGGACTCAAAATCTCACTTTCAGCCTGCCATGGTATCATCATGTAGTCATAGACTTAGAACCTGGTGAAAGGAGGAGTCCATGTGGTTTTAAAAGTTCCTAGTTCAAACTTTGGCAGCATTGTCGCAATCAGAGTCCAGATACTGCAGAAACATTTAAACTCCGTAAAATATATCTTCATGCTTTTCTATGTTCGGTGTAGTTTTTCTTTTCCTTTGAGTTTATTTCAGATTCTAATGGGTTATCTATATGGATTTTGAGCTCAGAGCCAAAGTATTTTATTTAGTTTCTAAGTTTCCGTGCCAAGTTCCTAGAATAATATTAAGTATCAGGTGGGTGAAATAGAATTCAAATAGGGTGAGCATCAGGCTCACAATCCAGTTGCCAAAATTATTTCCATATACATTATATTGCATTCATGGGCTATTTTCTCTGAAGGAAAAAAAAAGTGGGGGGGGGCATCAGGTTTCAATCATAAAAATTAAGAAAACAGGCTAATTGTATTTATATTTGACAATAGTCTATCAGTTCATTTGCCATAATATTAGTAAAGAGTTAGTTCATTCTTAAAATATATATGGACAATCTGATTCCAGAATTTGCATTGTGGACCAAAATACTACAGTATATTCAGATTAGAACCCTTTGCATCACTGAAAGTGTTAGGAAAGAAAAAAACATGTAAAATCAACTGGGGAATCACAATTTAATGCCTATAATCCTTTTCTTCCCTACGTACAGAAATAGGAAAACAAATAAATTTAATACATTTGTTTAAGAAAGTATCAGTGAGGTGATAAAGCTGTAGAACATTGACCTTGTATTGTTAGCATATCTGACTGCATTTGGCTTCCATGGTACTAAGGCAGTAAAAAGCAAATAAAACCTAATAGCAAATATTCAATAAATACTGTTGATTGAATATTCTGTGGAAAATGAGACATAACTCAGTTTATTGGAAAGTCACAGAACTTCTAGGACTTATGAAAATGTTATTGCTAGAAGAAAAGAAGCAGATTCCACCTCAACCATGCCTGTTTTACAAAGAAAGATATTTTGAAATCCTAAATAAGTGACTTATGCAAGGTCCTATAAGTAAATACCGGCAGAATTTGTGAAAGTCACTTGAATTTTCTGGGCTTTGTTTCCTTACAGGTAAAACATGTGTGTACAGGGAAAAATAAGGATGAAAATCTATAGTTTTGCTTGAATCAACATTTTCACACTGAGCTGGCTTTCCATGTGCTCTGCTCATCCAGAACAGGTAAACAACAGGATTTCATGATCTAGTGATTAATATATTGGATTAACGTCATCCTTATGAGCCAACTTTACTCTCAAATCCCCACACCCAAGTCCAGCCAAAATCAAGATGCTTATTGTAATTCTACTTTGAAGGACTTCCATTTGGGTTTCAGACAATTAGTGAACCGGGGGACAGAGAAAAGCTCAGTTTCTCTCAGAGACTTTGTAAGTAAGGACTTCTCCCTACCACATCACGAAAATTTAAACTTCATCATTCCTTTGGACAGAAGCAAGGAGAAATTAAAAATGCAATTTCAATGTTTTGAAAATTTCATAAAGAGGCAAAATATAAATTAGTTGCTATGAGCTGGCTGAATTTGTACTACGATAACAATAAGGGCAGACGCAAATGTCTTATTTTTTCATTGCCATGAAGTGAATGTTCAATAACATAAAAGAAGCAGACAAAAGAAGAAAATCTTAGTTCAAAGAGTTGGGGAAAAGTGCTTAAAATGCCCTACTAATAAAAGTACAATATGAGTCCGGTTACATCCCCAGCCTGAAATGGCCTGTAGTCTACCTCTAGACATTTATCTTTCCTTAATCCATTAACCCATTGCCGTCGAGCCAATTCCGACTCATAGTGACCCTATAGGACAGAGTAGAACTACCCCATAGAGTTTCCAGGGAGCACCTGGTGGATTCAAATTACCAACCTTTTGGTTAGCAGCCATAGCACAGGGTTTCCTTAGTAACATGCACGCATATAAAAAAAAAAAAAATTCATGCATGTAATCAGGGAAACTAGCTGGTAGCAGAAAATATGTTAGCAAGAAAAGTTAATAATAGCCTACATGTACTCCAAAATGGGAATTTATAAAATAATTAACAAGAAAATAATTGGGGTAGAAATAAATAATACATTTTCTTCTAAAATATTAAGTCCAGTGAGTTCATTTAACCTCTTACATTTTTTCTGATCTCTGGAGAAGAGTTATCTCTATTGTCGAGACAGGAAACCATAGTCTTGAGATGTGAGATAACTTACCTAAGTTTAACCAGAGAATCCATGACAGAAGTAGAAATACATTAAGATCTTCATAGACAAAAACTGATACATTTCAGATACAATAAGTCACATTTTGTCTATGATTAAGCCATTTTATATTCTGTAGTATAAAAAGGAATAGAACTCCATTGTTCAGAACACATGTAACAACAAATGAAAAGAATCATGAAAGTCTACTATTACTTAGTCCAATCTGCAGAGCAAATTGTTTCAATAAGTTTGAATAAACATCCAAGTGTCTGGCAATTTGGACAATGATCTTTTCCTTTTTTAGTGGCTTTTTCAATATCCATTCCATGTTCCAGCAGAAAACCTTGTTATACTTTCATATTTCTAGAGTTTTCCCTGACTCAAAATGAACAGAGATAGCAATTTGTTGGAGAATGATATGGTCGTTACTATTTTCCTGATTCTTCCAAACATAAAATCTCAGAATGAAGTATTTGCAAGGCTACTTGATAAAAAAAATAGCCTCTAATAACTTAACAAAGAGTTAAAGCTACAAAAAAAAAAAAAAAAAAAAAAAAAACCTCTACCACCACCATTTATCTTCTTTAGCTTTATTTTGATAGTTTGGGCTGTTCAAAATACATCGATTTATGTCTTTTGCTTTTGAAAGATCGCAAAAGCTTAATCCAAAGTGTATTTTTCTTGTCCGATGTTATCTTGAGACAATATTTGTAGCAAATACATAACACCATACCCAATTTTAGTGATCATGACATTTCAGAAGAACTCCTGGTGGATCAATGTGGAGATACAGGAACCTTTCAGAAGGTCATATGACGAGATCTGTCCACAAGGAGAGGAAAAAGTAGTGCAACCCTTCCTTGATTTGCATATGGATGTGGTCAGGTGGGCCTTCTGTGCTAACTCACCAGCATGTGTCAATCAATCTTTTCCTCAAAAGGATACCCACACATTAAAAAAAAAAAAAAAAAAACACATTAAATGCCAACAATTCTAGGAGACATTTCTCTTGAAGGTGGAATATCAAACTCTAGTGTATTTGTTACTGTAACAGCCAAAAATTAATGAAGAATAAAGCTGAAAATGCTTCCTTCCCCAGAGCATATGAATAATACATTCTTTTTTTTTTAGTGTGTGCAACAAAACTGTACACTAAATATCATTCTGCTTATTCTGCCGGTTGAGAATATAATATGGAGTTTAGAAAGCAGATTAACACTGATTTTCAGTTATAAAGACTGTATTTTTGGAATTGGATTTTTCATTGGATTAGATATAGGCTGCTTGTTTAAAATACATATTTTGAGCAATCTCTAATATGTCAAGATCGCTGGTGATGGAAGAATGTGGGGGTAAATCTTGATTTTCCTTTATATATTTATGCTAGAGCATCTCTGACTTTGCAAGTGAACAAGGTCATGTGTACGTGCACTTTAAACCACGCAACTGAATGTACCTGTCTTAGTTATGCAGTGCTGCTATAACAGAAATACCACAAGTGGGTGGTTTTAACAAACAGAAAATTATTTTCTCATAGTTTAGGAGGTTAAAAGTTCAAATTTAGGATGCTGGCTCTGAGGAAGGCTCTCTCTGCCTGCTCTAGGGAAAATTCTTGTCTCTTTCAGCTTCTCTTCCTCTATTCTTTGGCGACCTCTATGTGGCATTATTCTTTCTGATAGTGTCCCACCTGGCCAGTGTTTGAGGCAGCGCCAAAAGCGTAGGCTGGAGTCATGGGTAGTAAAGCAGCCCCGAAATATTCTTGGAAAGATTTGGTTCAGATTACAAAAAAAGAGGCAGTAAAAGCCATGCTGATTGGACTGTTGTTAGATGCCGCAAAGTCACTTCTGACTCATAGCTACTCTACATACAATAGAATGAAACACTGCCTGGTCCTGTGCCATCCTCACAATCTTTGCTAGGCTTGAGCCCATCGGTGCAGCCCTGTGTCAGTCCATTCACTGAGGGTCTTCCTCTTTTTTGTCTTTGGTATGGTTACTTTGTACCCGGCATAGTGCAGCAGTTGTCATTAAAATGCCTGCTACTCATGTTAACCACAGAATCCATCCCATAATTAACAATAATTACCCCATTGTCAGGAGATTACATTATCAGTTTTTTTTCCTACTTACAGCTATAGCTTGTTCTTGTGAGGCCAGACCAGAGGAGGTTATTCCATGCCCTGGAAGGGTGATATCTACTCTCCATGTACTTACAGAATATTTAGGGCCACCCCCCGTGCTTAAGGTACTACTCATATCTCTTTGTTTAGTTATCCAAGATGACTTCAGTCCAGTCTTGGCCTTTCAACAGCGAAGTCCACCAGGGAGAGCCTCCTTGGCTGTAAGAGGCATTAATCAATCACTTAGCCAACAATCAAACTGATTTGCTATTTTGACACTATAATGAGCCCAGGAAAGAAACATGTTTTCCTGTGTCTTCCAAAGAGAATTAGAAGGGGTGCAAAGGAGAAGGCAGACTGAGTTTTTAGTGGAAAGAAATTTATTAGATACATATATGGGGCAGTCATTATTTTCCATTAATATATAACTTTCATTATTATTTCTGTTTGCCAAAACTTCAGTGCCTAATGGAGTTTTTCCTTGCTGGGTGTGTACCATACCTTGTGCCCAAGGGGGTCTATTTTTGTAGTAGTTGCAGTCAATGGGAAAGGCAGGATCCAGCTTACTGTTGCAGCCAGTGTCCCTCGTAATATACGTTGTGACCCATACCAATACCACATACTCGCCTTAAACTCAGGGCCACTGGGGAGCATGGGGTCAAAGGCTAGAGAGAGGGAATCCTCCTACCTTACTGGCAGTAAGAGTTCCACCCACTCATTTGCACTCCTTGGATACCCCAATCTATTTCCTCCCTGTCTAGGACTTACATTCTTTGGTGTCCTCAGTGATAGGACTCATCTGGTAGAGTTTAGTTCCAGCATATATGTGGCTGGCGAGGTCTTTATAGCCTAGAAGATGGGCCTGGGGATGGCTTGACAGCTAGTCACTCACATAAGCACCACCCTTCCATAGTGGGAGTTTCATTTAGATTTCTCAAAACCACAGGGAGAGCTATGGTCCAATGACACAAAGTGGGGAGACCAGTTAGGGTTTTAATTTGCTTCTTAAGAAGGCTGTTTCTTTTGTTTTGTTCTATTTTATTTTATTTTTTTTATTTTTGATTAATCCTACCCTTTGGGGGTTATGTTACTGTTGTTAAGCACCATCGAGTTGGTTCCTACTCAAAGCTACCCTGTGAAGCACTGGCTGGTCCTGGGCCATTCTCAACATCGTTGTTTGCACTTGAGCCCATTGTTACAGCCACTGTGTAAATTCATCTCATTGAGGTGCTTCCTCTTTTTCACTGACCTTCTACTTTACCAAGCATCATGTCCTTCTCCAGAGACTGGTCCCTCCTGACAATATGTCCAAAGTATGTGAGACAAAGTCTTGCCATGCTTGCTTCTAAGGAGCACTCTGGTTGTACTTCTTCCAAGACAGATTTGTTCATTCTTTTGGCAGTCCATGATACATTCCGTATTCTTTGCCAACACCATCACTCAATGGCATCAATTCTTCTTTGGTCTTCCTTATTCATTGTCCAGCTTTCACATGCATATGACAGGATTGAAAACACCATGGCTTGGGTCAGGCGCACCTTAGCCTTCAAGGTGACATCTTTTCTTTTTAACATATTAAAAAAGTCTTTTGCAGCAGATTTGCCCGATGCAATGGATCTTTTGATTTCTTGACTGCTGCTTCCACGGGTGTTGATTGTGGATCCAAGTAAAATGAAATCCTTGACAACTTCCATCTTCTCTCCATTTATCATGATGTTGCTCATTGGTCCAGATAGGAGTTATAAACCAAATCAAAACCAAACCCAGTACCGTTGAGTCGATTCCAACTCATAGCGACCCTATAGGACAGAGTAGAACTGCCCCATAGAGTTTCCAAGGAGCACCTGGCGGATTTGAACTGCTGACCCTTTGGTAGCAGCCGTAGCACTTAACTACTACACCACCAGGGTTGCTAGCTAATGCCTTGATTTTCAGCCCATTGCTGGACAAGGCTCCAGTAAAGCGAGACCCTTGGTCACTATTAATCTGTTTAAATGTGTCATACATTGCAATTAATTTTTCAAGGCCTGAAATGGTAGCGGCCTGATTCGCCCTTGTCCTAGGAAAAGCTCGCGATAGCCCACTCTAACTATCTACACAAGGGAGACATGATATCCTTTGGTTTGGGGAAGAGGTAGCATATAATCTATTTACCAAATTTGCAAAGGATGTCCTGTTACATCCTTAAATTGAAAAGGTCATTTAGGGTAGCAAACAGGACTTAACAGCAAGCTCAACGTCATTTTTAGTAACAGCAAGTCTGGCCATTTGTGCTAATCTCCAGGTAGTTTGGACACCTCGGTGCCCTCCCTTTTTGAGTATCCATATGGCAATGTCTTGGCTATCAGTAAGCTCTTAGAGCTGTTATGGTATCTGCTTCTATACCGCCTGTGGGGAATTAGCGGTATTTTTTTTTTTTTTACTACAACATGGTACACATGTTTTTTACTACAACATGGTACACAGCCACTTTAAACCCAGATTGTTTTAACTTGTCCCAAATATCTTGCCACAACTCCTGCCCCTATAAAGGCCTTCCATTAATTTCTCATTTATTCTTTTCCTTTTGTGATATCCAAAGTGTGAGGCTTTCATTACTGCCCAAGAGCCTGTGTAAATATTCACTGGGTGTGGTTCTTGAGTAATCACTAACCAGACCACAGGTAATTCTGTCCATTGAATACTATGCCCAGTACACAACTCAATCAGTAGATGTCCATGGTGGGTTGTACTGCCATGGAGGCTCAAGCGGGTGGCTGGCCTGCGCTACAGCCATCCATATACCATGCACCTCCTGCAGGGGTGCCTTCTCCTTCTGAAACTTGTTTAGGACTTTCAGGGGGTATTAGGCATAGTGGTTAAGTGCTACCACTGCTAACCAAAAGATCAGCAGTTCAAATCCACCAGGCGCTCCTTGGAAACTCTATCAGGCAGTTCTACTCTGACCTATGGGGTCTCTATGAGCAGGAATCCACTCGATGCCAACGGTTTTAACAGTATGAAAATTAGTTTGCTACAGACACTCAGCATGGTCTCCTGGTACTCCAATAGCTCTCTTAGATTCTAGTTTTTCACTTTCTTGCCTTGTCTGTTAGGTATTGAGGCTTTTTAGGTCACAGATTATTTTGAGAATCCAATGAACACTCTGAACTACCTTCCTTTAAAAGTGTTTTTCCCACAAGAAAATTATGGGGATTTCACAGAATCAGAGATTGATTCGTGAATTGTTCTTGTTCAGTGCTGTTTGGAGCCGTTGAGTCGCTCAACTCATAGCCGGGTCCTGTGCCATCTTTGAAATCATTGTTATGCTTGATCCCATTGTTGCAGCCACGCTATCGATCCATCTCATTGAGGGTCTTTTTGTTTTTCGATGACCCTCTACTTTACCAAGCATGATGTTCTTCTCCAGGGATTGGTCCCTCCTGATAATATGCCCAAAGTACATGAGACAAACCTCACCATCCTCACTTCTAAGGAGCTTTCTGGGTGTACTTCAAAGACAGATTTGTTGTTTCTTCTGGCAGTCCATGGGATATTCAATATTCTTGAAAACACCGTAATTCAAAGATGTTGATTCTTCTTTGCTCTTCCTTATTCATTGTCCAGCTTTCACATGCATATGAAGTGATTAAAAAAATACTGTAGCTTGGGTCAGATGAGGAGCTCTGGTGGCACAGTGGTTAAGAGATCAGCTGCTAACCAGAAGGTTGGCAGTTCGAATCCACCAGCCACTCCGTGGAAACACTATGGGGCAGTTCTACTGTGTCCCATAGGGTGGCTATGAGTCAGAATTGACTCAACAACAATGTGTTTAGTTTTTTGGTTAAGTCAGGCACACCTTAGTTCTTTGACTTTTAACACTTTGATTTTCAACATCTTTGATTTTTAACACTTTAAAGAGGTCTTTTGCAGCAGATTTGCCCAATGTAATATGTCTTTTGATTTCTTGACTGCTGTTTCCATGGGTGTTGATTGTGGATCCAAGTAAAATGAAATCCTTGACAATCTCAGTATTTTCTCCATTTATCATGGTGTTGCTTATTGGTCCAGTTGTTTTCTGGATTTTCTTTATGTTGAGGTGCAATCCATATTGAAGGCTGTAGTCTTTGGTTTTCATCAGTAAGTGCCTCAAGTCCTCTTCACTTTCAGCAAGCAGGGTTGTGTCATCTGCATATCACAGGTTGTTATACTGCTGAGTCTTCCTCCAATCCTGATGCTGTCTTCTTCCTCATATAGTCCAGCTTCTCGTATTATTTGCTCAGTACACACACTGAATAAGTATGGTCAAAGGATACAACACTGATGCACATATTTCCCGACTTTAAGCCATAAAATATCCCCTTGTTCTGTTCCAACAATGCTTCGATTAGTGAATTATGGACCCCAAATTAAGATGCCTGTCCTAAGGAAAAAAGGTATGCTTTGGGATATCATAATAGTCAACTTTTAAAACAATTGTGGTTTCAACATGTTGGGCATGGTGATAAAGAGACCCTCAGTTATTTGTCTTTGGCTTTTACCAATGAAGGGTCAATCCAAAACTCTTCTAGTCAAAACTGCTTTTACTTATTTTCAAAGGTTAATTTTGATTCGAAGTAAGCTTGTGAGACTTTAATTATTTCAGTGTTAGTTGAATTGAATATGGTTATAGCACTATCACTTGTGTATTCAAAAAAAGTCTTTGCTTTAAAAGGGGATCGGTTGTGAATACCAAGATTGCTTTCCGTGGACTACCTTCTCAAATAAATTTTTCCACAAGGAATCATCCAGACACCATCATGTTAGCTGTTTGACTGATTAGAAAAGACAATTTTTAGGTGTCATGTAAGTATGGGTTCAGAACATCAATCTATGTTCAACGAGCAGTATGACAGTATGACAACAAGCTGATTCATTGTTTCTCTAGTTAGAGTAGTTTTCTGCCTTTTTTCTTTTTTTCTGGTTAACTAACTCATTGTTGATCTATTGAGATGAATTGTCAGTTCAAAACAAAACACAGAATCCCTAGATGAGCCCCTGTTGGCACAGTAGTTAAAGCGCTCCACTGCTAACTGAAAAGGTTGACAGTTCAAAACTAACAGCAGCACTGAAGGAGAAAGATGTGGCAGTCTACTTCTGTAAAGATTACAGCCTTGGAACCCTACGGGGCAGTTCTACTCTGTCTTACAGGGTTGCTGTGAATCAGAATTGACTCCACCAAAACGGATTTATTATGTGTGTGCTTATGTTCGTAAATATTATCATTCTCATTTTTCTTGCATACTTTATTTGAAATAAAATTTCTAATTACAATACTTAATAGATTGTAGATAGAGAAACGTACATTATTACTACTTAAATCTTTTTATTTATTTTTTGTTAATAATTATTTTCTTGTGCTTTTTCCATAAATAATACAAGCATAGCACTTTAACTTTTATTATTAATGCTAGGTTATAAAATAATTTTCTAAATCTGATGTAATAAAAATGATTACTAAGATTCAGGTCTCAAGATAATGCTTGAAATGCTTAAATAACATTTTTATAAACATAAAATAATGTACTATGGTGTTCAAACCCATTTATCTAATCTTCATTTTGTTATAGAGGTAGTTTGTATATACAAAATAACATACATTTACATGGGGGAGGGATTGCGTTTCCTCCCATGTCTGCTTACATATTAAATCATCATACTGTAGGTAAATGTAGGTTTTATACTACGTAAACAAGTGAGAGGATGAGTCTTTTCACTAATCCATATTTACATGTATTATCTGAATTTTTACTGGTGACAGTGAATCAAGTTGTCATCATGCTTTATGGAAATGTACATTGAAAACTTAAAAAAATGCTATATAAACATGTTGTTGTTATTAGCTGTTGTCAAGTTGGCCTCTGGCTCATGGCAACCCCATGCACAATGGGATTAGATCACTGGGAGCCATAGAGTTCTTATTAGCTGATTTTTCAGAAGTAGATTGCCAGGCCTGTCTTCCTAGTCTGTCATAGTAGTCTGGAAACTCCATGGAAACATGTTTAGCATCACGGCAACACTCAAGCCTCCACTGACAGATGAGTTGGTGACTGTGTCTGAGGTCCACTGACTGGGAATCAAACCTGGGTCTCTCGCATTAATGGCAAGAATCCTACCACTGAACCACCAATGCTTTCACAGTCCACTCCCAACTGGTTGTCTTGGGATGCTTGCTCTGGGGTAAGCCAGCACCATGTAAGAAGTCAGCTTACTGTGTTTAAACAAAAAAATATTATACAAAATCATATATATGGTGAGAGATCAAACATACTGTAAAAAAAGAGGATACAAAAAAGGAGATGGCCAGTGTCACTGAACAATTCTTATAGAAACTGTTAAATAGAAACCTAATTTTCTACGTAAACTTTCACAAAAAAAACAATAAAATATTATTTTTTTAAAAAAAGGAGGTACGTAACAGCAGAATGTTGATAGTGCTTAATAATCTGGGTGTTGGAACTATGAGTCATAATTCCCAGTTTTAATATTATAATGAAATTTCCAAAATATTTATTTAAAAGTATTCATTGCCATTATAATCAAAGCAAAATAAGCCAATAAAGAAAGAGAAAAATAAATTATATTGTTCTGTTGTTATTAGCTGCTGTGCTGTTGACTCTGATTCATGGCAGCCTCACATAAAAAACAACAGAGCAAAATGCAATCCAGTCCTACATCACTTTCACAACTGTCAACATGTGCAAGTCCATCAATATTATTCTAGGTAAATTTAAATATTAATATTATTCATTTAAAATGTTTTCTTTTGCTATTTTCTAAGTACTCTAAAATTTCAGTCAAATATACAGTTATAAGAAAAAAAATTTAGAAGACTGGGGACTTTAAATAAAGTTATTATTCCTATCTAAAGGATGGGAAGAGACTAAAATGATGTATAGAAATTTTAGCCTTTTTGTGAGGCCTGTTGCCCAAATGTAATATTCCAAAATGAATGAGGGATTATTGATCTATAAGTAATATAGTTAAAAAAGTGTTTTATAGCATATCAGAATTAAAAGTATGGTGAAATAAGCATGTAACATAAAATAAACCAGGGTAGGTCAATAAAAGAATCAGACACAGGTCATTCAAGTTAACATGCTTTGTCTTTTTAAAAAATATTTACAGAAGTGAACTGACATGTGAACACTTTGCAAATGCACACACACACACACACACACACACACCTATTTTGCTCTTAATGAGTCTGATTGGCATGTTTTCAGACTGAGTTATATGTTTTCTTTAGGAATAATTCATTTTTATTTTGTATTATAAGTTGTACTAATATAATCATGCCATTAAATAATGGGATAAAATTATGGCTATTCAAATTCTGTATGTAAACTAGTAAGAGACGATATTACCAAATTAGGTACCTAGTAAAATGTGTGGCAATGTTAAGGCATAGATCAGAAACCAGAGTCTAATTCTGATTTAATAAAACAAGATAAAAAAATTAGTATTACTACACTGTTCTTCCAAAGAGTGTTAAGAAAGGGAAAGGTCCTGGGTAAGAATTATTTGGTTGTTGCTGCAGCTGTGGTTGCTGTTGCCATTAATGCTGGTGTTGTGTGATTACACAAGCTCATTACTGATTCAGATATGAAGGGACTTGAAAGGACTGTATGAAATAATTTTATAAATAAGAAAATTTTCCAAATTTATGCAGTATATCGATGTTGGAGGTGGAGTAGAATGCTAGGACCTCAGTTAATTCAGTAAATGTTTATTGACTGAGTAAATTGATTTTTTCTTATCCAGCGTGTGCTCATTATTAGTTTAGATACAATGGCAGATACAGAAATTTTTCTCTCTGAGCCAAAAAAATTTATATATATGGATTTTTACAGCCTAAAAAGTTTTTGTTCTTCTTTAATCCCTTAGCAGAAAAAAATATCCATCACCATCTTATTACTGTCATTCTCAAACGCCATCATTATTCTCGATCTTCACCTTTTGGAAACTGTGTTTCTCTACCTGGCTACCTCACTCTCCAGGTTATGTAGATTTCTTATAACGGGAGTTTCTTTAAATTATGTTTGTGATTTCTGTGGGGGATTGGAAAAAATAATAAGCATAAGTTTTTTTATAGACTGCAGTTATAAAGAAGAGAAATTAAATGTTAAAATATGGCTGCTTATGGCCTGATTAAAATTTAATTATTAGAATTACGAACAAGATAAAATAGATTTTCTAATAACAATTTGATCCCTGCTACAAATAACTGAAGTATATTAAATCAATTAGAGTTGGGAGCTGACTTTTGGTACAATAACTCTAGAAAAGATGTCCAATGAAGCTTCCTGCTTCTGATGGTGTGAGCAGACTTGGGCGTGTGGGGAGAAGCCTGATCCTCAGGGCCTGAGTGGAAACAGCTACACTGAATATGATATATATTTGGATTATGCACAAAGACCTAATTCAAAATTTTGGTTTTGGTTTTTCCTCTGAACTAATAGCAAGAAAAAAAAAATATATATATATATATAGCAAGAGCAAGGCACCTGAAATATTCAAGACATGGTCCAGGGGGAATCAATAACACTGCTTTGTCACAAATCAAGTCTAGTAGGACAGTCTTGCCCACAAGAATGCTCTGCCTTTGGTGAAATGAAGAGTTTAAGAGACTGGGGTGATAATGCTGCAAGATCCTTCTTTTCATTGCACCCAAAATATATCTACATCTGTATCTTAATATTTGGAGGCTAAGTATTAAAAAAAAAAAAAAAAATTTCTTTTTAAGTATTAAGAATGCCCTTGACTTCTTTCTTGTAACATATGGAGTAGCTTATATTGAAGTAACATTTTGCCAAGAACAATTATAAAAGCTGAAAAAATTAGCTGTTGGAAGGTAGCTGATACTTGAGGGGCAAATATTCCAAAGAGAAGGAAAATTCATTGAAATGAACCCTGCATTCACAGCAACTTTTAATATTCAGAGTATTCGCTAATTCCCCGTGTAGGGTGGAGAAGATGAAAACTAAGCATCGTTATACCAGGGAGACAAATATTGGAGGATACCAGGCCGCAAGGCTCGAATATCCAAGATCTCAGAAAAATGGAAACTGCAAATTAATAAGACGAAAATTCTGCTTTAATTTCTCCCTGAGATATTTGCCATGTCATAAGCTTTGCATGGACAAATAATCAGAGACCTGCAGCTACAAAATGAAAAATCTAGAGAAAGAAATTGAAACCTCAGGGGCTGCAGCTATGACAACTGGGGTTCAGAGTATGGCAAGGAGGATGGACCCTGATAAATCAGGCTTTCAGTTGAGAAACTGGAAGGATAATGTCCTCAGAAGAAAGCAGATTTGTCTCTACACCACCTTTCAGTCAAAAGAAAATGAAATTCTTTTACGAGCAAGACAACATCATTCAGAGTGTCATCTCAACAATTTTTCATATGCAAGGTACTACATTCAGGAAAAAAATACCATGGATGCCAGGAAAACAAGTCTAAAGGGCCAAAAGATAAAAGAAACACCCACTTAGAAGATCCAGATATCAAAGTTATAGGAAATGGACTTTGAAATAACTGTGACAATGTTCATTAAAATAGATGCTAAAGTAAGAATTCAATCAGATACTTGGAATACATAAAAAAGTAACAAATGATAATCGTAGAACTAAAAAAAAACAAAATCACTGAAATTAGGAAAATATTAGAAGGGTTTTACAGCAGACTAGGATTAGTGAACTAAAAGATAAAATTCTGGACTGAATCAAAGAGAGAAGAAAGGATGGAAAATACAGAAAAGAGCATAGGGAATGTACAGACTCTTGTGAACAGCTCTAACATATACATAATCAGATTCCCAAAAGAATAGGAAAGGAAGAGTAGGAAGAAGCAACATATGAAGAGATACCATCTCAGAATTTTCCAAAACTGATGAAAGACATCAAGTTACGGATTCAAGAACCTCTATAAATTCTATAAACACCTTTATAAATATGTACCTTATAGTACAATCACTAAAAAACAAAGCAAAAAGAAAATATTAAAAGCAGCCAGAAGAATTGCCCTCAGAAAGCGTGGAAATACAGGAAGAAATGAAGAACAACAGAGAGGAGACATACGTGAGTAAATACAAACAATGCTATTATGCCGTGTAGGCATTAAAATATATGTAGAATGTAGAATTAAAATACCTGTCTTCAATAGCACAAAAGACAGTAATTAACTATATGGAGTGTTATAAGTATTATTTATCCAGAAAGTGGTAAAAGTACTCATTTAATGTTGAATTTATTAAGTCAATGAATAACACTGGAACCTCCACATTTTTCTCTTCCTTCAGGGCAGCTGGTGGGTTTGAACCACCAACCTTTCCATTGGAAGCCGAGCACTTAACCACTGCACCACCAGAGCTCCGTCTACTGGCCTAGGGCAACTGGTAAAGAGATAGTAAAAGAATGTATAACCCAAGCTAATAAAGGGGGGGATGTTAAATAATTGAATATGTTTTAATAGTAATAATAAATAGTTAATTAATCCAAAAGAAAGCAAGGGAAAAAAAAAAGAGAGAGAAGACTATGAGAAGAATAGAAAACCCTCATTTGGTAGGCTTAAACGAAAAGATACCAGGAAATTCTTTAATTAAATGGCATAATAACTTCAACAAAAGACAAAGATTTTCAGAAAACAACCCATATATCTATCAACTACAGAATGGATAATTTAGATGTGGTCTAGTCACACAATGGAATAATACGCACAGTAAAACCTGGGAAAGCTGGAACCTATGTGAGGTGGAAACCTGTCAGAGAAGGAAAATGCAAATATTTTCCACTAAAATGAGCAAGAGAAACATGGTAAGACTGCACTCTGTCTAAGGTGGAAAACTTGAGAGACCCGGAAAAAGATGGAAATCCCATTGAGTTCCCGCTCTCACAGGTTTCCCTGTACATTGAGCTACTACTATATACAATAACATGGATACATCTCCGCAAAATGTTAAGTAAAAGAACAATACAAAAGACTGTACATACTGAATGACTTGATTTTTTTAAAAGATACAATGAAAAGGCAACAAGTAATTTATGGTCAAAGAATCAAAACTAGTAGTTTACGTTGACAGAGTAATGACTTAGAGGAGGTATGAGGGAAGCTTCCGGGAGATGATAGTGTTCTAAATTCAAACTGAATGATGATTATTAAAAAGTTTTGTCAAGCTTTACATTTATTATTTGTGTTCACTTGAGGTATGTACACTTCAATAAAAATATTTACAAAAAAAGAGGTATCTTCATTTTAAATGTAGAATCTATTGGGAGATGCCAACTAGGAAATTGTTTATTTGGTTGGTTGGTTGTTTCATTTTGTTTTAAATTGCAGCAGAGTGTGGCATTGCCAAAAATGCTCTGAGTTAGGAATCAAAACACCTGTGTTAGATCTGTCGCTCACTAATTGTTCTTCCTTGGTGATGTCATTACCTCCTAGTACCAGGATCCTTACCTGTAAAATGAGCAAAATAAAGATAACTACTAGTTTGTTTGCCTTCACATGATGGTTGTGAAGATCAAATAAAAAATTATTTTTAGAAAGAACTATTGAGGCTACAATACTCTTTGCATCTTGTCCAGTTTTTCTCCTATACCTCTGTCGTGCTTCATAATGACCCTATGATTGGTATATACTGAGTTAATCATCTATGAGGTGTAATTGGAAAGATCCTGAGAAAGACTACTTCAAGGCAAAAATATCTTCGTCTATCCTAGCCTGAAATTAAATCACCTTTCATGTACTTTGGCATTTAAAGCTTTTTTTCAAAGGACAAATGAGTGAATTAAAAAAAAAAAATTGGCACATATGGGAGATTCGAGATTGATATTCATAACACTCCAAGAGTTCCTACAAACTTTTTAAAAAAAGACTATCTAATTTTAAAATGGGCAAATTTTATAAAGAAAAAAAAATCACCGATGAGGAAGTCCACATGGCCAATAAATATGAGAAAAGATTTCATCTCACTAGTGGTTGGAGAACTTCAAATGGAAGCAGCAGCATCTGCATATCATTATTCTCCCATCAGATTGGCAAAGTTATTAAGAATTTTCCTGTCCAGTATTATCATAAAAGTGTAGAAAGGGAAACTCTTTTGTGTTGGTGATAGGAAAGTTCGATACGAATGCTTTTTAGAAATTTATTTGGCAATATCAATAAAATGAGAAATACCTTGGATCTAGCACTCCCTGTTTGTGTATAATATCTACAAACGGGCCATTTATAAACAGGGCATCTGTAAAAGGTCTGAATCGCAGCATTTTGAGGGAGGGTCTATCAACAGCAGTTACCAACTTAGGTATCTATGAACAGAGGAATGCTGAATAGATTGTGGTATGTCCACAGTGCAGAATATTTTGTATCTGTGAAAAATAGTGAGTTAGATCTATACATATAGACCTGAAGGATTATATAGTTCCTGTTTTAGGGGAGAAAAAGATACAAATGGATACAACATAACTTGATTTTTATAAAAAGAAAAACAAAAGCTTCCCAAATGCTCTGTCTGTGTGCCTGTGATGTCTATGAGTGTGAGTAAGTATGGAGATGGATACATACCATGTGGTAATAATAAGTTACCTGGGATAAACCAAAAAAAACAAAGCAGTTGCCATCGAGTAGATGCCAACTCATAGCGACTCTATAGGGCAGAGTAGAACTGCCCCACAGAGTTTCCAAGGAGCGGCTAGTGGATTTGAACTGCCAACCTTTTGGTTAGCAGCCGAGTTCTTGACTACTGCGTCCCAGTGCTCCACCCGGGATAAAGCAGGGTGAAAAGCTTGTGGTATTCTTTTAAACTATTTCTTAGGAATTATCTTGTATTATAAAATAAATACTCCAGAGGCTGTTATTAATATTTTCCTAGAAATTAATTGGTGAATCCTGAGGAAGAGCCATATAGCATGAGTGATAAACACTGGGGATAGCCAGAGAGAAGTTTTCTTTGTCAGGAGAAAAAGGGAAGTTACCAAAAATAAATTTAATCAACTTCACAATTTTTTTCAGGGACCACCGACAAAGATCTAGAGGTCAGCACAAGAAGCCATACACAGAACAGGCTAGTGAGACAACAAGGTGTTGTGGGTATCCTCAGGATATAAATTAAGACAGGAAAACCCTCAGTTCAAGGAGCTCCCAGTTTAATAGATTGTGTTCTTCTCTTTATTTAATATTTATATGAAATTAAAACTTGTGCAGTTCCTATTCATATAAAGATCAAATTATAAATTAGAAAATGACATTTTAACCTCTGTGATCAATTACATCTATGGCACATTCAGACTTTTTTTTTTTTTTTTTCCTAATTTAAGGAGCTTGCTGCCACCTATGGATAAGAATAGAGTATTACAGTTTTCATCAAGACACCCCAATATCTACCAGTGAGCTATATGGCTCTAAGTAACAGATGTAGGCTTGAGTTTGATGCAATTTAGTTCAGTTCAATTCAGTTAAAACAATATTTATTATCAATTTTAAACACTGAGGCATTCAAAGATGAATAAGCAAGACACTGATCCTCAAGGTGCTTAAAGTATCATGAGTGAGACAAACCTAACCCACTGCAGTCGAGCCGATTCCGACCTAGAAACACATAAAATTTCAGCACCATGAGATAAAAGCAAATGTACTTGATACAACACCGTAGCTCAGTTTTAATGACCTGTAAGGGTGAAACAGAACGTGAGGATTAGAGGCTGAGGAATTAGATACAGCACGGGTCATGGACAACTGTGCACACTGCAGTGGTATAGAATGAGTTAAGTCCTGGAATGCTGGGTACAGATGTTGATTACGTGAATGTGAAACTCAGCCAAAAGGTCGGGACTGGAAATAAACATTTATGAGTTGGTGGGTAAGAACAATGGATAACCATGCAAATGGATGTATGACACAAAAAGAGTGTATCAGACTGTGTGCGGTGAAAAATGGGCAAAAGAGAGGAGTTAAGAGCACCATTAACGAAGTGAGAGAAGGTCAAGAAACCAATCAGGACATAGTTCGAGAAAGGGAAACCCAGAAATGCAGAACAGAATTTCAAATTCTTGTGGAATCCACACTTTCTGGACCCATTAAGGCTGGATGAACCCCCGAAACTATTATCCTGGGATAATCTTGAAACTTTAAGTCTTAAACCAAAAATATTCCCTGAAGTTGTATTTAAACCAAACAATAGTTTAGCTTAATTAGTAAAGAACGTCTGCCTTGAGCATTGTGCTCTTTTAAGAACTATTTATATAGGATCAAACTGACAACAGCAACTCAAAAGATTAGATAGGAAATGTAGGAGGCAGTGAGTTTATATTAACGGGGGAGGAACAATTTGGAAGGGGAAACCCAGGATACTGAACAGAGATTTTTGTTTTATTTTTTCTGTGTCACAGAACCCTGAAAAAAAATTAACTTTGGTAAAAACATAGGTTCTTTCCCAGAAAAACACAAAAACCTGCTTAAAGAATAAATAATGCATTGCATTTATGTAATTTCTTTGAAAATAAATTTAAAAATATAAAATCAATACAAATATGCAGAATAGCTAATAGTAACAGCAATTAATATAACCAATATAATCAATATTAACTGGTAAAAAAATTAATATATCTCATACAATCAATAATAAAATATAAAAATCAATATTGTTATGTATTTGCCCTCTATTTTTCCTTTTGCATATATATAGAAATGAAAGCAAGAAAAAAACATGGCTCCATGGAAAGGATTTTGATTTTGCTGAGTAGCCCTAGTGGTGCAGTGGTTAAGAACTTGGCTGCTAACCAAAAGTTTGGCAGCTTTAATCCAACAGCCATTTCTTAGAAACCCTATGGGGCAGTTCAACTCTGTCCTATAGGGTCACTGAGTCATAATCGACTCGTAAGCAATGGGTTTTGGTAAGTAGATTTTAAGTGCAAACTAAATATTATATTTGATATTAATTTAATCTTTTAATTATAATTATAATGGTGTCCAATGATGAAAACCCTGACACAAAATATTATAGCTGCATATAGGAAAGCCACCACTCATCTGTCAGTTTGTCATACTGTGGTGGCTTGTGTGTTGCTGCGATGTTGGAAGCTATGCCACTGATATTTCAAATACTGGCAGGGTCACCCATGGTGGAGAGGTTATAGTAGAGCTTCCAGACTAAAACAGACTAGGAAGAAGGTCCTGACAGTCTACTTCTGAAAAAATTGGCCAGTGAAAACCTTATGAATTGCAGCAGAACACAGTCTGATATAGTGCCGGAAGATGAGCCCCTTAAGTTAGGAAGCATCCAAAATACAACTAGGGAAGTAGAATTGACCTTAATGACATGGATGGAATAAAGCTTTCAGGACCTTCATTTGCTGATGTGGCACAACTCAAAATGAGAATAGCTGCAAACATCCATTAATAATCAGAACATGGAATGTACAAAGTATGAATCTAGGAAAATTTAAAGTCATCAATAATGAAATGGAACGCATAAACATCGATATTCTTCTAGGCATTAGTGAGCTGAAATGAATTGGTATTAGTCATTTTGAATCAGACAATCATATCATCTACTATGCTGGGAACGACAAATTGAAGAGCAATAGCATTGCATTCATCACCAAAAGAACATTTCAAGATCTATTCAGAAGTACGACACTGTCAGTGATAGGATAATAGCCGTATGCCCACAAGGAAGACCAGTTAATACGACTATTATTCAAATTTACACATCAACCACTAATGCCAAAGATAAAGAAATTGAAGATTTCTGCCAAATTCTGCAGTCTGAAATTGATCAAACATGCAATCGAGATACATTAATAATTACTAGGGATTGGAATGACAAAATTTGAAACAAAGAAGAAGCATTGGAAGTTGGAAAATATGGCCTCGGTGACAGAAACGACACCGGAGATCACATGATAAAATTTTGCAAGACCAAGGACTTATTCATTGAAAATACCTTTTTTCAACAACATTAATGGCAACTATACACGTGGACTTCGCCAGATGGAATGCACAGGAATCAAATCAACTACATCTGTGGAAACAATAGAGAAACTCAATATCGTCAGAACAAGGCCAGGGGCCGACTTCGGAACAGACCAACAATTGCTCACATGCAAGTTCAAGTTGAAGCTGAAGAAAATTAAAACAAGTCCTTGAGAGCCAAAATACAGCCTTGAGTATATCCCCCGAGTTTAGAAACCAAACCAAGAATAGATATGATTCATTGAACACTAATGACTGAAGAGCAGATTAGTTGTGGGATGACATCAAGGACATCATATATGAAGAAAGCAAGAGGTCATTAAAAAGACAGGAAAGAAAAGACCAAAAAGGATGTTAGTAGAGATTTTGAAACTTGCTCTTGAACATACAGTAGCTAGAGCAAATGAAAGAAATGAGGAAGTAAAGGAGCTGAACCGAAGATTTCAAAGGGCAGCTCAAGAAGACAAAGTATTGTAATTGAAATACAAAGACCTCGAGTTAGAAAAGCAAAATGGAAGAAGCCACTCGACATTTCTCAAGCTGAAAGAACTGAAAATTCAAGCCAGGATTTGCAACATTTAAGGATTCTATGGACAAATACTGAAGGATGCAGGAAATATCAAAAGAAGATGGAAGGAATACAGAGAGCAACTGTATCAAAAAGAATTGGTCGACATTCAACCATTTCAGGAGGTAGCATATGATCAAGGACCGATGGCACTGAAGGAAGTAGTCCAAGCTGCACTGAAAGCATGGGTGAAAAACAAGGCTCCAGTAACTGATGGAATACCAATTGAGATGTTTCAACAAACAGACGCAACACTGGAGGTACTCTCTCATCTATGCAAAAAAATTTGGAATACAGCTACCTAGCCAGCCAACTAGAAGAGATCTGTATTTGTGCCCATTCCAAAAAAAAGATGATCCAAAAGAATGCAGAAATTATCAAACAATAGCATTAATATCACATGCAAGTAAATTTCGCTGAAGATCATTCAAAAGTAGTTGCAGCAGTACATCGACAGGCAACTGCCAGAAATTCAAGATGGATTAGGAAGAAGAAGTAGAATGAGGGATATCATGGCTAATGTCAGATGTTTGTGTGTGTTTTATTGACTATGCAAACGCATTCGACTGTGTGGACCATAATAAATTATGGATAACATTGCAAAGAATAGCAATTCCAGAACACTTAATTGTGCTCATGAGGAAACTGTACATATAGACCAAGAGGCAGTCATTCAAACCGAGCAAGGGGACACTGTGTGGCTTAAAGTCAAGAAAGTTGTGTGTCAGGATTGTATCCTTTCACCATAATTTTTCCATCTGTATGCTGAACAAGTAATCTGAAAAGCCAGACTATTTGCCGAACGCAGCATCAGGTTTGGAGGAAGGCTCACTAACAACCTGTGATATGCTTGCTGAAAGTGAAGAAGACTTGAAGTACTTACTGATGAAGATCAAAGACTGTAGTCTTCAGTAGGCATGACACCTCAACATAAAGAAAACAAAAATCCTCACAACTGGACCAATAAATAACATCATGATAAATGGAAAAAAGATTGAAGTTGTCAAGGATTTCATTTTACTTAGATCTACAATCAACACCCACGGGAATAGCAGTCAAGAAATCAAATGACATATTTCATTGGGCAAATCCACTGCAAAAGACCTCTTTGAAGTGTTGAAAAGCGAAGATGTCACTTTGAGAACTAATGTGCAACTGACCCAAACCATGGTGTTTTCAATCGCCTCATATGCTTGCAAAAGCTAGACAATGAATAAGGAAGACCGAAAAAGAACCAATGCCTTTGAATTACAGCGTTGGCGAAGACTATTGAATAGCCCATGGACTGCCAGAAGAACAAACAAATCTGTCCTGGAAGAAGCACAGCCAGAATGTTCCTTAGAAGTGAGGATGGTGGGACTTCGTCTCATGTAGTTTGGACATGCTATCAAGTGGGACCAGTCCCTGGAGAAGGACATCATGCTTGGTAAAGTAGAGGGTCAGGGAAAAAGAGAAAGCCCTTCAACGAGGTGAATTGACACAATGGCTGCAACAATGGGCTCAAACATAATGATTGTGAGGATGGCGCAGGACTGGGCAGTGTTTTGTTCCGTTGTACACAGGGTTGGTCTGAGTTGGAACCTACTCGATGGCACTGTGAACAATGCAGGAGATAAGACAAAAAAGGTGGAGGGAAGGTTCAATATAGAGATTGAGATTATATAGGTTCCAAATGATATGGGGTTCCAGAGGACACAGTGAAAGAGCTGGCAAGTAGGAGGACTGAGTAGCAGGAAGGAGCAAAAAAAATTCTGAGATAAAATGCGGGAGTGATTAAAGGACTATGTGACATGACTAATACTTTGCAATGGAATTAGTTGGCTTCAACTTTGTGTTGAGCATTGTCGATTAGCATTCAGTTTCAGTTCCACCTCCTCCAAGCCTGCTATCCTGTAACACAGAGGCTGAAAAGCCGAAAAGCTTATTTCTGATTCTCTAATTTTTTTTTTTTAATATAGTCAGTTTTCTAGGTACAAGTTAGATTCCCATCACTAGACTCAATCATGAGGATTTGGAGGGCATGTTGAAGCGATGGACACCTTCCTGATGTTTTGGGATCTTTCCTTCTAGCTGTCAAGAACGTAAAGAAGTAGGTTTTCCGTGGCAGTGCTCTATTCCAGGGCCCAGCCAACAGCTTCATGGCTGTCTGGGGGCACTCTAGTGAGGGTAGTGACCAGACTTTTCCGGTGTTCATTCAACAACTTTGTGGCCACTGAGAGCCACAAGTGCTGGTGGCTGAAGAGGCATCAGCAACTCCCTAATCCCTACGGCATGCTGCTTTGCTTTTATCTAAGGAAATGTGCCTCTGAACTATTTCCAGCGATAGGCTCTTGTTTTCTAACATGCCTGACAATGACAGGGGTAGAAGGTCCTCTATCAGGGTAGATTCTTCTGCCCTGAGATTCCTGACCCAGACTAGAGCTTGTTCCTGAGCACTTGCAATGATTTTGTGAGCATCCAATTCCTGAATTAAATCCATTTCTGCTTATAGTATCACGGTGGTTTTTGTTTTCTGCACTGCACCTTAATGGATAGCTTTCTCACTATTTTTCTGTGACCTATGTGTTACTTACTATTTCACCTACAGTACCCAATGCATAAACCAAAAATCAAACCCATTACTGTTGAGTTGATTCCAACTCATAGGAACCCTGTAGGACAAAATAGAACTGCCCCATAGTGTTTCCAAGGAGTAGGTGGTGGATTTGAACTGTCGACCTTTTTGGATAGCATCCAAACTATTAACCACTGTGCGGCCAGGGCTCCATCCAAAACGTAGTGACCCATTAAAAATAAATATTTGTTTAAGTAATAAACATGGAGGTTTAAATTCCTTGGGGATTTTTAATTCAAGTAGGAGATGCAAAAACACAAGTGAGCAACCAATTTGGTATTTTCTCTATTCTGTGGTTTTCACAATTTCTCATTAGAAATAGGTCATGCTTATTTATTAAAACAAGCTGATCACTATATAGAAATAAGGTTTAAAACAGAACCATAAAAAAGAGGCTTTCTGAAAGGGACTTCCAGGTATCTTCTTGTTTATACACTGCTTCTAATGGTGAGCTATACACTTGATTTTAAGAAATGGGACCTGAATATAGTGAATTAGATCCTTTGAAATCTTCTTCACTTAATACAGATAATGTGCTCTCCCAGACCAGGCCTATTAACTATAAAATCCATTTATTACAGTTCCTCACTGGTATGTGAACTTTTCACTGCTGCTGAAAGATGAAACTCTCAATCAGCAGAAACACCATTATGATTCCAAGAAATAACACTGAGGAATCCATGAGGCCTGAAGCAAGGCTAGGAATTATCTTTTGTAATTAGAGGCTAAGAAAGGTGTCCTTTCAAGGTTTCATTTTTTTGAAAGTCTATTATTAAAGTCATTCAACATGACCTTTTTTTTTTTGTACAAGAAGCTACATGTTTCCTCAATACATCAATTTTCTTGTCTCCTTTTGTAGTGAGTAATATTCGTTTGCCCACTTTGAACTGCAGCTCCTTCATCTTTCAGGTTAAACAAGTGTCAAAATGTAATGGTGAAAGTGTGGCGTTTTATGCTCCACTCCCATCTGGCAGACGCTCCCCTGTATGACTATGGTGCACTGGATTTTCAGTGTTACATATGTGAAGAACTACACTCTCAACCAAACATTCTTTGCAAACTGCCACATGAACTAACATTGCTTTTTAATTACAAAATAATACACTGGAGGACACATTTCTGATTCATGTAGTAATTTTTGGAGATAACTAGCCAATAGGTCAAGAAAAAAA
The DNA here is from genome assembly GCF_024166365.1 of Elephas maximus indicus. Lineage (NCBI taxonomy): Eukaryota > Metazoa > Chordata > Mammalia > Proboscidea > Elephantidae > Elephas > Elephas maximus. The sequence goes on along the minus strand of NC_064826.1, from coordinate 73,148,788 downwards.
AATACAGGTCTATAGCCATAGTTACCCGATGAAGCTGAAGCCACCACCTCCACCACCAGTTGTCGTGCAGGCAACTCCTACTCATGGTGACCTCATGTGTGTCAGAGTAGAACTGTTCTCCTTAGCGTTTTCAATGGCTGATTTTTCAGAAGATCAACAGGCCTTTTTTCCAAAGTGCCTCTGGTTAGAATCAAACCTCTAACCTTTTGGTTAGCAACCAAGCACAGTAACCACTTGCACTACCCAGGGACTGATTAGGCCTGTTATCTCTTTTCTCACTAACTCACTTTCACGTTTTCATTCCTATTTAAAAATAACTCCACTCATCAAGTGATTACGCCAGGGATGGGGTTAAGCGCTTTCCACTCACTATTCCATTTCACCCTCACCACAACCCTAGGAGGTATGCATTGATACACTTATGTTACAGATGAGGAAGCTGAAATACAATAGGACCCAGAGATGGGATTCCAGAACAGGTCTGCCTAATTACAAAATCTCTTAACTGCTACACAATCAGCCCAGTGCTGTTCTTTAATCAAAAGACAACGTGGTTAGTGAAAAGGCATTTGGAAAGTGAGGTCAGAGACTATAATGCCAACCATCTTCGAGTTATGAAGACTTCTGATCCTCCATACCCTCAACTATAAAACCTCTTGAGCAGAGGTTGTCAGATAGCAGCTTTTCCATTCAGTTGTTTCTTTGGCCTGAACAATGTTTAGTTTTGTATTTTTAATTAATTGTTACCTTTAAAATTGGAATTTTTTTTTAAATAAAAAAAGTAATATATCTGACTTTTCCTGAACATAAAAGATCACCTGGCAAAAATAGACCCAAATTATCTGATGCAACAAACAGCTGGGGGTGGAAGACATTCCCTTGACTGCATTCTTGACTTCCTAATTCATACTACTTTCAATTGCATTGCACCTAACAGGAGTCACACATTTACATCACCTACCCTGCCTCTGTGGACATTTGAGTATCCACTTTTTCCTTAAGCCATGGTTTGTAAAGTGCCCTATGCAGAGCTAGCAGGTGGGGCTCTACTCCATATTCAACCAAAACTGTTATTGATGCTGTCTTAGTCATCTAGTGCTGCTATAACAGAAATACCACAAGTGGACGGCTTTAACAAAAAGAAGTTTATTCTCTCATAGTCTGGTAGGCTTGGAGTCTGAATTCAGGTAACAGGTTGCAGGGAAAAGCTTTCTCTCTCTGTCGCTCTGGAGGAAGGTCCTTGTCATCAGTCTCCCCTTGGTCTGGGAACATCTCCGCACAGGAAACTCAGGTCCAGAGGATGTGCTCTGCTCCCACCGCTGCTCTCTTGGTGGTATGAGGTTCCCATGTCTCTCTGCTTGTTTCTCTCTTTTATGTCTCAAAAGAGACTGGCTTAAGACACTACCTAGTCTTGTAGATCTCATCAATATAACTGCCACTAATCCATCTTATTACATCATAGTGATAGGATTTACAATACATAGGGAAATCACATGATAAGATAAAACAGGAGACAATCATACAATCATACAAGGGAATCATGATCTACCCAAGCTGACAGATATTTCTGGGAGCCACAATTCAATCCATGACAAATGCATACAAAATAATTCGAATAAGTTTTTCTTCACCTTAAAAACAAAGCTTAAAAACCACCGATCTAGATGATTCCTTCAGCTCTAAGGTTTTTTTTAATTGAGATAGAAATAGAATATCTTTAGTTCTGATTTATTATTCAAGAGATTAGAAAATACAGAAGTTCTAAATTAAAAATCTGTAGTGAGTTTCAATAAAACAAAAAAATAATATATGGTTAAATATTAAGGAAAAAACACAGTACTGAAAAAAAAATAAGGCAGGATTAATTTAATGTTATTTAAATTTAATTTTAAATGCAATATTCCAAAAATTTGTGAGGGGTGAGAAAACTACAGCAGGCAGGCCAAATATGACTGCTGCCTGTTTTTGTAAATAAAGTTTTATTGGAACAAAGCCAGACCCCTTCACTTCTATGTTGCCTATGACTTTAATAGCATCACAATGGCAGAAAAATGAGACCTGCTAGTCTTTAAACCATATGCTCAGGCATTTGTTAGAGGGTAGATACTGTGAAGTTATCAACTAAGAAGGCAAAAAAACAAAACAAACAAAAAAGCCTTTTGCAGATATTGCTGAACGATAAATTCACAAATTGTCTGTTGCAAATTGGTCCTATAGTAAACAATTATTTTATTCCTGCTGATCTCACAAATAAACTGAGAAAGTGAAGTTTATCTTTTTGTCCCAGTTTTATAACGTGTTTTACAAGTTGAAACTAAAGACATACACTAAAAAACATCAGGGCTTTCATCCAACCCTTATTACATTTTTCTTTCATAGGCTTCAAGATGAGTATTTTCATCTGGCTCCCCTTACTTAAAAAATATGCTATATTTCATTTTAATCCTAGGAGAGCAGGTGCCTTTTTTGTGTATAATAAGGGTTTGCTCAACACCACATTTTCTCCAAGAAAACTTAAACCTTTACTTTCAGAAACAGGCTATAAGCATTTAAATGGCAATTTCCATTTCAAAAAAATGAACTATAAACAATAAATAGAATTATCCATTTGGCCACCTCTTGCCTTTAGCATCATGCCTATTCCTCCAAATCTATACGCAGATCTGTGGCCTGAACTCTGATACTCTCCAGGGCCTCAGACCAGTCTCTGTTGATAGATTTTCTCCTTTCCCTTCAGGTAGGGATTCTGTGAATGGAGTTGCTCATAGCAGTTTCAGTAGTCCTACAGGGAGGCTCAGAGATTGAGACTGCCAGAGAGAAACTGGGACCCATTCCCTCTGCAAACACAACCACACTTCTGAAGATGACCCAATGGTTTGAAGTCCATCCCTAGGGTCACACTATGGGAGCTATGCAGCCATGACTGAAGAAGACAGGTCCACATGATGGTAGGATCCTGGATCATCGAGTCACTGTTGGAAGATAAGCCCCCTCATTCAGGAATGCTTGGATTGATCCACTGACTCCACTGGAAATTCATGAAATGTGAAGACATTGCAAGTTCTAGCTGATATTTCCTGTGTTTTTACTTCTGAAACCCAGATCATTGAGATAATATATTTGTTGAGGCCTTTCTTCCCCAGTGTCTGCTCACCTACTGTAACAAAACACAAATAAGGGAGATTGCTTCCAGGGTGTCTTAATTATCTCGTGTTGCTATAACAGCAATACCACAAGTGGATGGCTTTAACAAAGAGAAATTTATTTCCTCACAGTAAAGTAGGCTAAAAGTCCAAAATTTGGAGCATCAGCTCCAGGGGAAGGCTCTCTCTCTGTTGGCTCCAGAGGAAGGTCCTTCTCATCAATCTTTCCCTAGACTAGGAGCTTCTCTGCGCAGGAACCCTGGGTCCAAACGACGCACTCTGCTCCCGGCACTGCTTTTTTGGTGGTATGAAGTCCCCCTGTCCCTCTGCTCACTTCTCTTATATCTCAAAAGTACCAGCTCAAGACACAATCCAATCCCATAGATTGAGTCCTGCCTCATCAACACAACTGCTGCCCATCCACCCTCATTAACATCACAGAGGCAGGATTTACAACACAAAGGAAAATCACATCAAATGGCAAAATGGTGGACAATCACAGATTACTGGGAATCATGGCCCAGCCAAATTGATGCACACATTTTTTGGTGAACACAATCCAATCCATGACACAGGGGTAGGAAATTTCTGTGTCCTTTGTAGACAAGATCAGGTTTCCAGACTACAGATGGAAACTTTAAATCCAGAGAAGACTTATGTAGGGAAATGGTTAGAAGTAGGACATTCCCAAGGTTTCAATAGGCAGTTACAGCCTACAAGCTACTGGCCAGAGGAGAACTGCAGAGCCCTTTGGAACCATACAGTGACTACTGATAGCCACAAAAATATCTTTCTAGCTAGTCCTGGAGCAGGTGTACCATATTCTGATGATGGTGACTGAATTATGGGCACAAAACTCAAGTCTTTTTGAGTTTTCCTGAGAAATTGTTATGCGCTGCTTTGATTTTTTTTTTTTCCCACCAGAAGACAGCACACTGGAGAGAGAAAAAGAGCTAGCTAATCTGTCTTCTGCCCTAGTTGAGAGTATCTTTAAATCAGTGAGAATATTGGCAGAACAAAGAAACTTTTGACACCCTGGATTCACTTGCAGTGAAGACCAGTCCTCTGGAGAACAGCTCTGCCTCTCTGCCTTTTCACTGGAAGATACAGTCCATCTTCTTGAGATAGAACTGAAAAGTGAATTCCCCAAAATTTCATGCCACAGAGTGATGATGGCTCACCTTCAAGGAGACACGGTCACTGGAAGAGGCATCAAAATCCCTTCTATATGAAGTAAATGAGGCCGAAAACATCTTAAAGCTATCTCAGGAGAATGTAGGCCACCACCAGAGGGAAAAAGTTCATGGTTTTGTTGAAAATGTTCAGCTTTAGGAAAGCCTGAAATTTTTCGTACAAGAAGATACTGAGTGGAAGAAAGAGTGCGGGAGCTGAAGAAGCAGGAAAAAAAAATACGCTTGAAAACTTCCACGCACAAAGGGAACAGGTTGTAAATGATAAAAATCTGACTGAAACTGTGCTGAAGCTGATAAATATACTGGCTCTCTTTAAGAAAAAACTGCATGAATGACAACCACAAGGAACTAGACAGCAAATTAGAAAATGGAAACCAAAATTATCCATCAGAAATCATTCGAAGAAACCCGTGAGGTTGTGAATTTAACTATTTCTTTAAAAAAAAAAAAAAAAAACTTGAAAAAGAAAAACAAGGAACACTTAAAATTTTTCTGCCAGAAAAATCAGATGAATTAAGAGGTTATATTTAAAATCAAAAATCTCCAACCAGCACGACAGGAGACTGTGGCAGCTGCGAGGCGGCAACGGTGCTTCGTGCCTTGACGAGAGCGCCTGGCTTTCAAGCAGCGGATGGATGTAACCGGCTCAGCACGAGGTCGGGGAAGCGACTGGCAGTGCGGCACGTGGCAGCTCGGAACGTCTGCTTGGCACGTACTCATTTGAGTATAAATTCCACAAAAATGAAAATGCAGTTTTAAGCGCGGTTTTAAATGTCTCCATGGGAGCATTTTACGGATGGGCCACCAAAAAGTGAAATCCACTTGATGATTATCAAGGGAAGAATGTTGAATAGACAGTATTGCTACAACATGAAAACATAGCTGTTAAATGTAATGAGTTACATCCACCTACCTATCTATGTAACACAGGTTTTAAGGGAGAGCAATTTTTGCTTAAGCGAATATAACACAACTTCATAATTGTTGAAACAACACAGAAACCCTCCGGAAAACAGCCATGCTCCCGTGTGTTTTCTGTGAGTATGGAGGATATACACAATGTGGTAATATTTGGTTACTTAGGAAATAGGGCATGGTGAAATCTTGTAATACTTTTTGTTATTACTTAGTAAGTCACAAATATTACTTAATATGACACAAATAACTTCAGAGTGTCATTGATATTTTATTCAAAATCGACGAATGCTTGAGGAAAAGCCATAAGGAATGAGTTATAAATTTTAAGGGGCAGTCAGAGAGGGAGGCTCTTTATTAAGGAAAAGAGGGAAGTTACCAAAAATCAACATACTATCTTCACAATTTTGCTCAGGGACCACCAAACAAAGATGTAGGGTCAGCACAAGAGCCAGTGCAGAGAACCTTTTAGAAGAAAGAATTCTCTGCCAGTGAAACACTAATCCCCAGAACTTACGTTAGGAGGACGATTAAAAAAAAAGTCCTATTTGGTGAATAATTTTGAGGACCAGAGAACATTGCTTTTAAACCATGTAGAAAGATTTTTTCAAATACAGGTATTTTCAGTAAGCCTTGATAAATTAGGTAACCAAGCCATAACGAATGCCATATTGTCTTTTGATAACTTCAGTGGGAAACAGCTATCTACTTATATATTTTGGTGACATGACATTTCATTTTGTAAACCACTTGCTACTTTTATGTCATATCTACCTAGCCACATTTAACTGGTTTATTATGGCAAAATGGAATCCTGGAAGGAAAACTGTGTCTACATTAAAATAATTTGTTCGATATCCAAAAAAAAGTTAACTTTTCAAATATCTTTTTGCTTTTAAACCTTGTTATATTGTCCAGAGAATGTGAAAAAAGCAGGATGTGGGCTATCCATCTATATTTACCTATAAAAACCCATTATCACTGAATCAATTCTGACTCATGGCAACCCCATGTGTTACAGAGAACTGCTTCATAGGATTTTCTTGGCTGTAATCTACAGAAATAGATGACCAGGCCTTTCTTCTGCAGCACTGCTAGGTGGGTTCACACCACCAACCTTTAGGTTAGCACCCAACTGCAAATCACTTGTGCCATTCAGGAAAATTTATCTGCATTTTCTTCAAAATTTGAGATAAGCTCCTCATACCATTTGGCTCTGGGTGAAACTGGCAATCAGTTTATACTAAAATGAAAAGGTTGGAAGGCAGTGAGACAATGATGCATTACAGGTGACTGGGGATTCTACGTGACTAAGACAGAAAAACCCTCAATTCAAGATGATCTCAGTTTAATAGACTATACTCTTTCCTTGTTGCTTAATACTTCTGCAACTAAAAGTTTATGCAGTTATTATTCTTATAAGACTAAGGTTTAAGTGAGATAATGTAATTGTAACCTCAGTGATCAATTATATCTATGGTGCTTATAGACCATTTGTTTCCCAATTGTAGAAGCTTGCTTCCACCTATGGATAAGGAGAGAGCACTGCCGAATTCATCAGGATATCCCAATATTTACCAGTGAGCCATCCAGCTGTGGGTATGAAACGTAGGGTTGAGTTAGAGCGAATTTAGTTCAGTTCAATTCAGGCCAACGATGTTTGTTATCAATATTAAACACTGAATTAGGTACGCAGCATTCGAAGATCAGCAAGGTTGGATGCTCAAGGCGCATAATGATGTGTGAGATAAACCTAGTAACAGATAAAATTTCAACACCATGAGATAAAAACGAATATACTAAGACAACAGCGGAGTTCAGTTTTCATGATGTGTAAGTTTGAACCAGAAAATGTGAGTAGTAAAGGCTGAAGAGTTAGGTACAGCCCAGATCACAGACAACTGTGTATATTAATGGGTGATAGAACCACCACCATTGCCATCGAGTCGATTCCGACTCATACCGACCTTAGAAGACAGAATAGAACTGCCCTATAGAGTTTCCAAGGAGCACCTGGCAGATCCGAACTGCCTACCTTTTGGTTAGTACCCATAGCACTTCACAACTATGCCACCAGGGTTTCCAGGTAATATAAGTTTGGGTAGAAACGTTTATATGTAAGTCTGAAGCTCAGTAAGCGGGAGATACACATTTATGGGTTGGTGGGTAAGAATAACAAATAAACCATGAAAATGGATGGGTCATGAAAGAAGAGTATACAGACAAAGTGAAAAGAACTATGGGCCAAGGCGAGGAGTTAAGAACACCATTAATTAAGGGTCAAAAGACCAAGAGATTTTTCAGGAGGTAGTTTAGGAAAGGGAATCCCATAACCAAGAGAATTCAGGAGAAGTTAATTCTAGATCCCCAGATCAAAAACCAAACTCACTGCCATCAAGTCGATTCCGACTCATAGCGACCCTATAGGACAGGGAACTGCCCCGTAGAGCTTCCAAGGAATGCCTGGCAGATTCGAACTGCTGACCTCTTGGTTAGTAGCCATAGCACTTAACCACCATGCCACAAGGGTTTCCTCTAGATCCTGGAACCCTTAAAAAAGTTGTGAAAGAAACACATGGTTGCTTTTTCAGAAAAATGAATAAAAACCTATAAAAATAACTTGTATTGATTGCTTTAAAAACAAATTTATATAGAGTTTTTATCCATAGTAACTCATTGTATATATAACTAATATAATCATGAATTCCTTGGAGCTAATACAAGTCATCTAATTCTGCCTGTAGCCAGTACCCTATGGCCTACAACTGCACGCTGAGAACACTTTGAGTTGTTCTACCTCTAACTCAACCAAATGCTTGGCACCACAACATACCATCAGTTGGGCTAGTGGGAGGGGACAGCTTTTATAAACCAATGCTAACTTTGGTCTGTTCACTGCACAGGCAGAAAGCCTTATCATTCCCAGTTGGGGGAAATGGAAAAGGCTGATTACACCCAGAGCAAACCAACCCGTGAGCTGTGAGCACTCTAGGCCTACTGGTCCCACAGGAAATCTAGGCAATTGTTAAGGATTATCTCCTTCAAAATGATATGTTAAAGTCCTAACCCTCAGTATCTTTGAATATGACCTTGTTTGGGAATGGGGTCTTTGAAGGTATCAGTTAACAAGAGGTCATACAAGTGGTGCCCTTATAAGAGGAGGAGACAGGAGACACACAGAAGACGGCCACATGAAGACAGAGGCAGAGGTTGGAGCTGCAAGCCAAATAATGACAAGAATCACCAGCTGTCACCAGAAGCTAGGAAAAAGGCATGGAACAGATTGTCCTTCAGAGCTCTCAGAAGACATCAACACACCCAACACCCTGATTTTAGCCTCCTGGCTCCAAGAACTGAAGCAGTAAACTTCTGTTCTTATAAACCACCCAACGTGCAGTACTTTGTTATGGCAGCCCTAGGAAACTAACACAGGGATCCTAACAGTGTTGTGCTCCAACCCATTCTACACACGGGCAGTTCAGTTTTTTAGTGGAGCAGGCTGCCATAGAGGACTTGTGTGCCCATGTCCCTGGGTAAAACTTTCTTCTGTAATTTGGAAGCCTAAACCTGTCTACAAAGGACACAGAAATTTACCTCCATTGGGAGCAATCTCCATCATTTGTGTTTTGTCACATTAAGCAAGCAGTCACTGGGGCTGAAGGATCTCGACAAATATTTTATCTCAATCAGCTGGGTTTTAATAGTAAGGACTCAGGAAATACCAGAACTGCCAATGCCTTCATATTGCATGGATCTCGAGTGGATCCAATGTGTCACATGAATCCAAGCATTCCTGGATGAGGGGGTGTAATGGATTGAATTGTGTCCCCCAAAAATACGTGTCAACTTGGTTAAGCCATGTGTGGTTGTCCTCCATTTTGTGATTTTCCTGCATGTTATAAATCATAATCTCCGCCTGTGGTTAAAAGGATTAGGGTGGGATGTAACACCCTTGCTCAGGCCACATCCTTGATTCAATGTACAGGGAAGCAAGCATAGAGTTGGGGACCTCATACCACCAAGCAGCACCAGAAGCAGAGCACGTCCTTTGGACACGGGGTCTCTGTGCCTGAGAAGTTCCTCGACCAGGGGAAGATTGAGGACAGGGACCGTCCTCCAGAGTCAAGAGAAAGCCTTCCCCTGGAGCCGATACTCTGTACTTGTAACCTATTAGACTGTGAGAAAATAAATTTCGTTTTGTTAAAGACATCCACTTGTGGTATGTTTGTTATGGGGGCACTAGATTACTAAGACAGGGGGCTTCTCCACTTGTGACCCAATGATCCAGGATCCTACCATCATGTTGACCTGCCTTGTTAGTCATGGCTATATGGCTCCCACAGTGGCCCTGGGGATGGACTCCAAACTAACGCTGTCTAAATAAGTGTGGTTGCCTCTGCAGAGGGAGCACGTTCTAATTTCTCTCTAGATGAGTCACCTCCAGTGGATACAGGCCAGTCCTCTAAACTTAGAAAGTCTGTTTGGCAACAACAAAGATGAGAACTGGTCCATCTTTTCACTGGAGAATACAGTAGACCTTCTGGACAGAAAATTCAAATGGTGGTCCCCTAAAATTCCATTTCATGGAGAGGACGCATCATCTTCAAGGACACTCACTCAAAAAGGCTTATCCAAAGCCCTGCAAAAACACCCTAAAGTCTTATCAGAAGAATGTAGAACATGAGAGAAATAGTTATCGGTTTTGTTGAAAAGGTTCTACCTCAGGGAAGCCTCAATCTTCTTGTCCAAGAAGATGCAGGATGGAAGTAGTATTGAACTGACAGAACATAAAAAAACTGCTTGAACGCTTCAACACACAAAAGCAACTGGTTATAAATGACAGCCGGTTAAAAGTGATTGAAACTGAAGATTATACAGTTACTTGCTTTCTTTAGAGATTACATGGATGACAGCAACAAGGAATTAGAGTAAATCAGAAAGTACATAGTTGTTAGAAACTCTTTTAGAAGTTAGAATCTAAATTTTTAGAAACTCGATGCTGTATTTGTTTCCTTTAAAAAACTTGAAAAAGAATATTTAAAAATGTGTGTGAAGAAAATCAAATTCACAAAACACTCATACTTCCAATAAAGTCCCCTAACAGTAGAAGGGATGGCTAACATAGCTGGTGGCAGCAAAAAGACAGTGATGAAGGGCACATCTAGCTTTTAACAAGTGGAGCTGGTAGTGAATCTATATAGCTCAAGGTACAGGAAGCCACTGGTAGTGCATGTAGTTCTAGAGATGTTTATTGAGAGAAGAGTCCATGTTCAACCTCTTTAATCCCTGACAAAAAAAAGTTTAAAACAGTAAAGTTAAAACTATAAAACAAGGTCTCAACCCACCTGGATCAAAGGAGAATGAAGAACACCAAGGTCACACGATAACTATGAGCCCAAGAGACAGAAAGGGCCACAACCAATGACTGCCCTGACAGGGAACACAACAGAGAACCCCTGAGGGAGCAGGAGAATAGTGGGATGCAGACCCCAAATTCTCATAAAAAGACCAGACTTAATGGTCTGAGACTAGAGGAATCCTGGCGGTCATGGTCCCCAAACCTTCTGTTGGCCCAGGACAGAAACCATTCCCAAAGACAACTCATCAGACATGGAAGGGACTGGACAATGGGTTGGAGAGAGATGCTGATGAAGAGTGAGCTACTTGTATCGGGTGGACACTTGAGACTGTGTTGGCATCTCTTGTCTGGAGGGGAGAAAGGAGGGTAGAGAGGGTTAGAAACTGGCAAAATTGTCACGAAAGGAGAGACTGGAAGGGCTGACTCATTAGGGGGAGAGTAAGTGGGAGTATGGAATAAGGTGTACATAAGCTTATATGTGACAGACTGACTTGATTTGTAAACATTAAAGCTCAATAAAAATTAAAAAAAAAAACTATAAAACAAGGCAACTTCATTAGTACTTCCTCCTTGTGTTCAAATATGAATATTAAATGAAAGGTGACTTGTTCTTATCTTCTAAGTTTCCTGTCCTGTAGAACAATCTACAGCGTGAAAAAAAAATTACAGGCAACATTTTAACTGTTTAGGATATGATTTTGCCCTGTTATCTTGATCTTAACCTGTTTTACTAAATTTTCTTTGTAAAAAAGGAGCACAAGCACCCCTTCACCTAAAATCTGCTAAATATTAAAACCCAATTTCTTAGGTCATTTCCTGAAAACACTACACCTTATCATGAAAACACTGATCCCTGCCTTCTTTGTTCTGCTTATAGATTTAATAGGTCTTCATGAAGAACTTTCAAAACTGCATGTATGTAATATATCAAGCATTTATCAGACAAAATATTCCACGAAAAAACCACCACTATTCATAAAGATGCTGTCATGGATTGAATTATGTCCCCCCAAAAATGTATCAACTCGGTTAGGCCATGATCCCCAGTACTGTGTGGTTGTCCTCCATTTTGTGATTGTAATTTTATGTTGAGAGGTTTAGGGTGGGATTGTAACAACACCCTTACTCTCTCAAGAAATAAAAGGGAAGCAAGCAGAGAGTTGGAGACCTCATACCACCAAGAAAGCAGCACAGGGGGCAGACTATGTCCTTTGGACCCAGGCTCCCTGCACCTGAGAAGCTCCTCAACCAGGGAAAGACTGAGGACAAGGACCTTCCTCCAGAGCTGAGACTGAAAGCCTTCCCTGGAGCTGATGTCCTGAATTTGGACTTGTAACCTAGTAGACGATGAGAAAATAAATTTCTCTTCATTAAAGCCATCCACTTGTGATATTTCTGCTACAGCAGCACTAGGTAACTAAGACAGATGGTTCAACGTTTACTAAATCGCACAACCCTTTTCTTCTATGTAATAGCCTTGTAATCTCTACTTACGTAGGCTCTAAGCTCCTATTAAAGTTGTAACTTCTTTAATAGAACAGAAATACAAGGTGAGTGACAAATGTTTATTCATTTAGTTTTTTTAAACAGCTTTATCAAGATAGTTCACACCACATTTAAAGTGTACATACAATTCAATGGCTTTTAGTATGTTAAGATGTGAAATCACCAATTTTAGAATGTATTTATAATCTCAAAAATACACCTGTAAAAAAAAAATAAAAAAATAAACCTGTACCCTTAACTATCACTCCCTTACCCGCCCACCAGTCTGAAGCAACCACTAATCTACTCCCTCTGTGGACTTGCCTATTCTAGATATTAACATAAAGAGTCACATAGTAGGTGGTCTTTTGTGATTGACTTCTTGCACTAGCATGTTTTCAAAGTCTGCTCACGTTACTGCTTGAAGTTTTCTTACAAGGCCCTCAGAACCACCTGTGCAGCCCTTAAAACATGACATATTCACACGCCCAATCTCACTATGACCAGCCCTTTCTGAGCCTCCTCATCCCAGAGTACTGAAGTACTCATTTTTAAAAATATTTACAGTAACTCAGCTCTGAAGATATTGTTGCACTATTTAAAATCAAGAAACAGATATTAAAACAAAAATAAAAAAACCTTCCACATCTTGGCTATTCCTCCAACTCCCCCTGAAATGTAACTCTTCCATCTCTCTTTCCAGTTTCCATAATGAAAATTTCTTATCTTCAAGGCTACCCTCAAAAGCTAGTTCCAAGGAACTACTTCCTGATATTGCAAACATATAATCCTCCACTGAAAGCCTACAGCCCCCATTTTTGTTTTGATGTCTTACATGTCACTTAATCTCCCTCATATCCTAGTCATTCAAAAAACTATCATTTTATTGTTTGCTTTACACTCTCCTCTTCACTTCCTTTCTAAATGCCTTCATGGATCTAATCTTTGTGTGCCTCACAGCAGGTATTAAATTGCCTCTCCAGATTTCTTGTTTCTTCTTCGGGTTTGTGTTTCTTATTTGTTGGTTGGGGCGGGGGGGTATGGATTTTTTTTTAAGCAACAAAAACTCATTAATCATCATCCGTGGATGACTCTGCCTCTGTCGGTGTCTGTGACACTTGGTCACTCACCTCGCCGCTGATGCATAGGGAGTGTAGTGTTGCCCGCTCTTCGCGTGAGATTTTACGCTCAAAAGCACTTTTGAGTGTGCTTTCAGGGAGCCCTCCCCTAATGTGTTTCCCTGCTCTATAGTTGCGCATAGTTGGTGTTGTCTCTGCTGCGTGGTACAGAGCCGCAGATGCCAGGTTTGGAAATGCTGCCGTCTTCACCTTCTGGGCTTCAGGGTGTTTGATTGCCTTGGCATAAGGAAACCATTCTCCAGTTTTTTCACGAAGTCTCTCATATGCTTCATAGAACTTGGGTATCTCCTCTTTTACTTCAGGTATTAGGATCAAGCTCGAATCACACTCGTTAAGGAACCTCTTAATAGCACTGAGAGTAGTCATCTGTGACCATCGAGCCACCATATGGACTTGCACCATCATCTGTTCAGCTGGACCTGTGAATTTGGTACTTAAAATTCTACGCAAGACTCTATGACACCAGGGCTGAAGAGACAAGTAGATGACATAAGCAGACACATTAATAGCAGGATACGGTGTGTGCTCCATGTCTGTATTGACTGCCACCTTGAACGCTTTGAACCTGTTTTCTGCAGTCCTCATATGGCTATTGTCCCGTGAGTCCTTGAACAAGGCGATGAGAATGTTCAGCGTTGCATGGTATAATCCAAGCCTATGTTCCGGATCATCGGGAACTTCAGGGATTGACAGCTGAGGGGTGCCATATAACTGCATTTGCCAAGTAACTGCTTCTCCAGTAATGACAGGGGTGACCTTGACAACAGGACCTTTGAAGGTTGGGAAAACAGCAGATAAGACAGTCATGCACAGGGTCCTAATAGTTCGTTTTCGCCTCATTTCTGGAGAGTATAGCATTGCCAGGGCAAGCCGATGTCTGTCAGCAGCAGGCAAAGCAACGATCCTCTTGGCCTCTCTGGAAAAAGGGTGCACAGGCACCGCGTCGTCATCTGAACCAGTCGCCATCTGTCTGATTTGGTTAGGCTTGTGGAGGGAATCCTCTGCAGACGTTCTAGGAAAGTTTCTGAGTATTTTAAGTTACCTAAATTGAGAAATGACAGTAAAATGGTTTATTAAAAAACAAAACAAATCTGCTACATCACTGCTACCAAGCCATTCTGTTGTCTGAGCAAACAAAGCAGCTCCCACTTACTCACTCTGGACTTTCTGGAAACCTGAGTAAAATGATGCTCACTACTAGACTACTTAACAGATAATTTAAGTACACTTTCAAGGAACCTACAACCCACAAAAATACCGAAAAACTGTATGAAAACGTCAATGATCATGATTAAAAACTCTAAGCTTTGTAGGCTTTTCTTATCCTTCAGTGTTGTTTTTAATTATTTATGGGTGGTAAACCTATAAATCAGCCCCAGTTGTGAATATACGAAACAGTGCTCTACATTACTTTGCACTCAAAGTTTACAGCTGTAACTAGTAGTACTGAACCTGCTGGGACAAAAATTAACATTCTCCTTAGTATTTCATCCCAAACTGAAAAACTGTCTAATTCACTATCTCAATATACAGTTCTCCATTATAAAATTCATCAACGATCATTTTTTCTTGTGGCTCTAGGGACAGTGCCTGAATCCTGGGAGATATACAGTAATGATGAAGTTGTGCACTTGGAGTCAAGTTAGAATTCTCCTATCATTTCCTACCTGATGTACTTTGGGTAATTTATTCTTTTCCTCACCTACAAAATTTAAAAATCCAGGGTCTTATAACTACCTACTGAACATATCCACCTAGACATCAAGTATGTCTCTCAAAACTTCCACGTCTAGAAGTGAGCTCCTGATCTCTCCTCTGATGCACACACCCAAATCCACTTTTCTCCGTTTCAGTAAATGGCTGCCCCATTCTTGCAGCTGCATCTTTTCTCTATAATCCATATTCAGAAAATCAAAAACAGCCATTTGGCCATACCTTAAAAATATTTCTAGACCGATAAAACTGTACTTCCCCCCCCCCCGCCACCTTAGGATGGTACATTACTCCTTTTAACTATAATAATCCTTTTATTCTTGCAAAGGTAAAGCTATCACACACTCAAAATGTAATCTTCCCCAGGGCACTTCTCATAGCTTTTGTACACATTATGCATCCTGGAACTGTCCTCCTGTCTCTCCAGGGTCACATATCAACTTTAGCCAACCAGACAATGAGAAGAGTATAAGGCACCTTCATGATTTCAACTTACTGCCACTGCTACTAAAAAAGCCTGGAAAAAAAATTGCCTCTAACACAAAATACAGCAAAGGAACTGATATTCCCTCTACAGATCACAAATACCACTAAAAATTTTCACTCAAGAGACAGTATAAAAAAAAAAAAAAAACCTTAATAGCAGGCGGGAAAGGGAAAATACTGGGGACAGAGAAGTGGTTTCCCTTATTATTGCTTTACCATTACCATCCAGTCAATTCCGACTCAAAGCGACCCTATAGGACACAGCAGAACTGCTCCACAGGGTTTCCCCCAGGCTGTAATCTTCACAGAAGCAGACTGACTGCCACATTTTTCTCCAGCAGAGCGGATGGTGGACTCAAACCTCTGGCTTTTGGTTAGCAACCAAGTGCTTCAACCACTGTACCACTAGAACTACTTAGTATTATGGCTTTTTTCTTTTCTTTCTGGTCTTTTGACTAAACACAACTGACATGAAGTTTTCATTTTAATTCCAAGGGTTTTTAGAGCATAAAGCTTAGCTTAGCTGCAGGGGTTTTATTATATCTGAGCAAATGAATACCAACATTCTTCAGAGAAAAAACAATGCAGTAACACATATCCCTAGCAATTCTTCCTGCTCCTTGACAGGTGGGACAAGTGACACTATCTTTTCCTCTGAATCCCACATAAAGAAACTGAGAGACATCTTCACTTTCTCCATCTTCATTAAGGACTTCACTACTAACCAATCCATTCCCTATTTTCAGTTGATATGACTCCATCATAAGCATTGTCTTTATTTGAACACAGCAGCAAAGGAGAAAAAGATTTTTCCCATGTCTACAGAAAAACAAAAGCCTTACAGTAAACTTCAAGAAAAAAGTACTCTAAAAATCACTACTACATGTTTAATTTAATTAATTTGAAATGAATTTCAAGGGGAGGTTCAAATTCTTTTTTGAAATAAGAATTATATGCCATTGAAACACCAAAAACAAGTAAACCATTTACTAGACTTCAGAAGTGGTTTTCAAAAAAAATTATGAAATTCTGTCAGTCTTGTGATAATTAAACATTCATACATTAACAAAGGTCTATACTGAAGAGAATCACATGGGCTTCATTTGCCTTAGAATAAAAGAAAAACATTCTACGTTTCAAACAATTACTACTAAAGGCAAAAGTTGCTTTGGGGAGACAAGTAGATATAGTTAAATGTACTATCAGCTAATTTCAAAGTAGTTTTCTCAGCCTTTTAAGTTTCATGCCCCTTTGTAGTAAATAACATTGATATTTCTTCCCACCCTCAACTCCACCCTCAGATTTCCTATTTTAATCTTTTAAGCACTTGCACCCAACATAACTCAAAAACAAATTCTGCAGATTTTTCTTTCAACAGCAGGCAGTTAAAATTATGAAGATAAATTCCAAAATATTATATATAACTCATACTAACTAATATAGATAACTCATATAACTAATACTAAGCAGCAAAATTTGGAACATTAATTTCAAAATTTTAGGATGACAGTGTCAAAAATAACACAGGGAAAACTAAGTATAAAATTTAAAAGCATGTAAGAAAAAGTAATTAATACTAATACCTATACAAAAAAAAAAAAAACACCTCTACAGGTAGGTAATACAATAACATTGCAGCTAAGGCCGTACGATTTTAAGATTGAGAGGAATTTATAAGTCATATAACACAACAAAAGCAAGCGCCAACAGACAAAATGTATAAACGGGACCTCATAAAAATTATTTTTGTTCAAAAGACTTTATTAAAAAAAGTGAAAAGATTTTGGAGAGTGGTGTCTGGGGTCTTAAATGCTAGCCAAGTGGCCATCTAAGATGCATCGATTGGTCTCAACCCACCTGGACAAAAGGAGAATGAAAAACACCAAAGACACAAGGTAAAGATGAGCCCAAGAGACAGAAAGGGCCACATAAACCAGAGACTACATCAGCCTGAGACCAGAAGAACTAGATGGTGGCTGGCTACAACTGATGACTGCCCTGACAGGGAACACAACAGAGAATCCTTGAGCAAGCAGGACAGCAGTGGGACGCAGACCTCAAGTTCTTGTAAAAAGACCAGACTTAATGGTCTGACTGAGACTAGAAGGACCCTGGAGGTCATGGTCCCCAGACCTTCTGTTAGCCCAAGACAGGAATTCCCAAAGCCAACTCTTGAGACAGGGATTGGACTGGACTATGGGATACAAAACGATACTGAAGAGTGAGCTTCTTGGATCAAGTAGACACATGAAACTACATGGGCAGCTCCTGTCTAAAAGGGAGATGAGAGGGCAGAGGTGGTCAGAAGCTGGCAAAATGGACACAAAAATACAGAGTGGAGGGAAGGAGTGTACTGCCTCATTACGGGGAGAGCAACAAGGAGTATACAGCAAGGTGTATATAAATTTTTGTATGACAGACTAAAAAAAAAGTGAAAAGATAACCCACAGGATGGGAGAAAAATTTCAGGAACCATATATCCAATAATGCTAATAGTCAAAATACACTTTAAAACTTCTACAACTTAACGACAACACACACAATCAAAAAACAGGCAAAGGACCTGAACGGACATTTCACCAAAGAAGATATTCAAATGGCCAACAACACATGACAAATTGCTCAGTATTATTAGCCATTAGAGACACAAACAAAAACTACAAGATACCACCTCATCCCTATTAGAATGGCAATGATTAAAAACTAAATAAAAAAGGGAAATAGGTGTGGCAAAACTGGAACCCTCATCCATTGCTGGTGGGAATGTAAAATGGTACAGCTGCTATGGAAAACTTCTGCAGTTCCTCAAAAAGTTGAACAAATTACTACCATATAACCCAGCAATCCCAACCCTAGGTACGTACCCATTAGTTAAAGTTCGACTATAAACAGAAACCTGGGCACCACTTTTCACAACAGCTAAAAGGTGGAAACAATCAAAATTTCCATCAACAGATGAACAGATACACTAAATCTGGTACATACACACTCCTCCATAAAGAGAAATGCAAGTCACAACATGGATGAACCTTGAAAACATCCTGCTGAGTGAAATAAGTCAGTCCCAAAAGGACAAATACTGTATGATCTCACAGGAAATAATTAAATAAATGTATCACTGGTTAACAGGGGAGGGTGGGAGGGAAAAGGGAGTTTTTGCTTAGGAGGCATTAAGTTTATGTTAACGGTGGTGGAATGATTTGAAAGATAGGAAGAATGGGTGCACAACTTGAAAAATGTAATCAATGGTACATGTAGTAATTGCTAAGATGGCATATGTTACATATATTTTCTCCATAAAAGACAAAGTCATATAATCCAATCTGCCAATTTCTGGAGGGAAAGTTAAATAAAGGGAGAAGGCAGAATTATAAAATATTTCCTCTCTAAATTTGATCATATATCTCTCATCGGTTCCTAAAAACAGATTAGATATTGGTACAAAGGGATAAATTATGTCTTTTAAAAATCCTCATCTTTTGATGAGGAAAACTGACACTTTCAACAATTCTATTCATCCAACTGTATGAAAAAAAGTTTACTTTTTAAAACTGGCCCACCTCCCATTTGTTACAGTCACTCAAACACAGCACAGTGAGGGGAAACTATACTATTACACAAGCTTAAAACGGTAAAATGAGAAATAAAGATGCTGTTTCTCTCTGTCTCAATTAAAAAACCCATTTTTTTTTTTATGTACAAGTTGTTCATATAAGTTCATAACAAATGACCTATACCTTCTAAAAAAGCCTATCTTTTGATTTGGCTTAATTACATTTAATTCGAGCCAAACCAATCAATACTTGCAAGCTACAGGTGGTTCAAAGGTGAATTAGCATCCCTGTCCCACAGGGTCCCTGAGTCAGAATTGACTGGATGATAATGGGTTTTTCTGTTTGTTTGTTTGTTTTGGTGGCGCAGTGGATAAGAGCTCTGCTGCTAACCTTTGACTCCACCAGCGGCTCCTGAGAAACCCTATGGGGGCGATTCTACTCTGCCCTATAAGGTCACTATGAGTCGGAAATACTCCATGGCAACATGTTTGGTTTTTTGGTCCCATACTTGACCTTGAAGGATTGTGGAATACTACATGAGCTGGGTTCAGTGGGCCTCACAATCTTGGCCTCAAGAGGCAACCGGCTCTAGGATCTGATGGGGCGGGGGGTGTTATGTACATCCCATTGGAAGGCCTTTTGGGGGGAAAAGGCACAGAAGGCAAAGTCAAATGGCTCTCAGCCTGGCCTGTTCTCTATCCTTATTGAACAGTTGTCTGATAGGGTCTGCCTCTTGTCCGTCAAAGCTAATGGACAAGCGCCATCCTTTATCAGATACTAGGCATCCCCTCCTCCTTGGCAGATTTTCTTCTGAGCACTGAGAGTTCAATTAGGTTTATTCTTGGAGACACGTTGATTTATTAAGAGGTGTCAGACACCTTTTCCTCATCCCTATGCTCAACGCTTTTATCGCAGTCTCTTAATTTACTGAAAACCAACGCTGATATCAGAGTCAGAATAGGAAAAATTAATAAAAATATAATACCCCTTTCTTAGTAGGCCGGGATCCCCTGCGCAAAACACTAATTTCAGTTCTGTAAGGGCTTGAAATATTGCGAAGCCAGCACTTTTCAAAAGGGCTTTGAACAAATCCTAGCTCATGGCCTACTCTGTAAGGGGAAAAAAAAAACACCACGGGGAAAGTAAAAAAAAAAATCAGGGGCCTGCTGGCGGATCACGGCTCGGGGGCCTGGAACCAACCCCAACCGCCCGACTTGCGCCGAACCGGGAGCCCCTTAGCAGACGGCGCGGCCCCGCAGGGATAAATCACGCGACACCTCCACCTCCCAGCCCAGCACGCTGCCCGTCCCCTGACGGCCTCCCCTCCTCCTCCCCGTCGGCCCGTCTCTTCCGTGACGCCGCCGTTGGCCTTCTTCCAGAAAGGGCTGCGAGTCTGGGGTAGCTCACCGGCACGCTGGACGCTGCGCAGTCCCGGGCTGTTCCGACGCGAACAGGCCGGAGGACGGCTCACCAAGGCCGCAGTCGTAGGTCCGGGGGTGGGAACACAGGGGCTGCAACGTGGGATGCCGCAGGCTTGCGGTGGGGGAAGCGGCAGCAAGTAGACGTCATCAGCTGAGGACGGCGCCTGCGCAGAGTGTTCCCTAAAGGTGCAGAAGCTAGCACAACGCATGCGTCCGTGCTCGGCCTTCCTTAAGCCGAAGAGCTGTGTAGAATGTGCGCTTTACCGATCTCCCCAACTCCGTTTGTCCAGCTTTGAAAGTAAAACGTAGCCACTCTAATGCTGGAAGCTTCAAAAATAGTCCCTCCTTCTTGCTTTCCTAACAGACGATTTCGTCTTGTAAAGGGATAAAACACACGCTCTCAGTTGAGCAGCCTCCTGGCCCACGCTCTGGGAGTCGTCCCTGATACCTGCCTCAGACACACGTCCGGCATCCAAAAAGTTGCAACTATTTTAACCTAGCACCTCTTGCACACTAGAAAAGGGAAACTGCAAAGGAACAATACTACTGGTTTTTGTTTGGTTTTGCTCATACTCTCTAATATGCATGCAGATAGACCCCATATGATAATTTATTTTTGACATGCGTTAAAAAAAAAAAGCAGGATGCAATAGACAACAGAATCTATAATATAAAAATACGATGTAATCACATACAGATGTAAGTGTATAGTTATATGTGCCTTGAAATGGAAGGAAATACACAAACTAGCAAGAGGGTCAAAATCAGGATCAGTACAAAAAGGTAAGCATGGGCGATGTCTCGGAGGGTTCTTAACGTGAAAGTTGGGCAACCAAAAAAGAGAAAGCTACTCTCAAAAGTTCATACATGTCTTTCACCAACCGGGAAATGCATGGAGCAGCAGTGTCTGGAGCTTTTTACTGGCTTCGGTACTTAAGCATGATTGAATCACGCTCCCCTCCTTCTCTCCCTGAGGTCAGCTGGTATTAGGCCATGATGATGGTCTTTAGGGTCAGGCCAGCCCCCACATTAACATAAACCCTCAGGTGATGCTCAGGGGTTTTAATAGGCACTGAATTTGCTCAAGAAATTCCAATGATTATCTTTCAGAAACCAAAGAAAAAGGCCAAATTGCTCTCTGTAAAGTGATTCATTAACACACTAAGTTGGAATGGACATGTTGGCATTGTGAGGCCAACAGCCTCCGGGCACCATTACCAACCCCCAACTTGCAAGTAGAGTAGCATGAGCCATCTCCCCTTCTAACTGGTTTCTCCAGATGTTTTTTCGACAACAGGCCAACTTCCTGCCCAAGATAAAAAAAAAAAAAACAGACCACAGAATCAGTTAAGACCAAATTGGTCCCGCCTCAGGTAGCAGAGCCATCAACCCCATCCTCTGAGTGACCCCAGAACCTTTCTTCCACCTGAAGAAACTAAACTTTAGCGGCCCAGGATGGGGGAAGACTTTCAGAAGGGAGGGGTCTGGGCCTAAGATTTGGTTTGAAAGCCCTCCTTTTGGACTGAGCAAGCACACAGATGGAGCCGCCCATGAACGCCTTTCCGGGACAAACCAATCAGTGACCACTTCCCACCAGGACACTTCCTCGGTTCTTGCCCCTTATAAAAACTGTTTCAGCCATTGTTCAGGGAGCCATCTTGTCAGCCTAAGTCCCAGTGTGCCCATTTGTTTGGCCAACCAAATAAAGCATCTTTGGCTTTCACCCGTTTAGTGTCTCTGTGGCTGCGCTGGAACCCATGGTAACAATGGGTTTGGGTAGGTTGAATTTTCTAATTTTTGTAAAATTTAACATGCATTATTTTTCAATGAAAAAATTTATTTATTTTTTTAATTCCCAAGGCTTAACCACTTTTCTCTCAAGTAAGTTCATCACTTAAAACACGTTGACCAAACCATTGGAGTTCACACAGGAGTAAATCTTTATAAGAGAAGATTCTTTAAAAAGCAGTATAGTGCATGATTAGGGTCGAAGACTTAGCCGACTGCGTGGAGTTGAGCCCCAGCCTGGTTAGGACTTACTAATTGGAAACCCTGGTGGTGTAGTGGTTAAGTGCTACAGTTGCTAACCAAGAGGTCTGCAGTTCCTATCTGCCAGGCGCTCCTTGGAAGCTCTATGGGGCAGTTCTACTCTGTCCTATAGGGTCGCTATGAGTCGGAATCAACTCCACGGGAGTGGGTTTAATAGAGTCGGTGGAACAGTGAGCAAGATATTTAACTTCTTTGTAAGAAAATATTATCTGTAAATTGGAGATGGTAATAGTACATACCTCAGGGTTGTACATGTTCAGGAGCCTGACACTTGTAAGGAACTCAGTAAACATCAAATATTATTTATGACAGAATTACAGCCTATAAAGCAATAAAGTATTTTAAAGACAGATATTGAACGCTGAGTGCATTTGCTCCTGTACTCCCAGTTTTCAACATTAAAGCACATTTTGAAAGAAAAAAATTTCCAATTGTTTAGTTAACAATGATTTACTATATTCTGATTTCAGTACCAGTCTTGTGTGCTCTCAGGTATGAAAGTCATATCATTTTAAGAATTTTTGGTGAAGATACTAAAAGGAAATCTTCTCCCAAACCAGACAACCTCTCTACAAAAATAAAAGAGAAAGAACACTTTAATATTGAATAAGCATTAAATCAGAATGTGATGCATCACAGGCAATCTGCTAAAGAGATTGCAAAGACAGAAATCTTAACAATTAAATATTTAAGGGGATACAATCCATTACATTCATATTTTCTAGATAGTTGTTAATTTTCTAATCTTTTGGACCCAGAGATAGGACTGGGCCATTTGAATTTATGCTAATCTCCTTCCTAGGAAGAGGAAGATGGAGGAGGATCACCTGAAATTATACTCCAGAGAGGTAGCTGCCAGACTTTTGAGGAGATCTCTTAGATTTGCATACTATTCAAAGAAACAAATAAGTTACAATTACAAGTTATCTAAAGTGAATTCTGAAAGAACAGAGCAGGAGGAGAGCTTCTTCCCTGTTTTCAATGGGGATAATTAAAACTTCTTATATTCAATTTGAATTTTTCCTTACAGAGTCCAGTATAACTTAGAGTAGTAAGAAAACCATCATTGCTGAATGATTTCTGGTTATAATTACCATTGCTGCTCAAACTAAGGGATTTCTCCAGGTTGAATGGAAATCTTTTTTTCTGTACAATGGTCCTGGATCAACAATGGGCTCAAACATAGCAACAATTGTGAGGGTGGAGCAGGACTGGGCAGTGTTTCATTCTACATAGTGTTATAGAAAAAAACTCCAACGCTGTTTCAAGTTAAAACAGATTTATTAAGGGTTTAAAACAATTGGAATTGGGTAACTACACATAGCCCACTGGAAATAGAACCAGGTAGTCCAAGTGCAGTTGGTTATACAAGTATTTTTAACCTAACTTGACTGTTCCAGGTCCGCTTGGCAAGGCCATAGATACACAAAATGGGTGAAAGTGAAAGAAGAAGCTTTATTTGGTTGGCCAAACAAAGGAGCACACCATCACTTGCATCACCAAGATGGCTCCCTGAACAATGGCGGAAACAGTGTTAGGGAAAGGGTCCTAGGGAAAGGAGCAAGGTCATTAATCAGTCTGGCCGGAAAAAGACGTCCCAGGGCGTTCCATCATCTGCACTTGGTCAGTCCAATAGGGGAGAGTCTCTCAAACTAGGGCTTAGGCTCAGACCCCTCGTGTCCGAATCTTGGCCCGCTAAAATTTGGCTCTGTCCAGCAGGAGAAGAGTTCTGGGTGACCCTGGAACTTTCCTCCTGCTGAAGAGAAAGAAAATTTTTATTACTGAATAAGCATTAAATCAGTATAATACATCACATGCAGTTTGCTAAAGAGAGTTCATAGAAAGGAATCTTACTCTTCAGATAGGTAAATGGATACAACCCATTACGTTCATGTTTTCAAGATAAAATTACTAATTTTCTAATACACTTATGGCAGGATATCTTAAATTATGCTTATCTTGTGGGAAACTGGGAGGTAAAGGTATGAAGGTCCTTGATGATTACATTTCGAAAGAGATGGCTCCCAGGCCTATAAGGAAACATCCTTGATTTACATTTTCAAAGAAACAGAAAAAGAATTTACAATTACAGGTTACTCATTGCCATAGAGTCAATTCCCACTCATAGGGCCCCTTTAGTACAGAGTAGAACTGCCCCACAGGGTTTCTAAGGCTATAATCTTTATGGAAGCAGACTGCCACATCTTTCTCCTTCAGAGTGGCTGGTGGGTTCAAACTGCCAACCTTTTAGTTAGCAGCCAAGTGCTTAACAATTACTAAGCCTCGTTAATATTTAGCATAATGCCTGGCTAATAATCAATAATCGACAGCAATAGGGTCACTATTAGTCAGAATCAATTCGATGGCAATGGTTTTCTTTGTTTGTTTTTTGGCTTTCAGTATATTGCAAGCACAATAATTCTATTCAATTTTTTGGGACAGATAAATATACTAATTAGAAAATGAGATCTAAGTGAGCAGGGACACTGGTCATCACTGAGCATATTTTACTAAATATTACCCAGTAATATTTTTAATATCTAGATATTGCTTACTAATGTGTAGAAGCACCCCAAATTAATTTAGGGCTCCCAGTATGAGATGGTGGCTATGCTAAGATCTGCAGCCAGAACTCCATTTTGAATCAAAAGTATCATCTGTGTCAAGAATGAAGCCTATCATTTCTGTAATTCCTCACTGTACCCTGAGAAAATTACTTGGTGAACAATTTTAGAGGAGAATGTAATTTTGCTTGCTTAAGAATATACCCTGCTCAGGAAACTGAGTCCAAAACAATTCTCAGAACAGATGCTTACTCAAGATAAACCTTAGAATTATGTGTGTCTTCTCTGTGGTAATGCAAGGAGGGTCTCATGATCATTTCTAGGCCAGATGGACCCAATTTAATGACTACTTTGTAACTTTTTTTGTAACTTTAAACAAAACTCTTCAGATGTACCCTCTGATGTACCAATCAGATGTCCCCTCACCTAATTTTGTAACCATTGCTGGAAAAATGGCATGGCTGAGTCCTCTGACCTCCTCTTAACTTCACAAGGGGGAAGGAGAATCAAGATCAACAGCCCAAGGCTGATTGCTACGAGGCAGAGGTCAGACATGCCTTGCTCTGCCATCTTTACCAATTCTGTCACAATCATCCTTCCCACAGCACTTTATACTTTTCTGCTGAGTTTGGTAATTCATTGCAATGGCCACACAAATCTCACAGACAATATTCACAATTATGGGGTTTATTAGGGAAGTAACAGGTTACAATTCAGATTCCAGAACACTCAGGATACAGTTCTTCCATGAGGACAGCCTCTTCTTAGCCACGCCCACAGGCACACCTCTCTCTGGGCACCAATCAATGTAATGGCACTAAGTAGATAATTAGGCAACAAAGCTCTATAAGTCAATCATTGGTAAGGTTCCACTTTGTTATCCTGCCTTTGACAATGATGTATCTTTACTTCCTTTTGTAACAGTATATTAGCTGCCTCCTGATTGTAATTCAGTGGATTTTGCTAGTTTCTTGTGCCAGATTCACACTGGCAGATCCCTCATTGCAATGATTTTCTTTGTCTCAGTCTTGGCTTAATAAAAATATTTTTTAATCAAATTTGAGTCCGGGGTCTGTTTCCCTGAGACGTTATCTTCAGAGACCCCGAGAAATTGATAACCCAGAGTTCTGGCATCAGCATGAGCCCCCTGAAGCTCATTCATCTCCACAGACTCTTGGGTGTCGCTAGGGTAAGCCCTCTTCAATTCAAGCTCCACTTTGTTGAATAGAGCTTTTTGAGATTTATTGAAGGATCTGGTTTCATTTTGTTCTTACAAGCATTAACCTGTGCTAGTGGCAGTAGTAGAGGTTCTGGGTTTGCGCAAAACACAGTCCTAGAAGTTTTTGGGTTTTTGGAATCTCAGGCTCAAAACCAAGGGCATGGGTCAGCTGGTTAAAAGCTGTTAGGGCAGCCACCAGCAACAGAAAGTGGTTAAAGTCTCCTGTGACAGGATAAGCTAGTTCAGAGGATGGGCCAGAAGCAGTAGGCTACCCGTTGACCACAAGACAACACCTCTGCAACTCTCAGACACACATGGTTTAAGCAATACACTCTCCAAACCCCACGGCACACTCCATCAGGATTTTACAGAGTCTGAGAGTCCAAAACTTTGAACAAACTCGAACCTTCTCTGTAAATGATAAATACCATATCTAGGGGACAGTCAGTAAAATATATGGCCACTTTGGGGTTCTTTTGAACTATCTGAATTGAGCCTTTTGTGCAGTAAATTAGAACAGAAAGGCTCCTGAATTAAAAAGCCTGTAAAAGACATCAAGAAAGCAGAATAGCTTCCCTGTAGGTTACTGTATCCAAATTAACAAAACAAAACATAGAGCTAAAATGTCAAAGCCCTGCTCCTATCTGCCCTTTTAAAGTCCATCCTAGTATGGATATTGAGGGTACTTTCCAATTAGAGAAACTACCCAAATATGTTTAAAATAAGAGACTAGGTCTATAGCCGGCAAAATGACAGGCTCAGAAGAAATGAAACCGGGTTTCGTATGGTTGCTACGAAGGAACCCCAGAGGACTGCCTCCCTGCCAAGAGTTTTATTTGACTCTGGGAAACCAAAGTTTCAACCTAATTTTTAACATGGCTCATGAATGAGCCTGGATCCTCCACCCCTACCAGGACGCTGGTTTGGAGTTCATATTTTAAACTGAATATACTAGGAATATTTTAGAATTTCAGTCATTCTTTTGAGAAGACAGGTTCTTTTTCCCACCCATTTTCAGAAAATGAGTTTCCATTTGAGTTGCCTCTTCTTTCCCCTGAGGAAATTTTGTTTAATCCTCAGGTTTTGCTGCAAGATTTAATCTACCTCCTTTTAAGAATCTGGCAAGTTAATAAGTTTATCTAGGACCTGTTTTTTCTGTTAAATTGATTTGATCTCATCCCCCCCAAAATTAATTACTATATACATTTTAAGAAACTGGATTCCCCATATGTTTCTGTTGTATGGTATTGTACAAGCCTGGTTTTTGAGCTGGCCTCACAGACGAGTAAATGTATATGGTTTTTCTGTTTCATTTTATGTTTCTGTCTTGTCTAGTAACTATTATGGCTAATAGTTACTAGGTTTTTTCTTTTCTCATGAAGCAGTCTTTTAAATCTTTTAAGTCTCAGGAGTCAGGCTTTCAGTGGCTACATTGAGAAAAATTTAATATAAATTGGTCTATTTGAAAAGTGCGTTAAAAAAAGGATAACTTGATTATTTTTGATTGGTATAACAAGGCCTTAAAGAGACAAATTATTCTAAACTGCTTCTCTAAAGGATCCTGTGAAGTATGCAAAAGTCAGGATTATGAAAATATAATAATTTCCTATTTCTGGGTGGTATTATTAGATTATAATATTTTCTTAAATAACTTGCTATGATTGGTTTGACAAGTAAGCATTTATATATATTAAATAATCCTAATATTCCCAAGGATCAATGAAAATAAGTTTGTTCAGACAATGGTTTTTATGTCAACCGTGAAAACAAAATTCTAAAAGAAAAACCTTTCTAAGTAACTTAAGTCAGATATTATATGAAATGTGTGTTATTCAAAGAAAAGACATAATTTTTATTAATTCCAGAAGGACAAGAAATAGAAGGCTCACAAGACTGGGAAAATTTAGACTCCCCTATAGTAGCTTTCTGAGTCCCCATAACTGAGAACACCCAGTGCAAAACAAGAAAAACAAAGTAAGAAGCCCTTCTTAAGTTTTATGACTCTAATTTTCATGGATTAACTTTAGAAAGTTTTATAACATCAACAGTTAACTAAAACAGAAGACATTGGAACATAGGAAAAGGCTAAACTGATTACCAAGACTATAATAAAAACTGGAAGAAAATAATTTACTTATTTCTTGTCTTTCAAAATACCTAAGCCAATTTAAACATATGTAAATGAATTAAGATTATAGTTTTCATTGTATATGTAATTCACATCCCTGGTTAGACTTATTCCGAGGTATTTTATTCTGTGGGGCCCTGGTGGTGCAATGGTTAAGAGCTAGGCTGCTAACAAAAAAGCTGGCAGTTCAAATCCACCAGCCGCTCCTTGGAAACCCTGTGGGGTGGTCCTCCTCTGTCTTACAGGGTCTCTATGAGTTGGAATCAGCTCGATGGCAGCATGTTTTTTTTTTTTTTTTAATTTTATTCACTTAAATGCTATTATAAATGGAATTGTTTCCCTAATTTCCCTTTCAGATTTCTCACTACTGGTGTATAGAAAATGAGCTGATTTTTGTTTGTTGGCCTTGTACCCTGGAATATTGCTAAATCCCCTATTAGCTCCAGAAGTTTTCTTGTGGACTCTGGGATTTTCTATATATAGGATCATATCATCCATGAACAGAGATAATTTTACTTCTCTTCCAATCTGGATAAATTTTATTTCTTTTTCTTGTTTTATTGCTCTGGCTAGGACTTTTTCTGCATCCATATAGATGTTCATGTGGTTCTTTTCCTTTGTTCTATTAATGTGGTGTATTACATTTATTGATTTTCTAATGTTGATGTGTCCCTGCTTTCCTGGAATAAATCCTACTTGGTCATGGTTTGTGACTCTTTTAATATGCTGTTGTATTCTGTCCATTAGTATTTTGTTGGGGATTTTTGCATCTAGATTAATAAGAGATATTGGCTTGCAATTTTCTTTTTTTGTGTTGTCTTTGTCTGGTTTTAGTATCAGGGTTATGTTTCTTCATAGGATGAATTAGGGAGTATTCCTTATTTCTCTGTCTTTTGGAAGAATTTAAACAGTATTTGTGTCAATTCTTCTCTAAATGTTTGGTAGAATTCCCCAGTGAAGCCGTATGGTCCAGGGCTTTTGTTGTTGTTCAGAGTTTTTAAATCACTGATTTGATCTCTTCACTTGTTATGGGCTGTTGAGACTTTCTATTTCCTCTTGAGTCAGTTTGGGTAGGTTGTGTACTTCTAAGAATTTGTCTATTTCATCTAGGTTATCCAGTTTGTTGCCACACACTTGTTCATAATATTCTGTCATAATTCTCTTTGTTTCTATCAGGTCAGTTGTAATGTTGCCTCTTTCATTTCTTACTTTTTTGCACCCTTCCTCTTTTTTGCCAGTCTAGCTAAAGGTTTGTCAATTTTGTTGATCTTTTCAAAGATCCAACTTCTTTTATTGATCCTCTCTATTGTTTTCTATTTTATTTATTAAACCTCTGATCTTTATTATTTCCTTTCTTCTGGTAGGCTTAGGCTTAGTTTGCTCTTCTCTTTCTAGTTCCTAGAGGTGACAAGTAGGCTGTTAATTTGAAAATTTTCTTCTTTTTTTATGTAGGCATTTATTGCTATAAGTTTCCCACTGAGTACTGCCTTAGCTGCATCCCATAAGTTTTGGTATGTTGTGCTTTCATTTTCATTTAGCTCTAAGAAATTCGTGATTTCCCTTTTGATTTCTTCCTTGACCCATTGGCAGTTTAATCATGTGTTGTTTAATTTCCATATGTTTGTGTATTTTCCAGGTTTTTTTCTGTTATTGATGTCTAGTTTCACTCCACTGTTTTCAGAGACAATACTTTGTATGATTTCAATCTTTTTAAATTTATCCAGACTTGATTTGTGACCTAAAATGTGGTCTGTCCTGAAGAATGTGTGCACTGAAACAAAACGTTTATTGTGTTGTTTTGGGTGGAGTGTTCTATATATGCCTATTAAGTCCAGTTGGTTTGTAGTGTCGTTCAGTCCCTCTGTTTCCTCGTTGTTCTTTTAGATGTTCTGTCCACTATTCAAAGTCTCCAACTGTTATTGTAGTACTGTCTATCTCTCCCTTCAATTCTTTCAGTGTTTGCTTTGTGTATTTAGGCACCCCGATGTTGGGTGGATATATATGATTACTGAATCTTCTTGATTTGACCCTTTAATCACTATATAATGTCCATCTTTATCTCTTTTGACAGATTTTGACTTAAAGTTTACCTTGTCTAATATTAAGATTGCTATTCCAGCTCTCTTATTGCTAGCATGGAATATTTTTTTTTCAACCCTTTCACTTGCAACTTATTTGTGCCCTTGGGTATAAGGTGTGTCTCTTGTAAACAGCATACAGTTGGATCATGTTTTTTTAATCCATTCTGCCATTCTCTGCCTTTTGATTGAAGCATTTAGTCCATTTACGTTTGCTGTAATTACTGATAAGAAGTGACTTACTTCTGCCATTTTGTTATTTGTTTTTGTGTGTCTTAAGCATTCTTTGTCTTTGTTCTTTACTACTGCCTGCTTTTGTGTTTTGTTGTTTTATTGTAGTGATCCTCATTGGTTCTCTTCTCCTTCCCTTTTGTGTATATTTTTTAATATATTAGTTCTTATCATGAATATTACATTTAAGAGCTTGTATTTATAACATTCTAGAGTAAGTTGGTACCAACTTAACTTCAGTAACATACAAGAAATTCTATATCTACATCATTCCTATCCCCTCCTTTTGTTGTTATTATCAGTAATTATGTCTTTATATTTCATGTGCTCTGTAACATACTTTTATCCTCACAAAGGACAAAATATTTAAAGTTATCAAGCATGAATACCTTATTACTAGCCCTTAAACTTGTCCATGATTTTCCCTTTATGAGAGATCTTTCTTTTTATGCATAGCTTTGAATTACTTTCTAGTGGTTTTTCCCTACCATCTACAGAAGTCCCGTTAGTATTTTTTGTAGGGCAGGTCTGGTGATATGAACTCTTCGCAGCTTCTGTTTGTCTGGGAATGTTTTAATTTCACCCTCATTCTTGAAGGATAGTTGAGCTGGGTATAGTATATTGGTTAACAGTTTTTTTTCTTTCAGCACTTTAAATATATCATTACATTGCCTTCTGGCCTCCAATGTTTCTGAGGCAATATCAGCACTTAATCTTATTGGGGGTCTTTTGTATGTGACTGTTTGATTTCTATCACTGCTTTCAGGATTTCCTCTTTATCTTTAATTTTTGAGAGCATAACTATGTGTCTTGGTATACATCTCTTTGGGTTTATTCTGTTTGGGGTTCTTTTAGCTTTTTGGATTTGTAGATTCATTTCATTTGTTAGATTGGGGAAATTTTCTGACATTATTTCTTCCTATAGTCTTTCCATCCCCCTCTCTCTCATCTCCTTCTGGAATTCCCATGATGTATATATCAGACCTCTTGTTGTTGTCCAATAATTCCATTACACTGTGCTTAGACAACTTGAGCCTCCATTCTTGTTGCTCATCAGCCTCTGTAATTTTAACTATCTTATCCTCTAATTTACTCTTTCTTCTGCCTGATTAAATCTATAGGTATGTCCTTCTATTGGGTTTCTTGTTTCAGTAGTTGTCTCTTTCAGTTGCGATATTTCTTTTCTTAGATCCTCATTCTGTTATTGCATTGTTTCCCTTATTTCTTTTTTTAGCTCTTTGTCCATGTTTCCCCTTAGTTTTTAAATTGTATTCAATGTTGTATTATAGTCTTCCTTTTTGTTTATTATTTGTTCATTTCTGGATGTGTGTTCACTCCCTTTGTCATGTTCATTTGGATGGGCCATTGTTCCTCTGTTCTTTGTGTGTCTAGTAATTTTTTGTTGGGGCATTGGAATTTTTGAGGGTGTTAACTGTTTCAGTTTTCCCCAGCATTTGGTGTTTTTGCCTGCATTACTTTCTGCAAGAAACTCTTAGGTGTGTAGAGTCTCTGGCCTTTGCCTACCATTTCCTCTCCCTCTCCACGATAGCTCCTTCTCCCTCCCTGGTTTAATTGGGATTCAAGAGTCCCAGATGTAATTTTTCAACTTCCAATTTCTCCCAAACACACCAGGGAACAGGCTGTGGTCAGTCT
This sequence comes from Elephas maximus indicus, assembly GCF_024166365.1. NCBI lineage: Eukaryota > Metazoa > Chordata > Mammalia > Proboscidea > Elephantidae > Elephas > Elephas maximus. The sequence continues at coordinate 73,116,458 of NC_064826.1, read as the reverse complement.
GTCCACCAGAGGGCACAACAAATGAGGCGAGATATTGTGTACTAATCAATCTGTCCACGAGGTGGCACAGTTCCCTCTCTGGTTATTACTCCCTTCTTCATTCAATCACGTTTTTTGAGAGAAAACTCACACCCAGTGAGCCCCCTTCGGGGCTGGGTGTTGCCCTCTGGTTTTGCTGTAGGCGTCCTTCTCTGCTCTGTGAGGGCTGCTTATATCTCAGCTGGTATTCAGGAGAAGCACAGGCACACTTTGTTTCTGGAGGAGGAGAGGCTGTTGCTCTCCAGAAGATGTCTTGTTGTTTTCAGAGCCCCACTGGTCCTGTGATGGTTGAGGGACCAGTCTTGACTTAGGTGACCCACCTCCTGACTCCACTGTAAATAACTATCAATGTTTGCAATCTTAATAATCTTATCCTCTAATTCACTGATTTTTTTTCTTCTGCCTGATTAAATGGGAACAGACTCTACTACACAGGTCTTCTGTAGTAATTCACAGTAGGCTTGCAGCTGACAGTGGGGCGGGGGGGTGCTGGCACACGACAAATGGACCCCCAGGGATGTCTGTCTTGTTGCTCTCAGAGCTGCCCTGGAGCATGTTGGCTGTCAGTGTATCCTCCACTCAAGATGCCTGCATCCTAGTACACAGCAGACTCAGTCAGCAGTCCTCAGCACCAATCAGAGGGGAAGCAGGCAGACCCAAACTGAATCTCTGGGAGGTTTGTCCTTTTGGTTTCAAAGCCCTGTGCTATGGGTTGTGCAGGGAAGCAGGTAGCATGTTGTTTATGAGAACAGATTCCATTGCACTCTACTTCCATAGCAATTCACAGTAAGCTTGCAGCCGACAGTGTCCAGGTGGCAGAGGTGCTGACACAGTCCAAATGGACCCTCGGGAAGGTCTCCCTTGTTGATTTTAGAGCAGAAGCTTGGGATCTTTTCTCTTCGTACAAGCAGGGGGTGTGTAATTAGAGAAACAGACTCTTTTTCTGGGGCCACTTGCCCAGTTCACAGCAGCCGGTGGCCCACGCGGCTGAGGGAGGAGCAAGGATGGTGGGAGAAGCAATTTTCTTGCTGTACGTGACTCATTGATTTGTTGATTCTCCCCTGTCTGCAGTTCCCCACTGCTTTCCTCTGCCCCCCAATTTAGAGTCCCTCAAAGCCAAGCACCATTTCCTTGTTGTATTTCTTGTTGTATTTGTAGGGGAGGATTGGAATGATGCTTTGTTTATGCTGCCATCATCCCAGAATTTCAAAGGTAATTATGTTTTAGAGTATACAAGCTTAAAATAATTTCTAAGATCTTTAGTTAATTTACTGATATTCAGTTAATATTCTTTATAATTTAAAGTTCATACTCCTTCCCTTTTTATGCCACAGAGAGAAGATATTTGGGTCTGCTAATGAATGTGTTCATTATTGCCACTTAAAGAGTTGTACAAATGACAAAGTCTGAAAAGTTTATGAAAATGGGAAATTATTTCATACAGTCAAAGTTTTTAGCTATCCAGCTAAATGTTTGATGAGTTGATTTATGAGATTTTTAAAAGCTTTAATGTCAAATAGCAAAAAAAATTGGGTTTCTCATTGTTAAAAGAGCAGTATTTTCTGTGATAACTGAGGTGAAGAGTTAGTTTATTTTTTATGTAATCTGCCTCAAAGGCCAGGGCTTGAAGTCTCATTAGAATAAATTCTTAAGTCAAAAAGTAAACCACATGGCTTTGAAAAAGCTCAGGTTTTTTTGCTTTTGTTTTTTTATCCCTTAAGAGCTCTGGTTAAATAACTCAAGCATTGTTTTGCAGGGACCTATGATAAACTGTCGACAACCGTGAAACTTTGTAGAAAGCCACAAAAGAACTGTTTGTTTTATAAGGAGAAAAATGCTAAAAATAAAAGGGTTTACTTAGTATGTAATGAACTACATGAAACATTTGATCTGAAGAAAATCAGAGCAAGTCCAAGAGAGCCAAAATATGACCTTGAGTATATCCCACCTGAATTTAAAGACCATCTCAAGAATAGATTTGACGCATTGAACGCTAGTGACCAAAGATCAGACGAATTGTGGAATGACATCAAGGACATCATCCATGAAGAAAGCAAGAGGTCACTGAAAAGAAAGAAAAGACCAAGATGAATGTCAGAGGAGACTCTGAAACCTGCTCTTGAACGTCGAGCAGCTAGAGCAAAAGGCAGAATTGATGAAGTAAAAGAACCAAACAGAAGAGTTCAAAGGGCCGCTTGGGAAGACAAAGTAAAGTATTATAATGACATGTGCAAAGAGCTGGAGATGGAAAACCAAAAGGAAGAACACGCTCTGCATTTCTCACGCTGAAAGCACTGAAGAAAAAATTCAAGCCTCGAGTTGCAATAGTGAAGGATTCCATGGGGAAAATATTAAACGATGCAGGAAGCATCAAAACAAGATGGAAGGAATACACAGAGTCATTATACCAAAAAAAAATTAGTTGGTATTCAACCATTTCAAGAGGTGGCATATGATCAGGAACCAATGGTACTGAAGGAAGAAGTCCAAGCTGCTCTGAAGGCATTGGTGAAAAACAAGGCTCCAGGAATTGACGGAACGTCAATTGAGATGTTTCAACAAACAGGTGCAGTGCTGGAGGTGCTCACTTGTTTATGCCAAGAAATATGGAAGACAGCTTCCTGGCCAACTGACTGGAAAAGATCCATATTTATACCTATTCCCAAGAAAGGTGATCCAACTGAATGTGGAAATTATAGAACAATATCATTAATATCACACACAAGCAAAATTTTGCCGAAAAAAAAAATATATATATATATTTTTTAAGATCATTAAAAAATGGCTACAGCACTATATCGACAGGGAACTGCCAGAAATTCAGGCTGGTTTCAGAAGAGGACATGGAACCAGGGATATCATTGCTGATGTCAGATGGATCCTGGCTGAAAGCAGAGAATACCAGAAGGATGTTTACCTGTGTTTTATTGACTATGCAAAGGCATTCGACTGTGTGGATCATAACAAACTATGGATAACACTGCGAAGAATGGGAATTCCAGAACACTTAATTGTGCTCATGAGGAACCTTTACATAGATCAAGAGGCATTTGTTCGGACGGAACAAGGTTTAAAGTCAGGAAAGGTGTGTGTCAGGGTTATATTCTTTCACCGTATCTATTCAATCTGTATGCTGAGCAAATAATACAAGAAGCTGGACTATATGAAGAAGAACAGGGCATCAGGATTGGAGGAAGACTCATTAACAACCTGTGTTATGCAGATGACACAACCTTGCTTCCTGAAAGTGAAGAGGACTTGAAGCACTTACTAATGAAGATCAAAGACCACAGCCTTCAGTATGGATTACACTTCAACATAAAGAAAACAAAAATCCTCACAACTGGACCAATGAGCAACATCATGATAAACGGAGAAAAGATTGAAGTTGTCAAGGATTTCATTTTACTTGGATCCACAATCAACAGCCATGGAAGCAGCAGTCAAGAAATCAAAAGACGCGTTGCATTGGACAAATCTGCTGCAAAGGACCTCTTCAAAGTGTTGAAGAGCAAAGATATCACCCTGAAGACTAAGGTGTGCCTGACCCAAGCCATGGTATTTTCTATCACATCATATGTGTGTGAAAGCTGGACAATGAATAAGGAAGATCGAAGAAGAATTGATGCCTCTGAATTGTGGTGTTGGCGAAGAATATTGAATATACCGTGGACTGCCAAAAGAATGAACAAATCTGTCTTGGAAGAAGTGCGGCCAGAATGCTCCTTAGAGGCAAGAATGGCGAGACTGCATCTTACATACTTTGGACATGTTGTCAGGAGAGATCTGTCCCTGGAGAAGGACATCATACTTGGCAGAGTACAGGGTCAGCGGAAAAGAGGAAGACCCTCAACGAGGTGGATTGACACAGTGGCTGCAACAATGAGCTCAAGCATAACAACGATTGTAAGGATGGCACAGCACCAGGCAGTGTTTCGTTCTGTTGTGCATAGAGGGTCACTATGAGTCGAAACCGACTCAACGGCATCTAACAACAACAACAACAACATGAAACATGTTGTTGAATCAGGAGAAATGCCGAATTTTCTATGACGTAAAATTCACATGTCAATTATGTTTGCCTAATATAAAATAATAAGTATGTAATATTATGTCATGATTTTATTATTTCAACTGGTAAGTCAATCACAACTTTATTTTCCTTTAAATCTAGCATTCATCAAGCCAATAATTTTAAGTAAGGAATTCACATCACTCCCCCATGGAATTTTTTAATTACTATTCAAATGTTTAAAGACTCAATAATCTTAGTTTATTCATGGTATATTCTATTTAATATTATGTCTCAAAATTATTACTAAAGCTCTTTAAAAACAAGGTTAATCATTATGCTTAGAGATATTTTCATTTAAAGTTCTTTTTTGTTTTTGAATTGACTTTATTCAGCTTCGATTTAATTTTATAATTAATTCCTATTTTTATTTTTAAGAAGTATTATTATTATTATAAGTTAATCATGACCATTTTAAGTTTGTCATCTGCAGATATTTTACTTTGCTTGACCAAAATATTTCAACAAAATAGACTGTCAGACCTATGAAAAGGAATATAATGTTTCTAACGTGGGCACTATTTGACAAAATCAAGATTTCTAGAACTCCTATGTAGAAGATGATGGAGTTTTCCAACTACTATTAATCTAGAATTGCATGGGACCAAAATTAACTACATAGGATGGAGTAAACAAAAAAAAAATTTTATCCTAAGGTTTATATGAGAATATTGCTGATGTTCAATGTTCTATTGTCTAGATATAAAAAATCTTTTTTTCTTTCCCTTGTTAGCCCAGATTTGTATTTCAATAGTGTAATCATTTAACTTCTATTTGTGTACCTTGAGAAGGATTGGAAGATATTATAGCGCAAGTCAAAATTCTGACTAAATATATTCAAAGTGTTTTAAATGATTCCAACTGTGGATTACAGGAAATGAATACTGAGATGACTATGATAAGAGAAGTAGTGCTTCAAAACTGAATGTCCTTCCCTTATGTTACTTATACCAACAATTTTTAAGCTAATGTTATAAAAGATACTTTTCACAAGTTAAAAAAATACCTTTCATAAGCAAAGACTAAATCCAAAAATCTACTTAACATCTCCCCAGGATAATATGTATATTGGAAGAGACAGGAATTAAAGAACTCATTGGACCCTTGCTAGAAGGAACTGTACTTAGTCCTTCTCACTAACCTTTATGGTGCTAAATTACAGGGAGTTAAAATTTGAATCCATCTTTTTCAGTTAAAGAAGGCTAAAGCCCCTGACTGGACTGTTAAACCTACTGAAGGACTTAAACTGAAGTTCAAATGTCCTTGTGACCAGAAACAGACAACATCGAAAGTAGATGGCCCCTTCCAAGATCACAAAACAAGGTTCATGTAACCTACTAAAATTTTTGGACTTTGTTTCCTGATTACTGGTATTATTATGGTAGTTGCTTTATTACACACTTATGGTATCTCTTGTTTTAATAGCCTCTTTTTTATATGCAAATAACTGAAGGAGAATGTTTACATTATCATAACTATTATTTTTATGATATTTGCTTTATTGTATTACTTTGTAGTTAACATTCTTACACTATGAAACCTTTCTTAAGTGTTCTCTTACTGTATATAGTGACTCTTGCAGATGTCTGGCATAATAATGCCTTTGTTAGAGTAATTCAATCAGTAGCCAGTGCTGGTAATCTGACTGACTGTTCAATTTGTCATCATATTCCCAAATCTGGACATACTTATCCAGACCCTTTAACTATGCCTACGTTTAACTACAGCTCTTTACTTAATTCTATTGTAAATCCTAACATTTCCATTAAGCAGGCTATAAATGTCAGGTTATAGTACCCTCCAGAATAATTAACAAGTCCCCAGGTGCCTTATTTCAATTTAACTCAACACCCTCGAGTCAGTGATACAGGGAAAATCTTAAAAACCTGTGCCAAAAATTCATAGAAATTTTACCCATGGACTGATTGGTCACTCATAAGCCCAAGATATCTCGGGTATCTTCAAACTCTTATACAAGGACCTTACTGTGGTACCAAAGAAAAGCTGTCCTTTATGTTGGGGGCTATTATTTAAAAGAACGACTCAAAAAGTCAACAAAACCATCCCTTCTCCACAAAATGACACTACGAATAATATGAACTGTGCTCCTCTTGAATATGTATTTTTGTTGGGGATCAAAATACCCCATTAAGAAAAGCCCAAATCAGAATAACAGAACCTATGCTTGGGCATACATAGATGGTTTGAAAATAACAGGTAAATGTACACTTAGCAACTGGACCAATAACCTGAAACTCTTTTCCTGACACAAAACAAATTATGAAAACCCTGTGATGGACAGGTCCAGGGATGGATGAACATTTTTCCAGGGCCTTTTTTGACTTGTGGGTATCCCCAAACTTTAAAAAATCTATTCGCAATTTTTCTGCTGCTATTTTTTTTTTTTATGTTCCAAATAAAAAATGAACTAGCGAACAGCATGGAAACTCAACAAAAATCTATAATCTCTCTTACCAAAGTTGTGTTGGATTACAGAATTGCCCTAGATTTCCTTCTGGCACACCAAGGGGGATTATATGTTATTGTTAATACCTCTTGTTGCACCTGAGTAAACAGATCAGGTAAAACAGGACAAAATTTAAAGAAAGTTTGACAGCAAACCACTTGGCTACAATCAATGACATCCAGACCTGACTTTTCTTTCTTAGATATTTTTTAGCTGGTTACCTGATATAACAGGATTTTGTTTTCATTCTATCCTTCAAGCTGGTCTAGTCATACTAATTGTTGTTATTATTATAATTATCTGTACTATTAAATGCTGCATGAGATGTATGTCTAATACATTTGAACAAGTTACAAATTCTATGCCCATAAAAAAACGATGTACTTAGAAAAGAACAATTACTAATATGACTTTGACCTCTTACCATAAGCTCAGCCTCCTCATCATGTCAGGTGAGGTCTCTTATTTCTGTTCAGCTCCTTACTCTCCCAACCCATTACTTAACATCCAGTGGTGCCCAGTTGTCTAATTACAATGTCTATGATCTTAAATGTCTGTAGAGGCAGACTGCCATCCAATAAGAAAAGACCTTGTTGAAGATGAAGTTACTCCTTTGTGGGAGCTCAGAAAATCTGAAAACTAGTTCACCCTGAAGATGAGACTCCTATCCCAGCAAGGCAGAAGATTGAAGATGTGATCAAGGAATCTCTTTCTAATGAGATTCATGATCAAAAGGGGAAATTGAGTAGGAGCACCTCAAGTTAACTTATTAACATGAGATGGTGGCTATGCTAAGGTCTGAGGCCAAAACTGGATTTTGAATCTAAAGTAACTTCTGCATTAAGAATAAAGGCTGTCATTTCTGTAACCCTCCACTGTATTCTGAGAAAATTACTTGGTAAACAATTTTAGAGAAGAATGTAATTTTGCTTGCTTAAAGGTTTTCCTTGCTCAGTAAACCCAGTCCAAAATCTCAGCAACAGGTGCTTACTCAAGGTAAACCTTAGAATTATGCATGTCCTCCCTGTGGTCATACAAGGAGGGTTCATGACTGTTTTGAGGCCAGATGGACCCAACTTAATGATTACTTTGTAATTTGAAAAAAAAAATTTTAAAACATATGTAATCTACCAATCAGATGTATCCTCACCAAATGTTGTAACCATTACTGAAATGTCAACCAATCACTGAAATTTAATTGAAGTTCCTTGTTTTCTTATAAAAACTCCCTGAACTGTCTCCTCCTTGGATCACTTTGTTCAGAATCTTCTGGCCCTTGTGATTTCCAATGCACAATTTTTTTTTAATTCCTTCAATAAAACTCTTTGCTTTAATTTTAACAGAGATGCTAGTTTGATCTTCGACACTAATTATTACAAAGATTGGATACTCATACTTACCATAAAGTCACAGAAATCTGGTCAAGAATATCATAGTATTTCTAGAGTAGCAGGCAGTTTATAAATTGTTAGATTTCTGAAAAAATAAAGAAGAATGCAAAAGCATATTTTACAAATTTGATCTGAGTACAATGGTCAATGGAAAAAATTTCTTAGCATGTTTAGGTAGTTTTCTTCCAGACTTTGCTACAGCCATTATATGTATTACAAAGAATGAAAGAAGAAAATATTACTGGTCATTGAAAAAAGAGACCAACTGGCAAATAGGCCCAAATTCTGTCAGTGGGAACAATCAGCTGGAGGGTAGTAGCAGCTTCCTTTATATGGTCAATTCTTCATGCCCTAGTCCCCACCACTCCAAGTTGCCTCGTTCCTAACCAGAGCCATTAGTTTGCATCACCTGTTGGCGTCTGTGAGTATCTGAGTTTTAACCTTCACATTGAGCTCTGTTTTCCAAACTGCCCTCTGCAGAACTGACAGATGGGACTACAAATCCTCCTTCATCTTCAACCAAAGTATTATATATGTACCACTTTCTTTGAATAATAGCTCTTCATCTTAAAAAAAGCTTAAAAGCCACTGATCTGGATGATTTCTCCAACTCTAAAAATGTTAAACTTAATTCTGATTTAACTAGAGTATCTTTTTACTATTTTTATTATTATGCAGATTAGAAATACTGCATTTCTAAAATAGATTTGAAATGAGTTTCAATAAAACAAAAAATAAGGTAATATATTTAAATATTAAAGAAGGAAAAACATTCATTATGTAGAAGATGGGTAGGAAATAAGACATAATCTTTTAAGAATCCGTGAGGGACCAGGAAACTATAGCCCACAGGTCAAATTTGACTATTATCTGTTTTTTGAATAAAGTTTCATTGGAACACAATCCTGTCTATTTGTTTATGTATTGTCTGCAACTATTTTTGCTCTATAAAGACAGTAAAAAAGTGAAAACAGAAATCATACGGCCCTCAAAGCCGGAAGTATTTGCTCTCTGGCCATTACCAAAAGTTTGTTGAGCCTACGGCAAAAGCTACATAGCACCCATATTGCAGAATGGTTCTAGCACAATTGGGGAATGCTCTTGTTGTTAGGTCCCAATTGAGTTGGTTTCGACTCATAATGACCATATGTACCACAGAACGAAATACTGCTTGGTCCTGCACCATCCTCACAATCTTTGCTGTGTTTGAGCCCATTGTTGCAGCTACTATGTCAGTTTATCTTGTTGACAGCCATCCTCTTTTTCACTGACCCTCTGTTTTACCGAGTATGATGTCTTGTCCAGGGACTGGCCCCTCCTGATAACATGTCCAAAGTATGTGAGATGTTTCACCATCCTCCCTTATAAGGAACATTCCGGCTGTACTTTTTCCAAGACAGATTTGTTCATTCTTCTGGCAGTCCATGGTATATTTAATATTCTTCACCAACACCATAATTCAAATGCATCAATTCTTCTTTGGTGTTCCAGGGCTAAGTGATGACTAAGGCAGTTTCCTGCCCACTTAGATCTCATATTCTAATTAGTATATTCACTCTGTCACAAACAATTGAATAGAATATTTCAATTACTGTGTTTGCAATTTATGTACAAATAATATAAAAAAATTTTTCAGTCAATTATTGAGCACTTGACAGGCATTATGCTACATATTGGAGCCCTGGTGGTATGGTGGTTAAGGACTACGACTGCTAATCAAAAGGGCGGCAGTTCAAATCTACCACCCGCTCCTTGGAAACCCTATTAGGGCAGCTCTACTCTGTCCTATAGGGTCACTATGAGTCAGAATGAGTTGACAGCAATGTTTTGTTTTTTTTTAATGCTAAATATATATAAATAAATACATGTATGGGTATATATACAAATATATTTATAATTTAATTTTCATACCATCCCAATAATTACCCCTTGCCGTGGAGTCAATTCCAACTCATAGAGTCCTTATAGGACAGAGCAGAGCTGCCTCATAAGGTTTCCAAGACTGTTCTTTACAGAAGCAGACTGCCACATATTTCTCCTGTGGAGTGGCAGGTGGGTTTGAATCTCTTTTGGTGAGGAGCTGAGTGCTTAAACATTTTTCTACCAGGGTTCCTATCCCAACAATAATAATAAAAAAAAAAATAGACACTACTGTATCATTTATATTTTCCAGATAGTTTAACTAACATGCTTAATGTCACATTTAAATCCAGGCATCAATGTCTAGAGCCTCGGCTCTTAAGAACAAAGTAGGGGGTCATGGAAACATATGATGGAAGCAGGGCTATGCCCTCAAAAACAAAGACGTTTGCTAGAGGTGGTTTATTAGTTAAATTGTAAGGAATGAATGGAAGTTAACCAGAAAAATAGGATAGAGAGAAAGATTACTGCCATAGGCAATCTCTAAATTTCCCGATAATTTAGTCTACTTCAGACTGCAGAGAAAAGTTATGCTGAGATAATGAAGTTGCATTGACAGGCTACATGAGAAATAACAATACAATAACAAAAACCTCAGTCATTTGTTGAGCACGTTCTATAAGCCATGTATGCTAAAGTTTCATATGTATTGTTTTATTTTACCCACACAATAACTTTATTAGGCAAACACTGCTTTATGAACTCAATTTCACAGATAGAAAAACAAAGGTAAAGTATCTTGCTTAGAGTTACCTAGATGGGAAGTGGCAAGCCAGTTTTCAAAACAAGGTGTTCTTCCATTGTGCATGGCCTTAGCCACTGCACAAACTGTCTCACATCATTCTTTGAGTATGATGCCTCCTTCAGCCTAATGTGGTTTCTCTCACAGCAGTAGAATTCTGGTGGTTACCTTCCCGTGTCAAGAATTCAAATTCTCCAAAGATGAGGACATGATGGATTCAGAGAATCAGCGTCTCTCCCATGTGGCAGAACTGCCATGCATCTTTTCTTCCTGTGGGTCAGGTAGGGATCCCTTGGCCAACTAGCTGCAGAGTAACACATTCAAAACTTTAGGCGATCACAGGGATGAGTGTGGCACTTTGCAAATCAAGAATTCAATTTCATGAGCTCTCAGGTAACTTGCCCAAAGTCATCCACCTTTTAGAAATGTCAGATCCCAAACTTTTAATCAATGTCAGTTTAATCCAATAATGTTTGGTCCTCTTTTCTGTATCATGATAATTTACACACATATACAGAACTTAATTTCTTGATACTTAAAATATCAGAAAATCTAGAATTTACTTAAGCACACTAAAGCCTTCAACTTTTCTTTTAATAGTCTAAACTGTATTTTAGGCCTGATGAGTTTGCTAATAGGCAAGAATTATGGGGAAAAAAAGGTAGAGAATTCCAGAAACTGTATATTTTTATGTGTAATAGTTATGATAGTTTGAGAACATTTTAGAGGCCTTGAGAATATCTTCAAAATTTGTCATTCCAATTTTATATGAACACCAAATTTTAAGAGATTTTACTTAGCTTTATTGCATTAAGTACCAAGTGAAATGCATTGAAATTTTTCAGGCAAACAGTGTTACTGTTGTTTTTACATCATAGCTAAAGGTATTATAACATTTTTGCCAAGAAGGATTCAAAATTAAATCGCAGAAGAAAACAAGAGACCTAATTTTATGATCAAACCGTTTTTGATAAGAGATTTTTATTTTGGAGGAAAATAAATGCAAGTTGAGAACACACATATGATAATCCAATTTCTTTTTCCTCTTAAAACAAGTTTGTTTGGAAAATAGTATGGAAGTTTCTTAAAGCTAAACATAACAACATATGGTCCACCAACTTCACACTTAGATATCTACCCAAGGGTAATGAACACACATACCCACACAAAAACTGAAGACTCAAATGTTCATAACAGCGTTATTCACATTGGCCAAAAACTGAAAAAACAAAACAAAATTCCCATCAACTGATGAGTGGATAAACAAAATGTGATATAATGATACACTGGAATCTTATTTGGCAATAAAAAGAAATAAATGACTAATACAGCTATATCATGAATAACCTCAAAGAATAAAATAAGCCAGTCACAAAAGAATACTGTGATGGTTAATGTTACATGTCAACTTGGCCAGGCCATGATTCTCATATTATGTAATTATCCTCCATTTTGTGATCTCATGTAAGGGTAGTTTCCTTGGGGGATATGGCCTGCATCCAATATATATGGACTTTCTGGCAAAGTTCACTAGCTCTCCATCCTGCATGCAACTTGTCATCCCCTGACCTCCAGTTCTTGAGATGTCAGCCTGCTGCCTTACCTGCAGATTTTGGGATTTGCCAGCTCCCACACCCCTGTGAGCCAGCAGCCTTCCGCCTGACCTGCTGATTTTGGGTTCATCAGCCTCTGCAACCATGTGAATCAGGAAAAGCCTTCAGCCTGATGCCTAACCCGTAGATTTGGGACTTGCCAGCATCCACAATTGTGTGAGCCATTTCCTTGAAATAAATTTTTATGTATGTATCTATATATGCTTCACTGGTTTTGGAGTGCTGGAGGTGCAGCGGTAAAGAGCTCAGCTACTAACCAAAAGGTTGGCAGTTCGAATTCACCAGCCACTCCTTGGAAACTCTATGGGACAGTTCTACTCTGTCCCATAGGGTTGCTATGAGTCAGAATCTACTCCATGGAAATGAGTTTTGTTTGTTTGTTTCACATGTTTTGCTCCTCTAGAGAACCCAGCCTAAGACATTTGGTACTGAGAATGGTTCTAGAGGAACAAAATCTAAGGAATAAGTTTTCTGAATTGGTTCTCAAGTCTGGCTAGACCTAATTAGACTGATAACTCTCATTCCAGTAGGGAAGAGGACACTGCTAATACATGATGTGAGGTGACAGTAGAAAAAAGTAAAATGTCACCACCATTGGATCAAATATTTGTGAGAAACAAGGCTCTGGGTGACTGTATATTTGATACTCTTCTACCATTTTGTCAGACTGAGAAGTATCAAGAGGCTAGTTGGTTGGTCCTGCTTTGCTAAACAAGGTGGCAAGAGAAAGAGATGAGCTCAGGGATTCTGAGTCACAGCACAAGCGCTGCATAAAAGGCCTAAAAGTGGCCATTTGTCCCCTGAAAGAAGCCTTATTTCTTGTGGTACCAGAGCCAATATTTCCAAAAACCAAACTGAGAGTCTTATCTTAAGAGTGGCTGAATTACAACACCAATTGAATTCCCAAGTTCTAATGGTGTCTGAAGTTAGAGTGAGGGCATTGATTGGCAACAAATGGAATCCTGAAACTTGGGGTGGGGACATACAGGCAGATAATCAGGAAGCTGGGGACAGCCTTAAATTCCATTGAGTCACTCCTGCCAACAGAACCAGAACACCTATTCCCATATGGAGAGATTACTGTCTTTGTCTGCTAAGCAACCCCCCAGTAAAACCATTATTCCTTTCACCCCCATCTAATGAGATTAACCCAGCTGTGTCTGAAGAGCCTTTGTCTGAGATATGCCCTGGGATGGCATTTGGGGCATTGACAGGAGCATCACCTGAGACAGATGCCTTACAAGACATTGCTGAATGTCCCCAGAACCCACTCCCCACTACCTATTTTTGCTTCTAGACATATAACTAGACTTAAGTTCCAGTGAGCCTCAAGAGGAAAAGTACAAAGTATAACCCAGGATGAGGTTCACTACACTCCAAAATAATTGCTTGATTTTTTCTCATATATACAGAAACCTGGGGAATGTGTGTGGAAATGGCTATTAAGGGTGTGGGATAATGGTGCAAGGAACATACTGTTGGATCACTCTGAGTTTATTGATATGGACCCACTAAGCACAGATTCTTCATTCAAAGTTTCAGTTGGAGAGGTCAGGAAAGGATCCAGTAGTTTATTTGGTTGGTTCACTGAAGCATGGATTAAGTGGTGGCTTACAATAAGTCAAGTTGAAATGCCAGAATTGCCTTGATATGCTGTAGAAGAGGGTATCAAAAGGCTTAGGGAAATTGGCATGTTAGAGTGGATTTATCAGGTTGGACCTACAGACCCACCCATGTACTGCCCAGAGGACACAACTTTCACCACAATGCTAAGGAACAAATTTGTGAAGGGAGTCAAGCACCCTTGAAGACTGCTGTAATTGCTATTTTATGTAAGCCAAATTTGACACTGGGAACTGCCCTAAGTGAATTAAGACACTTAGATCAAGAGGCAGCTGTTCGGACAGAATAAGGGGATACTGAGTGGTTTAAAGTGAGGAAAAGTGTGCATCAGGGCTGTATCCTTTCACCATACCTATTCAATCTGTATGTTGAGCAAATAATACAAGAAGCTGGACTATATGAAGAAGAATGGGACATTGGGATTGGAGGAAGACTCATTAAAAACCTGTTATGCAGATGACACAACCTTCCTTGCTGAAAGTGAAGAGGACTTGAAGCACTTACTGGTGAAGATCAAAGACCACAGCCTTCAGTATGGATTGCACTGCAACATAAAGAAAACAAAAATCCTCACAACTGGACCAATAAGCAACATCATGATAAACAGAGAACAGATTGAAGTTGTCAAGGATTTCACTTTACTTGGATCCACAATCAACACCCATGGAAGCAGCAGTCAATAAATCAAAAGACACATTGCATTGGGCAAATCTGCAGCAAAGGACCTCTTTAAAGTGTTGAAAAGCAAAGATGTCACCTTGAAGACTAAGGTGTGCCTAACTGAAGCCATGGTATTTTTAATCGTATCATATGTGTGTGAAAGCTGGACGATGAATAAGGAAGACCGAAGAAGAATTAATGCCTTTGAATTGTGGTGTTGGCAAAGAATATTGAATATACCATGGACTGCCAAAAGAATGAACAAATCTGCCATGGAAGAAGTGCAACCAGGATGCTCCTTGGAAGCAAGGATGGTGAGACTGCGTCTTACATACTTTGGATGTGTTGTCAGGAAGGATCAGTCCCTGGAGGAGGACATCATGCTTGGTAAAGTACAGGGTCAGTGGAAAAGAGGGAGACCCTCAACGAGGTGGAATGACACAGTGGCTGCAACAATGGGCTCAAGCATGACAACGATTGTAAGAATGGCGCAGGACCGGGCAGTGTTTTGTTCTGTTGTGCATAGGATCACTGAGCTGGAACCGACTTGACAGCACCTAGCAACAACAACAAATTACAATAGGGCTGATTGGACCCCTGAGTGGTAGGGGCCAAGTGGCGGCACTTCACCACCAAAGACAAGGTGAGTGTGGTTACCATAGTGCACAGCAGAGTCAAAGAAGTAGTCAGAATAGTCTGACTTGTATGGAGTTAGGCACTGGCTACTTAGTCACGGCTTCTGTAGGAGTGAAATAGATCAGAAAGCTCCTAAAGATTTACTTGATCTACGCAAGTGGAAGAATTCTAGATCAAGTGAATGGCAGTCTAACTCAAGTCACCAGTATAGAGTGTCACAGCCATTCAATTAATCCCAAGACTTGAGCCAGTTTAGAGACCCACAGCCCTTTGAATGAAGGCCAGGTCCCCTTGAGGAAGGACTCCACTACACTGCCAAAAATTTATACCATTAATCTTTCTCCCAGCCTTCTCCAAAGGGGAAATGCCTGTTATGAGAGCAACTGTTCATTAGGGAAAAGGAAATAATCAGACTTTTGGGGATTGCTGGACACTGGCCCCAAACTGATACTAATTCCAGGAGACTTAGTATGTCACTGGGGCCCACCAGACAGAGTTGGGATATACAGAGGTCAGATTACTATGGAATCTTAGTTCAGGTCCATCTCACAGTGGGTCTAGTGGGTCCCCAAATCCATCTTGTAATGTGTTCCCCAGTTCCAGAATGCATAATTGGAATAGGCATACTCAGTAACTGGCAGAACCCCCATATTGGATCCCTGACAAGTAGAGTAAGGGCTATTACAGCAGGAAAGGCCAAGTGGAAGCCATTAGAACTGACCTTACCTAGGAAAAATAGTAAACCAAAGGCAATACCATGTTCTTGGAGTGATCACTGCCACCATCAAGGACTTGAAGGGTGGAAGGGTGGTAATTCCCAACACATCCCCATTCAACTTGCCTATTTGACCTATGCAAAAAACAGGTGGATCTTAGAGAATGAGAATGGATTATTGTAAACTTAACAAGGTAGTGATGCCAATTGCAGCTGCTTTTCTATATGTGTTTTCATTGCTTGAGCAAATTAATACAACTGTTGGTACCTGGCAGGCAGCTACTTATCTGGCCAATACATTTTTCTTAATTCTGGTTTCAAAGGAACACCAGAAGCAGTTTGACTTCAGCTGGCAATATCAGCAATACACCTTCACTGTCCTGCCTCAGAGGTATATCAACTCTCCAACCCTATGTCATAATTTAGTCTGCAGGGACATTGATCACCTTTTCCTTCCATAAAACATCACACTGGTCCATTAAATTGATGACTGTATGGTGAATGGACCCAGTAAGGAAGAAGTATCAATGAATCTAGACTTATTGGTAAGACACTTATGTGCTGGAGGAAGGGAATTTAATTTGACAAAAATTCAGGCTCCTTCCACCTCAGTGAAATTTCTAGGGGTCCAGTGGTGTGGGGCATGTCAAGATATTCCATCGGAAATGAAGGATAAGTGGCTGCATCTGGCCCCTCCTACAACTAAAAAGGGGGCACAATGTCTGGTGGACCTCTTTGGATTTTGGAGGCAACATATTCTTCCTTTGTGTGTACTACTCTGGCTTATTTATCAAGTGCCTTGAAATGCTGCTAGTTTTGAGTGGGACCCAGAACAACAGAAGATTGTGAAACAGGTTCAGCCTGCCATGCAAGCTATTCTGCCACTTGGGCCATATGATCCAGCTGATCCCTTGCTGCTTGAAGTGGCAGTGGCAGATAGAGATGCTGTTTGGAGTCTTGCCAGGTTCTATTGGTGAATCACAGAGAAGACCCTTAGGACTTTGGAGCAAAGCCCTATCATCCTCTGCAGATAACTGTTCTCCTTTTAAGAAAAAGTTTTTGGCTTATTACTGGGTCTTAGTAGAGACTGAATACTTAATCATGGACCACCAAGTCACCATGTGGCCTGAGCTTCCCATCATGAACTGAGTGTTATCTGACCCACAGAGTCATAAAGTCAGACATTCACAGCAACACTCCATCACTAATAGAAGTGGTATATATGAGATGGAGCTCAAGTGGGCCCTGAAGGCACAAGTCAGCTGCATGAGGAAGTGGCCCAAATGCCTCTGGTCTCCACTTCTGTTACATCCACCATTCCTCTCCCAGTCTGTACCTGTGGCCTCATGGGGAGTTCCTTATGAACAGTTGACTAAGGAAAACTTGTGCCTGGTTTATAGATGGTTCTGTGCGATGCACAGGCACCACTAGAAAGTAGTCAGAAGCACCACTGCAGTCCTTTTCTGGGACCTCCCTGAAAGATAGTGGTGAAGGGAAATCCTCCCAATGGACAGAACTTCAAGCAGTGCACCTGGTTGTTCACTTTGTTTGTGAAGGAGAAAAGCCAGATGTGCAACTGTATACTTATTATTGGGCTGTAGCCAATTGTTTGGCTGGATGGTCAGGGACTTGGAAGGAATATTATTGAAAACTGGTGAGATAGGGACAAGAGGTATGTGGATAGACCTCTCTGAATGGGCCAAAGCAGTGAAGATATTTGTATCTCACGTGAATGCTCACCAAAGGATGACCTCAGCAGAGGAGAATTTTAACAATCAAGTGGACAGGATAATGCCATCAGTGGAAACCAGTCATCCTCTTTCCCCAACCACTCCTGTCACTGTCCAATGGGCTCGTGAACAAAGTGGCCATGGTGGCAGAAATGGAGGTTATTCATGGGCTCAGTAACATGGACTTCCACTTATCAAGACCATGTTGGCTAGTCACTGCTGAGTGTCCAATCTGCCAGCAGCAAAGACCAATGGTGGGTCTCCCACATGGCACCATTCCTCAGACAACCAACCAGCAACCTGGTGGCTGGTTGGTTACATTGGATCACTTCCATCATGGAAAATACGGTGTTTTGTTCTTACTGGGAGAGATACTTACTTTGGATATGGATTTGTTTTCCTTACACGCAATGCTTCTGCCAAAGCTACCATCCATGGACTTATAGAATGCCTTATCTACCATCATGGTATCCCACAGAGCATAGCCCTTGGATCAAAGGACTCACTTCACAGCAAATGAAGTGCAGCAATGGGCCCATGCTCATGGAATTCACTGGTCTTACTATGTTCCCCATCATCCTGAAGCAGCTGGCTTGATAGAATAATGGGATGGCCTTCTAAAGATACAATTACGGCACCAGCTAGGTGGTAATACTTTGTAGGGTTGGGGCAATGTTCTCCAGCAGGCTGTATATGCTGTATATGCTCTAAACCAGCAACCAATATGTGGTGCTACAGGCCCAGAAATCAAGGGGTGGAAATGTTAGTGGCACCACTCACTATTATCCCTAGTGACCCACTCACAAAAATTGTGCTTCCTGTCTCTCCAACCCTTATGCTTTGTGGGTCTACAAGTCTTAGCTCTAAAGGGAGGACTGTTCCCAACTGGAGACACAACACTGTTTCCACTGAACTGGAAGTTAAGAATGCCACCCGACCACTTGGGCTCCTCAGGCCTCTGGATCAACAAAGAAAGGAGTTACCATATTGGGTGGTATGATTGATCCTGATTACCAAGGGGAAATCAGATTTATATTATATAATGGAGCTAAAGAAGAGTATGTCAGAAATACAGGAGATCTTTAGGACATCTCGTAGTACTACCATGCCCTGTGATTAAATTAAAGTCAATGGAAAACTACAGCAACCCAAGTCTGACTTGACTACTAATGGCACAGACTCTTTGGGAATGAAAGTTTGGGTCACCCCACCAGACAAAGAACCATAACCAGCTGAGGTGCTTGCTGAGGGTAAAGGGAATACAGAATGAGTAGTGGAAGAAGTAGTTCTAAATACCAGTTACAACCATGTGAGCAACTGCAGAAACGAGGGCTATATTTGTTTTATATATATATACACAAACACCCCAAATATTTTTGTTTTCTTTCTTCCCTTATTCCATTACTTATAAAATATAAGATATAAACAGGGCTCATGCGTTTTTGGTTGTATGCATGTTAGTTGTATCATGTTGGGTGCAAGTATGACTTTATAATTTTATTTATTTAGAGATTATATATGTTTTAAGGACATGTGTACAGGTGCCAAGTTGAAAAAGGGATGGACTGTGATGGTTAATGTTATGTGTCAATTTGGCTAGGCCATGATTCTCAGTATTATGTAATTATCCTTCATTTTGTGATCTGATGTAAAGGGAGTTTCACTGGGGGTATGGCCTCTATCCAATATATGAGGACATTCTGACAAAGCTCACTTGCTCTCATTCCTGCATCTGACTTGTCATTCTCTGACCTCCAGTTCCTGGACATGACCTGCAGATTTTGGGAATCTCCAACTCCCACAACTGCTTGAACCAGTTCCTTGAAATAAATCTCTCTATATTTATATATGTAGCCCTGGTGGTGCAGTGGCTGAGAGTTACAGTGAGCCGTGGCTGCTAACCAAAAAGGTTGGCAATTCGAATCCACCAGCCACTCCTTGGAAACCCTATGCAGCAGTTCTACTCTTTCCTATAGGGTTGCTATATATATATATATACACACACACACATATATATATGAAAAGTAAATGTAAACACACACACACACACATCACTGGTTTTGCTCTAGAGCCTAAGACAAATACATATCTATGATCCCTTTTCAATGAAATTTCAAAAGGCATATATATATATATATATTTTTTTTTTTTTAGAGACAGAAAATAGATTAGTTGTTGCCTGTGGCTGAAGACTGGACTGAGGAGTGAATGTAAGTTGGGTTGAGTTTTCTCTTTAGAGTGATGGAAATGTTCTAAAATCAGATCGTGGTAATGTTTGTACCACCCTGTAAATATACTAAAATTCATTGAATTATATAAACCAAAAAAAAAAAAAAAACCAAACTCACTGCAGTCGAGTGGATTCCGACTCATAGCGACCCTATAGGACAGAGTAGAACTGCCCCCATAGAGTTTCCAAGGAATGCCTGGTGGATTTGAACTGCCAGCCTCTTGGTTAGCAGGCGTAGCACTTAACCACTATGCCACCAGGGTTTCCATTGAATTATATATACACTGAAAAACTGGTAAATTTTATGCTATGCAAATTACATCTCAATAAAACTGTTTTTAAAAATGAGTTTGTATCTTCTAAAATATCTAACCGGAGATGGGCCAAGATGGTGGAGTAGTCAGGTACCTCCTGTGGTCCCTCTTACAACAAAGGCCTGAAAAAACAAGTGAATCGGTTATATATGACAATCTAGCAGCCCTGAACATCAAAGGCAAAGTTAAGAAATTGGACTTAGTGGCAGGGGGAGGGAGAGATGGTTCAGAAGCAGCGAGGAGATGCCAGACCTGATCCAGCAGGAAGCGGCACCCTGCAGGCCGGGATCAGCTAGCACCAGTGGTGAGGCAAGCAGTGGAATTTGGGATGCGTTTTCCACGTCGGGAGAGACCAGTTGGCAGAGTCTAACCTACTCACACCTCCGGAATCAGTGAAAATCAGTGCTCAATCGACAAAAGGTAAGTACATGCATCTAATCTACCACGAGGATCAAAAAACACCCCTTTGGGAAAAACCTCTTCCCCTTTACCTGCCCCCTTCCAGCTCTGCACTGGGTCTGAGCTGGTTTCAGAGATTGCAGCATCCTCTGGGCCAGAAGTAGGATCTGTCAGGTGCCTTGAGCCATTCTCCCAGCCTTGGAGGGGGAACAAATTAACAAGCAGGAAAAAATAATCTGCCAGCTCCCCAAAGCTGGCAGAAACAGCTCCTTTGCCTATGCACAGGCATAAGGGGTCCACAGACTTTGAATGCCTTTCACCCCCCTCATAGACCTGTGTGGGCCCGTTTCAACAGCGTAGACCCTCATTATGCAGTACAACAGAGTATATACCTGAAGTCTAACTTCAACTGTTTCACCTATATGGTGGAGAAACAGCTTCGTGACATTTGACACCACTCTGCCTATTAAGCAGGGTCCTCATCTACCCACATCAAGGACCTGAGAACTGGCGGCTCCACCCACACCACCTAGCCACCCATGACAGAGGTCCAAGAATAAGCGGTGCCTCCCAGTCCTCACAGCCAACAGCATCGCGTGCCCATAGTCTGGCTGCAAAACGCACCCACCTATGCACTCTAGGGAATGGGGACACTCTTTCCTCACAGACACTCAGGGGCAGTTGTCAGCCCAGTCTTGCTCAGCGTGTAACCCCCTACTGCAGCCAGACACCCGTGCCTACACCAATCACCCTTGCTCATCTAGAACTGTAGGTGAGAGCCTGCACCACACACTTAGTGACTGGCTACCTGGACACCTGAGCTAAATTCACATAAGAAAAGTAAATGGACCCCTGGGCTCACATACCTAGTAAACAGGTCTAACCACCTGTGACAGGACATTAGAGCTTCAAAGCCACCAATGATCAAACTAGCTCACTTGAGCAGCCTCCTTGGACATATCAAAATGAAATATCTAGCTCACTTCACATTGAATTAGGATGGCTGTTTGGGACTAGCAAGGACAAAAAGTAAATTCACTAATATTTATTAGATTGTTCTATAAATCCAACAACTCATTTCCTAAATAACACTGCTGCTCAAATATTATCAAATATTCCTCCTATAGTTTTAAAATTTAACAAATTATATATTACAAGTTACAGTTACATGGTTTAAATGCTTTGTGATTTAGAAAGTATATGATAATGTAAATCATATAAACAAAACCATATATATCATGTAGCTTTACCACCCGCTACAACATTTTATTTAAAGCTTTTAGAAGAATCTAAATGGATCATTCAAACATAGCCATACAGAAAAGGAAAAATAAATAGAAATTTCATGATTAAAAACTTTGAAATGTACATAATGGAAACAAATACATAAATTACTTACCAACCAGACACTTCAATTTCAAAGGCATTTTATAATGTATATTTCACATTAAACAGTATTACCTGATATATATGGATGACTGTTGAAAGGAAAAACATAGACCTTTGTTTAACTTCATTCACAGGAACATTAATATTCAAGGCTCATTTTTAAATCACATTGTGGAAAATATTAATTTGAAACCAGTTACATTCTTTATTAAAAGTTGCTTTTATTGTATAAAAATGACATAAATAAAACATTTGCAAAGTAATTTCTCAGACTCCTGAAAAATATTCTGTAGCGCTGGGATATTTTTCCACATTCAAATATTAAGGTAAAAAGAGTCCACTGCAATCTTATAGTACAATTCTCTCATTTTGCTGTTGAAAGCAATGCATTAATGACAGCTATAAATTTTTCCTGATAAATACAAAAATTTATGTTCCTACTTGTGGGTTGGCTGTATGTTAGCACTTTAACGTGTCTATTGGAGATAGCTGAAATTGTGAAAACTCTAGTAGACAGAATAACGACCCTGCCAATTCATGTCAATATCCTAATTTGTGGAACTTGTAAATATGTTACCTAAGTGCAGTAGTTAACAGCTCAACTGCTACCCAAAATGTTGACAGTTTGAATCCAAAAACTGCTCCTTGGAAATCCTACAGGGCAGTTCTACTCTGTCTTAAAGGGTCACTGTGAGTCGGAATCTGAACTGACTCGACAGCAACAAGTTTATGGGTAGAGGGTAAAGGGGCTTTGTAGACGTGATGAAATTAAGGATCTCTAGATGTGGAGGTTATTCTGGATTATCTAGAGAGGTCCAATAGAAGAAGGCAGGGGGATCAGAGTCAGGGAGAGATTTAAGGACCTAAGCAGAGGTCAGAGAGAGAAGATGCTATGCTGTTGATTTTGAATGTGGAGGAAGGGGTCATCAGCCAAGGAATGTAGTAGATCTCTAGAAGTTGGAAAGGAAAATAAACAAATTCTTTCCCTAGAATCTCCAGAAGAAGATTGCTGGCCTATCAACAACTTAATTTTAGCCCAATAAAACTGATTTTGTACTTCTGATCTCCAGAACTACAACATAATAAGAAAATAAGGTAATCAATTCATGTTGTTTTAAGTCATTAGATTTCTAGTGAGTTGTGTGGGTGGCACAAATTTTAAGTGCTCAGCTACTAGCCAAAATGTTGATGGTTCAAACCCACCCAGAGGAACCTTGGAAGACAGGCCTAGTGATTCGCTTCTGAAAAATCACAGCGTTGAAAACCCTATTGAGCAGTTCTGCTCTGCACATGTGGGGTAACCATGAGTCAGAATCGACTCAATGGCAACTACCACCACCACCAACAGCAGGTTTGTGGTAAATTTAACAAATTTCCACAATATTAAAATAGTAATAGGAATCTAATACAATGTTTAAAGAACTAAGATTATCATAAAAGTTTCATAAAAAGGTTCATAGACACATCCAAACTCCCTCAGAGGCCGATTTGCTGGGCGGAGAGCTGGGGACCATGGTCTCGGGGGACATCTAGCTCAATTGGCATAACATAGTTTATAAAGAAAATATTCTACATCCTACTTTGGTGAGTAGTGTCTGGGGTCTTAAAAGCCTGTGAGTGGCCATCTAAGATACTCCACTGGTCCTAACCCTCCTGGAGCAAGGGAGAATGAAGAAAACCAAGGACACAAGGGAAAGATTAGTCCAAAGGACTAAAGAGCCACAGCTACCACAGCCTCCACCAGACTGAGTCCAGCACAACTTGATGGTGCCTGGCTACCACCACAGACTGCTCTGACAGGGATCACGATAGAGGGTCCTGGACAGAGCTGGAAAAAAATGTAGAACAAAATTCAAACTCACAAAAAAGACTAGACTTACCGGTCTGACAGAGACTGGAGAAACCCCAAGAGTATGGCCTCCAGATACCCTTTTAACTCAGTATTGAGGTCATTCCTGAGGTTCACTCTTCAGCCAAAGATTAGACAGGCCCAAAAAACAATACACGTAGCTCAACCATGCATATAAGACTAATTGGGCACACCAGCCCAGGGGCAAGGATGAGAAGGCAGGAGGGGATGAGAAAGCTGGACGAATGGATATGGGGAACCCAAGGTTGATACATCACGGGATTGGGAACCAATGTCAGAGAACAGTATGTGTATTGTTTAATAAGAAACTAATTTGCTCTGTAAACCTTCATATAAAGCACAATTAAACAACAACAAAAAAAAAGCTGGTGCTGAAAGGAAAAAAAGAAAAACTAAGATTAGTCTAGCCTAGTAAATGCACTGTGAATACTTTTTTTTTTTTAACCTTAGTCTAAATCAATTATGGCATTTCTGGTGAATTGATATTTTAATTTCAAGTATATAGAAACTGGACTGAGATCTCAACTCCTAATATGGACATTTTTTGAGTTCTAGTCCTTAAAAATGCTAATCACAGATCCATTCATGCCAGGGATACAGAGGTAAAGAAAAGAGTGACGCCCTGCTTAGAGCTTACCCTCTAGGGGGGTGGGGCAAATAATAAACACAGATACAGATAAAATATTTGAAGTTCTAAGAAGGACATAAATGGTGTGATGGCTAGAGAATGTCCTGTTAGTGAAACAGAGTGTTCAGGAGGTGAAATTCCACTGAGACCTGTAGGATAAGCAGTCAATCATGTCAAGGGCAACGCCTGGCTTGTTTTTGGAACTGTCAGAAGACCAGTGGGTGGAGGCTGAGTAGGGTTAGGGAAAGAAATAAAA
This sequence comes from Elephas maximus indicus, assembly GCF_024166365.1. Lineage (NCBI taxonomy): Eukaryota > Metazoa > Chordata > Mammalia > Proboscidea > Elephantidae > Elephas > Elephas maximus. Next base: position 73,091,764 of record NC_064826.1, on the reverse strand, counting down.
ACATTTGAATATAAAGAGATAAGCCAAGGTTCAAGTCTTGCAGGTAACAGCACTGCTTGTGGGTTTACCCATTATGACTGGGAGATCAGTGAAAGATTTTAACATTGTGAAAGCTCAATGCGGCTGTTGTATGTCGAAGACAGACATTGGATGGGGTCAGACTGAAGCACTGAAAACAAGTACAGGCAGTCCCTGTATTACAAATGAGTTCCATTCCTAAATCTGTCTTTAAATGGAATTTGTAGGTAAATGGGAACAGTTAGGCATGGTTTGTATCTAAGTTAGGCAAATGTTTATCTTAGTGCACAGTGTTACCTCTCTATACATAAGAAACATTAAAAAATCACTTCCAAATACATTAAAACATCTTTAACATAATAATACAGTAACATTTTGACGTGTCACAAAGTACTGCCCATTTGTTATTATGAACCAATGTATGTACCTTGAATATAACACCAAAAAAAAAAAAAAAAAAACCCATTGCCATCAATTCCAGCTCATAGCGACCCTACAGGACAGAGGAGAACTGTCCCATAGGGTTTCCAAAGCAGTGCTTGGTGGATGCAAACTGCCAACCTTTTGGTTAGCAGCTGTAGTGCTTATATAATAGTTTTACCTTTAATATAGGTACTCCAAGGAACTCTATGGGGCGGTTCTACTCTGTCCTATAGGGTCACTATGAGTCGGAATTGACTCGATGGCACTGGATATTAGATTGTACCTTTAATATAATAGGCCTTACAGGGGTTAGTTCATAACTATGACCTGTATATAAGTCAGATGTTCCTAACTCAGGGACTGCCTGTACAGTGTTTTTTGAAGTAACCCTCATGAGCAATAGTGGTGGCCTGACCCAGGGTGATGGCAGTGGTATACACAGGAGTACAAGGATTTGAGGTCTAGACATCTTGTTCATGGACTCAACACAGAGGTAGAGCAATGACTAAAAGAAAGAGAGGAATCCTCAAGCCAGCTTCCTGGTTTATGACTGGAGGGACTGTGAAGAGAGGTGCCATTTACTGGATAGGGGAGAAACAAGGGTTAAAGAGGCTTTTTAGGAACTAAACAAATGTTTCACTCTACTTTTCTTTTGAAATTTATGAGAGTGTCTTAGCTCTACATCAAGTAGGTATACCAACATGGATAAAGCAAATTTATAATGCCGCTTTCAGGCATCATCTTTCCAGCTATCAACTGACTTTCTTCATGAATATATTTTAATGAAATAAACCTTGGTCACTTTTCCTTCTCATCTGGTTTGCTATGAGCCATAGGCCAGAATGACTAATAACTAAAAAAAAAAAAAAAAGAATATGAGGAAAAGTTTTAATTCTCCTGGAATCCAGATTTTTGGCATTTATGGAGTTGGGCTGACCCACCCAGGTAATTTGCCCTTTTGAACCTTAAGCCTTAAGGGCACTGGTTTTCCTGGTATCACCTTCAGGTCAAACAATAGCTTTGTAAGCAGTTTAGCAGAGACCATTTTGCGACAGGCATTGGGCTCTTTTAGAGAATTATCTATGTGCAGCCAGCTTCCAGAAGCAGAACTCCAGGGTCTGACTGGAAGTGTAGGGCATGTCCTTAGTGACTTGTTTCTACAAATGGCCTACCATGGAATCCTGCTTGTGTTCTGATGCTATCTCCAGAGAAATTAACATGACAATGACCTATATAACACGTTTTCACTATCCCCTCTTTCCCTGAGCGCCTTTCCAAGACTTTCAGGTTGAGGCTGCTTGACAGCCATCTACCCACAATGAATACAGTTACACTACTTTCTCTTTTTTCTCTTTTTGACAATTATTATTGTTTTTTAAAAAAGCAGGAATGAGAGAAAGTTCAGCCTATGAAGGAGAATTAAAATTAGGATTTATTTGGCAAATTTCATTTTTTGGAATTCATCGTGAGGAAGTTTCAATTCTCCTGGAACCCAGACTTCTGGGTCCACCCAGACCATATTCCTCAGATCTTTTGAACCTGGAGCCTTGAGCACACTGGTTTCTAAAAGGCATCCTTGAGTCAAACAATAGTCTAGATAATTTTATGAAGACCATTTTGCAACAGACATTATGCTCTTTTTAAGAATTATCTATTCGCAGTCAGTTCTGAGAAACAGAGATGCCAAAGGTCAGAACAGAGCTGTTTTAGTGTTATGTCAGTAATTACACTGTTCTTCGAGACACTGCTTTAAGAAATCCTTCCTGAGCCACAAATTATTTTTTCAGTTTTGTTCTGGCTCTTTTCCCATGGGCAATGTTGATATGGCAGGGTATAAAAATCTTTGGAGTTTCGCCATCTTCAGAACCCTTTTGACTCCCTAATGGAAATGCTACTCCTATTTGCAAATCGTATATTCAATAAAGTTCAATCAATTTCTATTACTGGCTTAATATGATTTTTATCAATTGCCAATGCATCTTACCTCTTTCCTGTATTTTCAGGTACCATCTCTATAATTGATTGCAATAAAATTATTGATCGTATATAGGCAGTCACCAGACTCTTGGAAAGGGAAGCAGCTATGCTGTCCAGGTCTTTACAGCAGTGAATTATCTTATGAAAGATACTGAGCCTATCTGCTGATTTTCTCACTCTGAAAATGAGCAAACCGAACTATCTTGATTGGATAGGGTCTGCTTAGCAAAAGACCAGTTTATTTTTCCTTGTAAACAAAGGAATACCACACATAAATTGACTGCAGGATTTACACCTTCTTTACTAAAATATAGGAAACCCTGGTGGCGTAGTGGTTAAGTGCTATGGCTGCTAACCAAAGGGTCAGCAGTTCGAATCCGCCAGGCTCCTTGGAAACTCTATGGGGCAGTTCTACTCTGTCCTATATGGTTGCTGTGGGTCGGAATCGACTCAACGGCACTGGGTTTGGTTTGGTTTTTGGTTTTACTAAATTCCCTGGCTGGCCTAATTGGCTTGTGCTTGACTACTAACCTAAAGGTTAAACAAAAGACACTAAAAAAAAAATCTCCGGGTTTTCATCCTTTTCACCTTAAATTGTTCTTCCATATTAAAAACGAAAATCATTTGTCTACCCCCACCAGAAAGCTCTATTTCATTTTATCCTATAAGACCGAGTGCCTTCTCAGGGTGTAAAAGGGAGGCTACACACACACACATTTTGTCCATCATGAAGACATTCTTTTCCAAAGTGGACTAATACTTTATTTTAAAGATGTTTTAAATTTTTAAACTTAGTAATTTTCCTTCAAATAAAGTTATTAAAAAGTTGTTAAACCCTCCTTTATGCACTGAGCCATCTGCTGCCCTCACTCATGCTTAGTCCAAGTCTCCATTCTCCAAATCTATACAAGGACCTGTGGTCCGAGCATTGTGGTGCCCAACAGGGCCCGCAGACTACCCTCTGCTGACCACTGTCTTTTCTACTCAGGTAAGAGCACTGGGAATGGAGTCACTGAGGGCAAAGTCCCAGGTGATGGACAAAGGGGCACCCTTTCTTCCCATTGAACTTTGCAAAGCTTCCTTTACTGGAAGTCCATCACAGCAGTTTCTAGGATTACCAAATGTTCCCAAAACATTAAGACAGTGAGACTCAAGATGCCAAGCTTCATCTCCGGAGCTTGCCTGTTGGCTGTGCAACTGTAGAAATGACATGCAAAGTGCTGAAGCCACAGTCGGGACTTAAAGGTGCACCTTGAGCTCCTAGAGGTGGGCGGTTGTGGTTTTCTGACTGGTGGAGGGAGTGAGGGAGTTGTGGAGTGGCTCCAGGGAAGGTCCATTGTCTTGCCTAGAAAGGCCTGGCAGCTCCTCAGAGTCAAGACATGCAGCTCCCCTGAAGGCAGAGTGAGAATAGAGGGACAAAGTTCAAAGACAGGAGGGCGGAGGGGCTAAGACAGACGTCCCCAGGCTGTGGAAAATTCCACTGCCTCAAGAAGCTTCCTTGACATACCCTGTAGCTTTACATTAATATCCTGGTTGCCCTTTCCTAACTGCTGCCCAGAACTACAGAAACTGGCAGAAACCAGTTTAGGTGTTGTGATGGTTAAAGCTGTGTGTCAACTTGGCTGGGCCATGATTCTTAGTGGTTTGGCAATTGTATGATGTAATCACTTCCAACATCTGTGACCACCTCCGTAACAGGATCTGCTGTGAATATTCATTCAGCTTAAGGGAGTTTCCTTAGGTACGCGCCCTGCGTTGAACTTAAGCGGACATTCTGGCAAGGCTCATAGACTGTTACTTGCTCTGGATCCTGCTCTTCTGACCTCCAGTTCTTGGGACTTGAGCTAGCAGCCTACCTGCTGATCTTGGGATCTGTCCATCTTCACAGCCTGTGACCAAAAGCCCTGCTCTCTGACCTGCCAATCTTGGGTTCACCAGTCCCTACAGCTATGTGAATCGGAAGAAGCCTCGATCTTGACCCATGGACTTGGGATGTTCCAGCCTCTACAACCACATGAGACATTTCCTTGGTATAAATGTCTCTATAGAGTCAGAACTGACTCGAGGGCACTGGGTTAATATATTTATATGCTTCACTGACTTTGCTTCTCTAGAGAACCCAGCCAAAGACACTCTATTAACCTAAGTTTTTTTAATAAATGTAAAATAACTAGGCTTTTTTTTTTTTTTTAATGTCAGAATGCCACTTTACTATTTTACAAAAAAATACCCAGGTATCTAAGATTGTGCTGGGGTTTTCAGCACCTTACTCCCCAAGGTCAACTTACATGGGATGCAAGATCATGACCCAGTACTGCTGTTTTTATAATTTATTGTGAGAAATTACTGTCTACAAGATCTCATACCACCAAGAAAGCAGTGCCAGAAGAGTGCTTCCTTTAAACTTGGGGTTCCTAAACTGAGAAGCTCCTAGTTCAGGGGAAGATTGATGACAAGAACCTTCCTCCGGGGTCGACAGAGAGAAACCCTTCCCCTGAAGCTGACACCTTGGACTTCTGGCTTATCTGACTGTGACAGAATAAACTTTGGTTTGCTGAAGCCATCCACTTGTGGTATTTCTGTTACAGCAGTACTAGGTAACTAGGATAGCCATCATGTTGACATTCTAGATAATTTTTTAACTCATTAAGTACCTCATTCATAGTAACTTTCCTGCCTGTGGGTAAAATTTAACTGCCATTTTTTGAACACGTGGTGCATGAAGTTATATGTAAACCCCATTGCACCTGCGTAATATGATTAGGTATGATGCTGATGTAACCTCTATCAACTTCCTGCTTGTAAACCCCTCTTACCCTGGCTAAGCAGTCTTGGAGGCAGCAGCCTCAATTGTTCCTTTCCTTGCACAAGGAAATAAAGATGCCTTTCTGATGTCCCACCTCAGCCTCTTGCTTACTGGCTGTAGTAAGTAGCACTGAGCAAAACCTTGGTTTTCGATCCAGCCAGAGGGCAGCAGTGGCCCCATCCTCCCACACTAGCAGTGGGGACCCTGGACGCTTTTGGCCCCCACCCACCTTCACAGCAATGATTGGTAGTGCCTGGGCTCTGGCTGATGCTTCTGGTCCGAGTAAAAGTCCTCGAGGTAGTGGTTCTCCAAGAAACCACCTGGACCAAAGGGGGAGGGGAGCTGACTTCTCAGATGACATGCAGTAACCCTGTGCATTTCGATGAACCACATGTGACATTTGGTGCTGACAGCCGCCCTATCCTGCTCCTGTGTTTGCAATGGTCACTTTGTTGCTTAAGCTCTTTGGTTTTCCATTGTGTGCAAACAACTGCCGCTCCTTCTCTTGCTCTAATGGCTTGGTCCTGTTTTGTTGCTGGGGTGGTTGTTTTCTGTTGATATCCTCTTCCTTGAAGTCCCTGTCATTTCCTGTAAGAAACTTCGATCTGTCAGGGATCCTACTAGCAAGTGGATCTGAACTTTCAGAAAGTTCAGTATCCAAATGCACACTGCACTATTTCTACCCTCTGCCCCACAGAAATTACTGGGGAACATTTTCTCTCTACAATAAATCAGTAGTTTTTTCTATGTCAGAATTAGTTTTGCTACCGTAAAAGAAATCTCTACTGAATAGCCCACTCTCAACGTCTTTAATCCCTGACAAAGAAAAGTTTAAAATATAATGAAGTTTGGAAAAAAAAAATAAAACAAAGCATGTCATTAGCCCTTCCTACTTGTGTTCAACCGAATGTGGAGATCATTGAGTATCATTAATATCACACACAAGTAAAATTCTGCTGAAGACTATTCAAAAGCAGCTGCAGCAGTATATCAACAGGGAATTGCCAGAAATCCAGGCCAGATACAGAAGAGGATGTGGAACCAGGGATATCACTGCTGCTGTCAGATGGTTCCTGGCTAAGAGTATCAGAACGATGCTTACCTGTGTTTTATTGACTACACAAAGGCATCAACTGCGTGGAGCATAACAAATTATGGATCACACTGCGAAGAATGGAAATTCCAGAACACTTAATTGTGCTCATGAGGAGCCTGTACATAGATCAAGAAGCAATTTGTTTGGACAGAACAAGCAGATACTGCGTGATTTAACGTCAGGAAAGATGTGCATGAGGGTTACATCCTTTCACTATACCTATTCAATCTGTATGCTGAGCAAATAATACGAGAACGTGGAGTATATGAACAACGGAACATCAGGACTGCAGGAACACTCATTAACAACCTGCATTATACAGATAACACAACCTTGCTTGCTCAAAGTGAAGAGGACTTGAAGCACTTACTGATGAAGATCAAAGACCACAGCCTTCAGTATGGATTACACCTCAACATAAAGAAAACAAAAATCCTCACAACTGCACCAATAAGCAACATCATCATAAACAGAAAAAAGACTGAAGTTGTCAAGCATTTCATTTTACATGGATCCACAATCAAAACCCATGGAAGCAGCAGTCAAGAAATCAAAAGACACATTGCACTGGGCAAATATGCTGCAAAGGACCTCTTTAGAGTGTTGAAAAAAGCAAAGATGTCACTTTGAAGACTAAGGTGTGCCTGACCCAAGCCATGGTACTTTCAATTGCATCATATGTATGCAAAAGCTGGACAGTGAATAAGGACTGAAGAACTGACATCTTTGAATTGTGGTGTTGGTGAAGAATACGGAATATACCACGGACTGCCAAAAGAACAAATCTGTCTTGGAAGAAGTACAACCAGAATTCTCCTTAGAAGTAAGGATGGCGAGGCTGTGTCTTACATACTTCGGAAATGTTGTCAGGAAGGATCAGTCCCTGGAGAAGGACATCATGGTTGGTAGAGAGTCAGTGAAAAAGTGGAAGACCCTCGACAAGATGGATTGACACAGTGCCTGCAACAATGAGCTGAAGCATGAGGATTGTAAGCACGGTGCAGGACTGGGCAGTGTTTCGTTCTGTGCTACATACAGGGTCACTATGAGTCACAACCGACTCGACGGCACCTAACAACAACAACACTTGTGTTCAACTAGGAATACTAAATGAAAAGTGAGTTGTTCTTATCTTCCAAGTTTCCCATCCTGTGTACAACTACCTGCATCTTGGGGAAAAAAAAATGTAAGCAACATTTATTCAGGATATGATTTTGTCCTTTAATCATCTTCTTGACCTTAATCTGTTTTATTCAGTTTTGCTTTCTAAAAACAGGGAGCAAGCACCCCAACCTAAAACTTGCTAAATATTAAAACCCAATTTATTAAGCCATTTCCTGAAACACTACCCCTTATCATGGAATCACTGATGCCTGCCTTCTTTGTTTTGCTTAGTTTTAACAGGTCTTCAAGAAGAACTTTTAAGACTGTATGTATATAACACATGAAGCATTTATTAAACAAAATATTCCCCCAAAATCACCAATGTTCGTAAAGGTGCTTCAAAGTTTACTAGGTTGCATAACCCTTTTGCTTCTATATAACACACTTATGTCTACATTTGCAGGCTCTAAGGTCCTATAATTATTAATTTCTTTATGTTTAACTGAACAGAAATACAAGATGAGTGGCAAATGTTTATTCATTTTCTTTTTTAGAACAGCTTTATTGAGATAGTTCACATCCCATTTGAAGTGTACACTTCAATGGCATTTAGTATGTTCAGATGTGAAATCACCAATTTTAGAATATACTCTCAAAAATAACCTGTAAAAAAAATTAAAAAAGTAAACCTGTACCCTTAACTATCACTCCCTTACCCCATACCCCACAGCCTGAAGCAACCACTAATCTACTTTTCCTCTATAGATTTACGTATTCCGGATGTTGTACAAAGAGTCGCATAGTGAGTGATCTTTTGTGACTGACTTCTTGCACTAGCATGTTTTCAAGGTCTGCTCACGTTACGGCATGAAGAGTTTTCTTACAAAGCCTTCAGGGCCACCTGTGCAGCTCTTAACGTGACATATCCACAAGCTCAATCTCACTATGACCAGCCCTTTCCGAGCCTCCACATCCCCGAGTGCTGAAGTACTCAATTTTAGAAATATTTACAGTAATCCAGCTTTGAAGATATTGTTGCACTATTTAAAATCAAGCAGACATTGAAAAAAAAAAAAAAAAAGTTTCCACATCTTCACTGTTCCTCTAACTCCCCCTGAAATGTAACTCTTCCACCTCTCACCAGTTTCCATAACGAAAATTTCTTATCTTCAAGGCTACCCTCAAAAGCTAGTTCCAAGGAACTACTTTCTGATCGTGCAAACATATAATCCTCCACTGAAAGCCTACAGCCCCCATGTTCGTTTCGATATCTTACATGTCACTCAATCTCCCTCATATCCTAGTCATTCAAAAAACTATCATTTTATTGTTTGCTTTACCCTCTCCTCCTCATTTCCTTTCTAAATGCCTTCATGGATCTAATCTTTGTGTGCCTCACAGCAGCTATTAAATTGCCTCTCCAGATTTCTTTTTTGGGTTTGTGTTTCTTATTTGTTTGTTTGGGGGGGGGGGTTACGGATTTTTTTTTTAAGCAACAAAAACTCATTAATCATCATCCGTGGATGACTCTGCCTCTGTCGGTGTCTGTGACACTTGGTCACTCACCTCACCGCTGATGCATAGGGAGTGTAGTGTTGCCCGCTCTTCGCGTGAGATTTTACGCTCAAAAGCACTTTTGAGTGTGCTTTCAGGGAGCCCTCCCCTAATGTGTTTCCCTGCTCTATAGTTGCGCATAGTTGGTGTTGTCTCTGCTGCGTGGTACAGAGCCGCAGATGCCAGGTTTGGAAATGCTGCCGTCTTCACCTTCTGGGCTTCAGGGTGTTTGATTGCCTTGGCATAAGGAAACCATTCTCCAGTTTTTTCACGAAGTCTCTCATATGCTTCATAGAACTTGGGTATCTCCTCTTTTACTTCAGGTATTAGGATCAAGCTCGAATCACACTCGTTAAGGAACCTCTTAATAGCACTGAGAGTAGTCATCTGTGACCATCGAGCCACCATATGGACTTGCACCATCATCTGTTCAGCTGGACCTGTGAATCTGGTACTTAAAATTCTACGCAAGACTCTATGACACCAGGGCTGAAGAGACAAGTAGATGACATAAGCAGACACATTAATAGCAGGATACGGTGTGTGCTCCATGTCTGTATTGACTGCCACCTTGAACGCTTTGAACCTGTTTTCTGCAGTCCTCATATGGCTATTGTCCCGTGAGTCCTTGAACAAGGCGATGAGAATGTTCAGCGTTGCATGGTATAATCCAAGCCTATGTTCTGGATCATCGGGAACTTCAGGGATTGACAGCTGAGGGGTGCCATATAACTGCATTTGCCAAGTAACTGCTTCTCCAGTAATGACAGGGGTGACCTTGACGACAGGGCCTTTGAAGGTTGGGAAAACAGCAGATAAGATAGTCATGCACAGGGTCCTAATAGTTCGTTTTCGCCTCATTTCTGGAGAGTATAGCATTGCCAGGGCAAGCCGATGTCTGTCAGCAGCAGGCAGAGCAACGATCCTCTTGGCCTCTCTGGAAAAAGGGTGCACAGGCACCGCGTCGTCATCTGAACCAGTCGCCATCTGTCTGATTCGATTAGGCTTGTAGAGGGAATCCTCTGCAGACGTTCTAGGAAAGTTTCTGAGTATTTTAAGTTACCTAAATTGAGAAATGACAGTAAAATGGTTTATTAAAAAACAAACAAAACCAAAAAAATTTGCTACATCACTGCTACCATGCCCATTCTGTTGTCTGAGCAAACAAAGCAGTTCCCACTCACTCACTCTGGACTTTCTGGAAACCTGAGTAGAGTGATGCTTACTACTGGATTACCTAACAGGTAACTTAAGTACACCTTAAGGTACCTACAACACATAAAAACACTCCAAAGCTGTATGAAAACTTCAATGATAGTGATTAAAAATTCTTAACTTTATTGGCTTTTCTTATCCTTCAGTGTTGTTTTTAATTATTTATTGGGTGGTAAGCCTATATAAATCAGCCCTAGTTGTGAATATATGAAACAATGTTCTAGATTTGCACTCAAAGTTTACAGCTACAGATAGTAGCACTGAACCTACTGGTACAAAAATTAACATTCCACTTAGTATTTCATCCCAAATCGAAAAATTGCCTAATTCACTATCTTAATATGTAGTTCTCCATTACAAAATTCATCAATGATCATTTTTCTTGTGGCTCTAGGAACAGTGCCTGAACCCTGGGAGATACATAGTAACGATGAAGTTATCAGAGTTGCGTGTTGTGTTTGGAGTCAAGTTAGAATTCTCCTATCATTTCCTACCTGAAGTATTTCAGATAATTTACTCTTTTCCTCACCTACAAAATTTAAAAATCCAGGGTCTTATAACTACGTACCTACTGAACATATCCACCTAGACATCAAGTATGTCTCTCAAAACTTCCATGTCTAGAAGTGAGCTCCTTCCTGATCTCTCCTCTGATGCACACACCCAAATGCACTTTTCTCCATTTCGGTAAATGGCTGCCCCATTCTTGCAGCTGCTTCTTTTCTCTATAATCCACATTCAGGAAACCAAAAACGGCCATTTGGCCATACCTTAAAAATATATCTAGACTGATAAAACAGTACTTTTTTCCCCCCACCTTAGTATGGTATATTAGTCCTTTTAACTATAATAATCCTTTTATTCTCAAACTATTATTCTTGCAAAGGTAAAGCTATCACACACTCAAAATGTAATCTTCTTTGGGGCACTTCTCATAGCTTTTGTATACATTATGCACACTATAACTCTGTCCTTGTATCTCTCCAGGGTCATATATCAACTTTAGCCAACCAGACAATGAGAAGAGCACAAGGTATCTTCATGATTTCCACTTATCGCCACTGCTACTTAAGTCCCCTAGGTAGCTTGGAATAAAAGTTGCCTCTAACACAAAATACAGCAAAGGAACTGATATTCCCTCTATAGATCACAAATACCACTAAAAATTTTCACTCAAGAGACAGTGTACATCTACCTTAATAGGAGGCGGGAAAGGGAAAATACTGGGGACAGAGAAGTGGTTTCCCTTATTATTGCTTTACCATTGCCATCCAGTCAATTCTGACTCAAAGTGACCCTATAGGACACAGCAGAACTGCTCCACAGGGTTTCCAAGGCTGTAATCTTCACAGAAGCAGACTGACTGCCACATTTTTCTCCAGCAGAGCGGATGGTGGACTCAAACCTCTGGCTTTTGGTTAGCAACCAAGTGCTTCAACCACTGTACCACCAGAACTACTTAGTATTATGGCTTTTTTCTTTTCTTTCTGGTCTTTTGACTAAACACAACTGACATGAAGTTTTCATTTTAATTCCAAGGGTTTTTAGAGCATAAAGCTTAGCTCAGCTGCAGGGGTTTTATTATATCTGAGCAAATGAATACCAACATTCTTCAGAGAAAAAACAATGCAGTAACACATATCCCTAGCAATTCTTCCTGCTCCTTGACAGGTGGGACAAGTGACATTATCTTTTCCTCTGAATCCCACAAAAAGAAACTGAGAGACATCTTCACTTTCTCCATCTGCATTAAGGACTTCACTACTAACCAATCCATTCCCTATTTTCAGTTGATATGACTCCATGGTAAGCACTGTCTTTATCTGAACACAGCAGCAAAGGAGAAAAAGACTTTCCCCATGTCTACAGAAAAACAAAAGCCTTACAGTAAACTTCATAAAAAAGTACACTAAAAATCATTATTAGATGTTTATACTGATTTAATTAATTTGGAATAAATTGCGAGGTAATGTTCAAATTCTTTTTTGAAGAATTATATGCTATTGAAATAGCATCTAAAACAAGTAAACCATTTACTTCAGAAGTGGTTTTCAAAAAAAATTACGAAATTGTATCAATCCTGTGATAATTAAACGTTCAAACATTGATAAAGGTCTATACTTTTGTAGGGCTCTCTGAAGAGAATCATGTAGGCTTCATTTGCCTTAGAATAAAACAAAAACACATTCTACATTTCAAACAATTACTACTAAAGGCAAAAGTTGCTTTGGGCAGATTACAAATAGGTATAGTTAAATGTACTACCAGGTAATTTCAAAGTAGTATTTCTCAGGCTTTTATGTTTCATGCCCCTCTCTAGTAAATAACATTGATAATTCTTCCCACCCTCAATTCCACCCTTAGATTTCCTGTTTTAAACTTTTAAGCACTTGCACCTGAACACAACTCAAAAACAAATCCTACAGGTTTTTCTTTCAACAGCTCGCAATTAAAATGATAAAGATAAATTCCAAAATATTATATATAATTCATTAATACTAAGCAGCAAAATTTGGAAAATTTCAAAATTTTAGGATGACAGTGTCAAAAATAACATAGGGAAAACTAAATATGAATTTAAAAGCCATGAAAGAAAAAGTAACTAATACTAATACCTGTACAAAAAATAACCTCTGCAGGAAGTAATATATCACAGTAACATTGCAGTTAAGAATTTGAAGACTGAGAGGAATTTAGAAGTCATATAATCTGACAACAAAAGCAACCAGCAAAAGACAAAATGAACAGGACCTCATAAAAATTACTTTTGTTCAAAAGGCTTCATCAAAAAAGGAGAAGAGATACCCTACAGAACGGAAGAAAAATTTCTGGAACCATTTATCTGATAATGCTCTAGTATCTAAAATATATTTTAAAACTTCTATAATTTAACAAAAAGACAACACAATTAAAAAATGGGCAAAGGACTTGAACAGACATTTCACCAAAGAAGATACTCAAATGGCTAACAACACAAAAAAAGTTGCTCAGCATCATTAGTCATTAGAGACGCAAATCAAAACTACCAATGAGATACTACTACCTCACCCCTTATTAGAATGGCAATGATTAAAAACTAAATAAAAAAGGAAAATATATGTGGCAAAACTGGAACCCTCATCCATTGCTGGTGGGAACGTAAAATGGTACAACCACTATGGAAAAGTTCTGCAGTTCCTCAAAAAGTTGAACAAATTACTACCATATAACCCAGCAATCCCAACTCTAGGTATATATCCAGGAGCGAAGGCTTGACTACAAACAGAAACCTACGCACCACTGTTCACCACAGCACTCTTCCTGATAGCCAAAAGGTGGAAACAACCAAAATGCCCATCAAAAGATGAATACCCAAAAAACCCAAACCCATCGCAGTCAATTCCGACTCACAGCGACCCTATAGGATACAGTAGAACTGCCCTATAGGGTTTCCAAGGAGTGGCTGGTAGATTCGAACTGCCAACCTTTTGGTTAGCAACCAAAGGCTTGCGCCACCAGGGCTCCGTAAAAAGATGGATATACTAAATCTGGTGCATACACGCTCTGCCATAAAGAAAAATGCATGCCACAACTTGGGTGAACCTTGAAAACATCATGCTGAGTGACATAAGTCAGTTGCAAAAAGAGAGATGCAGTATAGTCTCATTTACAGGAAATACATATATAGTGGTTAACAGGGAGAATGGAGGGGAGAAGGGAGTTTTTACTTAGGGAGCACTGAGTTTATGTTAATGGTGGTGGAATGATTTGGAAAAGAATAGAAAGAATGGGTACATAACTTGAAAAATGTAATCAATGGTAAATGTAGTAACTGTAAAAATGGCATATATTATGTATATTTTCACAATAAAAGAAAAATCATAATTCAACTCGCTGATTTCATCCATTTGCTGCAGTCACTCAAACATAGAACAAACAGTGGGGGAATAGACAAAATTGTCAAATGAGGAACAAAGCTGATGTTTCACTCTCACAATTATAAAAAAAAATCTATGTACAAGTTGTCCAGATAAGTTCACAACAAATGATTTACGGCCTCTAAAAAAGCCTGCCTCCCTTGATTTAGCTCAATTACATTACATTCAAGCCAAACCAATACTCGCCAGCTACAGGTGGTTCACAGGCGAATTAGCATACCTTGGTGTGCACTGGTTGAGAGCTCAGCTGCTAAAACCAAAGGTCAGTGGTTCAAATCCACCAGCCTCTCCTTGGAAACTCTATGGGGCAATTCTACTCTATCCTATACGGTCACTATAAGTTGGAAATAATCGATGGCAACATGTTCGGTTTTTCTGGTCCCCACACGTGACCTTGGGGCCTAGAGGAAAACCACATTAGCTGGGTTCAGTGGGCCTCACATCCCGGCCTCAGAGGCACCAGCTCTGGCATCTCAGTTAATGCAGGTGGGGGTGTAAGGTGCAGTCCACTAAAGGCCTTGTAGGGAAAACACACAGAAAGCAAAGCCAAATGGCTCTCAGCCTGGGCTGTTTTCTACCTTATCGAACAGTTGCCTGATAGGGTCTGCCTCTGACAGGTGTTTCGTCAAAGCTAATGGACAAGCGCCATCCTTTATCAGATACTAGGCATCCCCGCTTCCTTCCCAGATTTTCTTCTGAGCACTGAGGGTTCAATTAGGTTTATTCTTGAAGACACGTTGATTTATTAAGAGGTGTCAGATACCTTTTCCTCTTCCCTATGCTCAACGTTTCTATCTCAGTCTCTCAATTTACTAAAAACCAACGCCGATCTCAGACTCGGAAAAGGAAAAATTAATTAAAATACAATACCCCTTTTCTTAGTAGGTCGGGATCCCCTGAGCAAAACACCGATTTTAGTTCGATAAGGGCTTGAAACATAAGGAAACCAGCACTTTTCAAAAGGGCTTTAAACAACAACAAAAAAGGTACCACGAGAAAAACAAAACAAAACTAGGGACCTGCTGGCGGCTGATGGCGCGGGGGCTTGGAATCAACCCCAACGGCCCTACTGGAGCTGAAGCGGGAGCCCCCTGGCAGGCGGCGCGGCCCCGCAGGGGTAAGTCACGCGACACCTCCACCTCCCAGCCCAGCGCGCGGCTCGGCCCCAACGGCTTCCCCTTCTCCTCATCAGGCCCATCTCTTCCGTGACGCCGCCGTTGGCCTCGCTCCAGAAAGAGACCTGAGGACTGCGAGTCCGGGGGTCGCTCACCGGCACGCGGGGCGCTGCACAGTCCCCAGCTGCTCCGACGCGAACAGGCCGGAGAATGGCTCACCAAGACCGCAGTCCTAGGCCCGAAGGTAGGAGCGCAGAGACTAAAACATGGGGCGCCTCTGGCTCGAGGCTTGGAGGGGGCAGCGCGAAGACGTCATCAGCTGAGGCCCACGCCTGCGCAGAGCGCTCCTTAAAGATCCAGCAGGAAGCACGACGCACGCGTCCTTCCTCGGCTTGCCGTAAGCCAAAGAGAGCCGCAGAAGCTGTTGTGTGCTTTATGGATCTCCACAACTCAGTTTTTCCAGGCTTGAAAGTAAAATATATCCGCTCTAATGCTGGGAGCTTTAAAAATAGCCCTTCCTCTTTTCCTAAGAGGCGATTTCCTATTGTAAATGGCGAAAATATACACGCCCTCTGTTGTGCAGCTTCCTGGCCCACACTCTGGGAGTCGTCCCTGGCACCTGCCTCAGACACCGTCCGGCAGTCAAAAAGTTCCGTGTATTTTAACTTAGCACTTCTTGCCCACTAGAAGGAGAAACTGCAAGCGAACAGGACCTCTGGATTTTGTTTGGTTTTGTTCATGCTCTGTCATATGCAGGCAGGTTAACTGCTCTAATAAACCGTATGTAATAGTTTGTACATTTTTTGACATGCGTTAAAAAGTAAAAGCAAGTCTCAATAGACAACAGAATCTATAGTATAAAAATACAATGCAATCGCATGTAGATATAAATGAATAGTTTATATGTGCCTTGAAATGGAAGGAAATAGACAAATTGTAAGCAATCGTTTGTGAGACTGCTTAGAAAAAAAAAGTCCTCAAAATGTGGGATCACTCAAACGCCCATCTTCCCCTTTTCTCTCCAGTCTGATACCAGCTGCCACTCAACACTTCTTTCTATGACGCTAGACACTTGAACATAGGTCAGATCTCACAAGTTGAAAGGACACCATCCTTTAGATTGTTAAATAGGCAGGCGCCATGGCCATAGGGTTGGAGGTCCACAGGGCACCCTTCTTACCTGTTGAGCAATAATTAAGGGTTTCGCACTAGCCTTTCAGAATGCCAGCTGCAAGTCAGGTACTTCCTCTGGGTTCCCCCTCACTTTTGACTTGCTGGCTCCCACTGCTCTTTTTGGTTTGATAATGCACTTGAAGTTCTCAGGAATGTGCTATACTTACATTTACATTTCACCACAGCCTTCTGCAACAAAGAGAGTTTTATTGTGACATGCCAGATAACAAAAATGAGAAATTGGCCATAAGCACTCAGACTATAACAGACTAAAATGTAAAGACATGCAATCCATAAGTGCTTTCTATACATTTTTGACAGTTACTGATTCATTATGAGTAAGAGTCTTTCAACATGCCCTTTACAATCATTGGAACATGTACCTATGAGTAAATTACTTACAGACTGTGACTGGTTAAAGTAAAGACAAAGAACTAAGATCATGATTGGGTGAGCTTTTCTTGTTTTTCTCTTCTAGCAAATTGGTCTCTTGGCTCAGGAGTCCTGGGTCTGTCATATGATGGTGACTTTTTATTTGTTAAATGTGGGCTATGTGTGATGTTGTGTAGATCTTTAACTTGTTTCTTGGGGTAAATTGTTACTTAGTGTTGACATGCACCTCTACAGTCCATTGACCTGGTTGGAGCAACTCTGTCCTACTCCTTTAATGTAGTTTCCTATTTTTTGAAGTCCTATAGATTCTGATAAACAAGTTAGCCTTTTTTGGTTATGGCCTGTTGTGGTTAGGTTAACCCTTTATCACTCTCTCCTTTTGATCACTGATTACTGTAAGTACATAGATGATACCTGGATTTTGCTGGGCCCCTAGATGGCAGCCATGGCAGGCACTTTACACTCACAGTCTGATTTTCACCGGATATTGTCTGCTTCTTTGCCTGGGTTGTTAGGTAAGGGTTACAACTCCGTCAGTTGTATTCCAGAAACGGGCAGAATTAATATACATTATTGGTTTTGGAGCTGAACATGTTCTAGGGTGCTGGCATTTATTAATTCCAGAGAGCGCACATTTGAACAAAATATAGATTAAGCCAATTAATATTATTATTATTGAAACACCTTGCAAAGGGGCATCTTAAGATGGCTGCTGGGTGACCACTTCCAACTGCAGGCCTATAACCATAAATCAGAGATCCTGATGAACATGAGGTGAAGAATATTGCTTTGCTGAATGAGAAAAGATGTGAAGTGGGCTACTACTTCCTAGCCTAAATGAAAGTGATGTTGAGTTGAATTCTGAAGATGAAGCCACATCAGAAAGCTCTAGCCTTCACTTACAGGGAACTAAAAAAGATCATATGACTAGAAAAACAGAAATCTCAGATTTCTGTACAGATGGACCAAAGACTGAAATAGAGGCAAATGTAAATGCATATAAAGAGTGATCTTCCACAATTTCCTTACATATCTGGAATAAATTTTAAAAATTACATAAAAAAAATTCTGAACAGAAAACCTCAACCTCAAGTTTCAGGAGGAAAGAAAGAAAACACTCCAGGAAAGGTGTTTATTTTAATTCAGGTAAATTGAAGAATGAAGAGATATCTCATAGTGAAAGATCCTCAAATGAAGCCCAGTGGAAGGAGCTTAATCAATATCTTAGACTCAGTAATAGGTTTGACCCCACTGTAAAAAAGAAAAAAAAAAAAAACATGACAAGTCAGGTGTTGAAAAGAGCATAGACAAGGCTGTGGAAGATTAGAATATTGGGAAGGCTGGGGAACTCAGTAATCAGCTGGCTACTCGACAGCTTGGTGTTAAAATTACCAAAGCTATCGCCTGCCACTACTTTGTAAAAGCCAAAAAGGATGCTGAAAATTCGCAGGTTGTTCAAAAAAAGAAGAAACTTGCATGGAAATTTGAAGCAAAGAAGAGATGGCAAACCAAACTCAACATGGGAATGTAACTTGCCAGAGTTCTTCAGGATCTTTCTAGACTCCAAGTACTCGAAAAGATTCTTCTGTGTGTATTAAATGTGTCAAGAAACTGATAGAAGTAGAAAAACTAAGCATAAAATTTAGGAGTTGATTATCAAACCTTTTCAGTCTTTTTCCAAAGAGCTTATACTATTGAAGCAGAGCACTCTGTTATTGGTAAAAGAAATCTAAGCATACACACAGAAACAAATGATAGGATTCATTTATTTATTTATGTAGACTTTATAGTATAAGGCAGCCCTGGTGGTGTAGTGGTTAAGTACTACGGCTGCTGACCAAGAGGTTGGCAGTTGGAATTCGCCAGGCACTCCTTGGAAATGCTATGGGGCAGTTCTACTCTGTTTGGTTTTTAGTTTTATAGTATAAAGTCAATTTTACTTTTTATCCATTTGGCATAACATAGCCAGTGAGTTCCTTGTACTTTTTTTGTCTATTTGGTTTAACTGCACTTATTCTGGAATTTGCTTTTTAAGATTGGTATTTGTTTACCATAGATGGTCATAAGTGCTAAAGAAATCTCACTTGGTACTGTCTTTTACAGATGATTGTAATTATCTTTTTTGGGGGGTTAATTATCTTAATGTTATAAAAATAATTATTGACTTCTTTATTGGGAGGTAGTAGATATTTCACAGTTAAATGGTAAAAGCAAATGATTAATTTTTGTGTACCTTCATTTCAATAAAAACATCACAGACTGTAAAAACAAACAAAAAAATAAACAAAGCAATGCTTTGTAGGAACGAGTAAGCCCAAGATCCTATTCCTTGGGGGAGCCATCCAAATAAATCTAGGGTTTGTAAATGGGGAATAGTGTATAGCCAAACAGCCTGTTGTCTAATTTTACGGCTATTTTTTTCTACAATTCCAGAAGCATTTATCTAAGAGCAATAGGATGTATTGGCTACCACACATACCCCTCCTTGCTGTGCCAATAAGAAGTCTAATACGATCCGATTGCCTAAGGTAATCTTTGCCAGAGAACTTGTTGCCATGAAGTCAATTCCGACTCGTAGTGACTGTATAGGACAGAGTAGAACTGCCCCATAGGGTTTCCAAGGAGCAGCTGGTGGATTCAAATAGCTGACCTTTTGGTTAGCAGCCAAACACTTAACTGCTGTACCACCAGGGCCCCACAAAGTGTCATCCCACTGTATTGGCCAGGAATCAAACCTCGGTCAACTGCTTGGAAGGCAGCTGTGCTCATCACTATACCATCAACGCCATTGCTGAGTTAGAATCAACTTGATGGCAATGGGTTTGCAAGAGAGGTTAATGAGTTTTGTTGAGCTGACGTTCCATCAGCAACGTTATCAGCTATTTATGCCACTGTAGCAGACAGATTTTATAAAGGTTTTTCTAATCCTATTATACCATAAACCCACTACCGTTCAGTCGATTCCAAGTCATAGTGACCCTATAGAACAGAGTAGAACTGCCCCATAGAGTTTCCAAGGAGTACCTGGTGGATTCGAACTGCTGACCTCTTGGTTAGCAGCCGTAACACCTAACCACTACGCCACCAGTATTTCCCTAGTATACCATATGAGTGAATTAATGCTCTTAAAAATGATCAACCCCATCTTGGCTGTTATTCTATGGGATTCTCATATACTTCTCTTTGGATTATTGAAATTTGTTTGATACTCCTCATCCAATGTTGACTGGTGCTTTTGGAATAAATGTTAAAAGTAGTACCTGTTGGTCCTAAGGTTGATTACCCTTACATTCTCCACCCATCTACACATGGAATAGCCTATGATGAGGACTGTTTCTAGGAAAGGGTTGTTTAAACCACTGTTATTTGATCCCCCACATAGGAACACATGACCCTAAGGGGCACAAATGACAGTATTGGTACAAGGGTCAGGAATAGAAAAATTTACATGAGTTAGCCATGTAATTGCATATTGTTATTGTTATTGCATATTTGAAGTTTTCCAAACTTAAGTTCTAACTTAGTATAATTTTCAGAACAGGGATTGTCATTAATAGTTTAATTGTAGTTGTCATATTTAGGATATGGCTCATTTAAAGTTTTTAAACAATTCTGATATCAATGATCATAATACCTAGGTGATTCAGGATAGTATTCTATAAAATATAGTCCTAATTCTCCTTCCTGTACACATGAAACTTGGGGGATAACTACCTTTGCTCCTTTACAATCTATAACTAGGTATACCTGTGAAATTGTAGCAAGGAATATTTAGGTAAAATGGCATGTTAGGGGGATGCCACAATTTAACCCTTAGTGCTCATTTTAGGACAGAGATAGAATTTGTTGTTGGTGAAGGGATAACATAGTAGTTTAATATTGGCGAAGCTAAGGGATCTGAATTGTTTTGTACAGAATTAAGATTATGATTACATATCCAACAATAAGTTAAATTCCCTGCACCAGCAACTGATTGAGCTAATTTTACAAATCCATTTTCTTCTCAGGCTGAAGTTAAGACACATATGGAGAAGACTAGAGTTATATTAATTAAACCTGTAATAATATAGATGAATAACAGACAATGGATGAAATATAGCAACTATCAGGATTATTGCTATGATTAAAGAGACTAAACCACAAACTTCAACCTAATGTATTTAACACTCTTGTTTTCAATATACAATAATTACAATAAGGCAAGTTAGCATAAAAAAAAAGTCCTACTAATTGAGCCAACTCTTTTTTTCTGTTCCTTCACTTTCTGGTGTAGGTTGGATGGAAGGTTCGGCCTTTGGTGGAGGACCATTAGTGGTGGTGTGCAGGCAGCATTTAAAATTCAGCTTTAGTCTTCCTGTTGGTTCAATAACCCATTTAGAAACTTTGGTTTTCTTCAGGTGGGATAGATGTAGCCATAATTTTACTCCCTGTGGATTTAGCAGCACAATCTTTAGTTAGTAGCACTAAGTAAGATTTTTTCCATCAAGGTTTGAGGGAATCATTAATTTGATGATGATTCCAATACACATAATCTCCTGGTTCAGGTTTATAAGTTGAAGAATTAGAAATAGTGTGCTTGTTTGATATGCATGTTGCAGCTGGTAAGCATGATCTTTAGCATATTGAACTAAACCTTGACAATATTTCAGCAGATTAGTAGAAAGGCGATTTCACTTAATATTATTAACCCCATAAGGTAAAACCATAGGGCAGCCAGTTATAATTTCAAAAAGTGTTAGTTTGTGAGGACCAAAGGACATTGATCGTAAATCAGCTAAGACCAGGGGAAAAGCTTGAGGCTAAGCCAGTCCTAATCAAGAGGTTAATTTAGCTAATTGGTTCTTTATAATACCATTGGTTCCTTCTACCAGTCCTGAGGATTGAGGATGATATGGACAGTACAAGCGCTGTAGAATGGGAAAAATTTTACACATAGAAGTTACTACTTGCCCAATAAAATGAGTTCCTTTATCATTACAATGAATTCCTGGAGTACCCCAAGTAGGAATTATATTTTCTAAAAGTTTCTTTGCCACAAAGGTGGCAGTGGAATTCCTACAAGGAAAAACCTCTATTCAACGAGAATATCTACAAATCATGACCAATACATATTTGTATCCCTGTGAGGGAGTTAATTGAATAAAATCCATTTGTCATTCGAACATAGGTCTGGTGGAAAAGGGTACCTGCCAACCAGGGGTCTGAGTCCTTTCGCTGGATGAAATTCAGCACAGGTTGGGCATTGTCTGACTACCTTATCTGAAGCCCTCCAAAAATGACCCCAATAGTATTTCTTCATTATTTGCCCTCCCTTATCCTGTCTTAAATGATCTCTTAAATGAAAACTAGTAGCCACTGGGATGTGTAAATCCTTAGGGAGTACATACTGATATTTAGTCCCATGCACAATTTTGTTTGCTAGTTTATCTGGCATCCTTCAGCTTTCCATTGAATTTGTTCAGAGGAAGGGGCAGCTTTTTGATGTAATGACAGGCTATGCCATTTTTCTTCCCCTTTTTCCCTGGATCCTCAAACCAAGGCTCAGGTAAAGGGATATTTTGTGCATTATAACAAATCCGGCATAGGTCTCATCCAAAAAATGTATATGTGGAATGATACCTGTTATTTTCAGTTGTGCCAGCCATTAGCATTAGTCTAAATGCCGGCACTAGTCCACTTCCTACCTCATATAGATAATAGGCTGCTGCCTTAAAATTTCCCCGAAACTTTGATCAAAAAAGGCAATAAGATCTTCCTTCCATATAGATTTGATTTCAGATAGACAGTCTAATAATAATATAAGGTGGGGACCTTGAGGTATTACTGGTCTGTTTGCAGGTTCCACCCATAATTGGGTGGTGGCATCTAGACAACACTCTTCTGGAGCTACTTGCTGGTGTTGTTTTATTATTTGAAAATGTGGGTAAGTTATGAATGGTGATTAGGAGTTAACAAGAGGAGGGGGAAGACCTCAAATTCTTCTATTTAGAATTTTGAGGGAGCCTGTGCTAATTCCCTTAAACGGAGTTGAACTCCTATTTTGCTCATTAGCTGAGACTGAATATTCCTGAAGGGGGGTCTGAGGAGCCAGTTTAGCAGCTTTGTCAGCCAATCTATTTCTCTTTACTTCCTCTCTTTTGGGGTCCCAGTTAGCTTGTATTTTTATTAATGCTATTTCAGTAGGTAATAAGAGAGCTTCCAGCAAATTGGCCACTAAAGTACCATTCTTTACAGCTTGTCCTGAGGAAGTTAAAAATCCCTTCTCTTTCCATAGCATTCTGAAATAAAAAATTATTTCATAGATGTAACAAGAATTGTTATATATATTGACTGGCCTTGTGCCAACTTACATGCTCTTGATAAGGCTATAAGCTCAGCATTTGGGCCAAGGTTACCTCAGACAAAGGTCCACTCTCCAATACCTCTGCCATGGTAGTGATGATGTATCCTTCTTGATACCTAGAACTAGAAGCTTCAAGTTTTAGATAGGAAACATCTACAAACAGCACAAGTGAAGGATTGGAGAGCAGAGTTTCTTACAGATCTAGTCTAGGAGATAAAAGTTGATCTGTTAAATCAAAACAGTCATGATCAATGTCATTATCAATTAGATCAGGCATGAGGGTAACTGGATTTGAGGCTTCTATGGTGTGTAATCTATGGTTGGGCAACAAGAAGAGCATCATAGGAAGTTACCTGGCTAGCAGAAAAGTGTTTGGTTAGAGTAGAATTTAAGAAACTGCAAGTAAGACATATACATCTAGATCATCTCCCAGTGCTATATCAGTTTTTGTTTCTACTAGTTTGGCAGTGGCTGCAACTCCTTGAAGACATGGAGGATAAGCTTTGACTATTGGATCTAATTGTATACTATAGTACCCTACAGGTCTGTGTCTGTCTCCAGGCTCCTGAGTTAGCACTCTTATAGGCATTCCCTTGTATTTCATAAAGGAAAAGAGAGATATCTAAATAATAGTTAGGGGACCCAAGAGCTGGAGTGTGATTTAGAGATTCTTTTAGTTTAGTTATGGCTTGCACAGCTTCCATAGACAGGTCAAAAGGAAGATTAAGAGATATTACCTTTAAGAGTAAATACATAAAGAGGTTGTGCTAACAAAAAGAAATTTGAAATCTGATCTTTACAAATCCACATAATCCTAAAAATCACTTTATCTGTTTCTTTGTTGTAGGTATAGGGTAGAAAAGGATAGCTTCTTTTTGTTTTGGATCAATTGAGATTCCTTTTGCAGAGATTAAATGACCAAGATATTTTATTTGTAGAAGGGCAGACTATAATTTTTCCCTGGACATATTATGCCAGACGATGTAATAACAGAAGACTATCCTGTACGTTTGCTTGCTTAGTGTTAGAACAGTCTAAAAGATCATCAACACATTGGAGTAACACAGATTTATGTTCAAACTGTAAAGGCAACAAGTCAGCATGTAAAATCTGGAAAATGTGGTGAGGCTGTCAGTGAATCCTTGGGGTATGACAGTTAAGATTGTTGTTGATTATTCCACATAAAGGCAAACAATATTTGGCTCTCTGGATGAACCGGAATACTAAAAAAAAGGCATCACAGAGGTCAGCGACTGTAAACCATGTGGTGTCTGGTAGAATTTGGGCTAATAGCAAATGTGGATTTGGAAAAACAGGGGTTTGAGAGATAACAATGTAATTAATAGCACTAAGCTCTTGTACAAATCACTAACAGTGGCTATTAGGTTTTCTGACTGGAAATAGTGGGATATTACAAGGGTTAGTGTGGTTTTTTAGTATATGAAATGATGAATCCTCTCAGTAAAAAATCTTGGATGATAGGTTTCAGTCCTTCCTTTGCTTCAGGTTTTAAAGGGTATTGAGCTACTTTCAGTAAGGGCTTAGTGGGATCTATTTGGACTTTAATAGGTTTAGCTGATAGAATGTGGCCGACATCAGTTGACAAGGAAGCCAAGAATTGTGATGGTATTTGATTTAGAATTTGAGTCTCTTTTTCTAAGGGCAGGGTATCCTTGTCCTTCGATACCAAAAGACCTTGTAATAAACACAGGGTTTATTTTACCTCAGGCAACCGGGTCTTATCTTCTTTTTTCAGCTTCAGAGAAATTGAGTAATACATCCCCTGCGTCTGCAAACTGAATATGGCATTTCCATTTGGAAAGAAAGTCACACCCTAACAAATTTACAGGAGTACTATCACTTAGTAAAAATGAGTGGAAGTCTTCTATTGGCCCTAAAGAAACTGGTATGGGTAAAGAATGAGTTAAAATTTGTTCCTCATTGGAAATCTTTACAACATAAGAAGTCAGAAGGAAGAAGCCTTTACAAACTCACAGCCGTATCCACAAAAAAAAAAAAAAGGAAGGTATAAAACCAAACCAAACCTCTTGCCGTCAAGTCAATTCTGACTCATAACAACCCTATAGGACAGAATAAAACTGCCCCATATGGTTTCCAAGGACCACCTGGTGGATTTGAAATGCCAACCTTTTGGTTAGCAGCCCTAGTGCTTAACCACTGTCCCACCAGGGTTTAGGCTCCCCATTTATTTGGAGCATTGTTTCTTCCTGTTAGGACAAGAGGACTACTATCAAATTCCTTATAAGTTGCCCCGAATATCATCACATTGATTTTTCTAAAAGTGGAGTTGAAGGAGTCACTTTTTATTTATTAAGCTTAAAACAATCCATTTAAAGTGACCAGGTTTCTTGCAATAGTTACAGACCATGGGAGTAGTATTATTGGTGGGAGAATTCCTTGCTTTGGGTTTCTGTAATTGCCGTAATTGGAGAGCCATTAACTTTTCTTTGTTTTTTTTTTTTCTCAGCCTCTTTCTTTTGCTGTTCTGTAATTTGGTTTAATTTATAGGCTAAAGTGGCTAATTGAGAAGTATCAATACTGTCCCAATTTAATTGATGCCTTTTTACCATTTGGGCTACTTCAAGATTCAGCCCTCCTACAAATAGTGAATTAAGGGTGACCTTAAAAAAATCTTTTTTTAGGCCCTTCATTAGTAATTTTTAACGCTGAATGTTCTATAAATATTTTAGTTAACCTGTCTATAATTATAGATAGATTCATCTTTTTCTTGATTGCAAGCTTGTAATTTCGTCCAATTGACTTTTGGAGGGGAAACTTTGAAGAAACAGTCTATAAGTTCTCTTATTAATTTCTTGGTTTCTGTTCTAACAGTTGTACCTGAGGCACCTATGTGGATACTTAAAGTTTTTTCAGGATCTACTTTAAAAAAAAAAAAAAAAAAATTTTTTTTTTTTCTTACCCATTTTGCTGCTTCTTTCTTTTGTCCTCCGATGGGCATCACCAGGTGCTAACAACATGTTTGTTAAATTATAAATAACAACAACAGGACTGACTTCAAATATTTCAGCTAATATCCTAAATTCATGAATAAAGTTGTGGGGATTTTCCCTTGGGTCAGGGAATTATTTTACAATGAGCTAAAGTTCAGCCTTAGACCATGGGTGGAAGGAGACTTCAGTGTGCCCATCTTCGGCCCTCTGTTTAACTACCAAGAGCCTGGTAGGCCCAGTATCTTAAGAGCTAGCAAATGACATTTCAGATAAAGCCAAATTCTCTAAGTCTGGATAGAGATTGGAAGGCAATAATTTGACTGAGTCCAGCGTTGTATTGCCTTCCAACCCTTTTTGCAATGTTTGAATTTATTTGGCTTGCTTAGACACTACTTCCTATAGGGAGGAAAATTTGTCACAATATTGTCATTGAGATGGCTCAAAACACCAATTATAAAAAATTTCCTATTGTGGTTGGTTCACACGAGACCCTTGACTTCCTAGTTTACATCTCATCTCAAATACAATATTTAAGCCAAATTAAAATTTCCCCATAGGGACCTCTGTTTAGCCTTACAGTCCTTAGTAAGATTGTGCAATTTTTCGAAATACTGATCAGCAGTGGCAACAATTTTGAACCATATAGGACCAGGGATCCCAGGTGGGGAGGATATTGTCGATCTGGTTATTATTTGCCATTATCTTTTGTTAGCTAACACAGAAAAGAACAGGAGACAAAAAAGAAACACAACCATAAAATTAAGAACTACAGTTTTACCAAAAGACCTCCAGATGGAGCCCTCAAAAATCTCAAAATGAAGCTTCAAACAAAAGTTACCAAGTCTTTTTTTTAACAAAAATATTCTGCAATTATATTTCCTATTATGCAGAAAAGCAGTAAAGTTTGTATTAGACAGCACTTATCTCAGTGGAAGAACCTCTGAAGGCGACGCAACAAAGCAGAATACAATGGATCTCCAGTGGTGCCAATAAGCAGGTCAGGTCTCCTGGAGATCCAACGAGGAATTCGCTAGAGAGGACTCTGCTTGTGCTGTGCCAATCTGTTCTAGGGAAACAGCA
The DNA here is from genome assembly GCF_024166365.1 of Elephas maximus indicus. Classification (NCBI taxonomy): domain Eukaryota; kingdom Metazoa; phylum Chordata; class Mammalia; order Proboscidea; family Elephantidae; genus Elephas; species Elephas maximus. Next base: position 73,064,578 of record NC_064826.1, on the reverse strand, counting down.
TTTACCAAAGACTTCTGCAACAAAGAGATTTTCATTGTGACATATCGGAAAACAAAAATGGGACATTAGCAGCAAGCACTCAGACCAGAACCCAAATAAGTACAATCTGTAAGTACTTTTTTTTATACAATTTTGACAGGGGCTGATTCATTATGAGTAAGCGTGTTTCAACTTGCTCTTTACAATCATTGGAACATGTACCTGTGAGTAATTTACTTACAGACTATGATTGGTCAAAGCAAAGACAAAGAACTATGATCACGATTGGGTGAACTTTTACTTTTCTTTTCTAACAATTTGACTTTTTGGCTTAGGGGTCCTGGGTCTGTCATATGATGGTTGCTTTTTATTTGTTATGTGGGCTATAAGTGATTTTGGTAGGTCTTTTTTTTTTTTTAACTTGCTTATTGGGGTAAATTGTTACTTAGTTTTGGTATTCACGTTCACAGTCCATTGAACCAGTTAGAGTACTCTGTCCTACTCCTTGGATGTAGCTTCCTATTGTTTGAAGTCCTATAACCCACCCAGTCCTATAGAATCTGACAAACAAGTTGGCCTTTTGTGATTATGGCCTGCTGTGGTTAGGTTAACCCTTTATCAGATTCTAGCAAGAGGATCAAGATCAGGATCAGTACAGAGAAGTTAAACATGGGGAGTGATTGGGGAGAGTTCCAAACATGAAGGCTGAGGATCCAAAAAAGAGGACGCTACCCTCAAATGTTCATACATGTCTTTCCCCAACTGGGAAATGCACGGAGCAACAGTGTCCAGATCTTTTATTGGCTTCATCTTGTAGGCACGATTGATTGAATCACGCTTCCCTCCCTTTCTCCCTGAGGGCAGCTGGTAGCAAGCCATGACAGTGACCTTTCCAGTCAGGCCAGCCCCCGCTCATTAGCATAAATCATCATGAGGTGCCCAGAGTTTTTAAGTATAAAGGCACTGCATTTGCTCAGGAATTTCCAGTGGCTATTTCTGAGGACACTACATTTCTGAGGAACCAAGGAAAAAGGCCAAACTGCTTTGTAAAGTGATTCAGAGTCAGAATCAACATGATGACAATGGGGTTTGGTGGGTTGAATTTTCTCTAATTTTTGTATAATTTAACATGCATTATTTTTCAATAAAAAAAAGTTACATTTTTTTAAATCCTAATGCTTAACCACTTTTCTCTCAATTTATTACTTAACGTAAAACACATTGGGCAAACCGTTGGAATTTACACAGAAGTAAACCTTTCTATGAGAAGATTTCTTTAAAAAGCAGTGTAGTACATGGTCAGGGTCATAGACTTAGGAGCCACACTGCATGGAGGCGAACCCCAGCCCAACCAGGACTTACTAACAGAGTCAGCGGAACACTGAGCAAGATACTTAGCTTCTTTATACAGAAATATTATCTGTAAAATGGAGATGGTAATAGCACATACCTCATACGGCTGTACAAGCTCAGGAGCCTGATGCTTGGGAGGCACTCAGTAAATATTAAGTGTTGTTATTACAAAATTACAGTCTACAGAGCAATGAAGTATTTTAAAGACAGATATTGAACACTGAGTGCATTTGTTCCAGTACTCCTATTTTTCAACATTAAAGCAAATTTTTTTATATATATGAAATTTTAGTTTATTTCACATTTATCTATATTAATGGGGGCATGGTTTTTGCTAACACTTTAAAATAAAGAGGTCTTTTGTAGCACATTTCCCCAATGCGATGTGTCATTTGATTTCTTTGTTGTTGTTGTGTTTGTTTTTAAATTTTTATTGTGCTTTAAGTGAAAGTTTACAAATCAAGTCAGCCTCCTATACAAAAACTTATATACACCTTGCTATGTACGCCTGGTTGCTCTCCCCCTAGTAAGACGCACACTCTTTCTCTCTACCCTGTATTTCTGTGTCCGTTCAGCCAGCTTCTGTACCCCTCAGCTTTCACTTCTCCCTCCCAGGCAAGAGCTGCCCACATAGTCTCATGTGTCTACCTGATCGAAGAGGCTAGCTCTCACCAGTATCATTTTCTATCCTATATTCCAGTCCAATCCCTGTCTGAAGTGTTGGCTTTGGGAATGGTTCCTGTCTTGGGCTAATGAAAGGTTTGGGGACCATGACCTCCGGGGTCCTTCTAGTCTCAGTCAGACCTTTAAGTCTGGTCTTTTTACGAGAATTTGAGGTCTGTATCCTACTGTTCTCCTGCTCCCTCAGGGATTCTCTGTTGTGTTCCCTGTCAAGGCAGTCATCGGTTGTAGCCGGGCACCATATAGTTCTTCTGATCTCAGGTTTTATGTGGTAAAAAAAAAAAAAAAAAAAAAGTTTTTTTTTTTCTGTCTCTTGGGCTCATAATTACCGTGTGTCTTTGGTGTTCTTCATTCTCCTTTGCTTCGTGTGGGTTGAGACCAATTGATGCATTTTAGATGGCTGCTTGCTAGCATTCAACAGTGAAGCACATTTTGAAAGATAAAATTTTCTGAGAAGTTTCCAATTGTTCGGTTAACAGTGATTTACTGAATTCTGATTTCACTGGCAGTGTATGTGCTATCAAATATGAAGGTCATATGATTTTAAGAGTTGTTGGGGAAGACACTGAAAGTGAAATTTTCTCCCAATTCAGAAAACCACTCCACAAAAATAAAAGCGAAGGAACAGTTTTATATTGCATAAGCATTAAATTAGAATGCCATGCATCACAAGTTTGTTGAACCTAGAACAAAAGCTAGGTAGCACCCATATTGCAAAATGGTTCTAGCTCTGTTGGGGACTGTTGTTGTTAGGTGCCAATAGAGTAGGTTCTGACAGATAGCGACCCTATGTACCAGAGAGCAAAACACTGCCTGGTCCTGCACCATCCTCACAATCATCGCTATGTTTGAGCCCATTGTTGCAGCCACCATGTCAATTCATCTCATTGAGGGTCTTCCTTTCTTTGCTGACCCTCTGCTTTACCAGGTATGATGTCCTTCTGCAGGGACTGGTTCCTCCTGATAACATGTCCAAAGTGTATAAAACAAAGTCTCACTGTCCTCTCTTGTAAGAAGCATTCTGGCTGTACTTCTTCCAAGACAGATTTATTTGGCAGTCCATAGTATATTTAATTTATTTAATATCTTTTGGCAACATCATATTCAAATGCATGAATTCCTTTTTGGTCTTTCAGGGCTAAGTGATGACTAAGGCAGTGTCCCACCCACCTAGATCTCATAATTAGTATATTTACTCTGTCGCAAACCATTGAATAAAAATTTCAATTATTGTGCTTGGAAATAATATACAATCTTTTGATGAGCAGCTGAGTGCTTAACCACTATCCCACCAGGGCTCTTATCTTAACAATAGACATAACTATATTATTTCCATTTTCAAGATAGTTTAACTAACATGCTTAATGTCACATTTAAACCCAGGCATCCATGTCCAGAGCTTTAGCTCTTAAGAACGAAGTAGGGGGTTGTCTTAGCTATCTAGTACTGCTCTAACAGAAATACCACAAGTGGATGGCTTTAACAAACAGAAGTTTATTCTCTCACAGCCTGATAGGTTAGAAGTCCAAATTCAGGATGCCAGCTCCAGGGGAAGGCTTTCTCTCTCTGTCCCTTCATCAACCTTCACTTGGTCTAAGAGTTTCTCCGCACAGGAACCCTGGGTCCAAAGAACATGCTCTGCTCCAGTGCTGCTTTCTTGGTGGTATGAGGTCCCCATTTCTCTCTACTTGCATCTCTCTTTTATATCTCAAAAGAGATTGGCTTAAGACACAATCATATCTCGTAAATCTCATCAACATAACAGCTGCTAATCCATCTCATTAACATCATAGTGATAGGATTTATAACACTTAGGAAAATCACATCAGATGACGAAATGGTGGAAAATCACACAATACTGGGAGTCATGACCTAGCCAAATTGTTACATATTTTGGGGGAACACAATTCAATCCATGACGGTAGTCTTGGGAGCATATGATGGCAGAGGGGCTCTTATTCAGCACTCAAATGCAGGGACATTTGCTAGAGGTGATGTATTAGCTAGATTATAAGGAATGAATAGGAGTTAACCAGAAAAACAAGAGGGAAAGAAAGATTATTGCCATAGCCAATCCCTGAATTTCCTATAATTTAGTCTACTTCAGACTGCAGCGAAAGTTATGCTGAGATAATGGAGTTGCATTGACATGCTACGTAAGAAATAATGTAATAACAAATACCTCAGTCATTTGTTGAACATGTTCTCCATGCCAGGTATGCTAAAACTTCACGTGTTTTTTTTATTTTACCAACACAATAACTTTATTTGGTGCACACTGTTTTATGAACTGTATTTTGCAGATAGAAAATCAAGCGTAAATTATCTTGCTCAGAGCTACCTAGATGGGAAGTCACCAGCCAGTTTTCAAAACAAGACATTCTCATTCCATAACACATGGCCTTTGCCACTGCGCAAACTATCTCACATCAATCCTTCAGTATACTGTATTTTTATGCAAATATCATGCGCATTACATGTTTTTTGCCTACCGCTCAACCCCCCTTGCTATTTTTGTAAATGAGCTATCTGCACATTACATGTGTGGGCATGTTATTTATGTGGGTGCTTTTTATTGGTGAAAAAATATGGTAATGCCTGTTATGGATTGAATTGTGTCCCCCCAAAATATGTGCCAACTTGGCTAGGACATGATTCCCAGTAGTATGTAATTATCCTCCTTTTTGTGATCTGATGTAATTATCTTCCATTTTGTGATATTATGTAACTATCCCCCATTTTATGTGTTGAAAATCTAAAATCTGTATGAGATGGGATTAGTGTGGGATCTATCTTGAGTCAAATCCTTCAGGTCACTGCCTTAGTCAAGTCACTGTCATACTCAAATCATACCCTTATTCAAGTTACCACCTTACTCAAGTCACACCCTTACTCTAGTCACACCCTTGATTGAGTCATACCTTTTGTCTTACAAGAGATAAAAGGCAAAAGAAGTGAGTAGAAAGTCAAGGGGCCTCACTACCACCAAAAAAAGAAGAACTGGGAGTGGAGGACATCTTTTGGACCCAGGGCCCTGCGTTGAGAACTTCCTAGACCCAGAGGAAGATTGTTGCCTAGACATATGGATCTCTCCAAGGAATGCCGGGCCCATGGATGTTGAAAGGAGACAAGGATCTTCCTCCAGAGCTGACAGAGAGAGAAAGCCTTCCCCTAGAACTGGCACCCTGAATTCAGACTTCTATCCTCCTAAGCTGTGAGAAATTAAATTAATGTTTATTAAAGCTGCCCATTTGTGGCATTTCTGTTATAGCAGCACCAGATAACAAAGACAGCCTCCTTCAGTATAATGTGGTAGCTGTCACAGCAATGGAGTCCTGGCAGCTGACTTCCCTGTGTCTAGAATTCAAATTCTCCTGACATGATGGGTTCAGACACTTAGCATCTCTCCCATGGGACAGAACTGCCATACAGCTTTCTTCCTGTGGGTCAGGTAGGGATCCCTGAGCCAATCAGCTGCAACCAGAGTAACACATTCAAAACATTAGGTGATCACAGGGATGAGTGTTGTACTCTACAAATTAAGAATTCAATTAAAAAACAAACAACAAAAAAAGAATTCAATAATTTTTTTTCTTTTTTAAGTAACTTGCCGAAAGTCATCCAGCTTTTAAAAGTGTCAGATCCCAAAGTTGAATCAATGACAATCTAGTGCAATAATGTTTTATTCTTTTTTCTATATTATGATAATTCACACATATGTAGAAATTTAATTTCTTGATACTTAAAATATCAGAAATTGTAGAATTTACTTAAGCACATTAAAGCCTTCATTTTTTCCTTTAATGGCGTAAAGTGTATTTTAAGCCTGAAGGGGCCTGTAAAAGACAAAAAAAAAAAGGCTGAAAATTTCAGAAATAGGATATTTTTATATGCAATATTTATGATAGCTTAAGAACCTTTTAGAGGCATTGAGATTATCTTTAAAACCTGTCATTCCAATTTCACACAAACAGCAAACTTTAAGAAGTGTAATTTAGCCTTATTTCATTAGTACCGAGTGGAATGCATTGACATTTTTCAGACAATCAGGGTTGTTGTTTTTACATCATAGCTAAATGTATTATAACATTTTTGTCAAGAACGTTTCAAAATTAAATCACGGAAGAAAATAAGAGACCTAATTTTATGATCAAAGCATTTTTGAGAGATTTTTATTTTGGAGGAAAATAAACGGAAGCTAGGAACGCTATGAGTCAGAACCGACTGGAGAACATCTAACAACAACAGGAATACACATATGATAATCCGATGTCTTTTCCCTTTCAAAATAGGTTTGTTTGGAAAATAATATGGCAGTTTCTTAAAAAGCTAAACGTAACCTTTACATATAATCCAGCAATTTCACTCTTATGTGTCTACCCAAGAGTAGTGAATACCTATACCCACATAAAAACTTAAACTGAAGTGTTCATAGCAATATTATTCACAATGGTCAAAAAGTGGAAACAAAACAAAATTCCCATCAATTAATGAATGGATAAACAAAATGTGATATGTGAATACAATGGAACCTGCTCTGACAATAAAAAGAAATAAATAACTGACATAGCCACAATATGACCTCGAAGAGTGAAAGAAGCCAATCACAAAAGAATATATACTTATGATTGCATTAATATGAAATGTCCAAAGGCAGAACATAGATTGGTGCTGTTTTTTTAAGGCTGAAGATTAGAATGGGGAGTGAGTAAAGTTGGTATAAGGTTTCTCTTTAGCTTGATGGAAATGTTCTAAAACTTGAGGGCACTGCGTTTTTTTGTTTTTTTTTTTAATGTTTGTACTACCCTGTAAATATACCAAAATTCATTGAATTATACACTTAAAATGGGTAAATTTTATGGGATGCAAATTACATCTCAATAAAACTGTTTTTAAAAATGAATTTGTACCTTCTAAAATATCTGGCTCATTTTTAAATTGAATGAGGATGGCTGTTTGGGGCCAGCAAGGAAAAAAACTGAATTCACAGAAGTTTATTAGTCTGTTTTGTAAATTGAACAATTCATTTCCCTAAATAATGAAAAACACCCACTGCTGTGTGTCAATTCAGACTCATACCGACTCAAAAGGACTTCCAAGGCTGTAAATCTCTGTGGAAGCAGGCTGTCAGATCTTTCTCCCGCAAGCCACTGGTGGTTTCCAGCTGCATGCCGGCCTTTCCTTTAGCAGTGGATGGCTTTAACCACTGCACCACCAGAACTCCTTAAATAATGACGTTACTGCTCAAATATTATCAAATATTCCTCTAAATTCATAGAATTTAACAAATTATATATTACAAGTTATAATTACGTGACTCAAATGCTTTGTAATTTAGAAAGGAATGATTATGTAAATCATATAAACAAAACCAGGTATGTCACATAGCTTTACCACCTGCTACAATGTTTTATTTAAAGCTTCTAGATAATAGAAGATTCAAATAAAGCCATGACAGAAAAGGAAAAATAAATAGAAATTTGACGATTAAAGTCTTTCAGATATGTGCAATGGGGACAAGTACGTAAATTACTTGCCAGCCAGACACTTCAATTTCAAAGGCATTTCATAATGCATGTTTCACATTAAACAGTTACTTGATATATATGGATGACTGTTGAAAGGAAAAACATAAACCTTTGTTTAACTTCATTCAAAGGAACATAAAACTAAGTTCATTTTTAAATCACATTGTGGAAAATATTAAACTGAAACAAGTATGCTCTTTATTAAAAAAGTATTTTTAAATGTTGCTTTTATTGTATAAAAATGACAGCAGTAAAACATTTGAAAAGTAATTTCTCAGCCTACTGAAAAATATTATGTAGCATTGGGCTATTTTTCCACATTCAAATGCTCAAATTTTAGGGTAAAAAAAGTCCATTGCAATCTTGTAGTACAGTTCTGTCATTTTGCTGTTGAAAGCAATGCATTAATGACAGCTATGAATTTTTTTTTTCCTGATAAATACAATTTATGTTTCTACTTCTGGGGTGGCTGTATGTTAGCACTTTAATGTGTCTATTGGAAGATAGCCAAAATTGTGGAAGCCGAAGTATATTAGACAGAATAATGACCTTGCCAATATATCTCAACATCCTAATCCCTGGAACCTATAAATATGCTACCTTAGATGATAAAGGAGCTTTGCAAATGTGATGAAGTTAAGGATCTTTAGATATGGAGGTTATCCTGGATTGTCTAGAGTCTTACATAATCACAAAGGTCCTTATAGAAGAAGGCAGGGGGATCAGAGTCAGGGAGAGATGTAAGGACCTAAGCAGAGGTCAGAGAGGAGAGGAGATGCTATGCCGCTGGTTTTGAAGATGGAGGAAGGGGCCATGAGACAAGGAATGTACTAGGTCTCTAAAAGATAGAAAAGGCAAAGAAACAAATTCTTCCCCTAGAGTTTCCAAGGAGATTACTGGCCTACTGACAACTTAATTTTTAGCCCAATGAAATTGATTTTATACTTCCGACATCCAGAACTGAAATGTAGTAAGATAATAAGGTAATTATGATCATTAAGTTTGCGTGTCAGCTTGGCTGGGCCATGATTCACAGTGGTTTGGCAGTTATAATATAGTCTGGCAGTCATACAGTGGTGTGATCTCCACCACGATGAGATTTGATATAATGTGATCACTTGCAAAATGGGATCTGCTGTGAGCAGCCAATCAGTTGAAAGGGAGTTTCCTTGGGAATGTGGTCTGCATCCGATACAGGTGGACTTTCTGGTAAGGCTCGTGGGCTTTTGCTTGCTCTGGATCCTGCAGCTGGCTCCTGTTCACCTGACCTTTGGTTCTTGGGACTTGAGCTAGCAGTTTACCTGCCGTCTTGTCTGCTGATATTGGCATTCGTTGGTCTTCAAAGTCTGTGAGCCAGAACCCTGTTGTCTGACTTGCCAGTCTTGGCAAGGGGCAGCAGCTGGGGAATCAAACCCAGGGAGCAAGAGAATGCACAGGCACAACACCCCATCATAAGTCCAGCTACGAATCCCAGAGGCCTCAGGGACAGGAGCCATCTTGCATCGCTCTAGGCCCTCCTCATCTCCACTTGCAAGCCTCTTCGATAAAGCTTTGCTCGTGTGGAAAACTCTATGTGCCTTACCTGCTCATTCTTGACCAGTGAGAGGCAAGAACCTTATTCTGGTAACAGCTTCACCCTTTCACAGATTGACTAAAAACTGTCCCATCACTGTGATTCTACATTTTGAATTATTTTTCTTAATAATCATGGAAACCCTGGTGGCATAATGGTTAAGAGCTATGGCTGTTAATCAAAAGGTTGGAAGTTCGAATCCACCAGACGCTCCTTTGGAAACCATATGAGGTAGTTCTCTTCTGTCCTATAGGGTCGCTATGAGTTGGAATCAACTTGACAGCAACGGGTTTTGGTTTAACAATCATTGGTACAAGTTTCAGTGACAACAGTCAGGAGGGTCTTCATTTGTCCAACAAATCTTACTATTTAATAAATACTAAGAGAAAAAGAAAGCAGTGGAAAATATGTGGGACTTTTGTACTGTTTCAGGTTTGCTTATATGAAAGATTCCCTAAAAGATGTTTTCCAAGGTTGCCCTAACTATTGTTTTTACACCTTAGGGCCCAGTTGATGTGTCCTTGTGAGCCCAGCTCCAGCTGGGCCATGTTTTTTATACTCAAGGACAAGGAATAAGGGCTCTAATTTCAACTCCTAAATCACTCCCTAGTGGAAATGTTAACCCAGTTTGCAAATCGTATATTCAATAAACTTCAGTTTCTATTATAGGCTTAATATGGTTTTTGTTTTAACAACTGTGCACCTGACCTCTATGTTTCCTGTAGTTGTTTTTAAGTACAATCTCTATAAAAGATTGCAGTGAAATCATTGATCATATATAGGTAGTCACCAGACTCTTGGGGAGGAAAGCAGCTACATTGTTCTGGTCTTCCTGGAAGTGAATTATCATCTTGTGAAAGATACGGAGCCTATCTGCTGATTTTCTTACTCTGAAAATGAGCAAACCAAACGATCGTGATTGAATAGGATCTGCTTGACCAAATGTCCAGTTTATTTTCCCCTTATACAAATGAATGCCATGTAGAGATTATGACTGCATAGTTTACTCCTTCTTTAGCAAAATAAGGTCCCTGAGTAGAGAAATCGGTTTGTGCTCGACTGTAACCTAAACCCTCTGGGGCAGTTCTACTCTGTTCTATAGTGTTGCTATGAGTAGGAATTGACTTAAAGGTTAAACAAAAGACATATATTAAAAAAACTCTGGGTTTTCATCCTTCCCACATTAAGTTGTTTTTCCATAATTAGGCTTAAAGATGAAAATCATCTGTCCACCCCCACCAAAAAGTTCCATTTCCTTTTTATTCTACATGATCGGGTGCCTTTTCTGGGTGTGAAAGAGAGGCCACTTATACATATTGTCCACCACGAAGATAATCTTTTTGGAAAATGGGTTAATACTTTATTTTGAAAGAGAAGTTTTAAACTTAGTATTTTTCCTTCAAATAAAATTCATAACTTTTTTTTTTTTAAAAGCTTCCTTTATGCATTGCGAAACCCTGGTGGCATAGTGATTAAGAGCTATGGCTGCTAACCAAAAGGCCGGCAATTCGAATCCACCAGGTGCTCCTTGGAAACCCTATGGGGCAGTTCTACTCTGTTCTGTAGGGTTGCTATGAGTCGGAATGGACTGGATGGCAACGGGTTTATGCAGTGAGCCATCTCCTGTCCTCACCCATGCTTAGTCCAAGTCTCCATTCTCCAAATCTATACGAAGACCTTTGGCCCAAACCTTGTGGTGCCCAACGGTGCCCCCAGACTACACTTTGCTGACCATTGTCTCTTTTCCACTCAGGTAAGAGCACTGGAAACGGAGTCGCTGAAGGCAAAATCCCAGGTGATGGAAACGGGGGCATCCTTTGTTCGCACTGGACCTTGCAAAGCTTCCTTTACCGGACGTCCATCTCAGCAGTTTCTAAGATTACCAAGAGTTCACAAAACCTTTGTTAAAGACTGCAAGACTCAAGGTGCCAAGCTTCATCTCCGGAGCTTTTCCCTTGCCTGCGCAACTGCGTAAAGGACATATAAAGTACTGGAGCCACAGCCGAGACTTAAAGGCGCACCTCGAGCTCCTAGAGGTGGGCGGTTGTTGCTTTCTAACAGGCGGCGGAAGTGAGGAGGGAGGAGTTGTGGAACTGCTAAGGGAAAGGCTCATGTCGTGACTAGAAAGGCCAGGCTGCTCCTCAGAGCCAAGACATGCAGCTCCCCTGAAGGCAGAGTGGGAACACAGGGACAAAGTCCGAAGACAGGAGCGCGAACGGACTGCGGCGGCCCCATCCTCCCCCATCGGTACTGGGGACCCTGAACGTCTTTGGCTCTCGCCCGCCTCGGGAGCGATGGTTGGCACAGCCTGGGCTCTAGCGCTGGCGCTGATGCTCCTGGCCCCGGGGGAAGGTCGGTGAGGTAGGGGGCTGGCAGGTGAGACTCCGGGGTGCGGCCAGGAGCACAGGGGGAGGGGAGCTGACTTCTCAAATGACAGGCAGAGTGTCCCTGTGCATCTCGGTGACCGCATCTGATATTTGGCGCTGACCGACAGCGGTTCTGTCCCGCTCCTGTGTTTGCAATAGTCACTATGTCGCTCGAGCTCTTTGGTTTTTCATTGTGTGCAAACGATTGCTGCTCCTTCCCTTGCTCTATTGGCTCCGTCCTGTTTTGTTCTTGGGGTGCCTGTTTTCTGTTGATTTCCTGTTCCTTGAAGTCCCTTTAAATTCCTGTAAGAAACTTTTGCTTGATCTGCCAGGGATCATACTGGCAAGTGGATTCGAATTTTCAGAAAGAAGTTCAGTTCCAAACTGCAAACTGTACAATTTCTACTCGCCACCTCTTACAAATTATTAATTGGGGAACATTTTATTTCTACAACAAATCGGTATTTTGTGTGTGAGGTTTTTCATGTATCTGTTAGAATCAGTTTTGCTACTGTAAAAAAGATCTCTATTGAGCAAATAGCCCACTCTCAACGTCTTTAATCCTTGACCAAAAAACTCAACAAAACCTAGCTTAAAATATAGTGAAGTTAAAAAATAAAACAAAGCAATTTTATTAGCCCTCCCTACTTGTGTTCAACTAGGAATACTAAATGGTAGGTGACTCATTCTTATCTTCCAAGTTTCCTGTCCTGTGTATACCTGAATCTTGGGGGGGAAAAAATGTGCAATATTTATAACTTTAGGATATGATTTTGTCCTTTGAACATCTTGTCAACTTTAATCTGTTTTACTAAGGTACATCTTACTTTATAAAAAGGGGGAGCAAGCATCCCCTGACCTAAAATTTGCTAAATATTAAAACCCAATTTATTAGATCATTTCATGAAAGGATACAACTTAACATGGTATCATTGACCCCTGCCTTCCTTCTTTTGCTTACAGATTTAACACGTTGTCATGGAAAGGTTTTTAAAAAAATACACGTATATAACATATCAAATGCATATTTATTACAGGGAGACAAAATGTTCCAAGAAAAAAAAATGACCAATATTTATAAAGGGAGAATCTTCAGTGTTTAGTATAGATTACATAACCCCCTCCCTCCCTTTTGCCTGTATGTAATAGCCTTCTGATCTCTTTATTTAAGGCAAACATTGTCGCTTACCAGGTTCTAACATTCTATCATGATAAAGTTGGTAACTTCTTTATGGTTTACAGAGTGAAAATACAAGGGGAGGAAAGTGGAAAATACATTTAGTCGGCATTTTTTGTATTTTTTTTCTTAAATAGCTGTATTGAGATAGTTCACATTCCATACGACTGACCCATTTAATCTACACAATTCAATGGCTTTTAGAATATCACAGATGTGTGCAACACCTATCTGTGCTACACCACAGTCAGTTTTACATTTTCATTACTGAAAAAGTAAATGTGTGTCTTTAACTCTCACACTGTGTCTCTCTCCCTTCCCCACAGACCTAAGTCGCCATTAAACTACTTTCTGCCCGTACAGATGTGCCTATCCTGGATATTTATTACAAAAAGAATCATAAAATCGGTGGTGTTTTGTGAGTGGTTTCTCTCACTTCGGATGTTTTCAAGGTTCACTCATGTTGCTACCTAAGAGTTCCCATATATCCCCTTCTTCCTGCACACTGTTACTCCTATTATTAACATGTTGTTTTCCTGTGGTATGTTTGTTACAATCGAGGAACCAATATTGACATATTATTATTAACTGAAGTCCATAATCTACATTAGGGTTCATAATTGGTATTGTATACCCCTATGGGCTTCGACAAATGTATAATGTCATGTATCCGCCAACACACTTTCATGCAGACTATTTCCACTGCCCTAAAAAGACTAGAGGAAATGTGCTCAATTTATTCATCCCTCCTCCCTCCCCCTTGAATCCCTAGTAACCACTAATCTTTTCATTGCCTTTATAGTTTTGCCTTTTCCAAAATAGCATGTAGTTGAAATCATACACTATGTAGCTTTTCCAAACGTTTTTTTTTTTTCACTTAATAATATGCTGTTAGGATTCCTCTATGTCTTTTCATGGCTTGGTAACTCATTTCTTTTTTTAATCACTGACTAATACTCTATTATATGGATGTACCACAATTTGTTTATCCATTCACCTATTGAAGGGCATTGTAATTGCTTCCAATTTTTGACAATTAACAATAAAGCGTGTATAATCATTTGGGAGCCTTGGTGGTGAAGTGGAATTGATATGATGGCACAGAAGAACAACATAAACATTTGAGTGCAGGTCTTTATGTGGATATATATTTTCAACTTATTTAGGTAAATACCTATGAGCCCAATTACCGGTTCGTATGGTAGGGCTATGTTTAGCTTTGTAACAAATTGCCAGACCATCTTTCAAAGTGGCTCTACCATTTTGCATTCCCACCAGCAATGAATGAGCGTTCCTATTGCTCCACATTCTCACCAGCATTTGGTGTTATCAGTGTTTTGGATTTTAGTCATTATACGTATGTAATGATGTCTCATTGTTATTTTGATTTGCAATTCCCTAGTGGCATATGGGAAACCCTGGTGGCTTAGTGGTTAAGTGCTGCAGCTGCTAACCAAAAGGTTGCCAGTTCAAATCCACCAGGCACTCTTGAGAAACTCTATGGGGCAGTTCCCCTCTATCCAATGGGTTCACTATGAGTCAGAATCAACTTGATGGCAACGGGATTTTTTTCTTTAATGGTATATGGAGTCCCTGGGAAGTGCAAACAGTTAAGGAGCTTGTGTGCTAACCAATTCCACCCAGAGATGCCTCAGGATAAAGGCCTGGTGATCTACTTCTGAAAAAGTAGCCATTGAAAACTGTATGGAGTGCAGTTCTACTCTGACACACCTGGGGTCACCATGAGTCAGAATCAACTTGAGAACAAGTGGTTTTAAATCTTTTTGCCTTTGCATTGGTGGTGCAGTGATCGACTTCTCACCTTCCATGTGGGGGACCTAGATTCGATTCCCTGGGATTGCAGCTCATGCATAGCCACCACCTGCCTGTCAGCGGAAGCTTAGGTGTTGCTATGATGCTGAACAGGTTTCAGTGAAGCTTCCAGACTAAAACAGACTGGGAAGAATGGCCTAGTGATCTACTTCTGAAAATCAGCCACTGAAAGCCCTATAGATCACAATGGTCCAATCTACAACCAATCCTGGGGATGGTACAAGACTGGGTAGTATTAGGTTTTGTTGTACATGGGATTGCCATGAGTTGAGGGGTCTACTCAGTGCTAACAACAAGAACAAAATCAAGAACAATTGGCATGTTGTTAAGTGTTAAGAACTAGTGACAATAGAGTTTTTGGAGCTTAAATACATCACTAACAGTGTTTATGAAAACTGCACGTTAAGTCACCCTTTGACTTACTAAGAGGCCCTAACATTTCAGATATCTTTATGTTCAGTTGTGTGTTTATTTGCCTTACTTTTGTTTTGGAATTCAGTTTTAAATGAGAACTTGAATATGTTAACTCTGAAAACACGTATGTAAAGATACGAATCTTTCTATCCTAGCTCAGGAGTGTTCTCCGGGGGGACACCAGATTCTTCAGAGCCCTTACAGAGGTGTCCATTTTGACACAGTGCACCGCCAGCAGTCAGCTGTTCAAAAGCTTATATGTGACCATTCCCTCTCCCCTGGATGGTATCGTTTTCTCATCTTTGACAGACCTGCTGAGATGCCAACCAAATGTGTCGAGGTATTTCAACTCACTGAGAACTTCATGAGTTATTTCTTTATTTATTTAAAATATCAGGATTGAACCTTCTTACAACCCATTTATTTTCACACCAAAATATTATTTTAATTTTGTATTAAGATTGAATTAATTTAAAGGAGTATTCCCATTTTCCCATTCTAATAATGACAGTAATAGTTGATGTTACATACCATGCAATCCACCAACTGTTTTTAGCCAGAGTGTTTTATATAATCTTCACAACATCTCCAGATAAGGAGTATCATTATTATTTCCATCTCATAATGCAGAAAACTTGTATTGTTAAGTGTAACTGCTCTGGGGTCACCCATCTAGCTGGTGAAAGAGTTGAGTCTTGAACGCAGGCAGTCATTCTTCAAAGTTCATGTGATTAACCACAAGTAAACTACCATCAAGGAGCCCTGGTGGCACAGTGGTAAAGTGTTTGGCTGCTAACTGAGAGGCTGGCAGTTTGAACCCACCAGCTGCTCTGTGGGAGAAAGATGTGCCAGTCTCCTTTCACAAAGAGTATAGCCTTGGAAACCCTATGGGGCAGTTCCACTCTGTCCTACAGTGTCGCTATGAATCAGAATCGACTCAATGGCAGTGGGCAGTGGTAAACCTGCAAGCAGTAAGATACCATATTTATTTTCAAGAACTTCAGTTCTATTGGTTGCTGTCTGGTGCTGCCTTTGTTAACTGTGGGCTCTGATGGTTTGAAAACTAGAATCCAGCACCTCCTATTCCAAGACTAAAGAACTCAGCCTGGCAGTGAAATCTCAAAGCAGTTCCTCGTTCCCAATCTAAAGGCAGTGCACCGAGAGCAAATTCAATACTCACCCCAGTGAAACCTCCCTCTCAAACCTACACTGTGCATGGCCAACAAACTCAGCATACCCTTGCATTTCTTTACAGCTGTGAACACAAGCGTGGAACTTTCAAAAACACGTCATGTTTAATTTTGTCTATTTATGAACTTTTATAAATGAAATCACACAGGATGTATTTTTCTGCAATTTATTTTTACACAGAGCTCACGTTCTTAACTACAGCAAATTCTGAGTCTCATCGTAGCAGGTTCGTGTTTAGCTGAACTATCCCAACTGCCTTTTTTCACTCAGAGAGCCTTGACTAATACATTTCCTTTCAAAATGCCTCCAAGAGAAGGATGTCGAGTGTAAGAGAAGGAGGTCTTGCAGCAGTAAGTGGCTCAGTTCTGCCCAAAGCCCAGTGTTTATTCTCATTGACTCTGGTTTAATTTTCTATTTAATTTTATCTTCCATCTAGAAATGATGTGATAATTGGCTTCAAGTGTAGCTTTAACTTGATCTTTTTCCAGATCTCCAATCAATTGCTCCGTCACCAGATTTTGAACAATCTTTTCCTTCTCTCGTGATACGTTATGCCTCCTGAACTATGTATTAACTTCTCGTAGGTACTACTTCCATCAATTTTTCAAGAAATTTCCGAGATCGGTATGTCTTTGTGCGGACAGCAACTTCAGATCGACTTATGTGGTCTTTGAATGTGTGAGCCATTTTAGTGGATTATCAGATAATTTCTCTTGTTTACAATAATAATGCTACAAATGGAATAGACATATTTATAATGTAATAAAGGTATATTAATTATGAGGAATCGACCCTTAAATTGAACATTCCTTAAAGTTATTTTTTCTTATATAGTTCAAGTCCAAATTATTAGAGTGATAATTTAGTATTTTTTTAAAGGTCGTTCAGGAGAAAATGCCAAGCTGACATATCTACCATGCGTGAAAATAATTTGGATTTTCAGTTTTTTTTTTTTTTTTTTTAAATCCTCTAATGCAAAAGCCGAACCACTGTGGAACACAGATGCCCATCTGGTTGTCTCTGAGAGATTCGAAACACTGCCTCCTCCTGGGGAGATGACGCAACTGACTGCTTGTGCCACATGGCAGTTTTTGTTTAGCACTACGAAAGACTGTTGCCTTTTTCAAATCCCCGTGTCTGTAAGAAACTGTGGAAAATTTTTCGTGTATTTACTGCAGCCCACTCAAGGATGTATGGGATATTGTGCAGAAGGTAAGAAAACATTAATAATGCATGTAAACTACTAATTATGGAACTATGTCAATGTGTGCCATTTTCCGCCTAAGTGGTATTGAGCTCATGCAAATCTCACTAATTGTCCATTATTACTAGAGAAAAGCTATATTTAGGGCTTAAATTGGCCAGAATATTTGTTTAGGATTCTTTACCAAGATTTTAAAATCCTCAAAAATAAATGTTGGTGTGAAAGAATCAAAGCAGACTTGTTTTCATTTTCCCACTTAAAAATTCTTCTGCTTTCCTTATTCCTGTTTATACTTTTTGAATTAAGGGATGAAGGGTGGTGAGTAAAGATTATTGTGAAAAATATGTGTTTAATTTAATTTTCCAAATATCTACCTTTGTTGAATGCTTATCCTGTGCCAGGAATTATTTTAGGCCTGGGGTTATAGTAGTGAACAAGACAGATGGAATATCTGCTGTCATGGAACTTATGTTCTAGCAGAAGACCGCGAAGAATACTCATATAAAAATAAATAGGATGTAACCCAAAGAACAAAAATAAGTATCCTTGAGTCTTTACTCATATAAATACATGATTGATGGAATAAATAAATGGGAGAAAGGAGACGAACATTCCTTAAAGAAGAATTGTGGTAATACACGTAGCTAGTACCCTATGCAGAAGGTGGAGCTTAACTCCCTGCCTTTTGACTGTGGATCGGACTTAGTGACTCACTTCTAAAGAATAGGATGTGGACAGGAAAAAAATAGTGACTTCACAGGGAGAAGTCTGGCAGACACCATCTTAATCAAGTGATCAAGGTTAACATCATCAGTAATAATCCTGTTGATATAATGTACTCCTGATAACATGCCATAAAAAAGGGCACTTCACCTCTGTGGTAATAGTGGTGGTAGCACAATGGTTAAATGCTTGCCTGCTAACCAAAATGTCGGTGGTTCAACTCACCAGCAGCTCCATGGAAGAAAAGATCTGGTGACCTGTTCCCATAAAGATTACACCCTAGGGAACCCTACGAGGCAGTTCTACTCTGTCCTGTAGGGTGACTATGAGTAAGAATCAACTTGATGTCACAGAACAGCAACAACAACGTCTGTGATATACTTCCCAACAAAATATAACTCAAGCCTAATCATGAGAAAATGTTGTTGTTAGCTGCTGCTAAGTCAGCATCTGATTCATGGTGATCCTATGCACAATAGGATTGGAAGGCCACTGAGCCCTGTACAGCATCATAGATAGCAACATGCAAACCTCTGGCAGATGTACCCAAGTCTCCTATATGGAAGGCGAGAATTCTTCTTGGATATATGCAGTTTTATATTTTTTTACGCCCACTTGAATAATTATACAAATTTTAACCTTTTGCAGCTATTTCTGATTCAAAGTTACAACAGTGTGGCCCTGATGAAATTGAAATCGGAGGTGACTGTGTTCGTAAGTATCACATTTTGTGTTTTTAACAACGTACTAATAAACTAGTAATTTCAACAGCTTCAAACCCTGAAGACAGGTAGTTTGGCAGTTTATCTCAACATTCTTAAAAATGTACATATCTTTGTATGTAGCAATTCTATTTCCAAGAATCTACCTTAAAAAAATATTTAAGGAATGCTCAAGCACTATTTTATAACAACTTTTCTTAATAATATGAAAATAAGAAACAGCAAATACACAATAAATGGTGATTGGTTCAATACTTAAGATGTATCCACAATGGCAAAATACTCCATAAACACCATTAAAATGTAGGAAAACATTGTCATTGGTCAATATTCATGGTATAGTGTAGCTTAGAAATCAGATTATACTGTATAATCCCACTTTTGTTTTCTAGAAATGGTTTTATTAGTACCAAATAAGTCTTGAAAAAGGAACACCTAATATATTAATGGTGGTTGTGATTTTTTTTCTCTTTAATCTGTATTTTTACTTTTCTATCTTTGTGTTTTTCCTTCTTTAATTTGTAAATGTTATTTCAAATATTTAAAAACAGTCTTACTATAATAATTCTTAAAATAAATCACTCTGAGTTGCTTTTCCATGCCCTATATTCCAATTGAAGCTCTGGTGGCACAGTGGTTAAGAGCTCGGCTGCTAACTAAAAGGTTGGCAGTTCTTATCCACCAGCCGCTCCTTGAAAACCCTGTGGGGGCAGTTCTCTGTCCTATAGGGTCACAATGAGTTGGCATTGACTCAACAGCAACTTTTTTTTAAAAAAATACAATTAGAAATACATTTTTCAGACTCCTTTCCTACTATTCTTTAAACAAGCTGTTATATCTGAAATTCTCAGTTTAATTAGACCCCGTGATTTAATTTCTTAAGAGAATAAAGCAATATCCCTAATAATACCAACTAAAACCAAACCCATTGCTGTGGAGTTGATTCTGACTGACAACAACCCTATATAAAAAAAAAAATAGCACAAAGTAAAACTGCCCCATAGGGTTTCCAAGGAGCAGCTGGTGGATTTGAACAGCTGACTTTTTGATTAGCAGCCAAATGCTTAACCACTGCACAACCAGGGCTCCATCCCTAATAATAGTAACATTAAACATTATATTGACTGTTATGCATAGTAGGTATCATAGTTATTTCTATAACAGAAACACCACAAGTGGGTGGTTCTCACAATAGAAGTTTATTTTTTCACAGTTTAGTAGGCTAGAAGTTCACATTCATGGTGCTAACTCTAAGGGAAGGCTTTCTCTCTCTGTTGGCTCTGGGAGAAGGTCCTTGTCTCTTCAGCTTCTATTCCTTGGCTCCTTGGTGATCTTCATGTGGTGTGGCATCTATCTTCCCCCACCTCTCTATGCCTAATCTGCTCTCTTTATATCTGAAAAGAGATTGACTCAAAACACACCCTATACTAACACTGCCTCATTAACATAACAAAGAAAACCTATTCCCAAATGAGATTATAACTGCAGGTTAAAAAAAAAAAAACCACCCAAACCCACTGCTGTTAAGTTGATTCCGACTCACAGCAACTCTATAGGACATAGTAGAACTGCCCTGTAGGGTTTCCAAGGAGCAGCTGGTGGATTCGAACTGCTGACTGTTTGGTTAGCAGCCACAGCTCTTAACCACTGCACCACCAGGCTCCTAACCTGAAAACCAAACTCGTTGCTGTCGAATCCATTCCAACTCATAGTGATCCTGGTGGATTCAAACTGCTCACCTTTTGGTTAGCAGCTGTAGCACTTAACCACTAGCCACCGGTGTTTCCAGGCTCCTAACCACAGGTATGAAAAAGCAAAAACCAAACCGGTTGCTGTCGAGTCGATTCTGACTCATAGTGATTCTATAGGATAGAGTAGAACTGCCACATAGGGTTTCTAAGGAGTGGCTGGTAGATTTGAACTGCTGACCTTTTGGTTAGCAGCTGACTGTTAACCACTGCATCACCAGGGTGCCACCACAGTGATTAGGCTTTACAGCACATATTTTGGGGGTACACGATTCAATTCATAACAGTAGGTAGGAATTTTGTTTATGATGTACATGTGTTATAGTAAAGCCCTCTTTCTTCCTTTAATAAACAGGAAATCTCAGCTAAATTGGAGCCACTATGCTAATTTTTTGTTTTTTTTAACATATTGCAGTAAAAAATTAGCATAACATGCTAAGGAAAAGACATAGAAGGCACGAGTTGTTTTCATAAAAATATGGTACGTAAGATTTTTTTTCCACCCTTAGGTTAATTAAGGTCTCTCAGAATTTTCCACAATCTACATGACAGGGCAGAAAAATTAATTTTGTGATTATCATAAAATTACCATATACATAATAAAGAAAAATTACTTGAACATTTTAAAATATTTTTTTAAATCTTATTTTTTAAAAATTCATCACTTAGTTTTTTTCCATATTTAAAACAGAACAAAACAAAAGCCTGTTTAGCCCAAGAGACAGAAGGGGCCACATGAACCAGAGACCTACATCATCCTGAGACCAGAAGAACTAGTTGGTGCCCGGCCACAATCGATGACTGCCCTGACAGGGAGCACAACAGAGAACCCCTGAGGGAGCAGGAGATCAGTGGGATGCAGACCCCAAATTCTCATAAAAAGACCAGACTTAATGGTCTGACTGAGACTAGAGGAATCCCGGCGGTCATGGTCCCCAAACCTTCTGTTGGCCCAGGACAGGAACCATTCCCGAAGACAACTCATCATCAGAAATGAAAGGGACTGGACAGTGGGTAGGAGAGAGATGCTGATGAAGAGTGAGCTAATGATATCAGGTGGACACTTGAGACTGTGTTGGCATCTTCTGTCTGGAGGGGGGATGGGAGGATAGAGAGAGTTGGAAGCTGGCAAAATTGTCATGAAAGGAGAGACCAGAAGGGCTGACTCATTAGGAGGAGAGCAAGTGGGACTACAGAGTAAGGTGTATATAAACTTATATGTGACAGTCAGACTTGATTTGTAAACATTCACTTGAAGCTCAATAAAAGTTAATAAAAAAAAAAAGGCCCGTTTAATCTTGCAAATTCCCAGAAATTAAAAATGGTGAGATATTTCTATGAGCTTCTAATGAAAACTTCTGAATTTTTTTAACCTCAGAAAAATGAAAAGAATAAACCTAGTGTTCAACATCTGCTATATTTCGCTAAGACAGTACGATTATTCCTACAACAAACACCTCATTCAGTCCAGAGTAATCGTGAAAATCATAAGTAAAATAATAAGTCATCTGATTTTACTCCAATGACTATTTTTCTTTATGTCATGCAATTGTAATGTATAAAATCTTAATTTTATTTTTTTATTCTATCCTTTAGAAAAGGTAATTGTTCAAAAGAATATACTTTCAAAAAAAAAAAAAAAAGAATATACTTTCCTGTTTAAGAGCTAGACCTTTGAAGGGTAAACATTTTCAAAATATATTAATATAAATGATAACTTACGATACTATCAATATTTGAGTGATTATGAGTCAAAATATATGTTCTGCTTTGTCGGTGGCTAGAGAATAGTCATTTTCCTAAATTTGTTTTATTTTTCCCTTAAAATAAATCTGTAAATTACGGTTTTCGTGTGCTTTTTCTGAAAGCTAGTCTCCATATTTCTTTCAGATGCTCTACTAAAAATTATGCCTTTTCTCCCAGTAGGTCAACTGCCTGCCTCATTCCCACCACCACCTCCAGGAAGGCCAGAGATACTGGTGGAATTGATTGAGTTCAGGCTTTTCTGTAGGTGTGCCTTTGATGTTTCTCCTACAAACAGCTCTGTGGGATTTCTCACAACCTGGTCTAGACTTTCTTCTCAAGAATTCAAAGAGGAGCTGAAACAAGAGACCACAGTTCAGGCATTCTCTCTTTTAGAACTTGACGGTATAAATCTCAGACTTGGAGACAGGGTATGTTTAAAAACAATTTGATTTTCTTTTCTTTTCATGAATACATTGTTTTTCACAATTTTTTTGTTCATATCCTAAATATAGTTTTTCTACCCAGAATATAAAACACTAATATTTTTCTTTTTCTTTTTTCCTTGGCAATTGTGCTAATTCCAGTGATAACTGAGTGAGTCAGAAATCTTATTAATTATACATGAGTATCTGATTTTAGCAATTCATTGATTATTACTGATGAATCCTTATAACTCTATGTGTTTTTATGGTTTTAAAATTATATGCTTTTATTCTAGAAAAGTGTTTTAAAATTTTTCCAATGATGATAATAGTTTTTCTCTCTTTTAAAATACATTTTAAATGTAAAGCCTCTTGTTGTTATTGTTGTAAGGTGCCGTCGAGTAGGCACCAACTCATAGAGACACTATATACAACAGCACGAAACCCTGCCTGGTCCAGCACCATTCTCACAATTGTTGTTATGCATGAGCCCATTGTTGCAGCCGCTGTGTCAGTCCGTCTCATTAGGGTCTTCCTCTTTTTTGCTGACCCCCCATTGTAAAGGCTACTACACTTTAATTTGAGGTTTGAATAAGTAATTATAATGATGCAATTTTTCTCAATTTTCAAGCATTTTTAAATTATTTAGTATGTTTTATTATCTCATGCACGAAGAACTGAAATTAAGTATTTAAAGATAATTTACACACATTTCCTCCATTTTTTTATTGCTAAGTGATTATTTGTTAACTGTATTCATAGATATTCTGTAGTGCTTCCATCTTTTTCTTGGAGAAACCACATGTACAAAGTTTAGCCATTGAAAGCCAAGAGTTTTTTGCGGGAATTAAGGTATGTAGCAATGGGGATGGTTCAGAAAGATTTTTCCTCTGTGACCTTCTTTTCCAAAGCGTGATCTATGTATGATGCTGGTTGTAGGACCGCATTATAGATAGAATCAAAATATGGAGAACCAGGAGTCTATTTTTGAAGAATAACCCAGATTACCCTAATACATACAAAACCTGACTGCCCTTGTTAATAAAGTTGAAATATATTTGGATTATTTCGGTACTTCTTAAGTTAGAACCATACAAAAGCTCTATTCCTACAGTTCACTCTATCATGCAACTAAAAGTTGGAGTATTAATATTTAGCTATTGCACGTTTGAGAAAGCAAGTACCAAGCCATCTACTAGAGCCTCTCACTAGGGTAGAATTGACACAGAGTGATGGGCTCTAAGGACTGCAGAGTTTGAGCTAACTAAACAAACACCAGGGATCCAAGAACTGATGAGCTGTTGCAGCAGATGAGTAGAGGTGACAGGGAATCCAGGAGTGGTGGAAGGAGCAGGACAGTACCAGGAGGTCCAGACAGGCAAGCACTGTGCCCTGGGAATTCTCAGCCACAAGACCAGAGTTCGTTCTGACTCATCTCTAGTCCAAGGACAAGATGGGGTATTCGATAGATTGCAAGATTGTGACTCAGGAAGAGAATAAAGTCTGTTCCTGGATCAAGTCCATGTCTACACAGCAGGGACCAGAGAAAGGAGTGAGAAAAGTGGACTACATTGTCAGAATAGTGTAACCACAGTGGGGTGGGGAACTACAACGTTCTCAGAATAGTATAACCACAGTGGGGATGTGGGGAAGCTGAGGTCAGACCTTGGGAACACAGGAACCCTTTGACCCACATCCTTAAGAGCTTGGTTAGCAAACAATATCAGGGCCAGTAGCCAATCACTGAAAAAAAAAAAAAAAACCAAACCCATTGCTGTCAAGTCAATTCTGACTCATAGTGACCCTGTAGGACAGAGTAGAACTACCCCATAGAGTTTCCAAGGAGTGCCTGGTGGGTTCGAACTGCTGACCTTTATGGTTAGCAGCTGTAGCACTTAACCACTATACCACCAGGGTTTCCAGCTAACCACCAGGTACTTAATATTTGTTTGGCTAAGAAACAGGGCTGGATTACCCAATAAGAAAGGTACAAAGGGGCCCAGTTGTGCCTTCCCGCCAATCTGCAGTGCACAGTTTCACCTGTGCCCCACCACGTCAAAGATGTGGTGAAACCCATGTGAAACTGCTCACCACAGATCAGCAAGTAAATAAAATTATGTCCGTGTATACCTTGCTCAGTACAAGCCAGTGCTACTGTATTTACTGGGTAATCTGCCCCTGCTAAGAGAAAGAGAATATTCAGTTCTAAAACACAGCTGTTCTGAAGACTAGCCCAGAATGGAGAATGCCTAAAAACTTCATGCCTCGAACTAGGATTGGCCTGTGAACCAGGACAGGGTCTGTCCTATGGTGCAGTACTCAGTAAACTCAACTGTGGAAAATAGAGGCTAGGAAATAAGCTGAAGGTTGAGATATTTCAGATGACCAACAATAAATTAATTTATAATCCAAAAAAAGTTAAAATTTCTAATTGAGTTGATGAATACTGTTACTATTGTTAGGTGCCATGGAGTTGGTTCTGACTCAGAGAGACCCTATGTACTAATCCCTAAGAATAAACAGACTTACTTGTGGTGTGAGTCAGTAAACATTAGCAAAACAAATGGAAGAATTAAAGAATCTGTCTCCTCCTTTGTCCACTGCCCACCGTGGAACCAGAACCACTAAAGCAGGCTCTGATGAGACTTCCCCGACATGTGTTGGGGAGCTAAGTTGGGTCTAAACTCAGAGCAGAACAGCCGCTCCATGTACTCTCTGTGCATTGCTCAGAGAAGTTTGATTCTAATTTCTCTTGTTTAATTAAAAAATTCCAGTGTTTAAGTTATTACCACCAACTCGTTTAACAAAAAATGAATTGTTAAGAAAAATTACCTTATGAAATAATTATATCAAAAAATAAGTTATATTTTAACATGATTGCTCTATATATTTTCTTAAACTAGTTGCAACCTGAACTGAGCACTATATCAGAAGATGGGAAAGAGTACCAGTTGAGGATAGAGAGCACAGTTCCTATCGTTTGTTCTGAATTCAGTGAGCTTGATCAGGAATGCAAAATCTCATTAAAACTAAAAACTGTTGATCAAGGTAATATACTAAATTCATTTAATTGTATGATTAGATCTAAAATAATAATGGAAGCTTTTTTCCTTCTAGAAAATGTCACTGAAATATACGTATATATTAAATATACATATATAATTAAATGTTTATATCAAGTTATAGCTGAATCATGTTAATAATATTGTGCTAAATTTATGATTGTCAAAGCAATTCACATTTATTCAACCTGGTCTAATGTATAAATAAATAATAATAATAATTCAAAGGAGCTCTGGTGGTACAATGGTTAACACTCAGCTGCAAACCAAAAGGTCAGTGGTTCGAGACCACCAGTTGCTCTGTGGCAGAAAAGACCTGGCAATCCGCACCCATAAAGATTAAACCAAACCCATTGCCACTGAGTCGATTCGGATTCACAGTGACCTTATAGGACAGGGTAGAACTGTCCCATACAGTTCCCAAGGAGTAGGTGATGGATTCAAACTGCTGACCTTTTGGTTAGCAGCCCAACTCTTAACCTGCACTATCAGGGCTCCCCCATAAAGATTACAGTCTAGGAAACCCTATGGGGCAGTTCTACTCTGTCATATGGGGTCACTGAGTTGGAATTGGCTTGATGACAATAATAATTCCTTGACCAGCCTCCTCTTTCTCCCTCTCCAACTTCTCCCCGTTTTCCTCCTCTTCCTCTGCCTCCTTCTTCTCTTTCCTTGGTTTTCATAGATTGAGGAACAAACTACTCTTCCAGAATTTCCACATCATCCCCACTAAGGGCAGTATGATCAGTTATGTTCACATTTCCAGTTCATGCAATGTGGGTCTTATAATTCATTCTTCACGCTTGTCTCCCTAATGTCAGCTTATGTTTGGGATCTTTTGTTTTAGAATTCTTCTGTTTAAATTAATAGTTATGTAGATGTTACATGCATGGCCACATATACTTCACTGACCCAAGCAGAGAGAGAAGACTGAAGTCTTTACACAGAACACGGTAGAATATAAGAAGACACACAGTGTGTGGCAGTGATTGTGTTGAGCCTTCCCCCCACCCACAAGCCTCTGACTTAGAGACCAAATCAAATAAAAGATACATAGATTAAAATGTAACCTTTAAGGAAGATTTTATTCACCTACCCTTTTACCGTAGGGCATAAAATTTTATTTGTTGTTGTTAGGTGCCGACTCATAGCGACCCTATAGGACAGAACAGAACTGCCCCATAGGGTTTCCAAGGAGTGGCTGGTGGATTCGAACTGCCGACCTTTTGGTTAGCAGCCATAGCTCTTAACCACTTTGCCACCAGGGCTCCAAAATTTTATTTAGTAATAAATAAATCAAACACAATGTTTAAAGGTCTTCATGTCTATATTATACCTAGTTAAATCAGAGAAACAAAAGGATGAAAAATGTTTGGAAAGAGGAAGAGTCTCTTGGGAATTATACAACAGGAAAAGAGATGGATAAGGATATAGAAAGAGAAATTAAGATATGCTATCCTATTTTTTTTTTTTATCCTATATAAAAGAAAAAAAAAGTTTTTTTTCTTTTATAGGGTCGCTATGAGTCAGAATCGACTCGACGGTACTGGGTTTGGTTTTGGTTTTGGAACCTGAGATACTGAGCCCTGGTGGCACAGTGGTTAAGAGTTTGGCTGCTAACCAAAAGATCGGCAGTTCGAATCCACAGCTCCTTGGAAACTCAATGGGACGGTTGTACTCTGTCCTATAGGGTTGCTATGAAGTGGAATTGACTCTATGGCAACAGGTTTTTTTTGTTTTTGTTTTTAAATCCTGAGATATTTGACAGTAAGCAAACTAAAATAAAATCCAACTACTGACTCAGATCATAATGTACTGCAGTTTACATGATAAATAGGGGAGAGGAAGATGTTATTGATATTTGTAGAAGCTGTGTGAGGCAGAGATCTCCTTCAGTTATAAATGGATTTAAAATAGAATCACATGCTCTCAGTTCTTTCCAACAATGCAAACATCACTATAATAATAACATCCTAAATATAGTCCTACATTTTGAGAATTTGCATGTTCTTGTTTTTGGTCAAATAAAAACAATTTTTTTTTTCCTGGAGAAATATCTCTGGATTTCATTCTGAATATTATGTTATGTTCTTTAAGTATATTGCCTGTAAGTCTGTAATAGAGAACCAGATGGTATCTTTCAGTGTATCTCTAAAAGACTATGCTGCTTTTGTACAGGTTCCAAAGAATAGAATTCTTGGCCCTCATACCATATACAGACAAAATGATGTCAGGGGCTAGATCTAGGCCAGATATAGTCCATATTCACCTTAAAGAGCCAGTTAATTGTGTGGATGTTTCTGTTATTTTTCCATGTGCATGGGAAAAGTCTATATTTTTAGGAAAAAATGCATAAGGAGAAATGTAATTTTTTCAGAAATTTTGAATCTAGTATACTGTACCTATAACTGATAATTGACCAGTATGATTTTACACCTGAAAAAGATGTGTGAGAGAAAAGGAGATAGAAAGCTTTTAATGATTATTTTCTTCTTCCTTGACTCTCAGGAGAACTTTGTAAAATTATTAACTGGATGCAATAGGAGAATACACACAAACACACATACGCACACTTCCTTTGTGGACAATTTTGCAATTATGGGGTGGGGGATCTACTCTTTTTGTTTAAGCTTTAATTACTTTCTCCAGCTTTTTGAAGTTACACAAATTCATGGAGTTCCCTCTTCCTCTTTTGTTACCATTTTCTTTCCAAATTATTTTATTGTTCTTTTTTCCCTGGGAGAGGTAGGATCTGAGTTTCTGAAAATATTAGAATATGTGGGAACTGAAAGAAGATAGATTGCTTATTACTGGTGTGGAATCATCTGAATTTGTTTTAAGTCTTCTAGTTTTAAGGAGCCTCGGTGGCATAGTGGTTAAGAGTTTGGCTGCTAACCAAAAGGTTGGCAGTTTGAAACCACCAGCTGCTCCTTGGTAACCCTATGGGGCAGTTCTACTCTGTCCTGTAGTAGGGTTCAGAATCAACTTGAAGGCAATGGGTTTGGTTTGGTTTATATTAATAATAATAATGACATTGCTATAGTTCAACAATAGATAAAACATAAATACACGCCCTAGGAAATATTGCAGAAATACCTGGGCCTAGGGCCAAATCTTAGGCAGAAAAAAATCAAATTATAGTGTTTCTTGGTGCCAGAATTAGGGTTTGTTTTTTTTTTCAATAGTAACAGGATGCATTTTGTTTTTACTTTTGAATTCCATGCGGGTGTACATTAACTTATAAATGTAAAGAAAACAGCAATTTTGTGTGTATATATGTATGTATTGAAGTTGGTTAATTATGTATAAAGATCACATAGAGTTTAATAGCTTTGATTTTATTTAGAAAAAAATGCAGCCATATTTTTTCAAGTAAGAGAAAGTAATTTAAGAATAATCTCTCAATTTGGTATTCTCTGTTGATCGAGCTATTAGATGCTTTGGTTATTATATTTTTCTAGGAAAAAAACTAATACAGTTTTTCATTAAAACAGGTGAAGAACAGCTAGGCTTAAATTTGGCCCTTTCTTCCTGTCATGTGGACCTTCATCAGACATCATCCTGTGAAAATGGAACCTGTAGCCATGGTTTTGTGTACTACACTGCTGTAACAGACTTTTCTCGAGATGGAAATCGAGTTACAAACATTTTGGTGGAGCCTATAGTCAGTGAGGATTTCCTGTGGAACAGCTACAGTCCAGCCAGCGTCCAGGTGGACAAATTATAAAAACGTCTTAATAAATGAAGCTTTGGAAAGATGCATGTATTTTATCAGTATATCTTGTAAAATTTACATTTCAAAATTATTTGGTAAAAATTACTTTTGTTTTTTAAATGACTCGATTTTCAATAACTGGTAAAATGATAATTAAAATATATTGAGATTGCTAGACAGTTTATTATATATCACTAAATAATAATAGTAATATTTACTGAAAATTTCTTTGCTTTTAAGATCAGAGTAAAAGATGTCCCAACTGCTTACTGCTATTCATTTACTGACCCTCATATAATTACATTTGATGGCAGGTAATTTTCTCAAATTTTTTTCTGTTAGTATTTTTTGTTTTGGTCTTGGTTGTTGTTTTGTTCTAAACACCATACTGTTTTATTATTTTGTTATTCCCATTCACTGAAAAATCACAAAGTAAAGGCATATATGGTTATCACTGGCTTGTTTCCAAATACTAGCTTATTTGTATAGAAGTGTTTGCCTTGAAATTTATTCCTTAGTAAAAATATGGACTAGTTTTGAGGCTGAATTTGTAAAAAAAAAAAAAAAAGAGGATTATTGTAAATGCAGACAGTCACCTTTGCTTGACCATTTATTCGTTTTTAATAATGATTAGATTATTTGCTTTAGAGATATTTACTGTTTCGATTTTACATGACATTAAAATAAGCCTTAAGACGTGGGCAAGAAGATTAAGTTAATACATTAGAATTAGTTAAAAAAAAAGCTTCCAGTAGCCGTGTTGAGTTGATTCCAACTTACGGTGGCTCCATGTATGTCAGAGTAGTACTGTGCTCTGTAAGATTTTCAGTGGCAGATTTGTCAGAGATATATCACTAGACCTTTCTTCGGGGTATACTACTAGACTTTTCTTCTGAAGTGCCTGTGGTGGACTCCAACCTCTAACTTTTTGGTTAGCAACCGAGAGCATTACCCATTTGCTCCACCAAGGGACGTGGAGATTTATTTAATGCAATTCAATTCAACAACGTCAATTGTGCAACAACTAAGTGGCAGACTATGTTCTAAGTGCTGGGGTATGGCCATGAATAAAATAGACAAACATTTCCTGACCTTAACTTTCAATAGGTGAAGAGAGATATGAAGATGATTAATAAGTAACTATAAAGTGTATCTGATGAAGATATGTGCTATGAGGAAAACTAAAGCAGAGGTGGAAAAGGGAATGCTGGAGTTAGGGGTTGCAAATTATATTAAAATAGGGTGGTTAGAGAAAGCCAGAATGTGACTATGCCGTTTGGGCAAAGACTTGAAGAAAGTGAGGGAGACAGCCATGAGCACATGGGAGAAGCCCTCAGCAAGCCTCTTTACCACAGGGCCTTTGCACATATTGGCACCTCTATCTGGAACACTCTTCCCCCAAATATCCCTATAGCTCTTTCTCTTATCTTTTTCAAGTCTGTAGTTATATGTAACCTCAGTGAGGCCTTTCTGGTCACCATAGTCATCAATATCTAACAAGTCAGATGTTTTACTTATTTATTTATTTTGCTTCTTGTCTCTCTCCCTGCTAGAATGCAGATTCCATGAGAGCAGGGAATTTTGTCTGTTTCCTCAGTTCTGTTTCTGCAGCACCATAGCAGTGACTGTTACATAGTAAAGGTGATAAAAAACCATGGTTGAATAAATGAAAATGAAGTAGTCTATCCTTTATTATTTACTGTTCGTTCTTGTATATGTTTCGTTATGAAACGTTAAGTGAATAATAGATGTTTTTTGTTATTTTCCCCATCTTGAAAAAATGTATCTGGACCCTGTTTCCTCTGTCAACTGTAGCCCCATTTTTCTGCTCCACTTTACACTAAAACTTCTCTAAAATATTAGAATGCCAACAAACATAAATTTTTTTTTTACCCCATCCTTTGATTTTTTTTATGTTAACTTTTATTGAGCTTCAAGTGAACATTTACAAATCCAGTCAGTCTGTCACATATAAGTTTACATACATCTTACTCCGTACTCCCATTTGCCCTCCCCCTAATGAGTCAGCCCTTCCAGTCTCTCCTTTCGTGACAATTTTGCCAGCTTCCCACTCTCTCTATCCTCCAATCCCCCCTCCAGACAGGAGATGCCAACACAATCTCAAGTGTCCACCTGATATAATTAGCTCACTCTTCATCAGCATCTCTCTCCCACCCACTGTCCAGTCCCTTTCATGTCTGATGAGTTGTCTTCAGGGATGGTTCCTGTCCTGTGCCAACAAAAGGTCTGGGGACCATGGCAGCCGGGATTCCTCCAGGCTCAGTCAGACCATTAAGTATGGTCTTTTTATGAGAATTTGGGGTCTGCATCCCACTGATCTCCTGCTCCCTCAGGGGTTCTCTGTTGTGCTCCCTGTCAGGGCAGTCATCGGTTGTGGCCGGGCACCATCTAGTTCTTCTGGTCTCAGGATGATGTAGGTCTCTGGTTCATGTGGCCCTTTCTGTCTCTTGGGCTCATAGTTATCGTGTGACCTTGGTGTTCTTCATTCTCCTTTGTTCCAGGTGGGTTGAGACCAATTGATGCATCTTAGATGGCTGCTTGTTAGCATTTAAGACCCCAGACGCCACATTTCAAAGTGGGATGCAGAATGTTTTCATAATAGAATTATTTTGCCAATTGACTTAGAAGTCCCCTTAAGCCATAGTCCCCAAACCCCTGCCCTTGCTCCACTTACCTTTGAAGCATTCAGTATATCCCAGAAACTTCTTTGCTTTTGGTCCAGTCCAGTTGAGCTGACCTTCCCTGTATTGAGTGTTGTCCTTCCCTTCACCTAAAGTAGTTCTTATCTACTAACTAATCAGTAAATAACCCTCTCCTACCCCCCTCCCTCCCCCCCTCGTAACTACAAAAGTATGTGTTCTCAGTTTATACTATTTCTCAAGATCTTATAATAGTGGTCTTACACAATATTTGTCCTTTTGCCTCTGACTAATTTCACTCAGCATAATGCCTTCCAGGTTCCTCCATGTTATGAAATGTTCCACAGATTCGTCACTGTTCTTTATCGATGCATAGTATTACATTGTGTGAATATACCATAATTTATTTATCCATTCATCCGTTGATGGGCACCTTGATTGCTTCCACCTTTTTGCTATTGTAAACACTGCTTCAATAAACATGGGTGTGCATATATCTGTTCGTGTAAACGCTCTTATTTCTCTAGGGTATATTCCGAGGAGTGGGATTTCTGGGTTGTATGGTAGTTCTATTTCTAACTGTTTAAGATAACGCCAGATAGATTTCCAAAGAGGTTGTACCATTTTACATTCCCACCAGCAGTGTATAAGAGTTCCAATCTCTCCGCAGCCTCTCCAACATTTACTATTTTGTGTTTTTTGGATTAATGCCAGCCTTGTTGGAGTGAGATGGAATCTCATCGTAGTTTTAATTTGCATTTCTCTAATGGCTAATGATCGAGAGCATTTTCTCATGTATCTGTTAGCTGCCTGAATATCTTCTTTAGTGAAGTGCGTGTTCATATCCTTTGCCCACTTTTTGATTGGGTTGTTTGTCTTTTTGTGGTTGAGTTTTAACAGAATCATATAGATTTTAGAGATTAGGTGCTTGTCGGAGAAGTCATAGCTGAAAATTCTTTCCCAATCTGTAGGTGGTCTTTTTACTCTTTTGGTGAAGTCTTTAGATGAGTTTGATTTTTAGGAGTTCCCACTTATCTGGTTTCTCTTTGTCATTTTTGGTAGTGTTTTGTATTCTGTTTATGTCTTGTATTAGGGCTCCTAATGTTGTCCCTATTTTTTCTTCCATGATCTTTATTGTTTTAGTCTTTATGTTTAGGTCTTTGATCCACTTGGAGTTAGTTTTTGTGCATGGTATGAGGTATGAGTCCTGTAAAAATTTTTAATATATTGTATTTAATATATTGCTAAGTACATTATAATTTACAAAATTATTTCCTCTACAATTCATCTATATGGCACTAACCAAAATGTAGACTGTTCTAGTAATAATTTCTTAATACTTGTCTTTTATTGATGTTAAAATATTATTAAAACATTAATGAAACCTCAATTAGGGACTGGTAGTGCCTCTCTGCTATTTTTATTGGTTCAATAGTGGATAATGCTTCTTTTAATACTGGATTACTCTTAACATTTAATGGTTTAATTAATGTAGTAAATAATATTTAGGGCATACTTTAAAATATTAATTTGCATGTGCTTTTAATTTGGGCATTAAAATTAGTTTTTTTTACGTGTAATTTAAAAAAATGTCCTATTCTGTCATTTTTTCCCCCAATGACAAAGCTCCTGAAATTACAGAGCTTGAGAATGCTGGATTTTGTGATGTTCGAAAATATAATTATATGATGGTGAGAGTTTTTGGTCTAGGTTTCAAGGAATCATCTTCAATTAAATGTGAAGTTACTAAACTGCAGGTATGTGAATTAGGCGTTGATGACAATTAAATTTTGTAAATAATTCAGATTAATTTTAACTTTGATTAATTTGGTGTATCAATTAACAACATGCCTAAAGGATGAACAGGATTTCAGAGAGACTTGAACAGGAAAATGATCAAGTTGCTTACCCTTAAAGTTCCCCCTATTAGTTAACTCTATTAAAGTCTTTAAAGTAATTTTTGAGGTATTGGTCCACTACTTTAAGTCAGCAAGAAATTAAAAGAATATCAAGCTTGATATGTATATTTCTGTATTTCTTAGAAAGCAAAAACACAAAAGAATAGAGATCATTCTTCATTAGCCAGGACACCCAGCAATGAATTTTAGGTTATAGGGTTATGAACGTTTTCCTTTTACAAACCAAAAATGTGAAGATTAATTGATCTTATCTCTTATATTTCCCTTAATGTGAATTACATACTGAAAAATTACAAAGCAAAAACAGTGTTTTTTTCTTTCTTGAAGTCACAAAAGACGGCCAAGATCACTCAGTTTGAACATTGATATATCAAATTATACCTTATATTTGATGACTATTCATATAATCTTTCTTTTCTTTATTCAAGTAGAATTTTAAGGAAAGCTCTATGAATTTAGAAAGTATTTACATGGGTAAAGCTGATCATTTAAAACAGCAAATCATTATCTTCATTTTTTCTCCAAATTAATGAAGCCATGTGTGATTGAGATTGAGAATTTACAGGAAGAAACTATTTTTTATCAAAAATTTATTCACAAGGAGTATGCTTGTTTAGAGATTTTTAAGGATAGAGGCTTTTTAAATGAAATATTAACTATTTTAATCCCAATGAAATAATGAAGCACACAATAGAAAAAGTAATGTATATAGTTTGATTCACTCCAATATTACCCAAGAGAGTGAACATTATATTGGTCTTGGCAGAATGAATCATATGACATCGCCCTGCCATTAAGCGATTTGCCAAAAGAGAAATTTATAGATTTATCTTCTTTTAAACCAAAAAACAAACAAAAACCCACTGCCGTGGAGTCAGTTCCGACTTATAGCGACCCTACAGGACAGAGTGGAAACCCTGGTGGCATAGTGGTTAAGTGCTACAGCTGCCAACCAAAGGGTCGGCAGTTCAAATCCGCCAGGCGCTCCTTGGAAACTCTATGGGGCAGTTCTACTCTGTCCCATACGGTCGCTATGAGTCGGAATCGACTCGACGGCACTGGGTTTGGTTTGGTTTGGTTTATAGGACAGAGTAGAACTGCCCCACAGGGTTTCCAAGGAGCGCCTGGTGAATTTGAACTGCCAACCTTTTGGTTAGTAGTGTAGCTCCTAACCACTACACCACCAAGGTTTCCTTATCTTCTCTTACAAAGTACATTTTGTTCTTAGTTTCATATACATTATTTGCTGTGATATTTCTTCTCATACTACTTCCCTCTTCCAAACATCTTATAAATAAAGAGTAACTATGGAGCCCTGGTGGCAGAGTGATTAAAGAGCTTGGCTGCTAACCAAAAGGTCAGCAGTTCAAATCCACCAACCGCTCCTTTGAAATCCTACGGGGCAGTTCTACTCTGTCCTTTAGGGTTGCTATGAGTCGGAATCGACTTAACGGCAATGGGTTTGGTATGGAGCCAAATTAAAATTCTCTAACACACTGCACATTATTGAAAGAAACAGATACGTTCTCTCGACAAAACCAAGATTAGAATCTAGTATTTATTTTATATTATGCTGAAGGTTTTAAGTTGGTCCCTCCCGACTTCAAACTCACTCAATACTGGGTTTTAAAGGCTCTTCTATCTTTTGATCCCTTGATCCGAAACTATCTAATTTGGCATTGTTTTAGAATCCTGAACCCCACCTGCAAACCTAGTTTGTTTGGAATGAAACATCAAGTATTCGCTTGTGCGCTAAGCTAGTAACCTTGTTACATTTCCAGTCAACATAAGCGAATTTCTGTCCACTTTTTTAGTTTGTACCCCAGTTTCCTGCAGTGACTGGACTCCTCTTAAAAATCTAGCTTCTTGGATAAAAAAAAAAAAAAGATCATGCATAATCTCTCATGATTGCTGTAGCATGAAAGAGTAATTAAAACATTTTTTATTTTGGAATAATTTGAGACTTGCAGAAAAGTTGCAAAAATAGTATAGGGAGTTGCCAATTATCCTTCACCCAGCTTCTCCTAAAACTAACATTTTCCATATTCATAAAATAATTATTAAAACCAAGAAATTAATCATAATACAATACTATTAACTCCAGGTCTTATTCAAATTTTGCCTATTGTCCAACTAATATTCCTTTGTTTGGCTCAGGATCCTGCCCAGGATTTCATGTTGCATTTGGTTGTCATGTGTCTTTAGTCTCCTCCAAACCATGACAGTTGCTCAGATTTTATTTGTCTTTCATGTACTCGGAACTTTTCAAGAGTACTGGCCAGTTTGTAGAATGTCCCATAATTTGGGTTTGCCTAATGTTTTCTCATGATTAAATGAGGTTATACATTTTTGGCAAGAAGACCACAAACTCATGGCTTGCCGTTATCAGTGCACCCTCCCAGGTACAACATCTGACCTTTCTCCCCAGTCTATTCATTAGATTATTTATATCAGTATGGACTAATGAGTGTTTTATTTTATGGGTTATCATTCAATACTGTCAATATTTATTTTGCTGGTTAAATCATCCCAGCATTGACCATTGCAGGCTTGAACCTCTGGCTTCTGCTCTACTAAAATCCATGCTGCTCTATACATCCTTGTCTTTTCACATACTATTCCTTCCAGGCATGTTGAATCTCATTCCCTCTGTTTCTGCCCCAAGAGTCCAAATGGCAAACTCATTTTTTACTTTCCGGAATAGAAGTATCATTTTACTTTGAAGCTTTCCTTGACTCTGCTAGTTCGATTTGGTGGCTTCTTTCTCAATTGTTGCACCTTATTTGAATGTGTTACAGCAATAATAAAATTATATTGTGTATGCCTGCCCTTTGCTTTGTAATCTCTTTTCATTGGAATACCCCCTGCACGTAGTAGATACTCACAAAATATTTATTAATAGAAAAAATCAGAGCCAAGTTTCTTCATCCTTCTGGGTAGGTCAAAAGTCATTATGTAGTGACCAATTCTATATGGTCAGTATTGGTAAACTTCTTTCATTTGAGCCCTCAAGAAATTGTTGAGTCAGAAGAAGCAATTTATGTCAATGTAGATAAATTTTCATTATTCCA
The DNA here is from genome assembly GCF_024166365.1 of Elephas maximus indicus. NCBI lineage: Eukaryota > Metazoa > Chordata > Mammalia > Proboscidea > Elephantidae > Elephas > Elephas maximus. The sequence goes on along the minus strand of NC_064826.1, from coordinate 73,027,491 downwards.
AATAAAACTTAGTATCAATGTGACTTTTGTTTTCTCATTATACATTCTTTTATCCCAGACATGTATTTTAAAATTTATGATTTGATTATGTGTAATTCACTAGCAAAATATTTTCGTAATTTAACAGACTTTAATTGCTTTCTCATTATCCCTTCACTATAACAGCAGTGCATGGGTCCTTGGAGAACCCATCTGTGTTCGTGCTGTTTTTCAAAATAGCAGAATTGTTGATTGCCAGCTGCCCACTGGTGTCCAGCAGTCTGATACCATGGATCTGATGGGTGAGCAGCCAATTGTGAAGTGGCAAGTGAAGGTAAAAAACCCCCACAAAACTATGTACATATATGTATATGTGTGTGTGTATACATGTATAGTTTATATATAGAAAACTAAGCGAATATTTATAAGTTAACATTTCGTAATAAATTTGTGAGGCTACATATAGAACAAATTATCTTATTATAAAACTACATCTTACAGGTATCTAATGATGGTTATAGATTCAGTGATCCCAAAATAATTATCATATACGATGGTGCTTGTCAAGTTTGTGGTCTCTATGAAAATGACTCATGCACTCTGAAGGTATGCATCTTTTCACTTATTTTCACATTTACATTATGGGTATTTTTATTTCCCATATTACTTGTGGTTTTTCCAGTTGCATATCAGAAATGCTAATAGAGAAAAACTTCTCAAGTTTATATAATTTAAAACTATATAATCTTGAGAAAAGCTTTTCTCTATTAGAAACTATTACTCTGCATAAGTCTTCTTGAAATTGCAAGGGTGCATTTCTGCCTTTAACATTTTAAAGTGGTGTGTTGTTTATTCCTAATCAAGAGGAGATTCAGACTGAATTTTTCACTCTTTCACTCTGACATACGTTCTTTTTCTAGTAGTAATAATGATTTTCCAGTAAGATATCTCTACTTGGATATCTGGTCCTCTTTGTAGTGATATGCGTTTGGGTAGAATTTGTCAAATGCATAAGGTTAATGCTTTTTTTTTTTTAATTATTGTACTTTAGATGAAGGTTCACTGAACAAACTAGCTTCTCCTTAAAAAATTAGTACACATATTGTTTTGTGACATTGGTTACCAACCCCATGACATGTCAACACCCTCTCTTCTTGACCTTGGGTTCCCTATTACCAGCTTTCTTGTCCCCTTCTGCCTTCTACCCCTTGCCTCTGGGCTGGTGTGCTCCTTTAGTCTTGTTTTGCTTTATGGGCCTGTCTAACCTTTGGCTGAAGGGTGAACCTCAGGAGTGACCTTAGTAAGGTTAAGAGGAGTTTCTTTTTCCACCTGAAAAGTAAATTTGTTGGACCATGCAGATATGTGCCACTTGATGGATTACAGAAATATGGGACAGCCTGAGTGGAGTCCTCATGGTCACACCCTTTTCTTAATCTATATCTAGACTACTGGGTTTGTCAACAGGCTTCTTATATATGATTTGCTGATTTAACATACACTGTTGATCATTTTGGGTTTTGTTGATCTCATAGGGAGCCCTGGTAGCACAGCAGTTAAGCTCTCTGGCTGTTAACTGAAAGGTCGGTGGTTCAAACCCACCAGCCGATCAGCGGGAGAAAGATGTGGCAGTCTGCTTCCGTAAGGATTTACAGCCTTGGAAACCCTACTGGGCAGCTCTACTCTGTCTTATAGGGTTGCTATGAGTCGGAATCAACTCAACAGCAATGGATTTGGTTTCAGTTTTTGGTCGATTTCATATGACTTGGGTCTTCAAAAGTGAGGAATATATCAAATAATATTTATGTGTATGGAACAAAAAGTATTTTTTCTCAATTTTAACTCTGACTTTCCTTAGTAGCCATCAGATCATATCAATAAGAAGTTTCTGTTTTTCAGAAGTTGCCTGATTTTTATTTTCTTCCACATATTCCATTTCTACATGTCCTACAATAACTACTTTTAAAATGTTAAAGATTATTTTATAATCTTGAGGCTTTTTTTTTTTTACAATGTTCTGGATGATCTCAAGGGAAATATTGTAAAATGAGCTGTTTATATATTATGAACAGAATTTGGTCTTTTCCTAGGTTAAAAGTGATTGCTACATTTAACAAGCATTATTTCTGTGTGTGTCAACTTCCTTTTCAACTGTTTTGTGTAATGATGTTCATTATCCAGTGTGGATAATTGTGCCATGAATTTGACCCCACTGATCGCAGGGCACAGTGGGCTGCTAGAAGAAGGGAGGATAGCTATAAATTAATGTGAGTCTATAAGATGTATGGGGAGGGGAGAAAAAACAAAGCAGGTTTATTACTTTATAAATAAAATATTTCCAGCATGAGTTTAGCAGAAATAAAACGGAGCTTTTATTTTGTGTTATTTTAAGTCCAGTAGTTCTGAATAGGGATGCAGCTTTTTCTATTCCTTCCAAATTGATCAGCTTCATAGGCATTTACACACAGGAAATAATTTGTTTTCTAACATGCATTTATGTTTGTGAGATATGAAAAAATACTTCCTAATCAAAACAGATTTATAATTCAGTTTTACTAGAATCATTAGTATATATGTGACTATCCTCCTATATCGTTTTTTCTCACTGAATACCAACTATGGTTGTATGTTCATTGGTGTTTTCTTTTTTTTAAAATTCCGTTAGGAAAAAGTTTGCTTTATCGATGGACTCTGCTATGTTGAAGGGGATAAAAATCCCACCAGCCCTTGTTTGATATGTAGACCTAACATTTCAAAATTCACTTGGTCATTTTCAGAAAGTAAGTTATTCTTTATTAATCTGTATATTTCCTATAGAAGATATTTGTAAAGCAGTCTTAAACCATGACTTAAATTATTTTGTTTGAGATGGATGAGCACTGTATTCAGTTTAGCATCTCTCTTAAATGTGTAATTTACTTTGCTTTAAGAAAATATAAGATTACTTCTTTTTATAATTTCTGTTATACTTCATATGGTATTGAATTTTTATTTTAATATTTAATGAGGAAAATGAACATGAATTATCAATGGGAGAAATGGATAATTTAGCTACACACAATTTGCGAAAGTCCAAATACCTACTAGCAAAATGGCCTCTCAAACACTTTATACAAAAAAAAAAAAAAAAATCCATCAACAAATATCAGTGTGTTTACTGAAAAAAGAATATTAGTTTGAAGGCGAGGGCCTAAATCCTACTCTTAGCTTTACCAATGTTCAGTTTTATGACAAAGTTTTGACTATTTAACCTCCCAAGGCCAGAGGTTCATCTTCTGTTCAATAGAATACCTGCACTCAATAATCTATGAAGTGCCTTACAGCACTATCATTTTGTGACTCCGAGTATAATACTGGGTATGGTTAATTGCTGGATACTTTGTTCTACTCAAACAATATACCAAATTCTAGTTATATGCCAGATAATTTATTCACTTTCCCAAATAGAGCTATGTATTACTCCATGTATGTGCCCCTCAATTTCTCTTCCCTCAGTGGGAAGACAAAGGCATCATTAGCTACAATAAGTTACAATTACTCCCCAACCTCATGTAATTTTATCTAATGGAGTCGTAAAACCTTATATTTGCACAGTGTTTTGTGATATCATTATACGTGTTTGGGCGTTATTGTGTTAGACCATCTGCCACATGATTCACAGCTCAGGTATAAGACTTATGGAATATTTTAAGATGACAGTGGAAATATGGGGAAGAATTTATTGCAAGAGACAAAGAAAGCAGAACATAACTTCTGAATCAGTGTCCATTTGTATTTTTAATGGCTATATATGATTGATTCAACATAGAGTCACAGTGTCAAAAGATATAAGGGATCTTAAAATATTACCTGTTCCAATTCCTTCATATTGAGGATGAGGAAACTAATTATCAATAAATGAAGCTGCTGTGTAAGGATATGCAGGGCAAAACTAGAGCCAGAAATGCAGTCTCTTGGCATCAATGCTTCCTTGATGCAAGCAGAGTTTTGTGCCCAGTGCAAGGTAATGAGTCTGTTCTATCTACTAAGCCAGTAAGTTTTGCATATAAGACAATATAAAAAGATGTATTAAATCACTTCATGAAAGTAAAGGACCTGTCTCTGTCCCCTGAAATAGCCACCATATGAATGTGTAAGCTCAGCCACTAGAAGGATTTTTGAGGAACAGAAGATTGGCACGACTGTGTTGTTGAGTTGCCATTGAGTCGATTCCGACTCACAGTGATCCATCTGTGCAGAGTAGAACTGCTACATAGAGTTTTCAAGGCTGTGATTTTTCCAAAGCAGATCACTAGGCCTGTCTTCTGAGGTGCCTCTGGGTGGGTTTGAACCGCCAACATTTTGGTTAGTAGTCAAGCGCTTAAACATTCGTGCCATCCAGGTGCCCCTTGATTGGAATGACCACTGATTCACAAATATTATAACTGGAGAGATGGATACAGCAAGGAAAGTTTAGGGGAGAGAAATGAACAATCCAGTCATGGATGGTAAGGGAGAGATACAGAAAGGAAGGGCTAGAGGGTGAAAGCGAGGATGAAAGGGACAGATGGTGAAGGAGAGCCAGTGAGAGAGCCAGCAGTGAGGTAGCGAACACTGAGAATTAATTTCAGATGCAGAGGAGTTGCACCCCGCCTGGGCAATGAAAATGCATTTATTTCTTACTATAGTCAAAGTGTTTTCGCGCTTTCATAGCAAAGCTTGGAGTCTTGCACCTGTCCCTTACTTTTACATTTCAAAGAATGGAATGGAATTTATTCAAAATGTTTTAAAAAAAAAAAAAGGAGATGGTGGTGGTGGTTTGGGGAAGGCGGCTGATAGAAATTTTAGCAGAGGTCAAACTGTATAAAATGCCAGTGTCAGTGGGAGCTTTCCGCATCACACTTCTTTCCTTTTCTACTCAGGTACAACACTACATGTTTTCTCTGTTAAAGGTAACCAGCCCCCAGCGCTTCAAGCACTACAAGACAAGTTGCAGGCATTTTATGGGGAAAACTTTGTGTACCAGTTCATGGCCTTCCATCCAGAAGGTTCTGGCATTCATTTTGCCTTAGACTCTGGTCCTGAAGGAGCAAGTGTTTCCCCCACAGGACTGCTTATGTGGAAAACAGTCACATACCCCCCAGCGATTCACTCTACACCTTAGTGATGACTGTAATGCTGAAACCAGAGTCACAATAGAGGTAATATTTGTAATGATGAATACACTTGATTTTTAACAAGAGTAATAACTGCATAATTTTTTACTATTCCTTATAAGACTTTAAAACATTAGGAGAGAGCTTCAGTCATGGCAAGCGTGCATCAAATCACTAATTCCTAGACCACTGTCTTCTGAACTCAGCTATGCTGAGGATACAGAATTCATTCATATCTCCCTCCATTAAAGGTCTGTATTAACCTCTGATTAGCTTATGCTCTTTTCCATCAAGTGATGGTTATTTTAGAATTTCAAGTATTGAATTAGAAATCAAGGTTATAAATATAAGGCTTGAAATAACAAATTAGCAACTATGGTTCTATTTTTTTAATTTACTTTTTTTTCTGTCAGTCATGAGCTCTTAATACTTATAAACTGCTTTGGTGCCCTCTGCTCACATGAATCTTGGGGCACACTTTTCACAGAAATGACACTATAAAGGGCACTTAGGTTCTGTATCATGTTAACCTAGTCATTTAAATGATCGTTTGGGAACTGACCCAGGTATCTGTCTTCTACCTTTTTTTTTTTTTTTCAGTTGTTCTGCTTGCATTATGGAAATTATCCCAAGGATCTATTATTTTGTCTGTGCTCTGGTATAATTGCCTTATTAAGCCATTTTAAAAAAAAAAAATCATGGTATTAAATGTATTTTTAAAAATTGTTTGCAAAAAATGTGCAATTTGGTCATACTTGTACGTAAACATGCATGCCTATCATGATTCCAGGGGCATAAACTGAAGAAAATTTTATTGCAAAGTAAAGCATTTACCTTTTGTTTCTCTTGTAGGTGACCGTGAAGTCTTGTGATTGCTTGAATGGTGGCTCATGTGTGTCTGATACTAGCTTTCCTCCAGGAAGTGGGGCATACTTGTGTGTCTGCTTGCCTGGCTTTCAGGGTGATCTTTGTGAAGAAGACATCAGTGAGTGCCGATCTAGCCCCTGTGGCCGTGGCTGATGTATTAGTGGTTTTCCCAGTTATTCCTGTCATTGTCCGTCTGAGCTCAAAGGTAAGTTTTGGTTCCTTATGAACCAAATTAGAATGTGAAGAAATTAGAAAGGAAAACGCCTTGGAACTTTCATCTATAGATTTCTCAAGCACATGTGTGGTCCTAGAGATTTTGATAAGCCTTTTTAAAATTCTAATAAAAAGTCATCAAAAATATATTTGCTGTCCATATTTCTTGGTTTTGTACTGCTTACATGGATTCTTGTAATTTTGCTCATTTTTCTGGTTTTAATAGCAATATTGTATGTCTGTACTGTGTTTTGCCTATTTATAAACATTTTTCTGTTTATAGTTCAGATGTAGAAATACATTTAAGTGTATTATTACTAAAATATAATATGGAAAAGAAAATTATGACTAGAGCAATATAAAATAATCACTCAAGAGGTTTTATTTATAATTCATTAATTTAGAAATATTGTGGTATAAAGTTAGATTGAAATGAAATGAACTTTTAGTATATTTGCTAACTTATTAAAAAAAAGTTGTCCTAAAATGCTTGGTTCCAGTAACCCCAAGTAAGTATATAACTGATGACCTTTAAATTTCAAGACTTTTAAAAAATGTATATAATACCTTATTTAATTTAAATGGACGTAAATGTTAAATAAGTAAATATGCAATAATTTAACTGGTGTTTTTCTTGAAGACAATTATTTTAACATTATAACAGAACTAAACAGAATATTCATGTGTCTTCTAATTTTCCTCAGCATTTTAAAATAAAAATTTCATCATTCAGGACTATGAACATAAGTAGCTTTTATTTTTTTCTGTCATATTGTGCTATAGACATTTGAAAGAATTCAAATTTTTCCCCATTGGTACTTCATAGATTTTTCTATAATATGGGTTACCATTAATGACTCTGAATTTGTTCATTCAAAGAAGTTGTTACATACTCCAAAGAACATCACTTTATCTTAAAAATTTTTATTGAGGGAAATCCCAAGACTGAATTTTCTAGCACACAGTAAAATTTTCATGGAATTTCACAGCCAGTACAATGGCTGAACAAAGTGTCCTTAAGCTAAGAAGGAAACTCTTCCGAATAGCTTTTTTTAATCACGGAATTTCTAAACAATGTAGAAATTACTACTATAATATGGTAATTTTGTGCTTTAAAAATATTAGTGCCCTTCTTAAATCACCTTAGTTCTAGGGAAAATCTTATGTACTGAAGAGCCTGGTTGATTGTTAAATGGAATTAACTAATAACTTTGTATTTGATATATAATGCAGCATCATTCTCCTCTCATAATGTATTTGACTGCTCCATGCGTAGTGGTTAAGTGCTACGGCTGCTAACCAAAGGGTCAGCAGTTCAAATCCACCAGGCACTCCTTGGAAACTCTATGGGGCAGTTCTACTCCGTCCTATAGGGTCGCTATGAGTCGGAATTGACTCGAGGGCACGGGTGTATTGGGATTAGAGTGGCATACATAAAGAGTAGGGGAAATCAAATAATGAAAACCTGATTGAACATATAGTATTTTTAAATTAAATAACTAGAACTCTTGATCTATGTTTTGTTTAGGCCAAAATTGCCAGGAAGATGTTGATGAGTGTGAATCCAGTCCTTGCTTTCCAGGAGTGGAGTGCCTCAATACCTTTGGCTCTTATCATTGTGGTTCATGTCCAAAAGGACTTTATGGTGATGGAAAAATATGTCGTGGTAAAAGCCTCTGTTTTCTTCCATGAGAATTTCTTTGCTGCATTTAATTAATTCAAATCACTGTTATATTCACTCTTTCTCTCATGCATTCATTCAGTACATATGCATTGTGTCCTGCCACAAGCTAGATCCAGACAATGCAGACTTAAGACAGGTCCTCTGACTTAATACCTTAGAGTGTGATAGCAGGGAGTAGGGCATGTAGCTTAAAAAGGCAGGATAAAGTATTCCTTGTATTTTGGTAAGAATGCCTGCAGGGAATAGTAGAGACACTACCCAGGGAATCACATCTACCTGAAAGGGTGAAGAAAAGGAAATATCACTAGGGCTGAATCTGAGAAATCTTAGGAAGGAGAAGGTGTTCTATGAAGAAGAACAGTAGGAGCAAAGGCCCAGAGGCACACTTTGGGAACTATGAATAATTCAGCATGTCTAAAGCATAGGGAAACCCTGGTGGCATAGTGGTTTCAGAGCTGCAGCTGTTAACCAAAAGGGTGGCAGTTCAAATCCACCAGGCATCCCTTGGAAACCCTATGGGGCAGTTCTACTCTGTCCTATAGGGTGGCTATGAGTCAGAATCGACTGGACAGCGGCTGGTTTGTTTGGTTTTTTCTAGAGCGTAGGAGCTAAGGGGGGACTGCTATAAGAGTTGAAGCTAGAAAGGTAGCCTGTGGCCAGATCACTCGCCAAGACTTGGGGGGTCACTTTTTAAATAGGATTTTGAAGTAGACTTTGAAGTAGAAGAGGAACAGGATAAGGTTTACATTTGAGGAAGTTCATTTAAGGAGTAGTCTGAAGAATGGCCCATTTGTAGGGAAGGAGCTAGGTAAGCCTGAAAGTGGGAAGAAGAGCTAAGACATTATTAAGACTATATAGCAACACTTGAAGTTGTTTTGACCTAAGGTGAGATGAGAATGGATGAAAGAGATGCTAAAGAAGCAAGTTGACAGTGCTTCTTCAGTGAGTGGACTTAGAATGGGGAGGGAAAAAGAGCAATTAAGCTTCACGTGCTTGATTTAGAAAAAAGGGAGTATAGAATTGGCAGTCACACGCAATATGAAAAACCAAGGTGATTTTGGAGGGGGAAGATAATGGATACATAGAGACTGAGGTCACTATGGAATATCTAGGTGGAGCTCAGGAAGGAGAACTGAGTTAAAGATGCAATTCTTTGGTTCATTAGCCATGGGATGAAATTGCCCGGGGGGGGGGGCACTGAAATTAAAAAGAGGACAAAAAGAAATATTAGGGGATGTTAACATTTCAAAAGATTTAAGTAGAAATGTAAATTTTAGAAGACAGTATTAAAGAACCATACTTTAAGGTAATGGGACCCTATTTTGGTGATTTACCACCTTGTGCTTCAAATTGGTGTGGGTCTGTCTAGTGGTGGAGGCAACAAAAATGAAGAGCATAGCGCAGTATGGCAAGGGGAATTCCCTACTATTTCAGCAACTCACATTTCTCCCTTAACATACAGAGCCTAATACTCAATACTGTCCCACCTTCCACCCTATGCACTTAGGCTATCTAACATCCTTCTTTTGCAGAGGTCCATTCCCTCAACAAAACCCTTCTTAACTGGGATTAAAAATGAAAGCAAGTCTAACCAAATCTCACTGCACATGAATAACGAACAAATCTCTTCAATTTGTCATAAGTATTGTGTATTTTAGGAGGAGAGTTATTAATCCAAATAATTTTTTCAAGTTTATCTTTATTTTTTTTTTTATTGTACTTTAGATGAAGATTTACAAAGCAAACCAGCTCCGCAAAATGTCAACAAATCCAAATAATTTTTGATTGTTGGCAGTTTTTAGTGAGTTTTATGTTAGGCACCAGAGTCAATGCATGTAAAAATAATGTGCAGTTGTTCTTGAAATTATTACTAACTAGTAGAGGAAAGAGACAGTTAATATTGTGAAGAACACAGTTTTGTGGGAGCATACAGTTGGAAGAAACCGATTGGGTGGCTGAATGGGACTGAGGACAGGTGCCATTTAAGCTAGTTTTTTTCCTACTCTCATTTGGAACGAGTTTAATCCAAGTGATACTTGTATGTTCTTATTCACGATGCTTTGATTTAATAATAGTTTCACTCCGATGGTCATTTCTAATTCTTTTTTTTTTTTTCAGAAAGAGTGAGAAAGCTTATTAAAGAAATGCATACATCACCGGGGACCCAGCAGCAACACAGGCTGTCTCTGTGGAGTCCCAAAGAGCAGTTTTACATTAGAGGTTATATAGAATCTTACAAGGGTTACAAGTGTCTTTGTAGTCCCCTGCCAGACATTTCTTTATTAGGCTAAAGACATAAGACATACATATCTGATACCTGGGCTTCAACTTTCCTGTGGGGGTCATATGCCACAGATAGTCTGGACAGAACAAAAGGTTATTTGCATCAGTTTAAAACAAAGAACAAAGTCATTAACATCTGCTCAAAACAAAGTCATTAACAGGTATGTGAGGAGGCAGGCAGAGGAAGAACAACTTTTTTTTTTTAGTTCTGTCAAGCTCTCAGTTGCCCGTTTTGAAATAGGAGAAGACATGCTGGGTGGTGTTGGGGTCACATATTCCCCCCTCTGAAACTTGGGTGAGCATATTCACTAATCCCAAGTTTCAACCTATTCCTTACAGATCACAGTGTTTCAGGCGATAGAATTGGGCCTTCTGCCTGTAACAGGTTTGAGCTATCTATTGGACAGAGAATGTAATTTTACATATAAGCATAAATTGGAGACAGGTAACATTAATAGGCCTATAACAACCAATTTAATTTCACTAATAAATAAGGTTTTTAACCATGTAAAATCTGGCAATTAAGAAAAATTAAATTTTTCATGAATTTTGTAACAGTTCTCAGCTATAAATATTAGAATATTAACTCTGTGTACGAGAATACAAACTTTGATGAGACAGGACTTGAGGGCCGAGTTAGGCATGTAACCCTCTGTTCAGACAGGGCAGACAGGAATCAGTAACGTTTAACACTTCTCTAGCAATATAGATCTAGAAATTTTTATTTCTTAACAAGGGGTTGGGGGTGCGTTTATCTCAGGGACAAAGATTCCCTGGGCAAAGGTCTCTCTAGCTCCTAATAATAGTCTCATTCAAGTTAGCATTAAAAACATTTTTACTTTTTTAACCTTAGAAAGTCTTAACTTCAGGCCGTTGATCCGTTAGGCTTTCTACTCCTTGTCACTGTAGACGGGGCAGGGCTTGACTTGGAATGATGGGTCCATGGCTTGACTCCTGCAAGCTTTACAACTGTGTCAGTGCTGAGTGGTGCGGTGAAGGCTCCAGTCCACTTAGGTTGTAACAGGAGGTCCTTCTACTTCCGGAGGAGCACCTGGTCACAGCTATTTCAAGAGGGAACTTTTATCTGATATAACTGGGAAAGAGTTTTGGTTAGAGAAAGCAAGTATTTAGACATCATTACATTAGGGGCTGGGTGGAGGATCACGGGGAGAGTTGGTGGAGACAATATGGTCTCTCATAAAGTATCTCAAAAGCACTGATTTTAAGTTTTCCCCGGGGTGCAATACAGGCTCAGAGGAGGGCCAGTGGCAGAACATCTGTCTGTCTAGGGCACAGTTTACTAAGATGACAGTTTACAGTCTGATTCATTCTTTCACACTTTTCCAATAGATTGAGGTCTCCATGTTGTGTGGAGTTTCCACTCTATTCTTAGGGACAGTTAAAACCTGTTGTACCTCTCTCTAGCCGTCTTGGTCCAGCGGGGAAAAGCCTCTGCCCATCCTGAAAAAGAATCTACACACACCAGTAAATAGTTCATCCAATGTTTAGTATCGAACACTTTACAAAAGTTAAATTTGATTTCTCTCAAAAGCTGTGTTTGGTGTACTGTTAGCCAACTAGAGGTAAGCCACAAATGTCCTTTTTGTTGCAATACTACAATCACTGCATGAGGGACAAATGGGATAGTATCATGTCCCAAAGAAATTAACACAATCACCTTTGATAATGTTAGTGGTGGCCCTTCTGCAGCGGGGACTGGCACCTCCTGGAGTGGGTAAAGCCCTCCCAGGGGAACTGGGCCAAATTTTACCCCATGGCTAGTATGCGGTGGGGAGACCGTATCTGCCCCGCCTCCTCTGCCCCCCCTTTCAGCGCCTTCACATTCTCATCTTTTGATACCACCTGGGAGGGCTCACAATGGGGTTTTTCCAGGTGGGGGAATAAGAACATCCCTAGGTTCTTCATCTCTTATCTTGTCATCATCATTCACCTGCACAACAGGGGCAAAAGCAGAGGCTTTATCCTTTTTCCAGGCCATAAAGTCATAAAACATTCTGCATACAGTTTTTCTTCTCACTTGTTAGTTCAAGTACAGAACAGATCAAGCTTTACAATAGTACCAAAATCTCCAGAGCCATTTACAGACCACACTTGATTACGCAAAATATCAAGACGTCTCTTAGTTAGGGAATCCCATCCTAAATAAGTCCAATTCTTAGTGGACTCTCGGCTGGAATCTTACCTCCTGGGTACCCACTAGGAACAGGGAACTGCACCGTTCTCTCGTCCAACCTCACGGGACCTAGTCACCAGTTCTTGGAGGGAGTCTATGAGGACCGATGCCCCTGTGGCTATTACAGAGGATTTACCACCCGATGCCATGGCCAACAGAAACTTTCTCCCTTTATCTGGAGCTCTCTGCTGTGGAGTCCTTCCCCATCACCAGACCTCTGGGCCACCACAGGTTGAGAGACCTCCACAATTCAAGGAGGGGTGCACCTTCCCTCTTCCCAGGTCCATCCCAGGGGCTTGGTCCTTAGGGAGATGGAACCAGGGCCTGAATAATTCGAGCCCCACATTGGGCGCCAAATTTGTTACCTGATTAGGGTCCATGCCCTGGATTAGTCGAGCCAATGAAACATACTCCAAGTCAGAAAGAGTGAGAAAGTTTATTAAGGAGATGCATACATCACCGGGGACCCAGCAGCAACACAGGCTGTCTTTATGGAGTCCCCTCTAATTCTTAATAAAATCATTAATTATTGTTCTTTAACTTTTATGCTGTCCAACATTCCAAGTGATCTTGTGAACTGAAATGGATAATAAATTTCTTGAAGGAAAAAACCACATCATTACTTCTTATGGCCTGGTTCCTATAGTGTCATACATATAAACCCCAAAACCAAACCAATTGCTGTTAAGTCGATTCTGACTCATAGAGATCCTGTAGAATCCTATAGAACTTCCCCATGTGTTTCCTAGGTTGTAATCCTTACAGAAGCAGACTGCCACATCTTTCTTCACAGAGCAGCTGGTGGGTTTGAACCCCTGTCCTTTAGATTAGCAGCCGAGCACTTAATCACTGTGCCACTAGGTATCCTTGTTATACACATTGAAAACAATAACAAAAAAAAATCAAACCTGATGCTGTGAAGTCAGTTCCCACTCATAGCAACCCTATAGGACAAAGTAGAACTGCCCATGGGGTTTCCAAGGAGCAGCTGGTGAATTCAAACTGCCAGACCTTTTGGTTAGCAGCCAAGCTCTTAACCACTGTGACACTAGAGCTAAAAAAAAAAAAAAATGCTAAATAAAGAAATGAATTACTACCAAATTGTGAGTAGAGCAAAGTATTAGTAAATGTTATTGACTAACAATTTCTACTTGTTTTTCTGTTGTTTACATATAGATTTTCATCCATCATCAACTGAGAATTCATCAATTGGTACAAACTTTACCCATAGTCCTGCTACTATCGAAAAGTTTATGGACACAACTAACCATATCTCACACTTACTAAAATCAGTTACAACTCAGATGAATAATTCAAAGAAGTCTATTTCCTATCATACGTCAGGTTTTGAACGTGTGGATCATGCTGTCGGCACAAATCTCAGTCTGGATGAGTTGAAAGTTTCTGTACACAACCTTAGTTCTTTAAGCATCAACCCAAACAGCTCCCATGGCAAAGCAAAGGATGTCATTCAGGGCACCATCCAGAAAGAAGCAGGAGAGTATAATTCTCAGATTTATAGGTCTTCCCAAGGCTACACACAGCAAAACAGGATGGCTTTGCATCATCAGTTACTAGAGCAATCACTATCTCACCAGAAAAGCCTGGATCCACCAAAATATCAACTTGTGCTGATTCACCTTGTTTTCTTGTGTGCCAACCACAGATGGTCGCTTCAAACGTGGACGCTGTCCATTTGGGTATTACGGAGATGGTATCAATTGCAGAGGTAGTATAAAAACTCTTCGGAAGATTCAAAACCATTTTTCTAGTTCTAATTTAAGCAATTAAGAAGAAATGCTTTTCTATTTTTCCATTTATTTATTTCTAATTATTCCATTTTTTCTGTATATCCTTTAATAGTTTGAAGAAAAACGGATGCTTTTTTCCTGTTTTTAGAATAATGTTAATATTATATAGTATTGCAAGTATATAATATATATTATATATATAATATTTATTGTGTACCTGCCTACTGTGTTTCAGGGTCTGTGGAAACATTCTGTATCAATAATGTCATATAATCCACAAAAATCCCACAGAGTGGGTGTTATTTTTCCCACTTTACAGATGAGAAAGAACTTTGGAGGGCTAATTGACTTTTCTGACATGAAGCACTAAAGGAGATAAAATGAGGATGCGGACATAGGCCTGATTAACACTGTAGTTTGGACTCTTTTCAACTCACAGTGGGCATTTGCCATTTCAAACTACCAATTCTAACATATTTTCTCATTTGCATAAACTAGGTTTCTTGTAATTCTGTGGATAAAAGAAGTACATGGCTTTAATTTTGAAAGAAATGTTTACATCTTTTCACTATCATCAGTTTTGTTTTATCTGATACAAATCAAATCTTTAGCATTGACAACATAGAAGTTATTTTTTTGTTATTGTTTTGGCTTGTTTGAAACCAAATTTAAGCAAGACAGCAGTTGGAGAATTCCTTTTGTTCCCAGTGTTACCTAGAGGAACTTGGTTTTTCTCTTTTCTGTGGGCATAATAATAATAAAAGTATCAATAGCTAAAAGTTTATAATAGAAAACTCCTTTTTATTTAGGAATAAGACAAAATAACCTTTTGCATTTCAGCCACTTCAGAAAGTGTTAAATGCCAAATACAAGATATCAGGCAGATAGAAGAAGTCTAAGGAATACTATAAACTTAAAATTTTCCTGGCATCTTGATCTTGAAATTATGATTATCCCTGGCATTCACCAACATTTGATTAGTACCTGAAACTTCTTCATCACCCCCTGAAAAAGACTAATCCCATTTACGATTAGCAGTCAGCCCTGACCAGGTTCTGCTAGGGGAGTAAATACCACCTATGATACTTCTTTTTTTACCCTTAAATGTTTTCTCAGTCATTGTAGTAGTAAAATAAATATAGGGGAAAATAATGATATACATAAATGTAGTGGTTATTGTTTAATAACAGTATTAATGTTTTCAAATTTCAGATAATTTTACTTTTACTATAAATCTATGGGCAACATGTATATTATATTGACAATTAAGTCTTTTTTTCTTGACTTTTACAGCCATTTGTAGACACCCATGTGGAAAAAGCAGGGAGTGTGTTGCCCCAAATATATGCAAATGTAAACCTGGTTACACCGGTTCTAACTGCCAGACTGGTAGGTACAGCTTTCATTAGTTTACTTAATGAATTTTAATTGATAATTAATAGTCTAAACCAGGAGCGCTGGTGGCACAGTGGTTAAGAGCTGCTATGAGCTATGGCTGCTAACCAAAAGGTCTGCAGTTCAAATCTACCAGCTGCTCCTTGGAAACCGTATGGAGCATTTCTACTCTGTCCTATGGGGTCACTATGAGTCGGAATCGACTGGATGGCAATGAATTTGGTTTTGGTTTTGGTTTTGGTTTTTTGGTCATTCTAAACCATGGTTTTTATTTTATACAGCTGTATGTCACCCTGAATGTAAAAACTATGGAAAATGTATTAAGCCTAACATTTGTGAATGTCCTCCAGGACATGGTGGAGCAACCTGTGATGAAGGTGATAATCTAAATTAAAAATCAAGTAGTAGAGCCAAAATAAAGTACTTCTTTTTTTCTTTAAAATCTTTTCTAAAAATAATTCCATTTTACTGTGTATATACTAATATGTATTTGTTAATGTTGGTGAGGGACTATGAGTTTTATAAATGTTTATTAAAAGTAATTTTATTTATAGATATTAAAAACTTAAAGTTTCTAAAATCAGAGTGCCTAAGCAGAAACTTTTTTTGTCTTTGGCAAAATTATCTCCTGAAACAATTTCTTGAGATTTAGTTACAAGGTGTCAGTTTACCCCTATAGGTATTTTAGCATAAAGCAAAGGATGCCTAATTATTGAATGACTTGTCAAATATATTGTTCCAAGGAAATGTTAATTGCCAAATAGATAAAAGACAGCAGGTAGTTAGAAGAAACTTGGAAAGTGTTCTTTTAAGTATGCCTATAGCCTTTTTTTTTTTTTTTTTATAGCCTTATAATTTCATTGCTTTGGTTTAAATCTAAAATAGAGAATTTATTAAATGGCATTTCTAAAATGGATAATATTTTAAAGAAACAAATTTGTTGCTTATTTTTAAAATAATATTACAAAAAAATATACTTTGGTAAATGGTCCATACAGTTGTTAATAAATTGTGAGTGACCTTAAATATTTTCATGACTAAACCCAAAAATACTTTCATGACTAGGTAAGGTACAAATTAACAAAGTAAGTTTAGAGTGAATTGTGGAAACATTTAATATAAATATCATATGAAAATAACTAAGGAAATATAGAAATGTTTATTCATTTATAGAGTAGGGATACATAATTCCAAGTCTCACTTTTCAAAAGAAACTTAAGGTTCATGTATGCATCAAGTTAAGCAAAAGTTTCATAAACCAAAGGATGCTGATGATGTGTGGTGTTAACCCATATAGTCAGTCCCGCAGAGATAAACGTCACAGTAAAAGAGAACCGAGCTCATTGTACATTGCTCTTACAAAAAGGTTTAATTGTGGTAGTGTGTCATTATTACAAACTAACTTCTTTTATTAAAAGCTGACTTAATAACATAATCTGTGTCTGCAGAACACTGTAACCCGCCTTGTCGACATGGTGGCATGTGCTTGGCTGGCAATCATTGCACTTGTCCTTACGGTTTTGTAGGACCAAGGTGTGAAACAAGTAAGCAAAACTCTTGCAGTCTATCATAATGATAGTCTCCTCTGACTCACTGATGGATAACATTAAATGAGACGAACACAAACCCTAAGTAAACAACACACATTCATGATTTAGTACCACTGTCATTAAAAAACTAAATGACACCCATTGCCATTGAGTCGATTCTGACTCATAGCGACCCTATAGGACAGAGTAGAACTGCCCCCTAGGGTTTCCAAGAAGCACCTGGTAGATTCAAACTGCCGACCTTTTAGTTAGCAGCTGTAGCCCTTAACCACTACACCACCAGGGTTTCCCCACTGTCATTACCATCCAGCATGTCACTGTGAGCAACCACAGGTGAGCAGTACCAAGATAAAGAAGCTTGTTCTTTGAGATAGTAGGAATTTCCGTTTGTTATTTGCATATAAATTTATCTTATTTAATTTATGCTCATGACTGCTTTCATCAGTAACTAGTGGTTTTCCCAAACATCCAACACTTGTTTACCACTCAGTGATTTTCTCCTTTTCCCATTTCTATTAGCAAAAAGAACTGAGTTTGAGAATTGGATGGCTTTGAAAGCTGAAGTATAAATTATGTTTTATTTTTCTCTCTGATATTAACAGAAAATGATTGGCAGTTATGAGCTGGTAGGTAATAGCCAACAATACGATCATTCCAAGTCTCATTTACCTTTCTTTTATAATTTTATAATCTTAGTGGTTTGTAACCGGCACTGCGAAAACGGATGTGAATGTGTTACACCAGATGTTTGCCAGTGCAAGCCTGGCTGGTATGGACCCACCTGTAGTGCAGGTAAAATCAGAAATATTTTCAATGAACATGTCTGTTAAAAGAAACTTAAAATGTGGCCATGTCCCAAAGACTTGCACCTAAGAAACGTAAAACTGATTTGACAAGCCTGGTATGAGGTCATTTTTTCAGATGGATTTTTTAAACAGCCAGTTGCAATTGAGTTGATACCAACTCATTGTGACCCCAGGTATGTCAGAGTAGAACAATGCACCATATGGTTTTCAATTGCTGATTTTTTAGAACTAGATCACCAGGCCTTTCTTCCAAGGTGCCTTTATATGGACTCTAACGCCCACCTTTCGGTCGGCAGTAATTGTGTTGAACTCTTTGTAACACTCTAGGAACTCCAGGTTTTTAAAAACCCTATCTCTAATCTACATTCTTTTTCTTCTTATATTAAACTACACAGTGTTTTATAAGCTCTACTGTAAGCCTATCCAATCAATTTTTTTGACTTTATATTTCTCTCATTCCACTTGTCTGTCTCATGGCAGAAAGCAGAACTTTGTTGCATCTTCTATGTTTGTTAAGTTTTTCAACCACATTACGCACATTATATTTCATTAAATGTCCATGCAATTCTGAATGAAGTAGACACCTATTGTGTTAGTACTAATGTAATTCCATGTATTTATCACAGTTTTAGGTTTGCTTCTTTGGCATCAGTGTTTGTGCTTCTCTATGCTTAATTTAATGTCCCTTGCAATTTTCTTAATGTCAACTGAATTAAACATTTATGGCTTACCAACTATGTGTGAGGAATGATGTAAGGAGAGGCTTGGATCAATACAATTTTGCTCTGATTTCAAGTAACATATTATTAGTGAAGGAGACATGAGTTACAGTTATAAAAAAATAACTATGATGTAAGTTGGGTTATAAGTAATGTAATTGGTGCACAGTTCCCTGGAAACAGAGAAGAAAGAAATTAATTCCAGCAAATGGAGGTTGGAAGAAAATAGTGTTTGAGGTAGTATTTGGGGAATGGGTGTGGTCTAGATAGGCCTTTCTAAGTGAAGCAAAGAAGCAAAAGCAGAAAATGTTTCTGAATGTGCTAGGACTTGTGTGCAGTGTTCCTGTTTGAATGGGGGTGACTTAAAGAATTACACATGGCCAAATGTATTTGAACAGATTAGAAGCCATCCAGTTAGCGCTGTTGAATTGTCTTTTCTTGACTTCCTACCGTTTTTTTTCAGTTTACCAAGGGCTTGGTATTATTTGTAAACTTAACGGACATACTTTCAAAGCTATTGCCCAGTTATTTCATTCCTCTTCTTTTATGGTGACACAGTGGTTAATGTGCTTGGCTGCTGACCAAGAGGTTGGCGGTTTGAACCCACCAGCCGCTCCGCCGGAGAAAAATGTGGCAGTCTGCTTCTGTAAAGATTTACAGCCTTGAAAACCCTATAGGGCAGTTCTACTCTGTCCTACAGGGTCGCTAAAAAAAAAAAACCAGTTGCCTTCGAGTCCGACTCATAGTGACTCCATAGCACAGAGTAGAACTGCCCCATAGAGTTTCCAAAGTGCCTGGTGGATTCAAATTGCTGACCTTTTGGTTAGCAGCTGTAGCACTCAACCACTACACTACCAGGGTTTCCAACAGGGTCGCTATGAGTCAGAATCAACTTGACAGCAGTGGGTTTGGTTTTAGGGTTTTACTTACAGCAAACAAAACAAAACAAAACAACAGGCACTGTTTTGTACTTCTGTGAAGCTTTCAATTTTTTTAAATAATAAAACTTTTGTGGTCTCTTTCCCTTCTGCTTTCATTAGCTTTGTGTGACCCCGTTTGCCTCAATGGTGGTTCCTGTAATAAGCCAAACATTTGCCTCTGTCCAAATGGATTCTTTGGTGCACAGTGTCAGAATGGTAATTATCATTTCTTTATAAAAAGTCAAAGGGAAGGTTATTCATAAATGGATCTTTGTGTAAATATGATGAGATAATTTCTAAGGGGGAGATACTGTTTATTTCAGGGCTCTATTTGGATGTTGTAGGTTTGGCCACTAAACTACCAATTCATAGAAATGTATCAGAGTTATTATATAAAAGGGTTGTATTTATCCAACTCATGCTTGACTCACAACCTTGTCACTTGTCTGTATGGTTTCGTAGGACCAAGGTGTGAATAACAAATCAGCATAGTTCTCTTGCAGTCTATTGTAATGAAATGGCAACAGTTTTGCTGCCTTCACAGTAAAAACGATGATTTATGGTCCGTCTAATGTCCACTACTATCCCGTGATCTCTCTTGACTTTATTTTCATTAAACATTTGTGAATCCTATGGACAACACTGTGCAAGGTGATGTGGGAAATAAAGATCCATCATATTCCCCCTTCATGGCCTGATACTTGTGACTCCTTCCATGATGTAATTAATGCTGTAGGTTTCATCAGAATAATTCAAATATTTTGAGGCTGACAGTGCAAATGTGACTTAATGTCAATAAATGATATTTAAAATATATTTTCTGTGTCTTTATATGCATTGGATTTCTACAAAATGTAAAGCAGATTTTTTATATAGAACATGTCATACCTACCTTGAAGTCCTGCTCATATAGTGGCTAAGAGCTCGGCTGCTAAAAGGTCGGCAGTTTGAATCCACTAGCCACTCCTTGGAAACCTTATGGGGCAGTTCTACTCTGTCCTATAGGGTCGCTCTGAGTCGGAATCAACTTGATGGCATTGGGTTTGGTATACTCCTTGTCATGTTAGAGTTTAATTCACTATCCCATTTTTTTTTTTTTTTTCTTTTTTGGAGTTTTGCTAGGATTCTCAGGACGACATTGAGACAGAAAAGAAACCACCATTTGGTGGCACAATGGTTAAGAGCTATGGCTGTTGACCAGAAGGTCGGCAGTTTGAATCCACCAGCTGCTCCTTGGAAACCCTATGGGGCAGTTCTACTCTGTCCTATAGGGTCTCTATGAGTTGGAAGTGACTCGATGGCAATGGGTTGGGTTAATATGAAATATATGGACATAGGAAATGGGTTCCTCTAATTCAGATTTCCTTAACAAAATAGTTTGAGAAATGAAAAGAAGTAAGGAATACATTAAGGCATATCTTGAAAACTGAGAGACTATGACTAAACCCATGCCAAAGGGTTATAGATGTGGTTCCGAGTGGAGAATGTAAGAAAGGAAATGAAGGAGCTTACATTTCTCATGCTATCTGCAGTAGCTGGAAACTATGAGAAAATTCTCTTTCTCCAAAACTTAAATCCCAACCTATGTAACTGGAAAAAGGAAGACATATGTAAATCATTAAATTGAATTAAAAATTATCTGTTGAACATATGCCATGTGCTTAGAGCCTGGAGAAAAGGTTGCTGTAGTGGGAAACAAGCAGGTTTTGGAGTTTGCTAGTCTCTACAACTAACAGTCATGGACTTTGGAAATTCCCTTCAACTCTCTGGGCCTCAGACTTAGTCCGACCTGGGTAGTTGCCGCGAGGTGAAAACTAGACATGCGGTGGACTACCTGCACCTACAGTGGACAATCAGCGCATGGTTGGCTGCCATAAGCAGTCTTATTATTATTGTCATTAGGACATGCCATGGAAGATGCAGGTAAAATATAAAACGAAAAAAATAGTTATTCTTGTGAGGCCAAATGGTAGGAAGGGAACATGGCATATACACACCAAAAGCAATTGAATAAAATCAGGTAGAGTACAGCTAAAAATAAATATGAGGAGCATATACTGTGTATGCTATAGAATTTCAAAAGAAGAAGGGAGGAATTATCGTAGAAACATCAGAAAAGGCCTAAACGTCTTTATTAATAAAGAAGGTTAAAATGTATGGCTGGAGAGATGTTTGAATATACCTCCCAATTTTCTTACCCTCTTGGATGCCATAAGCCCATTCCACATGGGGGGAGCTCCAGTTACTTGGCTCACTTTGGGGTCTGATGGGCGATTCATCTGAGGCAGAGAAAATCACCAAATCGATGTGTGTGAAGGTAGATTTTCTGATAAACTTTTTTTTTCCTAAAACGGGATTGTGGTGAGCATGACCAAGTTTAAGATTTATGCCTTTTATCAAATGTTGTTTTCAATTATATGTGTACTTTTGCACATATATTTATCTATATTGTATTGTAGATATTTATCAATTATAGCAAGTCTTATCATAATCAGTTTTTTTTGTTTTTTTTTTTAGTTTAACATTTCTAATCATGGGCATTTCCTCTGGTATTTTGCAATCTAAATAAGTAATTTTCCCTAATAGAAATAATCTTAGATTATATAAAATGGAAGAGCTTTTCTACATTAATAAAAAGTCCTAATATAACCCCACATGAGAGAAAGTGTACTCAGGCATGAACCAGGAAAGATTCAGCGTAAAGGAGTGGAAATTATCCACTTACTAATAGCATTCATTTATATCGTTTTACAGCTAAAATACTACGTTATTTTCATTTATAAATCTCTTTGACATTAGCGAAATTTTTCTTACAATATTTGGAAATAAAGAAAGCTGCTATTTAAAAATGCAAACTGGGAGTCAACTTATACCAGCACTGTGACCAAAACCGGTTAATTAGACATCCATCTGTAAAAGAGTAAACTAATTCCTAAACCTGAATGGTGCCTAAGATTTCGGAAAGTTATTAATCTATTTAATCAGCATTTAGGGAGGGATTAAATGTTTCTGAAAAACTCCAGGCCAGTTTGCCTGGATACCGTTTTAAAAATAACTATTTTCATATTTGAAAGAAACATGAAGCGATAATAATCATTTCATAAAAGATGGTAAACATCAGCCTCTGAATTCCATGGACAGAATTATATACACAGAAGATACTAGTAAAAAGTATTCAAGATTAACCAATAAATTGTTCCTAACAAAACCAAGGATTTGCTGTTGAGATTTGGACCAAGCCTTCACCGGAGCAAGCTGTACACGAAGCTCCACCTTCATTACCTCAGTTGGTATTCAAAAGTCTATCTTAAAATATTTTTAATTATCACATGATAGGCTGTTGGAATCCTTCTAATTTCCACAGAAACAGGTACATTTTTATTTTGAGCTTGGTTCTAACTTATTTTCTTGTTTTTTGTCCAGACCATTTCATTCTCTAATTCAAAGGATGGTGGAACAGAAGTTTCATAGTATATGCACTATGATACTGAAGACTTCATTCATTATCAATATTTCAGCAATACATTTCAACTTGTGCTAAGCCACTAGCAGCTTATAGCTACTAGCATTAGATTTTATGATTTAGAAGGGACAGTTTTAATGACTTACAGTTGTGATCTTTTACTTTAATAGCACATCCCTCAGCCTTATGGCCTTTTAGATAAAAAGTACACGATACCATGTGTAATGTATGATAATGGAGCATGTAATATTCACAGATTGCTGCCTTGTGCTCTTTTAGCTATCTGTCGTCCCCCCTGTAAGAATGGTGGCAACTGCATGAGACATAATGTGTGTTCCTGTCGTGATGGATATGCTGGCAGGAGATGCCAAAAAAGTAAGACACACCTAAATGTATTTGCCAAATACAGGTAAAGCTTTCACAAAACGGTTTTTATACAAGGGCTGATATTTTATGTTTTTTTTCTTAAGGCATCTGTGATCCTATGTGCATGAATGGAGGAAAATGTGTGGGACCAAACGTCTGCTCTTGTCCTTCTGGTTGGAAAGGGAAACGATGCAACACACGTAAGAGGAATCCTCCTAAAATGCTAAGCCTTCATCCTTTGTGGGGACAAAAGGAAAGCATTTTCCTTGATTTTGTTTGTTTGTACTTATTTATTTGCTCCTGTTTTAGGAGAAATCATTTTAAAGTAATGCAAAGCCCTATGAACTTTCGGAGTAGCAGAGGAAAAAAATTTTCCTTTCTATGAAATTACTCTTTCAAATCAGCAGCTATTGCAGTGTATTTGTGGAAGTGAAAACTGGGAAGCAACATAAACTTCCAACAATTGGGGAGAATCTAACTCATGATGCATGTCAACGATGGAACACTGTACAAACATTAAAATCACGTTTTCTAAGAATGTGTAATAACATTGAGAAATGTTCTTGATAAAATATTAAGGCAAGAGATCCTTTAATTGACTTTTAACCATCACCTGTTTTCTTTATTTCAATTTTTGTTGTTTGTAATAGGATTAGACTAGTAGTTAAATTTTCAACTTGTTTATATTTCCTATTATCTGCTTTCAGAAATGTAAAAATGGCGGTGAATGTATTGCTCCAAGCATGTGCCATTGTCCAGCTACCTGGGAAGGAATGCAGTGCCAGGTATGTAAGACTATGGGAACTGTTTCCTACTAAACATTATGAATCTAAATCTGTTGTAATTGAACAAAGCATAGCCATAGGGCACTGGGGGAATTCAGACGCTAATACTCTTTTTTAAAGTTTGGTTTTAGAAAATAAAGATTAGTCTACGTTATACCCATTTAAAAGAAGAAAGTATCTTATACTATATCAACACTTTGTATGGCATACACCGAATAAATAACCCCACTGCCATCAAGTCAATTCTGACTCATAGTGACCATATAGGACAGAGTAGAACTGCCCCATAGGGCTTCCAACCTGTAAATCTTTAGCGAGACAGACTGCCACATCTTTCTCCCTTGGAGTGGCTGGTGGGTGCAAACAGCAGCAGAACGCTTTAAGCAGTGCACCACCAGGGCTCGTAAAAAAAGGCTGTGGCATAAAAAAGGCTGTGGCATAGCTAGCCTCAAATATGGTTTTTGGGTCTTCAGTGAAGTTCCTTCTGGATAGCGACCCTAAGGACAGAGTAGAAATGCGCTATAGGGTTTCCAAGGAGAAGCTGGTGGATTCTAACTGCCGACATTTTTGTTAAAAACCAAACCAAACCCGTTGCTGTAGAGTGGATTCTGACTCATTGCTGTAGAGTGGATTCTGACTCATAGTGACCCTATTAGCGACCCTATAGGAGAGAGTAGAACTGCCCCCATAGAGTTTCCAAGGAGCACCTGGTGGATTCAAACTGCTGAACTTTCAGTTAGTGGCCATAGCTCTTAACCACTACACCAGCAGGGTTTCTGACCTTTTGGTTAAAAAAAAAAATTAGCAGCCGAAAATGCTAGGAAGAAGAGTTAGCAGTCACAATTTGGGTTGTTTGTTCTGGAAAGAGGACTGTGTGAATCATGAGAGGTAATGTTGAGAAGATGTTAACAGCACATTAATGTGGAAATATGCCCAGTGGTTGCAGATTGAGGTGCTCTGAAAGGCACAGCCATGGTTTGTGGACCCTGAAGCACCTTTGTATGGATTAGAAAACCTCCCCCTTCCTCTTTGTATGGATTAGAAAACCTTCCCCTTCCTCACAACGTTTTATGACTGTCCTAAAATAGTGCTGGAGCCCTGGTGGCACAGTGGTTAAGCACTCAGGCTGCTAACTAAAAGGTCAGCAGTTCTAATCCACCAGTTGCTACTTAGAAGCCCTATGGGGCAGCCCTATTCTGTCCTGTAGGGTCGCTGTGAGTCTATTCCAACTCATAGCGACCCTACAGGACAGAGTAGAACTGCCCCATAGAGTTTCCAAGGAGCGCCTGGCGGATTCAAACTGCCGACCCTTCGGTTAGCAGCCGTAGCACTTAACCATTACACCACAAGGGTTTCCTTTTTAATATCGTGATGATATTATTTGAATAGGAGCCCTGATGGCGAAGCAGTTAAGCGTTTGGCTCTAACCAAAATGTCGGCAATTCAAATCCGCCAGTCGCCCTTGAAATCCTTATAGGGCAGTTCTACTGTGTCCTACAGAGTAGCTTTGAGTCAGAATCAACTCCAAGGCAAAAGCCTTTGGGCTTTTTTTTTTTCTTCTTCTTTTTTCTTTTCGGTATTATTTGAACAGGATGTGTTACTGCCATCTGCTGGCTAGTTTTTGTAATAAGGATTCAAATCTATGATGTCCACAATGTAAATAGCGCTTCCTTAGCTGTAGGGTCCTTGTGCCTTGTACAAACTGCCCAGCTGTATACAGCAGCCCTGTGGAAAACACATCCCTTCAAATGGTATAAAACCAGATGGAACATATTTTTGAAAAATGCAAGTTTTCAATATGAGGTACTGAAACAGTACCTCTCCCCTGAAAAATGACTGTACGCTATATAATTTTATATTCTGCTTATTTTCACTCAAAGGCGTAGTGGTTAAATGCTATGGCTGCTAACCAAGAGGTCAGTAGTTCACATCCGCCAGGCGCCCCTTGGAAACTCTATGGGGCAGTTCTACTGTGTCCTATAGGGTCGCTATGAATCAAAATCCACTCGACGGCATTGGGTTATTACTTAAAAGCATTTATCGTGTCCTTAAAAATGTAATTTTAAATGATATAAATAATTCCATTATGTAATTACCATAAATCACTTAACCTTTCTCCTTATGTTAAACATTCTATTTACTTACAAGTTATTACTATTGTGGAATTGCATTTATATTAAAAATAGGTATTTTTAATAAGGCTTTTCTTCTCCACAAACGTAAAAGTTCCTGTTGCCAGAGGTTTTTTTTTTTTTCCCCCTCTCTTTCACCCAAAATGGCTGTATTCTTTAAGCAAAAGTTATTTAAGTCCCTGCGAATTCTCCATTCTCTAGAAAGAGCTTCCTCTTTTATTAGGGAGCATTTCTCCAATATACAAATTGTTTATTAAATTTGATTTAGGAAATTATATTGGAATCATTATTCCCTGTCCTTGAGCATAGAAAATGTGACCCAGCTGGAACTGGGCTCGCAAGGGCTCACAAGGACTCACAAGGACACATCTACTGAGCCCTGAGATAAAGACAATAGCTAGGATAATCCTGGGAAATATCTTTTAGGGAAGAAAAATATCTTTTAGGGAACCTTTCAAATAAGCCAATCAAACAGCACACAAAAGACTTTCTACTCTTCTCTTTTTTATTAGCATTTAGTGAATAGAAAATTGTTGGACCAACAAAGACCCTCCTGACTGTCATTACTGAAACCTATACCAATGATTATTAAGAAAGATGATTCAAAATGTAGAATCACGTTGATTTAGCAGCTTTTAGCCAATCGGTGAAAAGGGGAAGCTTTCAATGATTCTACTCATCCCGTGATGTTAGTATATACTGATGATGCTGTGACCTTCCTCGGATTCGGGCAGACATTAGCTCTGGCAGCATGCTCGTCTGCTTCCCACTTTTGCCTTTTTGAATATATGCCAGATAAAACTTTCTTTTTGCTTTACTAAACTATATGATGTTTTTTCCCTACAACAAATCATAGTGCAATCAAATATGGTGTTATTTTAAATTAATACATGATTATATTTTTAACACTATGATAAGTGTTATAAGCATTGTCTCTGTATGTAGATATATAGGTAGATGCAGATTTTTTAAATTTCCTTGAGAGAGATTTCAAGAGAGAAATTTCTAGTACAGGCAGTGTGAAAATCTTTAAGAAGTTTCCAGTAGAATGTTTTACATTCAACTCGTAATGATTGTATATGAAACAGTCAGTTTTTCATACATTGGCTAGTATTGCGTTCTTTCTTTTTTGAATTCTTGCTAAGTTGTTAAAAAGCAAATTATAAACATTTTCTGTTATTGATTTGACTCTCTTTCAAAAAAAAAAAAGCAGACTACATTAAAATGTAGCCAATGTAAATTTCTAATTGCTCTAATAACATCTTTATAGAATTGCAAAAGTGTTGTTTAGAGATTTGGGTATTTTGCTTTTCGTTATATGTGTGTGTGTGTATGTGCGTCTTCTGTTTGTGGGAAAATGGGAGTTCAGTCAGCCATTCCTAGCTTCTTATGACCACTTTAGTGGTCCAGTTACTAAATAGCTTCAGATTACTGGAATACAAAATGTCACAAGTATTCCTTGTCAAAAGATAAAAATTAACGTATTGCAGCAGTTTGCAATACAGAGTGTCTTTATGGAGGTAGGTATGTATTTCCCGATGTGTGTTCTTGCCGCACTGGATATTCTGGAGTTAGATGTGAAAAGAAAATTCAGGTATTTTAAATGAGTAGTAGCTTGGCATCTGCATGTCTGTCCAGATATTCTATTTGTATCTGTTACTGTTTTATTTTCTTTTATTTCCAAAGGAAAAAAACATATAAGGGTGACTATTTGTCTCTAAAACAAAAAAGTAATATCATTTTAATGTCATTATAGGCTTTTCCATACAAAATTCTAATGTGCATTTGAAAAATTTCAATGTGTAGGTAAAACTGTCAAATGTAATGCAGTATTTCATGGCACTGGAGTGGAAAGAGCATATATTCCCCGATTTGTATTTAAGACACCACTATTTATACTTTGGTCAAATACTAGATCAAGAGAAGCCTTCGCCGTCTTAAAAAATGAATCTATCACTCTTAAATCAGTGAGTCACTATGTCATTGACTTGAGGTAGCCCTAAATAGTTTTTAGTGGGGCATGTTTCTCTGATCATATCTGTGTTTTTAAAGATTGAACTACTTTTTGTTTGGTCTTTAATCTTAAATTTCCAAATATCAACTGCCAAGATATTTTTTCAGCCCTAGGGTTGCTATGAGTAGGAACCTACTGGATGGCACCTAAGAACAACACAAAGGAATACAGCAGATCTCTCAAAAATTGCTTAAAGTTAATCTGTATTAGTTTTAATATCAGTGTATGCTGGGGTACTGGGATTTTAAAAAGTATAGGAAATTTTCTTCTTGAAGTTTGACACTGGATCAGTCTGTCTTAGGGGTAAAATGGGTGGATATATGCTTTTCTCCGGGGACTGATGTTCACCCTGGAAGAATATGGCTCCTATTTTGAAAATAATAAGAGCATAATAGGACTATCCCCCAGGTATCTGTCAGGTTGTCGTACTGTGGAGGCTTGTGTGTTGCTGTGAAGCTGGAAGCTATGCCATCGCTATTCAGATACCAGTAGGGTCACCCATGGTGGACAGGTTTCAGCAGAGCATCCAGACTAAGACAGACTAGGAAGAAGGACCTGGCAGTCTACTTCTGAAAAGTGTTAACCAGTGAACACCTGATGAATAGCAGCAGAACATTGTCTGATATAGTACTGGAAGATGAGCCCCCCAGGTTGGAAGGCACTCAAAAGATGACTGGGGAAGAGCTGCCTCCTCAAAGTAGGGTCGATCTTAATGATGTGGATGGAGTAACCTTTCGGGACCTTTATTTGCTGATGTGGCACAACCCAAAAGGAGAAGAAACAGCTGCAAACATTCATTAATAATTGGAATGTGGAATGTATGAAGTATGAATCTAGGAAAATTGGAAATCGTCAAAAACGACATGGAATATATAAACATCAATATCCTAGGCATTAGTGAGCTGAAATGGACTGGTATTGGCCATTTTGAATTGTCTACTATGCCAGGGATGACAACTTGAAGAGGAATGGCTTTGCATTCATCATCAAAAAGAACATTTCAAGATCTATCCTAAAGTACAACGCTGTCAGTGATAGAATGATATCCATATGCCTACAAGGAAGACCAGTTAATACAAATATTATTCAAATTTACCCACCAATCACTAAGGCTAAAGATGAAGAAATTAAAATTTTTACCAACTCCTGCACTCTGAAATCAATCGAACCTGCAATCAGGATGCATTGATAATTACTGGTGACTGGAAAGTGAAAGTTGGAAACAAAGAAGGATCGGTAGTTGGAATATATGGCCTTGGTGATGGAAACGATGCTGGAGATTGTGTGATAGAATTTTGCAAGACCAATGACTTCTTCACTGCAAATACATTTTTTCACCAACATTAACAGCGACAATACACATGGATCTCACCAGATGGAATACACAGGAATCAAATAGACTACATCTGTGGAAAGAGATGATGGAAAAACTCAGCATCATCAGTGAGAACAAGGCCAGGGGCTGACTTTGGAACACAGATTGCTCATATGCAAATTCAAGTTGAAACTGAAGAAAATTAGAACAAGTCGACGAGAGCCAAAGTACGAACTTGAGTATATCTCACCTGAATTTAGAGACCATCTCAAGAATAGATTTGACGTGTTGAACATTAATGACTGAAGAGCAGACGAGTTGTGGAATGACATTAAGGACATCGTACGTGAAGAAAGTAAGAGGTCATTAAAAAGACAGGAAAGAAAGAAAAGACCAGAATGGATGTCAGAAGGGACTCTGAAACTTGTTCTTGAACGTCAAGCGGATAAAGCAAAAGGAAGAAATGATGAAGTAAAAGACCTGAACAGAAGATTTCAAAGGGCTGCTCGAGAAGCCAAAGCAATATATTATGATGACATGTGCAAAAAGCTGGAGAGAGAAAACCAAAAGGGAAGAACATACTCGGCATTTCTTAAGCTGAAAGAATTGAAAAAAAAAAATTCAAGCCTCAAGTTGCAATACTGAAGGATTCTATGGGGAAAATATTAAATGACGCAGGAAGCATCAAAAGAAGATGGAAGGATACACAGAGTCATTACACCAAAAAGAACTGGTCAATGTTCAACCATTTCAAGAGGTAGCATATGATCAGGAACTGATGATACTGAAGGAAGAAGTCCAAACTGCGCTGAAGGCATTGGCAAAAAACAAGGCTCTGGGAATTGATGGAATATCGATTGAGATGTTTCAACAAAGGGATGCAGCACTGGAAGTGCTCACTCAACGTATGCCAAGAAATTTGGAAGACAGCTACCTGGCCAACCAACTGGAAGAGATCCATATTTATGCCTATTCCTAAGAAAGGTGACCCAACTGAATGTGGAAATTATTGAACAAGATCATTAATATCACACGCAAGCAAAATCTTGCTGAAGATCATTCAAAAGCAGCTGCAGCAGTATATCGACAGGGAACTGCCAGAAATTCAGGCTGGTTTCAGAAGAGGATATGGAACGAGGGATATCATTACTAATGTCAGATGGATCCTGGCTGAAAGCAGAGAATACCAGAAGGATGTTTACCTGCATTTTCTTGACTATGCAAAGGCATTCGACTATGTGGATCATAACAAATTATGGATAACAATGCAAAGAATGGGAACTCCAGAACACTTAATTGTGCTCATGAGGAACCTGTACATAGATCAAGAGGCAGTTGTTCAGACAGAACAAGGGGATACTGCTTGGTTTAAAGTCAGAAAAGGTGTGCGTCAGGGTTGTTTTCTTTCACCATACCTATTCAGTCTGTATGCTGAGGAAGTAATCCGAGAAGCTGGACTATATGAAGAAAAACGGGTCATCAGGATGGGAGGAAGGCTCATTAACAACCTGCATTATACAGATGACACAACCTTGCTTGCTGAAAGTGAAGAGGGCTTGAAGCAATTACTGATGAAGATCAAAGACCACAGCCTTCAGTATGGATTACACCTCAACATAAAAAAAACAAAACTTCTGACAACTGGGCCAATAAGCCACATCATGATAAATGGTGAAAAGATTGAAGTTGTCTAGGATTTCATTTTACTTGGATCCACAATCAACACCCGTGAAAGCAGCAGTCAAGAAATCAAAAGACGCGTTGCAATGGACAAATCTGCTGCAAAAGACCTCTTTAAAGTATTGAAAAGCAAAAGATGTCACCTTGAAGACTAAGGTGTGCCTGACACAAGCCATGGTGTTTTCAACAGTATCATATGCGTGCAAAAACTGGACAATGAATAAGGAAGACTGAAGAAGCATTGACGCCTTTGAATTGTGGTATTGGTAAAGAGTATTGAATATACCATGGACTTCCAAAAAAACGAACAAATCTGTCTTGGAAGAAATACAACCAGAATGCTCCTTAGAAGCAAGGATGACTGCATCGTAGGACTTTGGACATGTTGTCAGAGGGATCAGTCTCTAGTGAAGGACCTCAAGCTTGGTAAGGTACAGGGTCAGCGGAAAATTGCAAGACTCTCAACTAGATGGATTGACACAGTGGCTGCAACAATGGGCTCAGGCATAACAATGATAGTGAGCGTGGTGCAAGACCGGGCAGTGTTTCATTCTGTGCTACATAGGGTTGCTATGAGTTGGAACTGACTCGATGGCACCTAACAACACCTAAGAACAACAACAGGACTATGGTTTCAAACACTGAAGATAAAAGTTATTAAGTACTTATTTGATTAGCTATTGTTCAAAAATAAAAACAAAAGCTGGAGTTCCCTAGATTTGAGGGCCACTTTAAATATTATTTTATTTAGAAAACCACGGCACTGGGTCTGGGATGATCTCAAAAATTTTCAATTACATCTTGAATTGACCCTGTGAACCTGAATACTTCTGTGTTTCCATTTTTATGTATTTATTTACAACCTGAGTCTTTCCTTGTATGATCAACAGCATATCATCTTCATCCCCATTACTGTTGCTTCCAGGACTGCATCTGGAACCGTATTAAGGAAGGGAAGGAAAAGGAAAAGGAAAATAGAAATATATAAAGACCAGCTCAAGGACGAAGCATATTTCCTGCTTTACTCTAATGTGCCCTCTTAACTTCATTTCTCACTCTAGCTTTTTATTCTTTTGCTCATTGGTGCCATCATTTTTGTTTGTTTTTGATATGTCTTTGGTTCCTAAACACAGGGCACAAAGGGAATTTTCTTTAGTAAGAAAACAACCACTGGAACCTTCACTAACTCCTCCCTGCTCCTCTTCCTCCTATCTTCCTCGAAGTAGAGTGCAGGCTTGCTGAATTACCTCTGGCCTGTCTTTGGGCATCCTGAGTTAATGGGTGAGAGAAAGGAATGGAGGATACTGATTGGATTGCTGGAATTTCACTGAAAAGGACAGAGATTGACTGGGTAGAGACAGAAGACACAGAGAAAGGGGAAATGGACAAGGGAGGAAAGAGACATTAAAGAGGGCGTTACTGTCGTTGTTGAATCGACTCTGACTCATGGAACAACCCCGTGTAACTCCATGTATGCAGGGTAGAACTTTTGGAAGCAAATCACTGGACGTCTCCCAGGTGTCTCTGGGCAAGTTTGAACCGCTCACCTTTCAGCAAGTAGTCCCGCGCTTAACTGTGCCACCCAGGGACTCCTACTAAAGTGAATAGGTTGATAAAGAGCTTTGAGAGTCCTATAACCTGTTGCCAAGCCGCCCGATGCACTTAGCACTGGCCCTTCTACATCTTTTTTCTGTGACCTTCGGCAAGTTATTTAACCCCTCTGAACCTCAGATTTCTCATCTGTCATGCAGAGCAAAACTATCACCTAATCATAGGGTTGCTGTAAGGATTAAATATGTTAACGCATGTGAAGTACCTAGAACAGTACCTGGCACATAATAAGGACTATGCAAAACGACTATGCAAGAGTGTGTTAATATTGTTTCATTTAATAGAGGAGTAGAGAGAGGCAGAGGAGGAGAAGGATGAGAAAAGATATTTGGGAGAAATGTTGCAATGCGTTATGAATATAAATCATCTGTTTCTGAAGGATATCAGACAAAAATGTACTTGGTTTTGTTGGGCATAAATGTTTCTTGAATGTAACCCTTTGCCAAGATGGGGTCATGTAGTATCCAAGTTCCATTCAGTTGCGATTGTTTTTTCTGTTCTTCAAATTTGATCTTGATGATACCCCAATTTTATAAAAGCTGTTTCAAGTCTCTAATAGCAAACATAGAATCAAAAGATCTTTATGTATTATGGTAAAGGAAAGGAGGCAGCAAATAATGATTAAGAATTAAAATGATTTCTAATATTCACTTGTGCTTGATTTCCCCCTTCCTACTACAGGTAAAACACCGCTGAGTAACGTCAAGTATATGAATTACAAGCACATGTCGTAAGAAGAGAAACTTCTTAATCACGGAAGTGAAGATAACTACTTGCAGTTTATCTGAATATCATTTCAAAAATATTTTAAAGACTATAAAACAAAAATAGAAACTAATAAAAATAAAGTTATCCTAGTTTTTTTTTTAGTTGTCATTGTTAGAGAAACGCAAAAAAGAAATCCAGGTTATTGACTTTGAAACGTGATTTGATATTTGCATATTGAGCTGATTTATCTGACATTACAGTCATTTACGATGTTTAGTAAACCAGCAATCTTCCCAATCCTTAACTGTGACTATGTCTGTGTTTTCAGGGACCAGTCAGCATAACAGAAGCCACATGATGTATTCCAGGTATAAAGCGTTTAATACAGAATTAGGCATTGTTTTTTTTAGGACTTACAGGAGTTGGGGTGGGGTTGGGGGGACAGAGGTCTTGGAAGCGGCTGCTGAAGGTCCGAGAGGTTGCTACTGAAGGTTTAAGCCTGAAGCACTAAGCAGTCCTTTACAGAAGCTTTCCTGCGTCTGTTGCAATACTTGAGAATCTTAAAAATTGACCTCTAAGTATCTCAGGAAAAGCGTGTGATTCTCAAAAAATTTGCTGGAAGCAACTGAGAATCTTTGATCTGCCCTAGCCTCTAGCTATAAAGACTTCTCGAGAATAATGGCTTCCTCCACATTTTCACGTCCAACCCTCAGGCAAGTTCTTCTCACTGGCAAGTTCTAACTCAGGAGTAAAAAGGAGCCCTGGTGGTGCAGCGGTCAAGCGCTGGGCTGCTAACGAAGTTTAAAACCAGCTCCATGGGAGAAAGATGTGGCAGACTGCTTCAGTAAAGATTTACAGCCTTGGAAATCCTATAGGGAGTTCTACTCTGTCCTACAGGGGCACCATGAGTAGGAATGGATTTGATGGCAATGGTTTGGGCTTTTAGGTTTTGGGGCCCAGAACCACACAGGGAAGAGGATTCTGGAAAATGTAGTTCCCAGCCTTAGAAGGGAGTGGCAGTTACACCAAAAGGAAAAGAGTGAGCTAACAAAGAAAGGCTAGACATTTTGCATCTTATTGCTTTTGCCTGTATTTAGGAGATCAAAGTATCAAAGCCGTCACTTCCAGTGATAAAAACCACCATATTTAGTTTGGTCTTTCTATTGCTCTGGCCTATACTGTTCCAGGCGAATGGGAAGAAATAATGAACACTTTCACTTTAAAAGACTTACTCAATCATTGTATTTATGCGTAAAGACAATCTCAAAATGCCATTGTCATCTTTCCATTCTTTTGGTACCATGATCCATTTTGGTGTAGAAGTCAAGAGAGAGGTAATCACAAAACCAAATGCTCCTGCAAATGTCAAAAGTGAAGTGGATACTTAATAAAAGCAAAATTAGATTAAATGAAAATGTCAACAAGGAATAAATATATAACTAGAAGATTTGTCTCAGAGACGCAAATAATTGGAAGTTCCTAACCACAAAATGAAACCCGTTGCTATCTAGTCGATCCTGGTTCATATGACCCTATAGGATAGAGTAGAACTGCCCCATAATGTTTCCAAGACTGCAATCTTTATCAAAGCAGAATGCCACATCTTTCTCCAGTAGGAGTGGGGTGGTAGGTTCAAACCACTGCACCACCAGGGCCCCTAACTGCAAGTTAGCTAATGCTATAAATCTTCCTTTTCTTTACTATCTCATGTTATTGTGTACTGTTGAGTCCATTGCGATTCATATCGACCCTATTGGAGAGTAGAACTCTCCCATAGGGATTCCTAGGCTTTAATCTTTACAGGAGCATATTACCAGGTCTTTTCTCCCATAGAGCAGCTGGTAGGTTCCAACTGCTGACATTTTGGTTAGCAGCTGAAGATTAACCATGCATCATCGGAGCTCCTCTTCTACCTCATATTTGACCTGAAACTTTTCATTTAGCTTTCAAAAAACTTTTAATTTGAACATACTCATATTCAATCATATGAACTTAAATACAAAACTTATTTTATCTTTTAAGTAGAAAATAAAAATGCAAAATAAGCTTTTAGACACTTATCGTGTACTTAAATTTTTTAATTCTTGTGAAAACATGAGGACTAGGAAGGAAAAATAGAGCCCTAGTGGTGCAGTGGTTAAGTGCTTGGCTGCTAACCAAAAGATCAGCGGTTGGAACCCAACAGTTACTCCAGAGAGAAGAGACCTGGGAATTTGTTCCTGTAAAGATGACAGCGTAGGAAACCCTACGAGGCAGTTCTACTCTATCCTACAGAGCCCCTAAGAGATGGATTCAACTCGATGGCACACAACAGCAGGAAGAAAAAAGTACTCTAGAAAAAAATTATTTTTAAGTTGTTTATAATGCAAATTGAAATACTATGAGAATACATATAATTTTCACATCAGTCTCTGTCAGTTTTGCTCAGTATACAAATAACAATTTTATCATTGATTTTCAGTGTGTACTTGTTACAATTAAAAAGTTTTAATTGCTCAAGGGTTCCTCTATTCTGAAATGCCTAAACTAATACATTTAACTTTTTATAAACATTTCCTAGTTCCACACCAAGAATCCTAAGATACAATTAAAATATTAATCAGTAGACTATCCATTTGTAATAGATTTAATGGACCTGTATATACTAATAATGCAGAAATGCTATGGTTTACAGATTTTATCTGAAACTACTCCTTATGAAAGCTAACAACTCATACAAATGGAAGCAATTTCTTAAAAATGTAAGTTTAGAAAAGTAAGTAACTTGATAAATTTATAGGGAAAAATATAGTTCTTGGCTTATTTCTTGGTGATATTTTCACATCAACTACCCTAGCTAAAAATTTAATCAAAATCTATTTGCAAAATATTCTGAAAATAATGAATGTTGAGAATTCAAGCAAAGGTACTTACAAATATGTACCTTTCAATGTTCACCTTATAAATCATTTCCCAAAAAGAATTCAGATCATTGACCTTGTTTTATGTGCTTGGTTGTTTTGTGTTTACTCATGTTAACATTGAAATGAAATGTTTGAGTTGTCAAAAATTCTCTTACCCTCTACTTAAAGCACAGCACTTCTCTAAACTTTAAAATATGCCTATTAGCCCTTATTCTAAAATATTACAATCTTTTTTTATAAAACAAATTATAAACTTATCTACTTTTTCATATTCAGAAGTTAAAAAAACCTTAAAACTGCATACAAGATAAAATTTAAAATTTTAAGTTAAAGCTGTTTGGGAATATTTGGAACCCATAATGTAAACATAGGTATATTGTATATATATTTCAACTTTATAAAGT
Source organism: Elephas maximus indicus (assembly GCF_024166365.1). Classification (NCBI taxonomy): domain Eukaryota; kingdom Metazoa; phylum Chordata; class Mammalia; order Proboscidea; family Elephantidae; genus Elephas; species Elephas maximus. Next base: position 72,990,617 of record NC_064826.1, on the reverse strand, counting down.
ACAATTATGTAATTTTTAACAAGCATCTATGTGCTAGATTTTAAACCATGTGTATCTATATTAAACAAAATGAATACAATTTAATTTTACCTCCCTTTTTACCCTGGTGGCATAGTGGTTAAGAGCTATTGCTGCTAACCAAAAGGTTAGCAGTTCGAATCCACCAGGCGCTTCTTGGAAATCCTTTGGGGAGGTTCTACTCCGTCGTCTAGGATGACTATGAGTTGGAATCAACTCAACAGCAATGGCTTTTTTTTTTTTTTTTACTACTTAATCATTTGTTTATTACTTATGATACATGCCAGTTACTTATGAGTCTGAAAAAAAACATTAAATAGGAGAGTGGGAGGAAACAGTAAATACAGAAACCTAAAAGGAGAAACACTGTCTTCTGTATCTACAATCTTCCTAACTATAGATAAGAAGTAAATTATAGGGCAGAGTTAAAAGATTTTTTTTTTTGAGAAATAGCCATCTGTTCATAGAAAGCAAAGTAAGAAATCTAAGTGGATGTATTAACTATTTATTACATAAGGGGCATTAAATAGCACTGCAGATGATATTTTCTCAATTACTATTTTCAAACGATACTGAAAATATCAACTCAATTCTTGTTTATAGGAAAAAAATAATTCTGGCCTTAAAGTCCTTAATGATTGTGTAAGTCTTAATCACATTTTCCTTGTCTGATGAAGTGGATGAAATGGTAGATTTGTAAATAGTGATAAGGCAGAGTTGTGCTGGAATTGCTAGTATTTCATGTTGAATAAGAAATTTATCCTATAAAACTTGTTCTCAGATGCCTTTCATCTTTCAAAGCACTTGGCTCTTAATCCCAGAAAATAGGTTGAAAAGACAGATGTTGATTAGTTTTTACCCCAAGTTTCCAATTTTCCTCACAAAGACAACCTGGTTTTACACTTTAAACTTTTCCTGTTGTTAAAAACTATGGACTAGGATCTTTGACACTCTACTTCCTCTAATCAATCATGTTAACAATGAACTGGATTGATCTAGAGTTTGCTGAGGGCAAGTATGTTGAAATGCTACCTAGCCCTGGGGTTGAAGAGTGGGAAAGTACCTCAGTTTCAGTCATTTCTTGTCCCTATCCTAAGAAGTTCACTTTCTCCAGCAAGTCTACTTTCTCCCACAAGTTGAAGTTTTTGTTTGGTTCAACCCAATAAAAATGATAGTTTATTAAAAGGATACGGGGAAATCCCAGAGAGCCCAGGGGCAAGAAACAAACCTGGGTTTATAGGGCACCAGGAAGCAATCAAGAAAAGAGGTCCACTCTTTTCTCTTTCTGGAGCTGCAGGGTCCATCCTATTTCTGCTTCTCTGTAAGTCTCTGGTCCTCTCTGCCCATTGCTGTTCTTTATTGATCTTCCTCAGGATCCAGTGTTGCTACCAGATCTATATGGTGATCTTTCACTTCCAAATGGTTGCTACACATTGGCTAGAAAACACGTCATTTAGTTCCAAAGTCTTGAGTAAGGAAAATCTCATAGGGTAATGACGAGTGAGTAAATTGTGTGGGCTGGTTATGCTATGAATGTTAAAATAAAAGATGTTAATTCATTGATAGAAATATTCTGAAAGGAATGTGTTCCAAGAAGAATTCCTGAACCAAGAGCCTGTTTTATTTTAGGTATGGGGTATGTATGCATCCACACCTTGGAGGCACTAGATGTTAGATAAAGAAGACTCTGCAGAAGTAGACCTGGAGGCAGGAAAGCAGCATGGCACATCGGGCTGAGGCTTTAAAGTCATTGCACTTGGGCTTGAATTTAGCCCCAAATTCTGACTTTACCTCTTCCCATTTATATGGACTTGTGCAGTGTGCTTCACTTCTCTCTACACTTCGATTCCTTTTGTAAAATATGAATTGTTAGTTGCCCTCAAGTCTGCTCCAGCTCACGGCGACCTTACGTAGAGCAGAGCGAAACGTTGCCTGGTCCTGCACCATCTTCACAACCATTGGTATGTTTGAGTCCATTGTTGCAGCTATTGTGTCAGTCCATCTCACTGAGGGTTTCCCTCATTTCTGCTGGGATAAATAATGCTTATTTTACAGGATTAGTGCAGTAGTTTTACATTTTAAATTGAGGTGTATAAATAACTTTTCATAATGACTGTCGTCTGATAAACTCTCAATATATGGGTGTTACTGTATGCTTTTCATTGCTAAAAATGACTGTGAAACTAGCTGAGGAAATGATGCAGTTAGATCCTTATTTGGGTTTTTGGTTTTTTAATGACTGCTATCTTGTTTCCTGGCTAAATAATTTATTTTTAAAAAGTATTAATTAAATAACATGTGAGTTAAAAAAAATAGGTGAAATAAATTTTAAACCAACTATGGAAAACATTTGGTAAGAACCAGACTAAAAGGACTGAAAGTAGCTGGAGCGCAAAGATGAATTTGGGGGCTAAGTGGGTGCCACACCCTGTCCTAAGTGGTTCAAGTGATTCACCTGTGAAGAGGTACTCTTTGTGGTCCCATTTTAAAGAGGGGGAAATAGACACAGAATAGTCAAGTGACTTGCCTGCAAAAAAGCGGTGAGCTGAAATATGAATTCAAAAAATCTAGCCCTTGAACCTGTTCTTTACATTACACTATGCCTTCCTCAGTGCTACACAGGCTCTGGGTACCGGGAGAGCCAGACTCTTTCTAGAGCATGTTTCACCATGTTCAATAGTATAACAGTGTTTTTGAAACCCTGCCATACAAAACCATGCAGAGCATCTCCATTTAATCAAACCTTAGCTAGTTAGTTCTTCCACACTAAGCAAGCAGCCTGTGAATACGACTGGGTTGTCACCTTTGTGGGCCAGATATTCTCCTCTACTTAAAAACATCAAAATTACATTTTACCACTGTGTTGGAATAAAGACAAAGATATTAATACTATCTATTTATTTTCTTTGACCTAAAAGTTCATTTTTTTCCTTTTGATTTTTAAAAGAAATTTAAACATTTTCTTGGGCCTGAGGCACTGTCTCCTGGCCCTGCCTGCTGGTTTGGGACAATTTACATACCAAAGCTTACACCACTTTACATAACCATGTGGCTCCTCTGGGAGAATAAAAGAAAGGAAAAGAAAGAAAGGAAAGTCAAACTAGAAGTCATTGCAATTTACCTTTTTACTGTCTAGAATAGCCTTCTGCCTCATTGCTGAAACAATTTTAACCTCAATTACAACTTGTCAAATTGTTTCTACTGCCAGATGAAATTAAGCAAATTTTGCCTGCAGATGGCGCCAGATCCTCAGTTCCCAGTTAACACATCATAAATGCAAAATGACCACTTTGGTAAGAGAGTGCATTAAATGTTTAATGCGAACATGACATTTTTCAAAATAAAATTCTTAACACGATATCAATCTTTCTGGTGCGTTTAGGCATCTTCTTTATACCTAGCGATTATTCAATAATTTTAGCCACTTGCCTGAGTACAGCTAACAGTTTTCATTATGCTAGTAAGGAATATTACTTTCATTTAAAGATTTGATGACTTACTGAATCTGTCTGAGATTAAAACTGCTCTGAGTAATATTAGGTGAGGCAGAAAAAGTTTTTTTCTGTATATATTGAATTAAAAAAGTCAAGTTTTAAAATAGGCAGTACTTTCAGGTGTTTCAACATTATCATACCTTTCCTGTCATTGAGAAATAATCATATAAAATCAATATATATCAATTATATACTGTATACACACACACACACACACACACACATACACAAACATATATAGACTGGATTCTCATATAAATCTTAAATCTTCCTCACCCAAGGAATCGGCAATAATCTTTGTGTAGTGTGGCCAAGGTACTATTATGGTCTAATTTGGATTCTTCTCGGATCTCAGAACTACCATCTGAGCTTCCCTCACTGCTTTGGTTCCATGCTGCCTGAGCTGAGATGTCCTCTTCTTGGTTCAGGGTTCCAATTACTAATCAAAGGAAATGCTTAGTTGGCTTATTTCACTCGCTAAGTTGTATTTTTAGGTACCAAAAACCCACACCAAACCAGTTGCAGTCTAGCTGGTTCCAACTCTTGGTGACCCCATGTACTGCAGAGTGGAGCTGTGCTCCATAGGGGTTTTAAGGCTGTGACCTTCTGGAAGCAGACTGTCAAGCCTTTTTCCAGGGCACCTCTGAGTGGTTTCAAATCACCAACTTTTCGGTTAGATGCTGAGTGCTTAACCTTTTGCACCACCCAAGGACTTCTTTAGGCACTAAAATCTATCAATTGATTGCTACTGAAGACTGATGCTGTCTTCTATATGAGTTAATGAAGATGGTGGCTGCATGATGCTAAAAAAAAAAAAAAAAAAAATGCTACCTTCCTCTAATCTGACTGCCCTTTGCCACGTCATCATTCTCTGCGGACGCATTCTCAGCTGATGACTGACACTTTCTAATGACTGTGAAGATGGACAGGATTTTTTCAAACTCCTTTTTGTGTCGATAGGCAATTCCTTCTTTGGATTTGACCTGAAAACCTGTCTCCTTATATCAAAGGGTCAACCCACTTCCAGTGGAATGTCACCCAGATACAACTGTGCAGCATTACAGACGCTGTAACAGTCCGACTACTTCCTTTCCAGTAGTAGATACCCTACAGGAAAAGAGTAGAAGGGGACTGCCTGGTTCAGTCTAGGAGTAAATTGCAATGCAGCAATCAAGCTTGTTGAAAAATCTGGGCACCTTCACAGAGAAAATTAGTCACATGAGTCACAGGCAAATATTTTGAAAAAATATGCTAGTTTTCATTTTCGCCTCATAAAAGAAGAAATGACTATAGGAAATTTGCACTTCCAGAACATAAAGCCTGAGTCGCTCACTTTGAGGCTGCCATACGGTTGTGTGCCTGGCTCTGTAGAGCGAGAGTGGGATTTTTCTAGAGCATATGCCCGAATCAAGAAGGGCAATGAGATAGAGAGGACAGAAGGCAGTTTACAGTTAATGCTAAAGTCCTGATGCCTAAAACATTCTCAGAAAGCCTCCAACTGTAGACCTGCATTAGGAAGGAAGATGCTGCCAAGAAATACATAGAAGTTTTTTCTCCTGAAATAAAAGAACAAAAATCTCAGAGTATTACTTGTCAGCTCTGCTTAGGTGGTCTAATGTTCTAATTACTGTTAAACCAAACAATTAAGACAAAATTCCCATTTCTAAGGGTTTTGAATATCATTACAGTCTTCCAAGTAAATAAATATTGAGTCCCCACTAAAAAAATAAAGCTCCCTTTCCAATCCATGCAGGGAGGCAGGTTCCAGCCTCTGCCGGTCCCCATTACTATACTGCAGTGAGCAACTTGCTAGAAAGAGAAAATTGTTGGGTTCCCCAGCCTCCACCCAGTTCCCATCACGTCAGCTCAGACTCATGGCAACTTCTTGTGTGTCAGACTAGAACTACAAGGTTCTTAGTGGCTGAGTTTTTGAAGGTGGATCACCAGGACTTTGTTTTGAGGTTCCTCTGGGTAGACTCAAATTTCTGACCCTTTGGTTGGTAGCTAAGTGGGTTAACTGTTTGCAACACCGGGGGACTCCCCACCATCCTTCAGGGCATACTAAAATGACAAACATGGTTGAAACTTCAATAACTAACCAGTTTGTAACTTCTGATAAAACACTCATGCTGAAAATATCCACATGAGATTTTTAGTTAGGCCCCAAGCTCTTTGTAAAAGCCATGTTGCAATTGATTAAAATGATTGTTACTCGTTACTTAAGAAAAGAAACAAAGTAAATTCGTTATTACATGTAGAAAACTGTCACAGAAAGGTAAGCACACTTACACCCCCATATTACAGTTATTATTGATACAATATTTATGAGAACAACTTTGTTATTTTTTAGTGTTCATTTGAGTTGAAATCTGCAGACTATTATGAATACTTCAGTTAATATTTAATAATAATTAAATTAACAAAAAACTAAAATAAAAATTTATAATCGTTTATTGTGATTTTTTCACATGGCCTTCTAGAATCAGAGGAAATCAAAATTTTAAATAATATCAAAATTTTAACAATTACCCCTTGATATGTCAGTTATTCCTCTAATAATTTATCTTACAGAGATACTTCACTATCAAAAATATTTATTAGAACACAATTTCCAACAATAAAGAATAATACGTAATAAAAAATTTTAAATGACAATGAATAAGGAAATAGCTAAATTATCATATATAAAGCCATGGGATTCTATACTACCAATTAAAACATAACACTACACTCTAATAACACATAAATATGGCTATGTTATTGTTATGGGTTGAATTGTACCTGCCTAAAATGTGTGTCAGCTTGGGTAGGCCATGATTTTCAGTGTTGTGTGGTTGTCCACCATTTTGTGATCTGATGTGATTTTCCTATGTGTTGTAAATCCTCCCTCTATGATGTTAATGAGGCAGGATTAGAGATAGTAATGTTAATGAGGCAGGACTCAAGATAGAGGATTAGGTTGTACATTGAGTCAATCTTTTTTGAGATATAAAAGAGAGAATTGAGTGGAGGAAGGGGACCTCATGCCATCAACAAAGAATCGCCAGGGGCAGAGCATGTCCTTTAGACCTGGGTACCTACATTGAGAGGCTCCTAGACCAGGGGAAGATTGATGACTAGTACCTTTCTCCAGAACCAACAGAGAAAGAAAGCATTCCCCAGGAGCTGGCACCCTGAATTTAGACTTGTAGCTTCCTGGACTGTGACAGAATAAATTTCCATTTGTTAAAGCCGTTTCTGTAACAGCCACACTAGATAACTAAGACAGTTATATCAGATGAAAAATGTGAAAAGGCAAATTTCTTGACAATAATTATAATATAATCTCACAGTGGGTGGTGTGTGGTGGTGGTTAATCTCATTTTAAAATGTATATACTTTTGCATGTTTAAAAATGTATATATTTTTAATGTCATAGAAAATGTCTAAAAAGACAGGTACCAAATTTTTAAAGTCATTACCTCAGACAAGTGGGATTATGGGGTGAACAGTAACTTTAGGTAGATTTTACTTAATACTTCATATATATTTGTACTACATAAAAGATTTTATAATAATCTTGAATTACTTGCATTTTTTTTTAAAGAAACTCCAAGTCTCAAACAATGCAGCTTTCTAGAAATACAACATTCAGAATAATACGAGTTGAAAATCAAAGAACTACTTCATTCTTTGTCTTATTTGAAAAGGAGGAAGAATGTAATAAAATGAATAATGAAGTTAATCTCTTAATTTTATAAAATTTTAGACATGGTACTGTATAATTGCACTTTTCAGAGTAAAAGATTTTGCAATCTCATTATTGAATACGTATTAAAGTTGGAGACTCTTGCATTTAAATCAGGGGAACGGTTTACAGCCTCATGAGTCTTACCACAAGATTAAAATTAATTACTGAGAATTTTCCTGTGAGGCCAAACTGGACAAGCAATCAGTCATAAGATAATGTTATTAGCTTGATTCATGTTATCAAAGTGTGTTTCTGATAATACTGGGCGGAGAGTGGTGATGGTACAGGAGAGACATATACTACATTTCAAAATGATGAAACCACGTTCTGTTTGCTTTGGTTCTAAAATTTACAGTTCACACCCATGGCAAAGAGTTGAGTTTATGACCTAAATAATTCAAGCAAAAGGCTTACATTTGTCTAAATTTATGGGAGCACATATACCACAAAATAATATTTTCTACTGATAAGTTGGTAGAATGCATTTTGTGTGAAAATTTTTAAGACATTTAAAGGACATCAAATTAATGATACTTCAAAATGAATTAATGGATCTTTCACTTTAAAAATAGAATTAACTTGCAGTATTCATTTCATATATAGATAATCTGAGGTGTGCTGGGATGAAATGACCTTCCCAAGGACTCATAAATCAGATTGTCAAGGGTCAGTCTTGAATAGGTAAAGGATGTTTTGTTACAAAAATGACTGCTGTTTTTCTTTTTCTTTCTCTAGATTTTATTTATTTTGTTATTGTTGTTGAAATACATATGGTAAAACATACACAAATTCAACAGTTTCTACATGTAAAATTTAGCAACAGTGATTACATTCCAACTCATACCAACACTACAAGACAGAGTAGAACTACCCCATAGGGTTTCCAAGAGTATAATCTTTACGGAAGCAGATTGCCACATCTTTCTCCTGCAGAGTGGCTGGTGGGTTCGAACCACAGACCTTTCAGTTAGCAGCCAAGCACTTAACCAGTGCACCACCAGGGTTCCTGTAATTTAGCTAAATGTTTGCTCACCATTCTCTGTTGCCTCTCAAACGTCTTTTTGGAATCATTTTTCTTCCTCTTAAAGTACATCCTTTTTGAAGCTCCTTTAGCGAAAGTCTGTTGATGGTAAATATTGTTTTTGTTTATCTGCAAATATTACTATAATCCCTCATATTAGGGATAATTTTGCTAGATACTTAATTCTTGATTTGTAGTAAGTTTCTTTCTATGTATTGAAGCTATTAGTCATTGCCTACTGTTGTTAAAGTTTCTGTTATCAGTCTAATTGTTTTTACTGACTTTTATTCTGGTTGTATTTCTATTCTTTTTTTAATTTGGTGCTGTGTAGTTTAACTGCAAGGTATCTGGATGTCAATTTATTTTTTATTTATATTCCTCAATAATTACTGTGCTTCCTGTATCTATGGATTCATATCATACCTACTCATAGGGTTGTTATATGATCAAATTACTTAGTGAATGTCAAGCACTGTTGAGAGCACCTGGCACATAGTAAGTTCTCTGTATGTGTTTTCTACTATTATTGAATAATTGTTGCATTTATTATGATCTCCTTTAATATTGCCCCCCTTAACTCCATTATTTGTATTCTTTTCCCTAAGGTGCCTATTATAAACATAAAACATTTGTCCATCTCAATGTTCATGTTAGTTAATTAGTATTTCCCATTTTCTGAATCCTTGTTTCTCTGTGCTACCAGGTATTTTCTTCAAACTTATCTCCTAAGTCACTAAATCTCTTTTAAATTGTGTCTAATCTTGTGTTTAATCTGTCTATGCCGGTAATTAGCCAATTGAACATGCACACCCATTCTCTGCCCTTCTCGCTGGCTGTGTGCCTAGATATTGAACTCTACAGAGTGTCTCACCTAGGCTGCTTTATCTTATGGTTTCTGATTGGGTCATGGCAGTGGAAGTCATCAGCAGTTCTAAGGGCCGAAGGAGTGCCCTGCCAAAACAAAACCCCTCAAAACTAGGCCTATAAACAACATTTTGATAAACAGTGAAGAAATTGAAGTTGTCAAGGATTTCATTCTATGGATCAATAATTAATGTCCATGGAAGCGCAGCAGTCATATTGGGTAAATCTGCTGCAAAATACCTCTTTGAATCTTAAAAAGCAAAGTTGTCACTTTGATGACTAAGGTGCACCTGACCTGAGCCATGTGTATATCACATGCATGTGAAAACTGGACAATAAAAAAGGAAAAGTGAAAAGAATTGACACATTTGAATTGTGATGTTGGTGAAGAATATTGAATATACCATGGACTGCTGGAAGAACAAACAAACCAGTATTGGAGGAAGTATGGCCAGCATGCTCCTTAGAAGCAAGGATGGCAAGACTTCATCTCAATTACTTTAGACACATCATCAGGAGGGACCAATCACTGGAGAAGGACATCATGTTTAGTAGAGGGTCAGCAAAAAAGAGAGAGGCCCTCAATGAAATGAATTGATACAGTGGCTGCAACAATGGGCTCAAACATAGCGATGATTGTGAGGGTGGTGCAGGATCAGGCAATGTTTCTTTCTGTTACATATAAGGTTGCTATGAATTGGAGCCCATTCGAAGGCCCCTAACAACAACCATCTCCCTGGGTTATCATAACACTTGTATTTTAATAATATTAACAATTTGCTTCTTTGTAAAGCCTGGCTTTATTTTTGATATATGAGAGACAGAAGAATACAAGAGCATGTTTCCTCAAAAAAAAACTGAATTGCATTCTGCAGAATCATTACAAATTCCCAAATAAACCAAGAAAAACAAATTATTTTTGCTTCACCTGGGTATTATGCCCATCATCACTGAGTGATTTATGTAAAACTGCTTCAAGAACGTTAAGGATAAATCGATGAATACTTTCTCACCCTAAGTAAGAGAGGCAGAACAATTCTCTTTAAATGTAGCACAGCTGGTAACAGAATGGACATTGTTGAATGAAGATGGAGAATCTGATTATAAAAAGGAAGAAAAACTGTTTAGAGACTAGCGTAAGTGATCCAAAGCTTTCAGAAGTGGAAAAAATAAAGGCAGCTGAAAAGTAAATTTATGAGCTAACACGTTGTTTTCTTGCTCACATAAATGATGGATGTGAATCATAAAAAATGCATTGCTGCTCTTCTGTATAGTTTTATTATTTATTTACATGTAATTAATACAATATTAATAAGGACATAACAAAGTGGAAGTTTGTGCAGTTAACTTTTAAATTTATGAAGGAAGAACAGAACAACAAAAAAAGGAAAAGTGAAGAAACTAATCACATACTGGGGAAAAAAATATTGCTTTATTACACAGCTTCTTCACTTTTAGCTACATTTTACAGTTACTGACCTAAATTTACTAAGTGTGATCATGGGCGCTGCAATAGTCCTGGATCATTTTTAGTTTCCCTACAACATCTCCATGAACTGAAACATGTGCACATCATTTTCAGAGCTGCTGTTCTCGCTCCCAACACCCCTACTTTGAGTTGGTAGCAGGAAAACTTAACCAACTCTCCAGATCTGCCCAATGATCATTTTATTAATCCTAACCTGTCATAGTCTCCCTAAGGTCCTTGAGACAACAACTATCCTCCAAAATCCCCTCTAAGCAGTTCATAGTCCTTGAGCTTTCTACCTACTCTAGCTGTGCTTTTAACCACCCTACACATGACAAGAAATAAAATAGTAATGAATATGATATAATTGTTCACCTTGATATACACACTTCTTGTTGTAAGGTGTGTGTATATCAAGGTGAACAACTATACTATATTCATTATTACTATTTTATTTTTGGTCATGTGTATGGTGATTAAAAGTATAGCTAGGTCAGATAGAAAGTTCAAGGACTATGGACAAGCATAGAAGGGCTTTGTGGTAGGCATACCGCCCTAGTTGTTATCTAAAGGACCCAAGTCAATGAGAGCCAAAGTAGGACCTTGAGTGTATCCCACCTGAATCTAAAGACCATTTCAAGAATAGGTTTGACACATTGAGAATAAATGACCAAAATCCAAATGAATTATGGGATGACATCAAAGACATCATACATGAAGAAGGAAAAAGGTCATTAAAAAGAAAAGAAAGAAAGACCAAAATAGATGTCAGAAGAGACTCTGAAACGTGCTCTCGAATGTAGAATAGCTAAAGCAAAAAGAAGGAACGATGAAGTAAAGGAGCTGAACAGAAGAATTCATAAGGCAGCTAGAGAAGACAAAGTAAAGTATTACAATGAAATGTGCAAAGGCCTGGAGTTAGAAAACTAAAAGGGGAAAACATGCTCAGCATTTCTCAAGTTGAAAGAACTGAAGAAAAAATTCAAACTTCAAGCTGCAATATTGAAAGGGTCTATGGGGAAAATAGTGAATGATGCAGGAAGCATCAAAAGAAGATGGAAGGAATACACAGAGTCACTGTACCAAAAAGAATTAGTTGATGTTCAACCATTTCAGGAGGTAGCATATGATCAGGAACCAACAGTACTGAAGGAAGAAGTCCAAGCTGCATTGAAGGCACTGGTGAAAAACAAAGCCCCAGGAATTGATGGAATACCAACTGAAATGTTTCAACAAATGGATGTAATGCTGGAAGAACTCAGTTGTCTATGCTAAGAAATTTGGAAGACAGTTACATGGCTAACCAACTGGAAGAGATCCATATTTGTGCCCATTCTAAAGAAAGGTGATCCAACATAACGCGAAAATCATCGAACAACATCATTAATATCACATGCAAGTAAAGTTTTGCTGAAGACAATTAAAAAATGGTTGCAGCAGTACAACAACAGGGAATTGCCAGGAATTCAAGCCTGATTCAGAAGAGGACATGGAATGAGGGATGTCATTGCTGATGTCATTGCTAATGTCAATTGGATCTTGGCTGAAAGCAGAGAATATCAGAAAGATGTTTACCTGTGTTTTATTGACTATGTAAAGGCATTTGACTGTGTGGATCATAACAAATTACGGATAAAATTGTGAATGGTAATTCCAGAACACTTAATTGTGCTCATGTGGAATAGACCAAGGAGCAGTCGTTCGGACAGAATGAGGAGATACTGCATGGTTTAAAGTCAGGAAAGGTGTACGTCACGGTTGTATCCTTTCACCATACTTATTCAATCTGTCTGCTGAGCAAACATTCCAAGAAGCCAGACTATATGAAGAAGAAGTTGGCATCAGGATCAGAGGAAGACTCATTGTCAACCTCTGAAATACAGATGACACAATCTTGCTTGTTAAAAGTGAAGAAGACTTGAAGCACTTACTGAAGAAAATCAAAAACTATAGCCTTCAGTATGGATTATGCCTCAACATAAAACAAAAATCCTCACAACTGGACCAATAAGAAACGTCATGATAAACGGAGAAAAGATTGAAGTTGTCAAGGATTTCATTTTACTTGGATCCACAATCCATGCCCTTGGAAGGAGCAGTCAAGAAATCAAAAGATCCATTGTACTGGGCAAATCTGCTGCAAAAGACCTCTTTAAAGTGTTGAAAATACAAAGATGTCACTGAGGACTGAGGTGTGCCTGACCCAAGCTGTGGTATTTTCAATTGCCTCATACACATGTAAACAATATGCCTCATATGCATGCTGAATGATGACTAAGGAAGACTGAAGAAGAATTGATGTCTTTGAATTATGGTGTTGGTGAAGAATAGTGAATATGCCATGGATTGCCAGAAGAACAAACAAACCTGTCTTGGAAGAAGTACAGCCAGAATGCTCCCTAAAAGCAAGGATGGAGAGACTTCATCTCTTGTACTTTGGACATGTTATCAGGAGGGACCGGTCCCTGGAGAAGAACATCATGCTTGGTAAAGTAGAGGGTCAGTGAAAAAGAGGAAGACCCTCAACAAGATGGACTGACACTGTGGCTGCAAAAACGGGCTCAAACATAACAACGATTGTGAGGATGGCACAGGACATGGGAGTATTATATTCTGTTGCACGTAAGTTCACTATGAGTTGGAACATAGTTCAATAATTAAAGTATAAAAGATTTAAATCAGGAAAGAAAAAATCTAATGGAAAATTGGTCTATAACAATTCAGGAAGTTAAAAAATACTAATACCCATGTTTGGAGTTGACAAATTAAACTTATCTTGGGGGTTTTAGAATTTATCTAAGAAGAAACTCCAAATAGTACTGTTGGCTAAAACAACCGTATATTTCTTTTGAAAAGATGGTGCTTTAATGAAGGTTTGCTTCAAGCCAGCAAAAGCATGTATGTGTTTGTTTTGCAAGTACTAAGGGGTTGGCAAATACGAGTATTTCTAAAACCAAATCCAATTTATTCTCATTTTGAATAAATTGACCAGAGTATAACATCAATGGGGAAATGTGAAAACACACTTTCTGTGTTACTTAGAGAAAACCGCGAATAAATGTATCTGTCCTGAAAAATATATAACTGAACTCAGCACTCTAGATACTTTTATCAATTATTAAGGATGCAAGTAAAGGAAATTTTAAGGCCTCTATTCCTTGCTCCCCTCTGCCCTATAGTTTTAAAGCATCTTTGTTCCTTGTGATTTATTGTCATGTTTGTGCATTCTAGCCCCAGAGTCATAGTTAGGGGACAGCTAAAATTAAGGGACTAAAGAATAGCCTGCCAATCTTTGCCCCTTGGGTAGAAGGCTGCTATAAAGCAAGTGAAAAATGAAGCATCATTAAGAATAAATTGTAGGCTTTCAGTTTGTTCCTTTATTCTGAAAATGGGTTTTCTTTTTTGAGAATCATCTCTTTCCATTTGAGTTGGCTTGTATTATAAGCTGATTGTGGCATTCTGTTTTCATCTGAATCTGCCCAGATGTTCCTTCCATTTACAAGATAAATTTCTACTTCACATACAAAGTTCTGTATATTTAATCCCCATCTGATGAGTTAGGTTTCCAAGTCCTGGTAAAGTTTTTAGAAACTTACAGCATTTTTTGTTTTTTGTTTTGAATCTATGCTGTCTGATATCAACACAGTTTTTGTTGACTTTTTTATTTTATTAAGTTTTCTAATTTTTTTGCCAATCAGTTACATTTTATATTTAAAAGCAGCATATTCATGTTAAAAAAGAACCTGAATATTCAGTTTTGAAGTGTGTTTTTAAAAGTTCTATTTCTTACTTTTCATTTTCATTATTAGTATGGATGAAAATTTTAATGTTCAGTTTCTTTTTAATCATATTTAATTTATAACTATAGAAAATGATATACAAATACAAATTAAATTTCAAGGTGAGTTGAACTTCTTCATTAACCAGGAAATGATGAATACATATTGATAATTATGCTTGGAAGGTAAGAGGAAAAAATGCAGAATCCCGGGTCCCACTGCAGACATACTAGATCAGAATCTTCATTTTAAACAATATCCCCAGATGTTTCGTCTGTACAGAAAAGTTCAAAAAGCACTGATATATATATATACCTTTTGTCTGTCAGTTCGTCATACTGTGGTGGCTTGTGTGTTGTTGTGATGCTTGAAGCTATGCCACTGGTTGACAGGTTTCAGTGGAGCTTCCAGCATAAGACAGATTAGAAGAAGGACCTGGTAATCCACTTCTAAAAAAAATTGGGTAGTGAAAACCTATAAATAGCAGCAGAACATTGTCTGGTATAGTCCTGGAAGATGAGCCCCTCAGGTTGGAAGGCACTCAAAATATGACTGGGGAAGAGCTGCCTCCTTCAAGTAGTGTCAACCTTGATGATGTGGATCGAGTAAATCTTTTGGGACCTTCATTTGCTGATTCGGCATGACTTAAAATAAGAAGAAAGCTGCAAGGATCCATTAATAATTGAAAAGTGGAACATACAAAACATGAAACTAGGAATATTGGAAGTCATCAAAAATAAAATGTAGCACAAAAAGATTGATATACTAGGCATTAGTGAGCTGAAATGGACTGGTATTGGCTACTTTGAATCAGACTACTATGGTCTACATATGGTCTACTATGGTGAGAATGACAAATTGAAGAAGAATGCCATTGTATTCATTGTCAAAAAGAACATTTCAAGCTCTATCCTGAAGTACAATCCTGTGAGTGATAGGATAATATCCATATGGCACCTGCAAGGAAGATCAGCTAATACTACTATTATTCAAATTTATGCACCAACCACTAAAGCCAAAGATGAAGAAATTGAAGACTTTTACCGAATTCTGCAGGCGGAAATTGATCAAACATGCAATCAAGATGTACTGATAATTACTGGTGTTTGGAATGTGAAAGTTAGAAACAAAGAAGAAGGATCAGTAGTTGGAAAATATGGCCTTGGTGATAGAAATGACACCAGAGATTGTGTAACAGAATTTTGCAAGACTGATGTCTTCTTCATTGCAAATACATTTTTCAGCAACATAAACGGTGACTATTCACATGGGCCTCGCCAGATGGAACGCACAGGAATCAAATCGACTACATCTGTGGAAAGAGCCGACGGAGAAGCTCAATATCATCAGTCTGAACAACGACAGGGGCCAACTGTGAAACAGACCATTAATTGCTCATACGGAAGTTCAAGCTGAAGCTGAGGAAAATTAGAACAAGTTCACAAGAGCCAAAGTATGACTTGAGTATACCCCACCTGAATTTAAAGACTGTATCAGGAAGGGATTTGACACATTCAACACTAATGACCGAAGATCAAATTGTGGGATGACATCAAGGACGTCACACATGAAGAAAGCAAAAGGTCATTAAAAACACAAGAAAGAAAGGAAAGACCAAAATGGATGTCAGAAGAGACTGAAGCTTGCTTTTGAAAGTAAAGTAGTTAAAGTGAATGCAAGAAATGATAATGTAAAAGAGCTGAACAGAGGATTGCAAAGAGCAGTTGAAGAAGACAAAGTAAAATATTATAATGACATGTGCAAAGGCCTGGAGTTAGAAAACCAAGGAAGAATACACTTGGCATTTCTTAAGCTGAAAGAACTGAAGAAAAAATTCAAGCCTTGAGTTGCAATATTGAAGGATTCTGTGGGCAAAATATTGAATGACGCAGGAGGCACTAAAGAACATGGAAGGAATAGAGTCACTATACCAAAAAGAATCGGTCAATGTTTAACCATTTCAGAAGGTAGCATGTGATCAAGAACCAATGGTATTGAAGGAAGAAGTCCAAGCCACACTGAAGGCATTGGTGAAAAAGAAGGCTCCAGGAACTGACAGAAAACCAATTCAGATGTTTCAACGAACAGTTGCAATGCTGGAAGTGCTCACTTGTCTATGCTAAGAAATTTGGAAGACAGCTATTTCGCCAACTGACTGAAAGAGATCCATATCTGTGCCCATTCCAAAGCAAGGTGATCAAAAGAATGCATAAATTATCGAATAATATCATTAATATCACATGCAAGGTAACTTAAAAACGGTTGCAGCAGCACATCAATAGGAAACTGCCAAAAATTCAAGCCAGATTCAGAAGAGGATGTGGAAGAAGGTATATCATTGCTGATGTCAGATGAATCTTGGCTGAAAGCAGAGAATCCAGAAGGATGTTTTAATGGTGTTTTATTGACTATGCAAAGGTGTTAGGCTGTGTGGATCATAACAAATTATGGATAACATTGTGAAGAATGAGAATTCCAGAACACTTAATTGTGCTCATGTGGAAATTATACATAGACCAAGAGGCAGTTGTTCGAAGAGAACCAGGGGATAGTGCGTGGTTTAAAGTCAGGAAAGGTGTGTGTCACCGTTGTATCCTTTCACCATACTTATTCAATCTGTATGCTGAGGAACTAATCTGAGAAGCTGGACTATATGCAGAAGAATGTGACATCAGGGTTGGAGGAAGACTCATTAACAACCTGCAGATGTTAATGCAGATGATCCAACCCTGCTTGCTGAAAGCAAAGAGGACTTTCACTGCCCAGTCCTGTGCCATCCGCACAGTAGTTGTTACGCTGGAGCCCATTGTTGCAGCCACTGTGTCAATCCACCTCGTTAAGGGTCTTCCTCTTTTTTGCTGACCCTGTACTTTACCAAGCATGATGTCCTCCTGACAACAAGCATTCTGGTTATACTTCTTCTTCTTTTTTTTTTTTAAACAATTTTTATTGAGCTTTAAGTGTAAGTTTACAAATCAAGTCAGTCTGTCACATATAAGCTTATATACACCTTACTACATACTCCCATTTACTCTCCCCCTAATGAGTCAGCCCGCTCCCTCCTTCCAGTCTCTCCTTTAGTGATCGTTTTGCCAGTTTCTAACCCTCTCTACCCTCCCATCTCCCTCCAGACAGGAGATGCCAACATAGTCTCAAGTGTCCACCTGATACAAGTAGCTCACTCTTCATCAGCATCTCTCTCCAACCCATTGTCCAGTCCCTTCCATGTCTGATGAGTTGTCTTCAGGAATGGTTCCTGTCCTGGGCCAACAGAAGGTTTGGGGACCATGATCACCGGGATTCTTCTAGTCTCAGTCAGACCATTAAGTCTGGTCTTTTTATGAGAATTTGGGGTCTGCATCCCACTGTTCTGCTCCCTCAGGGGTTCTCTGTTGCACTCCCTGTCAGGGCAGTCATCGTTTTTGGCCGGGCGCCATATAGTTCTTCTTGTCTCAGGATGATGTAACTCTGTAGTTCATGTGGCCCTTTCTATTTCTTGGGCTCATAGTTATCATGTGACCTTGGTGTTCTTCATTCTCCTTTGATCTAGGTGGGTTGAGACCAATTGATGCATCTTAGATGGCCGCTTGTTAGCATTTAAGACCCCAGATGACACACTTCAAAGTGGGATGCAGAATGTTTTCATAATAGAATTTATTTTGCCAATTGACTTAGAAGTCCCCTTAAGCCATGGTCCCCAAACCCCCGCCCTTGCTCTGCTGACCTTTGAAGCATTCAGTTTATCCCAGAAACTTCTTTGCTTTTGGTCCAGTCCAGTTGAGCTG
Organism: Elephas maximus indicus; assembly: GCF_024166365.1. Lineage (NCBI taxonomy): Eukaryota > Metazoa > Chordata > Mammalia > Proboscidea > Elephantidae > Elephas > Elephas maximus. Next base: position 72,972,458 of record NC_064826.1, on the reverse strand, counting down.
ACCTTCCCTGTATTGAGTGTTGTCCTTCCCTTCACCTAAAGTAGTTCTTATCTACTAACTAATCAGTAAATAACCCTCTCCCACCCTCCCTCCCTCCCCCCTCTCGTAACCACAAAAGAATGTGTTCTTCTCAGTTTATACTATTTCTCAAGAACTTATAATAGTGGTCTTATACAGTATTTGTCCTTTTGCATCTGACTAATTTCACTCAGCATAATGCCTTCCAGGTTCCTCCATGTTATGAAATGTTTCACAGATTCCTCATTGTTCTTTATTGATGCATAGTATTCCATTGTGTGAATATACCATAATTTATTTAACCGTTATTTAATCTGTTGATGGACACCTTGGTTGCTTCCAGCTTTTTGCTATTGTAAACAGAGCTGCAATAAATGTGGGTGTGCATATATCAGTTCGTGTAAAGGCTCTTATTTCTTTAGGGTATATTCCGAGGAGTGGGATTTCTTTTTTTTATGGTAGTTCTATTTCTAACTTTTTAAGAAAACGCCAGATCGATTTCCAAAGTGGTTATACCATTTTACATTGCCACCAAGCAGTGTATAAGAGTTCCAATCTCTCCGCAGCCTCTCCAACATTTATTATTTTGTGTTTTTTGGATTAATGCCAGCCTTGTTGGAGTGAGATGGAATCTCATCGTAGTTTTAATTTGCATTTCTCTAACAGCTAATGATCGAGAGCATTTTCTCATGTATCTGTTAGCTGCCTGAATATCTTCTTTAGTGAAGTGCGTGTTCATGTCCTTTGCCCACTTTTTGATTGGGTTGTTTGTCTTCTTGTGGTTGAGTTTTAACAGAATCATATAGATTTTAGAGATCAGGCGCTGGTCGGGGATGTCATAGCTGAAAATTTTTTCCCAGTCTGTAGGTGGTCTTTTACTCTTTTGGTGAAGTCTTTAGATGAGCATAGGTGTTTGATTTTTAGGAGCTCCCAGTTATCTGGTTTCTCTTCGTCATTTTTGGTAATGTTTTGTATTCTGTTTATGCCTTGTATTAGGGCTTCTAAAATTGTCCCTATTTCTTCTTCCATGATCTTTATCATTTTAGTCTTTATGTTTAGGTCTTTGATCCACTTGGAGTTAGTTTTGGTGCATGGTGTGAGGTATGGGTCCTGTTTCATTTTTTTGCAAATGGATATCCAGTTATGCCAGCACCATTTGTTAAAAAAGACTATCTTTTCTCCAATTAACTGACACTGGTCCTTTGTCAAATATCAGCTGCTCATATGTGGATGGATTTATATCTGGGTTCTCAATTCTGTTCCATTGGTCTATGTGCCTGTTGTTGTACCAGTACCAGGCTGTTTTGACTACTGTGGCTGTATAATAGCTTCTGAAATCAGGTAGAGTGAGGCCTCCCACTTTCTTCTTCTTTTTCAGTAATGCTTTACTTATCCGGGGCTTCTTTCCCTTCCATATGAAGTTGGTGATTTATTTCTCCATCACATTAAAAAATGTCATTGGAATTTGGATCAGAAGTGCATTGTATGTATAGATGGCTTTTGGTAGAATAGACATTTTTACTATGTTAAGTCTTCCTATCCATGAGCAAGGTATGTTTTTCCACTTATGTAGGTCCCTTTTAGTTTCTTGCACTAGTACTTTGTAGTTTTCTTTGTATAGGTCTTTTACATCTTTGGTAAGATTTATTCCTAAGTATTTTATCTTCTTGGGGGCTATTGCGATGGTATTGATTTGGCGATTTCCTTTTGTTGATGTAGAGGGATCCAACTGATTTTTTGTGTGTTTATCTTGTAACCTGAAACTCTGCCGAACTCTTCTATTAGTTTCAGTAATTTCCTTGAGGATTCCTTAGGGTTTTCTGTGTATAAGATCATGTCATCTGCAAACAGAGATACTTTTACTTCTTCCTTGCCAATCTGGATGCCCTTTATTTCTTTATCTAGCCTAATTGCCTACACAATGTTGAATAAGAGTGGTGATAAAGGGCATCCTTGTCTGGTTCCCGATCTCAAGGGGAATGCTTTCAGGCTCTCTCCATTTAGAGTGATGTTGGCTGTTGGCATATAGATGCCCTTTATTATGTTGAGGAATTTTCCTTCAATTCCTATTTTGCTGAGAGTTTTTATCATGAGTGGGTGTTGGACTTTGTCAAATGCCTTTTCTGCATCAATTGATAAGATCGTGTGGTTTTTGTCTTTTATTTATATGGTGGATTACATTAATGGTTTTTCTAATATTAAACCAACCTTGCATACCTGGTATAAATCCCACTTGGTCGTGGTGGACTATTTTCTTGGTATGTTGTTGAATTCTATTGGCTAGAATTTTGTTGAGGATTTTTGCATCTATGTTCATGAGGGATATAGGCCTATAATTTTCTTTTTTTGTGGTGTCTTCACCTGGTTTTGGTATCACGGATATGGTGGCTTCATAGAATGAGTTAAGTAGTATTCCATCATTTTCTATGCTTTGAAATACCTTTGGTAGTAGTGGTGTTAACTCTTCTGAAAGTTTGGTAGAACTGTGCAGTGAAGCTGTCTGGGCCAGGGCTTTTTTTTTGTTGGGAGTTTTTGGATTACCTTTTCAATCTCTTTTTTTGTTATGGGTCTATTTAGTTGTTCTACTTCTGATTGTGTTAGTTTAGGTAGGTAGTGTTTTTCTAGGAATTCATGCATTTCTTCTAGGTTTGCAAATTCATTAGAGTACAATTTTTAATAATAATCTGACACGATTCTTTTAATTTCAGTTGGGTCTGTTGTGATATGGCCCATCTCGTTTCTTATTCGGGTTGTTTCCTTTCCTGTATTTCTTTAGTCAGTCTGGCCAATGGTTTATCAATTTTGTTAATTTTTTCAAAGAACCAGCTTTTGGCTTTGTTAATTCTTTCAATTGTTTTTCTGTTCTCTAATTCATTTAGATCAGCTCTAATTTTTATTATTTGTTTTCTTCTGGTGCCTGATGGATTCTTTTGTTGCTCACTTTCTATTTGTTCAAGTTGTAGGGACAGTTCTCTGCTTTTGGCTCTTTCTTCTTTTTGTATGTGTGCATTTATTGATACAAATTGGCCTCTGAGCACTGCTTTTGCTGTGTCCCAGAGGTTTTGATAGGAAGTATTTTCATTCTCGTTGCATTCTATGAATTTCTTTATTCCCTCCTTAATGTCTTCTATAATCCAGCCTTTTTTCAGCAGGGTATTGTTCAGTTTCCAAGTATTTGATTTCTTTTCCCTCATTTTTCTGTTATTGATTTCCACTTTTATGGCCTTGTGGTCTGAGAAGATGCTTTGTAATATTTCGATGTTTTGGATTCTGCAAAGGTTTGTTTTATGGCCTAATATGTGATCTATTCTAGAGAATGTTCCATGTGCGCTAGAAAAAAAAGTACACTTTGCAGCTGTTGGGTGGAGTGTTCTGTATAAGTCTATGAGGTCAAGTTGGTTGATTGTAGCAATTAGGTCTTCCGTGTCTCTATTGAGCTTCTTACTGGAAGTGGTGTGTTGAAGTCTCCTACTATAATTGTGGAGGTGTCTATCTCACTTTTCAGTTCTGTTAAAGTTTGTTTTATGTATCTTGCAGCCCTGTCATTGGGTGCATAAATATTTAATATGGTTATATCTTCCTGGTCAATTGCCCCTTTAATCATTATGCAGTGTCCTTCTTTATCCTTTGTGGTGGATTTAACTTTAAAGTCTATTTTGTCAGAAATTAATATTGCTACTCCTCTTCTTTTTTGCTTGTTGTTTGCTTGATATATTTTTTTCCATCTTTTGAGTTTTAGTTTGTTTGTGTCTCTAAGTCTAAGGTGTGTCTCTTGTAGGCAGCATATAGACGGATCGTGTTTCTTTATCCAGTCTGAGACTGTCTCTTTATTGGCACATTTAGTCCATTTACATTCAGCGTAATTATAGATAAGTATGTGCTTAGTGCTGTCATTTTGATGCCTTTTTGTGTGTGTTGTTGACAATTTCATTTTTCCACTTACTTTTTTTGTGCTGAGATGTTTTTCTTTGTAAATTGTGTGTTCCTCATTTTCATAGTATTTGACTTTATGTTTGCTGAGTCGTTATGTTTTTCGTGGTTTTTATTTTGAGTTATGGAATTGTTAGACCTCTTTGTGGTTACCTTAATATTTACCCCTATTTTTCTAAGTAAAAACCTAACTTGTATTGTCCTATATCGCCTTGTTTTCCTCTCCACATGGCAGTTCTATGCCTCCTGTATTTAGTCCCTCTTTTTGCTTATTGTGATCTTTTACATAATGACTCCAATGATTCCCTGTTTTGAGCATTTTTTTTCTTTTTAAAATTAATCTTAATTTGTTTTTGTGATTTCCCTATTTGAGTTGATATCAGGATGTTCTGTTCTGTGTCCTTGTGTTGTGTTGGTATCTGATATTATTGATTTTCTGAACAATGGTTATACTTCTTCCAAGACAAGATTTGTTCATTCTTTTGACAGTCCCGGTATAATCAATATTCTTCGCCAACACCACAACTCAAAGGTGTCAATTCTTCTTTGGTCTTCCTTATTCATTGTCCAGCTTTCACATGTATATGATCGACTGAAAATGCCAAAGTTTTGGTCAGGCACACCTTAGTCTTCAAGGTGACATCTTTGCTCTTTGACACTTTAAAGAGGTCCTTTGGAGCAGATTCGTTCAATGCAATGCATCTTTTGATTTTGTGACTGATGCTTCCATGGGTGTTGATTTTGAATCCAAGTACAATGAAATCCTCTACAACGTAAATCTTTTCTCCATTAATCATGATGTGGTTTATTAGTCCATTTGTGAGGAGTTTTATTTTCTTTATGTTGAGGTATAATCTATACTGAAGGCTGTGGTCTTTGATCTTCATCAGTAAGTGCTTCAAGTCTTCTGCACTTTCAGCAAGCAAGGCTGTGTCATCTGCCTAGGGCAGGTTGGTAATGAGTCTTCCTCTGATCCTGATGCCCCATTCTTCTTCATATAGTCCAGTTTCTTGGATATTTGCTCAGCATACAGATTGAATAGTTATGGTGAAAGGATACAACCATGACATACACCTTTCCTGACTTTAAACCATGCAGTATCCCCTTATTCTATCTGTACAACTGCTTCTTGATCTATGTACAGGTTCCTCATGAGCACAATTAAGTGTTCTGGAATTCCCATTCTTCGCAATGTTATCCATAATTTATTACGATCTGCACAGTCATGTTCCTTTGCATAGTCAATAAAACACAGGTAAACATCCTTCTGGTATTCTCTGCTTTCAGCCAGGATCCATCTGACATTAGCAATGATATCCCTGGTTCTATGTCCTCTTCTGAATGTGGCCTGAGTTTCTGGCAGTTCTCTGCCAGTATGCTGCTGCAGCCACTTTTGAATGATCTTCAGCAAGATTTTTGCTTGCGTGTGATATTAATGATATTGTTCGATAATCTCCAAATTCAGTTGGATCACCTTTCATGGGAACATGTATAAATATGGATCTCTTCCAGTCAGTTGGCCAGGTTGCTGTCTTCCAAATTTCTTGGCATAGACAAGTGAGCACTTGCAGGGTGGTATCTGTTTGTTGAAACATCTCAATTGGTGTTCTGTCAATCTTGGAGCCTTGCTTTTCACCAATGTCTTGAGAGCAGCTTGGGCTTCCTCCTTCAGTACCATCAGTTCCTGATCATATGCTATCTCTTGAAATGGTTGAAAGTTGACTAGTTCTTTTTGGTGTAATGACTCTGTGTATTCCTTCCATCTTCTTTTGATGTTTCCTGTGTAGTTTAATGTTTTCCCCACAGAATCCTTCACTATTGCAACTCGAGGCTTGAATTTTTTCTTCAGTTCTTTCAGCTTGAGAAACGCGGAGCATGTTCTTCCCTTTGGTTTTCCATCTCCAGCTCTTTGCACATGTTATTACAATACTTTGTCTTCTCGAGCCACCCTTTGAAGAGTCTTCTGTTCAGTTCTCTTACTTCATCATTTCCTCCTTTTGCTTTAGCTGCTTGGTGGCTCAACATTCAAAAGGAAATTTCAGAGTCTCCTCTGACATCCCTCTGGGTCTTTTCTTTCTTTCCCACCTTTTCAAGACCTCTTGCTTTCTTCATGCATGATGTCCTTGATGTCATTCCACAACTCGTCTGGTCTCCCATCATTAGTGTTCAATGCATCAAATCTATTCTTGAGATGGTCTCTAGATTCAGGTGGGATATACTCAAGGTCATATATTGGTTCTTGTGGACTTGCTCTTGTTTTCTTCAGTTTCAACTGTTCAATAATAGCTTAGTAAATAGGAATTAAGGTTCTTAACGTAACAACGATTTCAGGGGTTGAGTGTCTGGGTCTTGACTCCACAGTTCCATGATATCACCGGTGTCCTGGAATCCTTATCTTTCCAAACTGCCTTCTTACCATTTGGCCACAATTCTCATGCTTGCTGATTCACGGTCCAAGATGGGTGCTCTATCACCAAGCTCATTTCCATGTTTTATGCAAAAAGAAGAAGAAGCAGGATGAATGAACTTTTCTATCAGGAAAGCAGAAGTATTGGAAGAAACCCTCAGCTTTCATCTTATAAGAGAGGGCTTTCTAAGCTGTATGCAAGTCTAGAATAGTATTTTATGTCTCGACACATTGTTACCACAAACAAAATTGGGATTTTTTTAGGAAGAAGAAAACAGAATAAACATTGGGTAGGCAACTAACAGTGTTTTCTACAAGAAATATATTTACATGGATAGACACTATTCTTAGCACAAAGTGACTATCACTCAATTACCTGGTTAAATTGATCTGTATTAGGCAGTTAAACTGAGTAATTCAGACCACTCCCCACCTCACAGGATAATGTATTATAATTAAAAGTAGATGATTCAAGATACGGAAAAAATAAGTTTCTACATGAAATTGCAATTCTTAAAAATATAACTGTTATTCTCATTGTTTTTATTATCTATTATCATTACAGAATATGATTTTTTTAAATTAGAAAATGGGTTATATATAATGTACAATTAACCACAGCTAAACTTGCATATATAAAATCTATTTTAATAACATGTTTGAAAAGCTACACTGCAATTTGACTTCAACAGAAAATTGAAAAGCGTAAGCTATTTGGCAGAGAACATCTATTTCTTAATTTCAAAGATTGTTAAAATCAATTGAGAAATTGTTTCACCATATCCTTTCATTCCACTTCATAGCACTCCTAGTGAAACCCACAGGGCTTGGACAGTCATGCCAAGATGGCTATCATGCAACATTTCAAACTCTGTTGGCTAGTTATGTAGTCATTAAGAAGAATGATTTTTTTCCTAAAGTAATTTTCATATTTCTGACTAAATTTTCCATTAAATTATTTAAAAAGTTGTAGGACACAACGGAGATGTGTGATAAAATAAATTGAGCACAAATTAGAAATCTGATTTAAACCACTGTTCTATGTTTTAACGTTTTTAAGTAATTTGCTCCTGTGTTGAGGTAATTTAAAAAAATATATTCATTATATTGTTTCCATCGTTATGCTGGATATTTCCTGTTCATCTCTCCAGATACCCTCTATATCTGTCTCCACCCTGGTCTGTGCCCCAAGAGGCTGACTCCAGGAGGCATCATTGGTTTTCCTGCCCATGGGTGTTTGTTTCTGCCAGTGAGGAAAAGTCAGGAGATTGGAGAGTGGGAGGAGAGTAAGGTCAAGATATTCATTCCTAAGGCACTTCCTCCATGCTATATCGCCTCTGGTTGTTTGCTGCACCATGGCTCCTGTCAGGTGACCTTCTCTATACAACTTCTATAAAATTCTCCTGTACCTAATAGTTGCTACTTCCCCTCACTTCTTTAAAGGTAGGACTAAGAAAGGCTTCCTGCTGCTATTTGCCCAGGAGGGGTGGGGGGTGTGAGGTTGAGGCATCATTCCGCAATGCTTTTTCTAATCCATATCCTCAACATTGTAAAAAGTCATTTTACTTAATGCTCCTTCATGACCAAGCTTGAGGGTCAGTGTATTTCCTACTAGGACCTTACCCAAACCAAAACCAAACCCAGTGCCGTCGAGTAGATTCCAACTCATAGCGACCCTATAGGACAGAGAAGAACTGCCCCATAGAGTTTCCAAGGAGTGCCTGGTGGATTTGAACTGCTGACCCTTTGGTTAGCAGCCGTAGAACTTAACTACTATGCCACCAGGGCTTCTAGCAACCTAACTGATAGCAATTGATCTAAGTATGTTCCTCTTTCCTATTCCAAATAGCTAGAAAAGCTTTAAAAGCCAGTAAATTTCTACAGAGTCAAAAACTGAATAGTGACCTTAATTTCTGTGGACACACATCACTTTATTTGAAAATCCAAGATGGATGGTTGAACTTCTTCCTTGCAGACAGAACACCTTTCTTCCAATGTTCTCAAATAATTTTTTTGACCAGTTATATGTTTCCTTTTTTCTGTTGCATGGATTTTACAATTAATTTTGGCCACTGAGTATCTTTAGAAAAAGTAAAGATAATGATTTTACCACAGATTTGTTCTCTTTGAAGCCTATATTATATCTTTAAGACAAAAGGAGAAAAGTGGAGGGGGCCAGCTTCTACCTATTTAAAAGTTTGTTTTGAATAATTCTCTTTCTTCTCCCAGTCTCTGCTTCTACCAAGTGAACCAAGGATTTATACAATATTTTCCCAGTATATCCTCCTCTTTCCAACTCAGCCTAGAATAACAAAGTTTTGAAAAATCTTAAGCACTATTGAAGTGTTACCTTTACCCAATGCCCAAATCAGTACAACCAACTACTTATTGGATATTTCTACCAAGGTATCAGATAGACCTCTCATATTTAATATGCACAAATATAAACATTAAGTTTTTATTTTTCATCTGGCTCACTCCTCTTCTTCTATGGTAAATGGCAGCATTGTCCTCATCAAATGAAAAACTATGTTCATTCTCAACTTTTTGTTTTTCCTTTCTCTGCCATCAAGTAATAATGGTTATTACAATGACAGCTCCAAGCATGTACGGATTACCTTTTACATCCCATGCTTCAAATAAGTGCTTAACATAAACTGATTTCTGACACATTTGAAAAAATAGCTAAAATTTTGGGGGAGTGATATGTATCGTACATCATGCTAAGAGTTTAATCTGCATTATCTCAGTCTTCATAACATCACTTTGGTGTTAATTTTATCTCCATATTTCCCAGATGAGGCTGAAACAAGTAAGTTATATAAACTCCCAATGTTTTAACTCCCTATTATCCCAATGTCACATATAAGAAAACTGATTCTCAAAGATCCTTAATAAATTTGCTTAAGATTACATTGGTGCTATGCACAATTTTTCTTCCAAAATGCCCAGATACATAGCTTTTATTCAAATTTGTTCAAAGAGTGGGGGGTTTTAGCACAACATATACCCATACAAAAACTGGTACAAGAATGTTCAGAGTAGCACTATCCATAATAGCCAAAAAATGGAAACAACACAAATGCCATCAACTGATGTATAAAAAAAGTATAGATAAACAAAATGTGCTATATACATACAATGGAATATTATTCAGGCATATAAAAGGACAGAATTGCTGGTACAGGCTACAACATTAATGAACCTTGAAAACATTATTCTAAGTGAAAGAAACCAGTCACAAAAGATGGCATATTTTATGATTATGTGTATACGGAATGTCCGGAATAGGCAAATCCAAAGAGACAGAAAATAGATTAGTGGTTGCCAAAGGCTGGGGTAAGAGGAAAAATGGGGAGGGACTGCTACTGTGTAAGGAGCTTCTCTTTTGGGTAATAAGAACGTTCTGTAATTAGATAATGGTGATCGTTGCACAAGGAGCCCTGCTGGTGCAGTGGTTAAGCACTAGGCAGCTAACTGAAAGATCAGCAGTTGGAACCCACTAGCCACTCCTCCTGGGAGAAAAGACCTGGTGATCTGCCCCCTTAAAGATTCAGGCTAGAAAACCCTATGGGGCAGTTTTACTTTGTCACATTGGGTCACTATAAGTTGGAATCGACTTGATGGCAGACAACAACAATGGTTGCATAATTTTGTTAATATACTAAAATCACTGAATTGTTCACTCTGAAAGAGCGAATTTTACGTATGTGAATTATATTTAAAAAAGAAAAGATCTGGTTTAAAAAATCCTATTGTGTTATTTCCCTGCTTAAAACTCTCCACTGATATATAAAGCCCGTGTTTAGGCCTTTGCATAGCTATGCAGTCTTATCTTTTACCAAGGCTTTTCTACCATCCTATATATTCCATATTATACATATGTGTGTGTATGTGTGTATATATATATATACACACACACATATATATACACATACCACCAGGGCTCCTTAGATACGTACCTATGCCCCCCGCCCACACACATACCCTCATATGACACGTGCCTTCTACGTTTGTTTGTTAAATGTACCCTCTCCCTGTGAGGTATTTTCATAAGGGCTACTATGTCAATCTTTTTTATATGTTGGTGTATTCTCTCTAGTTTAAAAATGTCTCGATGCCTAATTAAACATAAAATAAGCATCTCTCATGCATTGAATTTTTATGTCATTTTATGACTATGACAAATAAAATTAAATTTTCTAGTGGGCAGCCTGCTAATTCTTGTGGTTTCATAATAAAAGTTTAAATGTAATGAAAACATGTAGTGATTTAGTTTGGAAAAAAGATCAAGTCCATTAAAATAATATAAAACCCAAAGTGCCGTTGATACAACGTCATTATTTTTAAAAAATAAATATTAAATAATTCACAGTCTGTTACTCTGAATAAACAAGTAGTCAGCTAAGACATTACTTGCTAAACTTTAAGAGTATGAAAACATGGAATAGGAAGATCTTGAAACGTTCTTTTTGACGATGAATGCAACGCCATTCCTCTTCAAGTTGTCATTCTCAGCATAGTAGACTATATGATTGTCCAATTCAAAATGGCCAATACCAGTCCATTTCAGTTCACTAATGCCTAGGATATCGATGTTTATGTGATCCATTTCATTTTTGATGATTTCCAATTTTCCTAGATTCATACTTCCTACATACCAGGTTCCGATTATTAAAGGATGTTTGCAGCTGTTTCTTCTCATTTTGAGTAGTGCCACATCAGCAAATGACGGTCCTGAAAGCTTTACTCCATCCAAATCATTAAGGTTGACTCTACCTTGAGGAGGCAGCTCTTCCCCAGTCATCTTTTGAGCGCCTTCCAACCTGGGGGGCTCACCTTCCAGCACTATATCAGACAATGTTCTGCTGCTATTCATACCACTTCTGAAAAGCATTACGGAAATTACTTTTCAAAATTTAATCACTTGTTCTGGCACTAAGGAGTTGCTAGAAAAAGATTTATACCCCCATTGTGGATAAGTATAAATGCTGAAAAAAGTTTATAAATGCATTAAAAAAAAACCATTTCCTGACACTGGAAAGCACCAAGTAACAATGGCGTGATGACAGGGTCTGATGTCCTCCAACCCCACAAGGGGGAAGAAGAACCCAGATCAACAGTGTGAGGCTGACTCCCATGAAGCAACGGCCACACAAGTCTTCTCTCTCCATCATCTTTACTAATTCTGATACCAACGGTCCCTCACACAGCACTCTCTACTTCTCTGCTGGGTTCAATAATTCATTCCAGAGGCCACACAGAATTCAAAGGTCATACTCATGATTAGGGGTTTATTATAAGGGAAGTAACAGCTACAATTCAGGCTCAGAATCACTCAGGATAGAGTTTTTCATCAGGACAGCCTCTTCCCAACCGTCCTCTCAGGCAAGCCTTTCCTTGGCCCTAGGCATCTCCCCAAAGGCACTCAGCTTTCTCTCTCCATGAGCCAGGAAGCCGACAGCGCCATCTCCTGCTGCTGGGTCTCTGCTGTCAGGTCTCTCTTGCCATTAGTTCTCACCATCTTCAGGGCTACAGCTTGCTCTGTCTCTCTCACTCAGCCTCTTGCTTCCAGGGGCTTCTCAGCACAGGGATCCCAGGATGCACTCTCCACTCCCGGCTGTTCTTCCTTGGTGGTGGTAGGATTCTCCTCTCTGCTCTGGAATTGGCTCTCTTTTAAGGCAAAACTGACCAATCCCCTTGGTGGGCCACAACTACCCTAACACAGAGTCCCACCCAATCACCTGTGTGGGAGTTACAAGACCATGGCTAGAAAAGCCACATACAAAAGTAATCAATTGCACCATACACCACACGGTGGGAAAAGGAAGAAGATGAGGTGAGCCCACATTCACTCTGGCTTTCTCTCTGAATATGTTTCAAGCTGCAATCTCGGAAAATAGAAGAAAAATGTTGCAGTTTCACTAGGTGGAGAAAACAAAGATCAGAGTGACACACTATGCTAGGGTTTGTGGGTTAGCGTACTGAAAAGAAGGGAGCCACACATAACAAGACCAAAAGCTGTGCATAAATCATTCTTCTTGGTCTTTGTCAAACTCCTTGCATATTCAGTATGAAGAAACTCTCATTTGCTAAAAACAAACAAACAGCAACAACAAGAAACCTTTTAACCAGCAGGTAATAGCTGCCGGGGTATTGAAGAGCTTTGAAGAGCTAAGCAGACATTATAGACTGGCCAGTACTACGAGAAGCCAGATTGGATTTGGGACCCATCCAGAGCGCAGATTCCTTCACAAATAATTGGAGCTTGAGTTTTTACTTTAGAACTCATAAAGGCCAGCCTTATGAGTAAAGACAATAAATTTGATTAAGAGGGTAATTAAAATAGAACAAGGCTGCAAGTTATACCTCAAAAAAAAAAAAAAAAGGCACATTTTCCTTTCCCATGCAAATGAATCAACAAAGAATTGCAATCTTTTTTCTTCATGCAATTAACTTTTAGTTCTGCTTCAAAGATAAATGGAAACATTATCTTCAGTATATTACATTGTATTTTCTTTTAAAATTTAATTGTTAAGATAATTTTCATATTTACCTTCCTTTTTTAAAAAAAATTTATTGTACTTTAGATGAAGATTTACAGAACAAACTAGTTTCTCATTGAACAGTTAGTACACATAATGTTTTGTAACATTGGTTAACAGCCCCATGACACGTCAGCACTCTCCCTTCTCAACCTTGGGTTCCCTATTACTAGCTTTCCTGTCCCCTCCTGCCTTCAGTCCTTGTCCCAGGGCTGGTGCTCCCCTTTGGTCTTGTTTTGTTTTATGGGCCTGTCCAATCTTTGGCTGAAGGGTGAACCTCAGGAGTGACTTCATCAATGAGCTGAAAGGGTGTCCAGGGGCCATACTCTCAGAGTTTCTCCAGGCTTTGTCAAGCCAGTAAGTCTGGTCTTTCTTTTTGAGTTAGAATTTTGTTCCACATTTTTCTCCAGCTCTGTCTGGGAACTTCTATTGTGATCCCTGTCAGAGAAGTCAGTGGTGGTGGGCACCATCTAGTTGTACTGGACTCATTATGGTGGAGGCTGTGATAGCTGTGGTCCATTAGCTTCCTTTTGATTGTTTATGTTATAAAAAACTAAATCAGATTGTTGCCAAGTATACACTGGATCATTTATTCTAATGTTTTAGCAAAAATTGAGAATTGGAGTTGTGATACTAATTACTAATCAAAGATCTAAAGCAAACATCTTTGTAGAGTTAAATGATGGCTTCTCCTGGATTTTGTCCCAAAATGAAAATGTCTAATTCAATGGTCCCTTCACTGTCTAGTTGAGGAGTACTGAAATTCAGAGCGAGGGACTATAACTATGCAGTCAACACTTTTCAAATATTTTTTCCTAGGTTTGTGGAGTATTTGCTTAGTAACAACAATCATTCTTTTTCAGTTTATCCATTAAGCAACAGTGTAATAAGCTAGGAATCTGGACATATGGGACAGAGGAATGTTTAAACTAGTTTATCAGAAATATAGTCTTATCTTGGGAGGCTTAGGTAATATTAAGTAGCTTTTTGAGCATTTTGTCTTAATGACAGATCAGCCATTTGTGAGAGATTATAGCGGAAATATCTTTAGATTGGGAATCTAGCTCCGCGGTATTTAATTATAGGGCCTTCCCTAAGTCCCTGGGTCTCAACTTCCTTAGAAATATAAAAAGGGTTATTTCTAAAATTCTTCCATTCTATTGCCTAAGATAAAGTTCCACAATAATTTTTTAATATACTGTATTATTGTATTATGGCTTTCTATATCATAGCCACTTATCTATGCAGACTTATTAAGAATTCAATCACTTTTCCACTTTATATACAGATCAGTGCTTTGCTAACAATAGGGAAAAGAGGGACATTTCTACATGTACAATAGTAATTTCAAGAAAGCTTTATCATATGCATGGATTCCTCCATTTTCTCCCCTCCTTTTACATGATAGCATGAAAATGTTACAAATACACTCACCTGCATCAGTAACATCTTTTCAACCCTGTCCTGGTACTTGAGAAAGCCATAAGAGCTTTGTTACATAATCAGGAGCAGCTTGTTTAGATATAAAAATGTAATAACCAAGTCAACGGACTGTTAAATATTTTGTACTTTTATAAGAATAACTATGCTTTTATGAGACCAACATTAGAAAATATGGGTGTCTTAGTTATCTAGTGCTGCTATAATAGAAATAACACAAGTGCATGGCTTTGGCTTTAACAAACAGAAATTTATTTTCTCACAGTATAGGGGGCTAGAAGTCCAAATTCAGGCTGCTGGGCTCTAGGGGAAGGCTATCTCTGTCTGCTCTGGAGGAAGGTCCTAGTCTCTTTTCAGCTTCTATTCCTTGGTTCCTTGTTGATCTCCATGTGGCTTGGCATCTATCTTCTTTCATTTGTGCTTGCTTGATTGCTTAATCCGCTCTTTTATATTTCAAAAGAGATCGATTTAAGACACAGTCTACAGTAATATGCCATATTAACCTAATAAAAACCCATTCCCAAATAGTATTATAACCACAGGTATAAAAAAAACTGTGATCTTTAAGGCTGTGTGTCAACTTGGCTGGGCCATGATTCTCAGTGGTTTGGAAGTTACGATGTAGTTTGGCAGTGGTATGATAATGTGATCACTTCCATGATGAGATATGATATAATGTGATCACCTCCATAATGGGATCTGCTGTGAATAGTCAATCACTTGAAAGGGAGTTTCATTGGGAATGTGGCTCACAATGAATACCAGCAGAGTTTCTGGCAGGGCTCGTGGGTTTTTGCTTGCTCTGTATCCTGCAGCTGGCTCCTGTTTGTCTGACCTCCAGTTCTTGGGACTTGATCTAGCAGCTTACCTGCTATCTTGCCTGCTGATCTCGGGATTCATTGGTCTTCGCAGCCGGTGAGCAAGAGCCCTGATGTCTGATCTGCCAATCTTGGGTTTTCCAGACTCTGTAGCTACATGAATCAGGAGAAGCCTCCAGCCTGACCCACAGATTTTGGCCATTCCAGTCTACAACTGAGTGAGCCATTTCCTTTATATAAATCTCCTTACATCTATCTATGCCTTTACTGGTTTTGCTTCTCTAGAGAACACAGCCCAAGACAAAAACCAAACCAAAGCCGTTGCTGTCGAGTTGATTCTGATTCATAGGGACTCCACAGAACACAGTGGAACTGCCTGATAGGGTTTCCAAGGAGTGGCTGGTAAATTGGAACTGATGGCCTTTTGGTTAGCAGCCAAACATTTAACCGCTGTGCCACCAGGGTCCCCCAACCACAGGTATAGGGGTTAGGATTTACAGCATATATTTTTGGGGGACACAATTCAATTCATAACAATGAGTAAAACACCAGTTTATACAAAATAACATGGATAGCATAATTTCAAAATTAATCTCATTTTCTGCCAAACAGCATGCTTTGGGCAGCCACTGTGGATCAAGGAATCTGGGCAGGGAAAGAGAAATTTCGTGGAAGTTTTGAGGTTTCTCCTCATCCCATCCATACGTGACCAATAAGCAACATCATGACAAATGGAGAAATGATTGAAATTGTCAAGGATTTCATTTTACTTGGATCCATAATCAATGCCCATAAATGCAGAAATCAAACAATACATTGCTTTGGGAAAATCTGCTACAAGAGTTTTAAAAGTCTTAAAAAGCAAAGATGTCACCTTGAAGACTAAGGTGCTCCTGTTCCAAGCCATGGTGTTTTCAATTGCCTCAAATGCATGCAAAAGCCGGACAATGAATAAGAAAGACTGAAGAAGAATTGATGCCGGCAAACAGTATTGAATATACCACAGACTGCGAAAAGAATGAACAAATCTGTCTTGGAAGGAGTACAGCCAGAATACTCCTCAGAAGCAAGGATAGAGAGGCTATGTTTCATATGTTTAGGACATGTTATCAGGAGGGACCAGTTCCTGGAGAAGGACGTCATGCTTGGCAAAGTACAGGGTCACTGAAAAAGAGAAAGACCCTCAATGAGATGGACACAGTTGCCGCAACAATGGGCTCGAGCGTAACAATGATTGTGAGGATGGCGCAGGACAGGGCAGTGTTTCATTCTGTTGTACATAGGGTCGCTATGAGTTGGAACCACCTCAAAGGCACCTAACACCAACAACGATGAGAACGTCACCCCACCCAGTCCATGTCTGGAATACTCCTCCCACTTGGTGGCCCCAGACCCCACTCCTGGGCATTTGTCTTTAAAGATTCTCCAAGAAGCCTGAGGATGGAAGGCCAGGTTTAAATTTAGAATTTTCAGGCTCTTCTTAGCTCTGCTGCTGAATGTGTTGATGGCAAAAGCCAGTCCCCTGTCCCTTGCTCATCCCCACTTCACTGCCTACTCCTCCTCTTCCCACAACTGCATCATCCTATACTGGAAGGGACTCCTGTGCCAGTGGGACACCCACACAATCAAGATTCGTGGATACCTCTTCTACTGTCTAGGTGTGAGTGCTCCTCCTGCAGGCTGGTCAACAGGCTCCACAGGCCTGAGAAAGGGGTCCAAGGCTTTAGTTTCAGGGCAGGGAATCCAGAGTCCCAAGTACCCATGGCACAGCCCTGATAGCCATATCCTTTTGGCTCTCTGGGGAATGGCTGAAAGGAGACTGTAGCACCTGCTGGGGCAGAGGTCCCTGTTGACTAGTCTGAGATGTATTGATCATAATGCTACTGGAAAGACAAAATTTGCTGTGTTCAACACGTAAAATACAAAGAATTGTGCTCAAAAGGTCAATGTTGTTAGAAAGTAGAATGATAGCAAGAACATTTGGTGAATGGAAAATACTGTCTTGGGATTGGAGTCTTATGACTCTGATGCTTACTGGCAATCACATCTGACCCCAGGAAGAATTGAACCATGTGGGTTTTGTGTTCATGTGTTCCCACCTCTCTGTGCCCTCTCTGTTTTCTCTCAGGATATGGAACCTGGTTAAAACAGAGTTGCTTCACTTAAAATTGTTGTTGTTAGGTGTCGCAGAGTTGGCTCCAACTCATAGTGACATATGTACACAAGAACAAAACATTGCCTGGAATTACTCTCCTTATGAAGAGGTGACCTTATTTTTGTTTTCCTTCTCACCCTTAGATACTCCTTTCATCTTGAGGAAAACAATATCATCTAGGTGAAAGGAAAAAATCAAGGGCAAGAAGTGCAATCTCCTCAACAGAATCCTCTCAGGGGATTTTTCATTTTAAAAGATGATACTCACTGGCAGAAATGAATTTTTTCTTGGTGGAAATCCAGATATTACAGCAAAGCTTGTTGAAGAGATTGTTTGGGTCAATGTATCCTATCGATAGCTACCTCAGTTGAGATGAAAGGCAATATCACAATGAGTGGTGCATTTTTGGAAAATATATTAAAAATAAATAGGGTTGTGAAGATTTACTTTTAACCTAGGAGCACTGAGAGTGCTATTATACCACACAGATGTTAGTGATGGAGGAGAGGATGGAAAGACAGGATGGAAGATATGTAAAATTAATGTCTAAAATTTATATCAAGTGATAGAGAAAATATCATTAAGTTTACCTCAGTGTACAAAAAAAAAGAAAGAAAAAAAACCAAAAAACTTAGCTGTCTCCTTCATAAGGAAGAAAAAAAAAGACCAACTGTTTTTACAAACTCTTTATAGGCATTTATACAGTACTTGTCTATTTCAGATTCTCATTTTCCTACTTTACAACCTAGGAATGACTTTTTAGAGGTGCAGCTAATGGCCCCATTTTCTTTCACTAATATAATTATTTCACCGGAAATTACTACTATATATTGTTTTATATTTCTTCCATAATTTTATTCATATATTAATCTCATATGGTGCCTACCTTATAAGAGAAACACATTCTAAGAAATTATCAGGAGAGATTTTATGCAGAAATAACAATGGTATATGATGTCCCTACTTAACCGTTTATGCTTACATAACTCCAGCGGTGTTCAAAGCGTTCCACAAATATTGAGTCATTAAAGCTTAGTACCCCTGTGAGGTGCATGTGGCTACTATGATTATACTTTATTATTACTCAGACACATCAATTTTTCCCCGGAGTCCTGAATGGCCCTTGCAGAAAGTATTGGCTATTTAATATCCTCTGTCTGAGAATCACAATTCAGATTTATAAAATTAACTCGTTTTTTCCTTGGATTGTCTCTTGTGAGCTACCAGCCATGATCCACTTCAGGTAGCATAGCTGAAATAGTGCTCAACCACTTTTCAGAAAGCCTCCAGTCAAAAGGTCCATTTTGTCTGCTTCCAGAGACATGGAAAAGAAGCAAAATACTTGAAGGATGAAAAGTAATCAGTAGGTGACATGAAAATTACTGGTGCATTTTCTATTATTTATGGAAGAATATACGATGTGCCTGGATTGTGCTGAATCTACTCTAGAGACAAGGAGACTGAGCTTTTGAAAGACTGTATAATTTGGCAAAATACAGCTCTTAAGTGTCATAGGTGGTCCCAGAACTCTGGTTTCTTTAGTTCTAGCCCGATGGTTTAAGCCTCATAACTGAATTTCCCAAGGTATAACACACTTGCTCCCAGTACCAGTTGCCTTTGAGTCTATTCTGACTAATGGCGAACCAATGTGTGTCAGAGTAGGACTGTGCTCCATAGGGTTTTCAATGGCTGATTTTTTTTTTTTAATATTGAACATTTTATTGTGCTTTAAAGTTTACACAGCAAATTAGTTTCCCATGCAACAATTTATACACAAATTGTTCTGTGACATTGTTTGCAATCCCGGCAATGAGTCAGCACCCTCTCCATTTCCACCCTGGGTTTCCTGTTTCCATTTGCCCAGCTTCCTGCCCCTTCTTGCATTCTCGTCTTTGCTTTTGGGCAAATGTTGCCCTTTTGGTCTCATATAGTTGATTGTTCTAAGGAGTACATTCCTCACACGTGTTATTTTATAGGCCTATTATTGGGCTAAAAGGTGATCTTGGGGAGTAGCATTAGTTCCAAGTTAGAAGGGTGTCTTAGGGCTATAGTCTCGGTGGTTCCTCCAATCTCTATCAGATCAGTAAGTCTGGTCTTTTTTATGAATTTGAATTTTGTTCTACATTTTCCTTCCACTCCAACTGGGACCTTCTCTTGTGTCCCTGGTCAGAGCAGTTGGTAATGGTAGCCAGGCACCATGTAGTTATTCTGGTCTCAGGCTAGTGGAGGCTGTGGTTCATGTGGGCCATTACTCCTTTGGACTAATTGCTTCCTTCAGTCTTTGGTTTCTTCACTCTCCTTTGCTCCAGATGGGAAGAACAATGGTTGTATCTCAGATGGCCACTCACAAGCTTTTAAGACCCCAGATAATACTCACTAAAGTAGGATGTAGAACATTATCTTTATGAACTACGTCAATTGACCTAGAAGTCCCCTGAGACTATGGTCATCAGCTGCTAATGTAGGGACACAATTTGGCACGATTTGACTTTTCTCTGTCATAAATATATTTCAATTTAATAATTATGTATTTCATTGTATTTTTAAAATATTTTTTCCATCAAATTGTTATATTATAGAAATTATAGTTGAGGAGATGGATCTGGAGTGCTAGATAAGTAGAAATGATGGCTATCACAAAGGTGCTACATTAATGCCTAAGGTTTGGCAAACGTACTATGTACGATTTCAAAGACTTTGAAGTGTGTTTGCGTGTGTGTGTGTTAGTGTAGAGAGGGTGTATGGTTAGAAGGTAAGGATGTTGTAGAGGCTGGTAGCTCTAGCTCCAGTGTATTTTTTTTTTTAAATACTTGTGTTTTTGGTGAACGTTTACACAGCAAATTATGTTCCCATTTAACAATTTCTATATATACTGTTCAGTGACATTGATTATATTTTCTACATTGTGTCAACATTCTCATTTCCATTCTGGTTGTTCTGTTTCCATTAATCTAGGTTTTCTGATTCAATAAGTCTGGCTTTTTTTTAAAGAATTTGAGTTTCATTCTACAATTTTCTCCCATTCTATCCGGGACCATCTATTCTGTCCCTGGTCAGAATGCTTGGTAGTGGTTGCCAGGTACTATCTTGTTCTTCTGGTCTCAGGGTGCTTCTGTTTATTTTTGAGGGAATAAAACTGATTTTATATATATATATATATATATATATATATATATATATATATATATATATAAAGAAAATGAAAAGTTTAAAACAAGCAGCTTGTTCTATCATGACGCTTTAGATTCATACCGATATGCTGAAATCCTAGTACATCCACTTACTAGTTGTGTGACCTTAGGAAAGTTATTTGTCTCTCTGATCTTTGGTTTCTTCATTAGTAAATGGTGATAACCCCTGACATTTAGTACTAGAGTGAGGATTAACAAATACAACATAGAGAGAGCACTTAACTTGCACTAGAAAGCATTAAACAAAAGATGTCTACTACTGTTACTTCTGAAGTCCCTGGGTGGTGCAAATGGTTAATGGTTTCAGCTGCTAACTGAAAAGGTTAGTAGTTCGTGTTCACCTAGAAGCACCTTCGAAGAAAGGCCTGGCAATTTACTTCTGAAAAATCAGCCATTGAAAACCCTGTAGAGCACAGTTCTACTGACACAAATGTGATTTTCAAATTCATGGTTATCTCATAGTCTCAAAGGGCTGCTACAGGTCCTGCTATTAAGTTGGGGTACCAGGCAACAGAAAAGAGCAATGGAAGAAGAACATGCCCTTACTCTTTAAAGACTACCATGAGTCCCATATAATACTTCCACATACATATTATTAGCTAGATTTAGTCATATGCCATTCTCTGGGTGGTACAAATGGTTAGTCACTGGACTACTAACCTTGCAATGTTGGTGGTTCAAGCCCACCCAGAGGATCCTCAGAAGTAAGGCCTGTCACAGCCTTGAAAACCCTGTGGAGTGCAGTTCTCCTCTGCAAACATGGGGTTGGCATTAGTCAGAATCGACTCAATGGCAACCAACAACAACAAGCCGCGAGAAAGGCTGGTATGGTCTTTGACTGACTGGCAATGTGCCCACCTAAAAACCAAGGATCTAAGAAAGGAGAATCGGTATTGTAAGACAATTAGAAATCTCTACCAAAATGAAGGCGTTACATTACCTTTGTGAGGAACTATGCCATTAGAATCATAAGGTGTCCCAACAGATACATGACTAATGCATAGAGAAGCCATTCACATAAAGGGCAGCTGATTTATTAGCCCTTCAGCTGCTTTGTTCCTTGAGCTTACATAAATCCAAACACTATAATCACCTCTACAGTGTCCGCACAATTCACCCACATTACATTGTTTGTAAATAACTCATAAATGACAGATTAGCACCAACAAGAACACTTCATGTAAACATTGACTAAGCAATATCAATTTGATTTCCATAACCCTTGTTTGTCTAGCTAATATATATAAGATTCTTGTTTTGTGAAAATCATGTATTAATATGTTGAACAGAACATTAAAATCTGTCTTCATCTAAGAAATAGATTTTGTAATAGCAATGTTTTATGTACTACATTGCATTGAATAAAATTTTAAAAACATGTGTAGTACCTAAATCTAAATGATTTCTTACATATCATTTAAAAAAACAGATTGCCCATATAGTAAATTTGCATCAGTTATCAAAGTAATCATAAGCAATTAATTTTTAGTAATTGTGTTGCTCGCACTGGTACTAAAAGATCCATATGGTTGAAATAACTTCTTTTTGTTATATTTCTTCCTTAGCGACCTCAAATATCTTTCTGTGGAACAATTCTGATTTGTACTGAGTATACTTCTTGTTTTAATTATGCAATTGACACCAGCTAAATTGTAGAAAAAAATTGAAACTATAAATAATGGGAAAAAAATTAAAACCACACATCATCCTACTTGAGATTTACACTGTTACTGTCTTAGTCATCTAGTGTTGCTATAACAGAAATACCAAAAGGGGATGGCTTTAACAAAGAGAAATTTACTTCCTCCCAATACAGTAGGCTAGAAGTCCAGATTCAGGGCGTCAGCTCCAGGCGAAGGCTCTCTCTCTGTTGGCTCTGGGCTCTGGAGGGAGGTCATTCTCATGAATCTTCCCCTGGCCTAGGAGCTTCTTCATTTAGGAACTCAGGTTCCAAAGGATTCACTTTGCTCGTGGCACTGCTTTCTTGGTGGTATGAGGTCCCCGTCTCCCTGATCGCTTCTCTCATTTATATCTCAAAAGAAACTGGCTCAAGACACAATCCAATCCTGTAGATTGAGTCCTGCCTCATCAACACAACTGCCACCCATCCTCCCTCATTAACATCATAGTGGCAGGATTTACAACACAGGAAAATCACATCAGATGACAAAACGGTGGACAATCACACAATACCAGGAATCATGGCCCAGCCAAATTGATACACACATTTTTGGGGGACACAATTCAATCCATGAGTTACTAAATGGGTATATATCCTTTCCGAAATTTGGTGTGGCTGCTCAGTCCACTTTGACTCATTTTTTTCTGTGCACTACTGTGTTCTCTACTTTAAGGTACCAAACCAAACCAAACCCACTGCTGTCAATTCCAACTCATAGACACCCTATAGGACAGGGTAGAGCTGCCCCATAGGGTTTCCAAGGAGCAGCTGGTGGATTCGAACTGCCGACCTTTTGGTTAGCAGCCTGAGCTCTTACATACCTGCTAGATCAAAATGATTAAGTTAATCAAATCTTCTATATCCTTAACTTTTAGTTTCAGAGAAAGAAACGTTACATCCTCCACTAACGTCAATTCTTGCTTTCTGTATTTTGAAGTCATTTGGTTTGGTTAAGGGCAGCTCTCATTGTTTTATCCGGAGGTGATCACACTGTTCAGTGTCCCTTGGGCCCTCTCTAGTTCCCTGTTTCTACCCCTGCAGGCATGCAGCCTCTTGCTTCTACCTTTTAGGATGGTATTATCCCAAGGACTACTTTCTATCTTTAATATGATCCTGTTTTTTACGGTTTTTTTTTCCTATTTCATGGATATTTCCTCAGTTTGTAGTCAAATGTGAGCTCCTCTTCTCGGTTTTTGAGTTATAAATTTTTCTTAAAAAAAAAAAATCAATTTGAGTGAGGAAAAACATACTGCAGTGCATGTTTAATCTGATACGTTAAAATTTGAAATCCATACTTACATATTTATTCATACAAGTATTTCAAGAAGAAAAAAATACTAAAACTAGATTGTTCTATCCAGGCAAACACATATTTTAAATTGGGAGATAAATGACAAATTGTTCTCCAATAAAGCTAGTCACTTAGCAAATGAGAATGTATTATCATTGCAACACAATTTTGCCACTAGTGGTTAGTATACATTTAAAAAAATATTTTATAGTCTGGAAGGAAAATATTACATTTTATTGGCATTTCTTTACTTGTGAGTTCAAGTGTAAATTCCCACTCAAACACTTGATTGCAATTGATATCTGAAACTAATGGATTTGAATTACAAAAGGTAGGCTTACATTAGCTTCATCTTTTTTTTTTTTTTTTAAGACCATAAAACCTAGGGCTAAAAAAAAAAAATCGGATGATTGCATTACCTATGATATGGAATAGAAAATAACGCTCATAAAGAGAATAAATAGACATGGTTGTTAGGCTGCCTTAATGTTTCAACTTTTCAGCCACAAAGTAACTTAGCTTTGAAAAATAAATACTGATGAAAACATCTGTTATTTGCCCTAGTTGGAGTTCCAATTAACTCTGGATACAGCCAGCTGGCCTGGCTAAACGTCTCTGCAGCTCAACTGGAATCCTATTACAGCAAACTGTCTGAAACTTTAAATAGGCAGTTTGCAAGACAATTCAAAGCGGCAGCTTGCTGGCAGTATTTTTTGTCTACGGCTCTAGATAACTAAATAAAAATACTCACTGTTAAGAGCAAGTGTCCTTGAATACTGTATTTCTACAACTGAAAAGTGAATGAGGACTTGAAAAAAGCCACCAGCACTTAAAGTCATGTTGCCTTAAAAAGAATGTTTGAAGTGCTCACTCACCCTATATAATGCCATTTTGACCTCCTTGTAAATCAGTATGTATACATATCCAGAATTGGTATG
Source organism: Elephas maximus indicus (assembly GCF_024166365.1). Taxonomy (NCBI): domain Eukaryota; kingdom Metazoa; phylum Chordata; class Mammalia; order Proboscidea; family Elephantidae; genus Elephas; species Elephas maximus. The sequence continues at coordinate 72,948,044 of NC_064826.1, read as the reverse complement.
TAATATGTATGGTCATCCTCAGAAGTCAGTTATCATATTTTTATACACACACACACACACACACACACACACACACCTGGTGGCACAATGGTTAAGCACTCAGCTGCTAACCTAAAGGTTGGTGGTTTGAACCCACCTGGCAGCTCTGCAGGTGAAAGACCTGGTGATTTGCTTTCATTATGATTACAACCAAGAGCACCCTGTGAAGCAGTTCTACTCTGTCACGAGGTTGCTCTGAGTCGGAATCGACTCAACTGCATCCAACAACAACACACATGTATTTTAAAATTCAGTTAATTTAAGGGAAAATAATTAACAAGGGTACAATCTATTCTAATGAAAGTTTGGGAATGATGTCCTATACTTCCTTTCAGAATAGGATTAACAAACAGAAATTATTTTGTTCATCATCTCCTTAAGTATAGGGCTTGCCTAAATTGTCTCTCCGTGACACTCAGAGAAAATAGCATTTGTTCAGCCCAGTAGGACAAACCAAGGATGCACATAGCCTGAGATGACCAGCCAACCCAGGATCCACCTGGCCAGCAGAGGGCGGGCACACCTGTAATCCATTTGCAGTACAATGATCAGAAAGTTCTTCTCAGACTTCCCATGATCTTCCTTGCCCGGTATCCCATTCTCCCATCCCGCTAAAATTCTATAGCTGTATTCCAGCTCCAGTGTCCATCTTAGTATTGAAATGAGTTCTGAAGACTAGGGGAGAGTACAAAGTCCAAGAGATAGCAGTGGGTGAACCACTTTATTCATATTCTCTAAACTGTCTCTTTTTGAGGTTGGGGCTGTTTTACCTTTATCTTTGTACCCTTATAGTACCAAACACAATGCCGTGTATGTAGTTACACTTAAAGCTTACTGGATTGAAAACTTTGGGGATCCACCGCCACAGTGCTATTTTGAGTTCTTGCAACTCAAAGTATCATAAAATGGGTCTTTAAACAGTCTTTGAAAAACATGATAAAAATACTCTGCATAAAAGGGAGATTGTGATAATATTTATACAATACCCTCACCTTTAATCAATCTAAAAATGCTAAAAGCAGGACCTAAAAACCCTAACAGCCTGCAAGAAAAGCAATGTATCACTTTTCTGACATTGTTATTTTTTATTGAAAGGTCAAGTCAAATTTAAATTCCAAGTTGATTTCCAAAGTGAAAATTAGTTTTTTTTTTTTTCTTAAATCAGCCTCTTCAATGCAAACATTGTCACTTTGCAAAGCACTGCCTTAATGGACATACACATTTAAAGAAAAAAAAAACTGCTTATATCCTGTTGTCATTCCTATATCAGAATACCAATGAAAAATTCACGTGTTATTAAGATACTACTAGATATTACATTGAAAGTAGCAAAAAATTGAAATGACTGAGATTCTATATAATTAATGGCAAATAAGTGAAATGCTGCAAATATTAAGCTCTCACATCAGCATTATTACCTAGTATTATCTGGAGTAGATATCTGGAAGCTGTACATCAATCCGTGGAGATAAGAAAGCAGTAAAGTGTTAATAATGCAGTTTTCTAGATTCAGGACAATGTTCCAATCCTAGTTCCACCATTTACTAGATGTATGACTTTAGAATTGAATATTCTCATGACTGCAAAAAGAACAAATCAGTGTTAGAAGAAATACAATTAGAACACTCCTTAGAAGTGAGGATGGCAAGACTTTGATTCACTCTGAACGTATCATCTGGAAAAACCAATCACTAGAAAAGGACATCATGTCTGGTAGAGGGTCAGCAAAAAGAAGGAAAACCCTCAGTGAAATGGACTGATGCACAGCTACAACAATGGACTTGAACATACCAAGGATCATGAAAATGGCACAGGACCAGGCAACATTTTGTTCTGTAATACATAAGGTTGTGTAACTTTAGGAATGTTACTTAAATGTCTAAGTCTCAGTTTTCCTGGAAAATAACAGTAATAGTGCCTACCTCATAAAGCTGCAAATATTACATAAAATAATGCATAAAGAATGCTTATTACAGTGCCTGACAGAGAAAAAGCTCTAAACATCTTAGCTATTATTTGATCATTTTATGAAGGAAAAGAAGACATTAGTTGAAGAAAGTTTGCTTTTAAAATCAGCATAAGCAACAAATATTCAAATAATGTAATTTTAGGAAATTTTATAGTATCTCAAAAAAAATGCAGAAAAGCTATTCAAAATAGACACAAATATATAAGTAGGTCAGGGAGTAATTTTTAAAAATTATAGTTTATATATGAATAACTTTTGGGGTGAGACCTTTTTACTCAAAGTATACAATTTCAGATACATGAAGTTCACGTTTGAATAAACATCCCTTTTGAAAAAGCTGATTTTAACCTTATTCTAAACTTCACATAGGTTGTTACAGATACCACTGATGTCTCCATTTAAATTTATTCTAAATGGTAGAAAGAACTGTTGACAAATTATTAACAAGGCAGTAAAGGTGGTTTTTGTTTGTGGGATGACAGGCGCATCCTCTTAAAGAATAAAATATCTGAAGCAGACTTGGGACTAGAATTCTTTCAGTTCCAGTCTTTTCTTGGCAATGTTTTAAAAATATCACTGGTGCTACAGTGGCTAAGAGTTCAGGCTGCTAACCAAAAGGTCAGCAGTTTGAATCCACCAGCTGCTCCCTGGAAACCCTATGGAACAGTTGTACACTGCCTATAGTGACACTATGAGTCAGAATTGACTCAACGGCAGTTTTTTTTTTTTTTTTTAATCAGTGTATTTAAAATCTGGGATTCATGAAACCAAATGACAGAATTTTCTATATAAAACTACTTCAAGATGACATCCATTGTACAGTCTCAGACATATTTTTTTAAGTTCCTTTCGAAGACTAAATATTTGAAATATATATTAAAATGTTTTCTCTATCACCGTTATTTTAAAAATAAGTCCTGTTTTTCTCTATTATTCTATCAAGAAAGTTTTGGGCACATTTCGAGAACTTCATGCTACTTGGTACAAGATTTAAAAAACCATAATTCAAACACTACAATGGCAAAACATGTTTAAG